>NC_091131.1:174692560-175315893 GCF_040183065.1 Periplaneta americana
GCTGCCCCTTATATGGTCAAAGCTGGACAAGCATTATCTGTTGTATATCCTAAATTGACTCATTTTACTTGTGTGGCGCATGCATTTCATCGTGTGGCAGAAGTGGTCAGAGACAATTTCCCTAAAGTAGATTTGTTGATTTCATCAGTGAAAAAAGTATTTCTCAAAGCTCCCAGTAGAGTTAACGTGTTGAAAGAAATGTACCCTGAAATTCCATTGCCACCAAAGCCAATTTTAACTAGATGGGGTACATGGCTAGAAGCAGTTGAATATTATGCCGAACATATAGACTCTATTAACAATGTTCTCCTTGCATTGGACTCTGAAGATGCAGTCTCAATTGATACTGCGAAAACAGTTACCTGTGACATAAGTGTGAAGAATGACTTAGCTCACATTCAGCATACATTTTCATGCATCATAAAAACGCTCAAAAGTCTCCAAAATAGGCACCTTTGACTATCTGAAAGTTTTGAAATTATAAATAGTACTGTGGAACAACTGAATCGTGGTAGAGGTAAAGTTGCAGATGCAGTAAGAGCTAAGGTGGACACTGTACTTTCAAAAAACCCTGGATATGAAGAACTACAAAAGGTTGTTGCTGTGATGAGTGGTGAATCAACAGTGAAGATTAACTTGGACTTATCCCCAGCAGACATTGTGAAATTGAATTATGTACCAGTTACTTCTTGTGACGTCGAACGCTCTTTTAGTCAGTATAAATCTATCCTCAGAGACAATAGAAGAAGATTCACTTTTCAGCACTTGAAAGAAATGTTTGTAACCTATTGTTATGGTAACAGACAATAAAAATTGTGTTTTGTTGAAACTACATTGGAAGATAAGGTACGTCCATTATATTTTTTGTTTAGTTTGATTAAAATGTACCAATATTTAACGTACATAGTCATTTTTTTATAATTTTAAGTCCATATTTAATTCCATATTTTGGTAAAAATCCATATTTAATTCCATATTTTGGTAAAAATAACTACATATATATTTACATATTTCATATATTTTTAGTCCATATAAATCCGTTCCCTGCTGATAATGTTAATAGCGGTGGGTACTGTCTTCCACATAGCGGCAAAAAAGTTTGATTGAGCAGGCAGTTTACGCAGCTATAGGATGCGATTCAGCAGGCAGTGGTTATAGAAAAGCATTTTTCGTGTCCGTAGTGACATGTTCGCTAGCTTTATCTAAAATGCAGCCATGAATTGTTACGTAAACCGCACCAGCTTTGCACAGTAAGTAATCGCATTGTGGAATCTGCTTTTTATAGATTTACAGTTGTGGAAAGACAGCCCAGTTTGTCCGAATATTTATTTTATTACCGCGTAACAATTCCATTGCTGATCTATTCCTCATTTAATTATAAGAAAGGACAGACTTGGGTCGGAAAGATGAACATAGGTCCCGAAGTGCCTTTCATAGTTTGTTGAAGTGATTTCTCGTACCTATTGAACTTCCACGTTATTATTACTGAATAAATTATCTTTTGTGATAATTAAATTACCGAATCTTTCCATATGTTCATGTAATTCCAGTTTTTCGTTTTCAGTAAAAATAATATTATCAAGAATAAAAGGTAATTGTAAAGATACCAAATAAAATTTTAACCAACTAAAATCGGTAATTATTAGAGAAGGAAGAGACAAAAATTAATAAAACAAAGCAAATCAACATTGATAGTGGAGGATTTGCAAGTGCCATTTAGTATTCAAATTTATTTTAAATCTTTTAAAATTATTTTTCGTAGGTCATGTGCAAAGTATGTTGGCTAAATTTTATTCCCAGAAACGCTTGCGCGGCGATTACAAATTTCATTGGTGCTAGGTATTGTATTCCCAGCAGGACCTGCGCGGCGATTATTTAATTTGATTGGTGTTTGTTGTATAATTATATCGAATTCCCAGCAACACTTGCGCGGCGACTACAAATTTAATTGGTGCAATATATGTTGGCTATATTTTATTCCCAGCAACACTTGCGCGGGGATTACAAATTTAATTGGTGCAAGGTTTGTTGGTTACATTTTATACCCAGCAACACCTACGTGGCGATTAATTAATTTGATTGGTGCAAGGTGTATTGGAGTAATACCAGCGTTTAGGTAATTGTGTGCTCTCAAATTTGGGTTTCTGGCATCTTGTCAGCCCATTTGAGTTGTGTGGATATACTCGGCCGCGGAACATTTTTTCCCTTGAAATTATTAAAGCCTGCTTCTCAGGGAGCTTCTACCTGAAAACCGGATTTGCATAATATGTTCGTTACAGTAGGTACGTTAATAGGAAACTACAATTTAAGTCACACAGTATTGTGGGCACTCAAAGTTGGGTTTCTGGCATCTTGTCAGCCCATTTGAGTAATGTGGATATAAAATGAAGAATTGTGACGGTGTCGTGTGGTTCCTGGAGTAGCTCAGTCGGTAGAGCATCTGTGTGGTAAACGAAGGGTCCCGGGATAGATACCGGGCACCGGAACAATTTTTCTCTTGAAATTATTAAAGCCTGGTTCACAGGAAACATCTACATGAAATCCAAATTTGCATAATATTATAGAACAAATCCTGTACATATACGTAAATTGAAAATTTTTATTTGAAAAACATTTATTTGAAAATATATATAAAAGCCGCTCCACTGAGTAAAACACGACTTGAGGTTCAGTGCGCCACTCCACGCATCCCCGCGCTTTCGACCACTTACTTTCTGCACCCTTGCCCCGAGAGCCAGTCCGGAGCAGCTCCCTTGAACCACGGAGCTACGGTGCGTCACATATATAAAGGTAAAGGTATCCTCGTAACATGCCATGAAGGCACTTGAGGGGCATGGAGGTAGAGCCCCATGCTTTCCATGAATGCGGTGGTGTGGTCGGCACCACGCTCTGACCGCCTTTTACCCCCGGGAAATACTCGGTACTCAATTTTTATAGGAGGCTGACTAAACCTCGGGGCCGTTCTGAAAGTTTGGCAACGAGAAAAAATCCTGTCACCACCTGGGATCGAATCCTGGACCTCCCAGTCCGTAGTCAGCTGCTCTACCTGGCCGCCCGCGTCACATATATACCGTATATATAATTTGAATTAGTAATTGAAATTAAGGGAAAACGGCTGAACAAATTTAATAAATGATCCCTCATTTTGAAGCTTGGAACCCAAAGTATTTCGGAAAAATGGTAGTTTTAAGTGAAATGTTAATTTTCCTACATCATTTTCCTTCTTTCCAAAATCCATCTGTCGTGAGTTTTGAGAAATAATGAGTTTTCACAATAAAACAGAACACAAACACACTAAAATAAACAATATCACTCGAAGGCTAAGACCTGCAGAATTGCTGATATATTTAGAGGCCAGATGACCCAGATTCTGTCACATCATAATTCCAATATGTCGATCTTTTAAATTATGGTTATTTAACGACTCTCGCAACTTGCCAGGTTATATCATCGTCGCCGGTGTGCCGCAATTTTGTCCCAGAGGATTTTTTTTAAATGCCACTAAATCTAGTGACATGAGGCTGTGGCACTTCAGCACACTTTAATGCCATCGATCTGGGCCGGGATCGAACCCCGAAACTCGGACTTAGAAGGCCAGCGCTAAGACTAAGGGTACGAACACGTTGACGATGGTAGACTAACTGGTAGAGTAGCCGGTAGCAGTAGTGGGGGAAATGAATCGCTAGAATCATATGACACCGCACACGTTGACTCATGGATGGTCGCTTTACTGCTAGCTTCCCAGCACGCTGTAAGCTCCAAGAATGGTTTCAGTCATTCTTTCAAGCTTGCAGCGCAAGTCTCGGCGTGGAGCAGAGAGGCATTGGAGAGGTGATCTGTGGACCAGATGTCAATGATGACTTGTGTAAATAGTAGAGACGACTTTTATCAATTATTTGTGTAATTCGTGTTTTTTAATTTACACAAATTTGTATTCTATTTTAAACTACGCGCCTGTGATTTAGTTTTGACGTTAATTGGCCGTAACTCGGTAACCAGTAAAGATCTTGAGGAGCGGTAACTTTTGAAACGAATTTCCATTCTTACTCAACATTTTTCTCGCTTTGACCCCCCATCTAACGTGAAAAACAAAAAAGTGTACCGTTTACCGAAAATTTTTTTCTGTGAGCAGATCACTTCAAAGTCAGTATTTTTGTCTCACTTTTAAAAACAAAATTTTGACTTCGAATTGTTTTCTATGCTTCCCTTGGACATTGACCTATCAATACAAAAAATTGCAGCGCGATTGTTTGAATATCATAGATGCTACGACGTAATAAGTTAAACGGAGCGGGAAATCTCATTCTTGGCTACTCCGACTATCAGCCAGCGACCTGTCAAGCTCCGCCTTAAGCATACCGCTTGCTTCACTCGTGGCGGGAATCCTGTGTCAGTGGTTGTAAAGTTTTGAAACACTGCACACATTGGATGTAGAAAAACGTATTGCTCGTGTGTTCGAAAGACCTGCCACGACATTAACTTTTCGTATAGATTCAAAACTGGAGGTAGAATTTAAATAATTTTTAGATTACAAACTACTAATGAATTCGGATGAATGGACATCGTCGTTCACCAATAGGCCTGATTTGGAGTCTTCGATCTCATTTCAAGAGTTTAATCGCTTTCTTCTGTATGTGCCTTAATACCACGAAAAATAAAAAATAAATAAACAAATAAATAACTAATATCAAACAAATTATTGAGAATGTTCACTAGGCACTATTTTGTAAGAATTGTACAGTTTACCTCAGTGTGAGTATAAGCCGTTCTTCCTCAAGATAGGATTCCCTGGCAATTTTTCCAAGCCTTCTGTATGAAATCTTTGGTTAAATAGAGAAGATAATCGAAAGTTTCGATTTCCACTCTCGGGTAGCTAATGCATTTTTATGGAAAGTTCCGCAGATATTTAAAAAGATAATATTCACCAAACGCAACCCTTTATTATTTATAGGATGAAGGCAACACTCTCGAGAAAAGATTTCTTGTAATAATAATCACTTTGATTCTACACTGTCTAATAAATCAAATTCGTCCTCACTACTTGAATCCCTTGCGATATCAAGTCTACACAGAGATTACAAGGAGATGACCTAATCAGCTGTGAGTCAGCTGAGAGATTAAAGCGACCTGCAAACAAGCTCCAATTTGTGCACACCAAGCTTCCTTGTCTTTCATAAACACTGCTAGCGGAGCCTGCTAGCTTTAAAGCTAGGCGCCAACGTGTTCGTACCCTTATACTAACTTTGCCACCCAAGGCGACTGTCGATCTTCATTTGTGTAAATTTTTCAGAATGTTTCTTTAATGTTGATAATCAAAAACTTCAAGACTTACTAAAATTAATTTACAGGTCAGATTCTCCGGTGTGTAATTTTCTGAGTACAGCTATCTGCGTATTGGATATTAAAAACAACAAAACTTAGGAATGTTTGATGACATAATTAAAAATGAAATATTATTATAGTGAATGCCATGATGTATTTTTCACTAGTTATACAGATTGATGCTTTATTGATGATGAAATCTTTTAGTTTTATATAAGTAGGCGTACAGAATATTTGAAGTTAGATCTTCATTTCTATACTATTTACTGAGTGACGGCTATATAGTAGTCTATACAAAACTTAAGTAATATAACAATATTGTTATTGAAATGAAATATTTTTATAGTTATTAATCAAGTGGTATGGGTGTTTTCGATAGTATGTTTAATGGTGGTGTGGTGTAGATATTTAAAAATTAAAGTTAAAATTTATAAAACAGTTATGCTACCGATTGTTCTTTATGGTTGTGAAAGTTGGATTCTTACTTTGAGAGAGGAAGAGAGATTAAGAGTGTTCGGAAATAAGATGCTTAGGAAAATATTTCCGGCTAAGAGGGATGAAGTTATAGGAGAATGGAGAAAGTTACACAACGCAGAACTGCACACATTGTATTCTTCACCTAACTTAATTAGGAATATTAAATCCAGATGTTTGAGATGGCAGCCCATGTAGCACGTATGAGTTAATCTAGAAATGCATATAGAGTGTTAGTTGGAAGAAATTAAGAGAAAATACCTTGAGGGAGGTAGACGTAGATGGGAGGATAATATGGTAATTGACTTGAGAGAGGTCCGATATGATGTTAGAGACTGGATTAATCTTGCTCAGGATAGGGACCAATAGAGGGCATTTGTGAGGACGGCAATGAACCTCCGGGTTCCTTAAAAGCCATTTATATGTAAGTGATGTAGATATTTTTGTTTGTGATTCTCTTCAGTATTATCTGGAGGAAGCGCAAAAATTATAATGCCTAAGAGAAGACCAAAAGGTGTTACTTACTGATAAAAGAAGAGGCCTACAAAATGTTGTAGTGTCCCGATCACTTTAGCAAGGTCTCTTAGCAGGAAAAAGTGATTCTACCCTCTACATTTCAAGGTAGTTCACGAAACATGCAGTAGTTATACCAAGACGCTATGTCTGTTATTGGAAAGCATGGTAAATCTGGTATTTTCATAACTCTCACCTACAATCCGCAATGACCTGAAATAGCTACTGCTTCACTTCCACATGAAAAACGGACTGATCGTCCTGACATTGTTACTTGCGTTTTCGCATTGAAACTCAAGAACTGATGATGTATAGGTTCAATAAAAAGTATTTAGCATGAAGGAAACCATTCAGAGGGTTATGTTTCATTTTCCAGGAAATAAATAACGTCCAAAATGTCTGGTATTCTTCATTGGAAATAAAGTTGAAAAATTTTTAATTTTAACTTCTAATTAACTTAGTTTGCAGCATTTGCTGCACAAGCCAGTAGTATATGTATAATTCAAAGAAAATCAATCAATATGCATTTAGAAAAAGGCTGTGACTTAGTGCAAATTAAACGTACATGTAAACAAACTATGCGATATGTTGATTACGGTTCTTTGAATAGTATAAATAGGTAGAAAATCACTTATTATATTCTCTGTGAAAATATTACACTTCTTTTTAATAAAAATTTAAGAACATCATTGTTACGAAACAATTTATATTTTTTATTTCTATTAACTCTCATTAGCTTTACCACTACATATGAATAGATAACAAAAAGACATATTAATATTACTGCCTTCAATGTGGAAAAGTTGTCTTCAAGGACTTTCAGAATCTTGTCTAAGTTTAACAATCTCCAGGTAATTTTCATATTCAATGGACAGAATAAAGTTTATCAAATTGTCCAAACCTTCTTGCTGCATTACTGATCTCAAATAGTAATTATTCAAATACATGCAACATTGGATTTTCCTCATTAATTTTCTAATATACCAGTAAACATCTGCGATTATATTAACAACTTTTATTTTCTGAAATGTCGAGAGCTGTGCAGTTTAGTAAGTTCATAGTTGAATCTTCTTCCCTACAGAGAACACGTTATGGTGAAGTATAGTATAAACCCTAATTCCGAAGAGATACTGGACGTATGTCCAGTTGCTAGTCTAAAGATATCGGTTGTTCTTAGAGAATTACGAATCACAGTTTTATTTCTTTTAAATTCGCACCAGAAACGTAACCATATCATTCAAGTACACTGACTGACAAAAAAAATCACGCACCAAGAAGGAGTTGTCGTTTTGCTGCAAACCTCGGCATACAGTTACATCTCAGGGAGATAGTCAAATCATTAGCGTAGTAACGTAATTAGTTGACTGGTGTTGCCACCAGAGGTCGTGAACCTGCTGTCATCCGTGGCCTATAAAAGAGCTTGCACAGGCTACTCGAACGTAGTGGACTGTTGTTTCCGGTTGTATCAAAATCGTCGATCACTGAACATGCCTCTACGACGCCATCGAAGAGACTTTACCAGTTAACGGAGTTTGAAAGGGGGCGCATTATTGGAATGCGTAAGGCTGGATGGTCTTTCGGCGAATCGCTAGCCACCTATGCCGTTGTGACCACACTTTTAGGACGTGTTGGGACCAATGGATGCGTGAGGGCACGCACACACGGCGAGTGGGCTCAGAACGCCCTCGACTGACCACCAGCAGAGAAGATCGTCGGATCCTCCGACAAGCCGGAACAGATCAACTGTTTCATCGCCCGCCATCCTGAGACAGGTGGCATAATTATTACAGGCCCCTGTCTCTGCCTGAACCATTTCCAGGCACTAGGCTGAAGGAAATTTGGTTTTTCGGCGCCCATTACGTGCCCTGCCATTGACTCCCGCCCACCGTCGCCTCCGTTTGCAGTGGTTTCGTGAGCGACAAACCTGGACTGCTGAAGACTGGAACCGGGTTGTCTTTAGTGATGAATTCAGGTTCTCTTTGAGCTCTGACGACGGTCGTGTTCGCGTCTGGAAACCTCGTGGTGCGCGCCTCAATCCTACATTTGCTGTGGCGCGACACACCGCACCCACTGCTGGCGTGCTGGTCTGGGGTGCCATCACGTACGATAGTCGGTCAACCCTAGTAATGATACGAGGGACAATAAGTATGGGCGAATCTAGAAACGCATACAGAGGGAAAAAAGACTTTTGGGGAGGCCGAGACGTAGACGAGAGGATAATATTAAAATGTACTTGAGGGAGGTGGGATATGATGATAGAGACTGGATTAATCTTGCACAGGATAGAGATCGATGGCGGGATTATGTGAGGGCGGTAATGAAACTCCAGGTTTCTTAAAAGCCATTTGGTTTATTTGCCCTCCTGTCCCTACCGTTACGTATTATACTCTGTCCCGATAATCCAATTAATCATAAATAATTTTCACCAGATAATTATTGGGCTCTTACTGAAAAGAAAAGGAGCTAGATTGCAGAAAATAGACTTTTATTCTATTGTCTTATTTCTTTTTGTTTATTCTTATGTTTCACAGTAAATTAATTTAGTAACATAATAATAATTAAAAAATCTCACTTTTACTTAAGTTTAGAGAGTCTTCACGATCGTTGGGAAAATTTCTTTTATAGCGTGAAATAGTAGGACCTGACAATTTGAAAGTGAATCTTAAATTTGGAACGCTGTCACCAGTGGCTGAAAACCTTACACACATGACCAGTGTGGTAACTGCTGAAACTGCTTCATGGAAAAAAAATTCTTCCTGGTCCAGTCAATTGTAATTTAATTTCAAAATCTGATCTTGACATACACGTAATTTAAACAAAAAATGATATTTCGGCCAGCTCACTTCCTCAATCATGACTCTAGTTTCACTCCTTCCTTTGTGATATTTGCTTATCCAAAATGAATATGTGCGCAAATAGAAATGAGTTGTGTGCAAGAAAATCTGCAGTTTCAACTGGCAACTGTTGTTTCCCTCTCAATATTCCTGCGCATTTGCAATAGCGGTAACGTGGCTTTACTGTAGAACAACATCATTGTGATCTGGAGGAGTAGTACATCCATTCTTAGAGACTACTATAACACTGCTTCAATTACACGTTACCTTCCCTACTGATGTGGAGCTGCGCTTGAGCGTGGTTTCGATTCCCGCTTCGGCTGATTAACTGACTTTGTTTTCTCAAGTTTTCCCGAACTGTAAGCAGAATGTCAGCTAATCACATGGCGAATTTTCGACCTCATATTCTTCAAAAGACATCTCATTGTGACTAATCCCATCGACGTTAAATAATCTTGCAGCTGATACAACGTCGTTAAATAACCGGTTACAAACTTCTTATATCTGCCAGGGAATACAACATGTTGCAAATACATTTTCTTAGAGACTAATCCTGTTGGTCCAAGACAAAATGTCATTTTTGCAGTCTTTCAGGAGCGAGAATTACAAGTTTGAACGACTTGTTTAAAATGATAGTATCATGTTTCTTACAAGTTGGTTAGAAATTTATAGAAATACGATATATATATGTCATATTTTGCCAGAATAAAGATAGGCCTAACATTAGGATGCACAGCATAGACTACAGAAAAGTCTCATTTTCGTGAAAAATTTATTCATCACATTTGCCTGGGAATCACAGAATTTCTGTACTGCCTATAGGCTATGTTGAAGCATTATCTCTTAATATTTTCCCAGGTGTGTTCCATAGCACCCAACACTGAAGGTAGAGGAGAAGGTCCAAATATGGGCTACCAGTTTCATTTTATGTAATTTCTCGAAATCAGTACAGGAATAAAGCAGAAAATTGCGTGCAAGTAAATACTGGAACTATATTCCTTAATACTAAATCAATAACAAATTAATATAAATAGTAGTTTTAGCACAGAAAAAATATTTTACTGAAGTTGCAGAATTCATGATTTTAATAGAGCGGTCCAAATATGGGCTACCAATAATATTTTTTTAAACACTTCACTCAAATATTGGGAATTAACGTAAATAATAATTATATTGTTTGACATCATTTAAATGAGATTTAAGAGTTATGAAACCGTAAGATTACATATGTATTGAGTAATCAATTAAAAAAAATTTAAACTGAGGAAGAAAATATTGTTCATCATTGAAACAGCACAACTTATTTACAAAAGTCACACATGTACTCTTCTTTCTCTGCACCTGCACAGTCACTATGTGCCCACATGCAACACATAAAACACCTTATCCACAGTTCACCGGCAGTGTCATCGGAAAACTTTCCTTCACAGAACATGCATGCTGTATCTTCATCGTCCCCTGGTTTTGTTTTGCCTACAGGACAATCAAGATCACCCTCACCACTCTCGACAAGTTCCATAGGCATACCTACATTGGGCTCAGAATCAAAATTCTCTTGTTGGGATTTCCTTCTTTTCCTTTCCCTTTCCCTTTGTTCTTCTTTCTTTTCAGACCCACTTGTGTCTTTCCTCCAGCTTCTACTTCATCAAGATTTAAACATCTCTTTGTAGACTGAAGTCTGGCAGTAGTTTTATGCAGTGATTCTGAAAGCCCTGATTTGTATGGGGTTCCAGTTATAAGGCAAGAACCCGCACTCTTTGTCCCACGATTACTCGCCTTCTTTGACGCCACAGGAAGCGGTGATATATCAAAAGGGCTCACTAGAGTAGCCGTTGATGGTCCAGGAAGTTGACTGGGTGTCCCGGGCTGATCTGACTTATCAACAGGAGGCGAGATAGAAGCTAGCTGTTGAGACGAAGTCGATGGCTGCGGTACAGATTGTTGTAGAGATGCTGACATGTTGCCATCTTTACTGCACGTCTTCCCTGATTCCGCTACAGCTGCTAGGAAGTCTGCCTCAGAAAATATGTTTCTGTTTGGTGGACAGATTCCTGTCTCCTTGAAACCATTGACGGCAACTTCCCCAGGCTGAACCTTCAGATATGCCTTTCCAAAGAGTTCCATGATGTCGTAGGCTGTGACAGGTCTTTGGTTTTTACGCAGCCACAACCTTATTTCCTCACTGTAATAATTCTTCAAAGGGCCCATGAATGTTTTGTAAAGGGGCTGCATTTTATGTCTTGAGTGAGGGGTAGGGAAATTATTGTGATATGATTAGCTCGTGCCATATCAATGACATCCAAGTTTCGAACATGACTGTAATGGCCATCCGGTATAAGGAGTACTGGAGATTCTTCTTTTGGGGCAACTTTCTCAATGGAATGGATGAGCCACTGTGTAAAAATATTACTTTGTACCCACCCAGATCGGTGGGCAAAACCAATGGCTCCCAGCGGACTTCCTCTCATGAGCTGATCTGACATGTTCTTCCTGGGGAAAATCACTGCTGGTGGTACAAAGTGCCCATTGGCACTCATGCAGGCAATGACGGTTATTGTAGCACCCCTTTCCGCTGAAGTCAACGCTCCTACTTGCCTCCTTCCTTTTCTTCCAATGACATACGGTATTTTGCTTTGGACTATTGTCAGGCCTGTTTCGTCCACGTTGTATACCCGGTCCTCCGGATAATTGTGTTTATTGTAGGCTTGTAACAGAAGATAAAAAAATTTCCCTACATTCTCCCTATTAAACCCTAATGCTCTGGGCAAATGAGGTGCCGCATGGTTTCCGAAGAGAGAGAGCATTCTTATGGCGTTGCAAAAAAAGATTTACCCAAGACCTTCCTGCTTCACCTGATATGAAAGGGTGAGACAGATTGTTCTTTAACGCAATCTGAAAAGCCATTCTCCTCAGATCACCAAGAGTGCACCCAAAAAATTTTTCTTCCATAGCAAGTAGATAAGCTATAAGACGTTTCTCCAGTTCCTCTCCAAGAAAGGGCTTTCGTCCTAATTTTGTTCTCGCAGCATCGGCAGGAGCGACTAGTGTCTTTTTAGACAACGTTTGCAACGTTATGCGAGGAACATGGAAATATTTCGATGCTTTTAGAGTTCCCATCTTCCCCTCCCTCACTGCAACTATTGCTTTCTCCATGTCCTCAGCTTCCCATAATTTTCTAGTACCTTTTGGTACATATTTTGGTTTTGATCGTGGCATCCTGAAAATTCAAACCGATTTTAAGTCTTTCTGTCTATTAAAAAAATGTGGTCTGAATATGGGCTACTAGCCGTATTTGGACCATACAAAGTAGCCCATATTTAAACCATCGTGCTACTAAATTTAAAAAAATTATAATGGTTATACGTTGATGGAAGTAAACGAAATTTGCATCGCTGTACGAAGTCCTATCTATATACTATGCAACTGATGTAACAGAATATTCGTAAGTTATGTAGAATAGTAGCAAAAAATGATAAAGACTTACTGGTGAAAATTCTAGTAGCAGCCGGAACCACAAGCAACACTTTAACACAACCTACACACTTTCTCTTGTCTAGCGGACTGGAATCGGCAACAACCCCTCTTTGTGACCTTCAGAGGAACCAATTCCCATATTCACTTCCAGAGTGCAGCATCATACAGTGCCGAAAACCACCCTAGCCCGTTTTTAGACCATAGCCCATTCTTGGACCGTCTCCTCTATTATTGACGAAAAAAAAAAAAAAAAAAAACTGATTTTCAAGCAGTTTGGAATATATAAGGAATTAGGACGTGAATTTGAAAACATTACAAAATAGGTAAAAATGTGAAAGAATTGATCGCTGCAAGTAACCTAAAAGTGATTATTTAACACTTGAAATAAATATATAGAACACTTCAAAATATAACGCAAACACACATTTCACTTCACTTAGTATATGCAATGCATATAAAACGCCTAAACTAAGCTAATGTATCTTAACCTGTCACAGATTCTCGCACCAGAGAACTTACAAAAATTAAAGTTGGAAGTTTCATTGTTGCGTGTTATAGAAAAGCATTTTTCGTGTCCGTAGTGACGTGTTCGCTAGCTTTATCTGAAATGCAAACCGCACCAGCTTTGCACAATAAGTAATCGCATTGTGGAATCTGCTTTTTATAGATTTACAGTTGTGGAAAGACAGCCCAGTTTGTCCGAATATTTATTTTATTACCGCGTAACAATTCCATTGCTGATCTATTCCTCATTTAATTATAAGAAAGGACAGACTTTGGTCGGAAAGATGAACATAGGTCCCGAAGTGCCTTTCATAGTTTGTTGGAGTGATTTCACGTACCTATTGAACTACCACGTTATTATTACTGAATAAATTATCTTTTGTGACAATTAAATTGCCGAATCTTTCCATATGTTTATGTAATTCAGTTTTTACGTTTTCAGTAAAAATAATATTATAGAGGAATATACGGTAATTGTTAGACTTCGTTGAATTGCCACACGCAGCATGCTATCAGGTTGCCGATGTACGGTAGTATAGAGGAGGTGAGCGACCGCCCAGTCTCGTAGTATAACAGTTCATGTTAAGAGTTGTGACCGGTCCAAATAGAGCAGCTACAGCTAATATATACCTATGTAAGCACTTGTTTTTGCATTACTGTGGTTGGAATAGCCAAAGCTTAACATCTGTTCAGTGTAGACAAAAATTCAATCAAACATACTACAATGAGAGTGTTGCTGTTCCAAACAATTGCCCCTGGAATACCCCCGCAGCCAGTCTTTCCCCGTTGAGAAACGTTGTTGGATGCTGTTAATTATTATGCAAAATATTGCGGCAAAATAATGGAGGTAATTTATGCATTGGATAACACAGACAGTTCCGCTGTTGCAGCTGTAAAATCATTGCCTTCTGAACAGCTATTGGAAAATATTCTGTTCATTGATTCTAATTTTAAAATCGTGTCCAAAAGCATCACCCTGTTAGAATCGTCTAAATTACAACTCTCAGAAGCCCTTAATATAGTGGATAAAGTATCACAAACCGTTATCCAAAATAACAATTCATTAATTTCAGAAAAAGTGAAATGTAAGTTGAGAAATATTATTGCTAAAAATTCTGCCTATTCACAATTTCGTATTATAAATTATGTACTATCAGGTCACGATAAGACGTCTGAAGTTGATGTACTAAAACGTAGTGACTTTCCGTTCTTCAAATATGCACCTATTATATCGTGTGATGTCGAATGTACATTTTCCCAATATAAAAACTGTTTAAGTGACCATCGGAGGAGGTTCACTTTGCAGTCGCTCAAAATGTACGTAACTCTTCACTGCAATGCACATATTCAAGGATGATGTGAGTATAGTACATTAAATTTTAAGAGTTAATATATCTCACTATAAAATAATTGTGTATTTACATGTTTAGACATTTCCTATTTCAAAGATCATTCATTATATTTCTTGAATGCAGGATACAGGTTTTATTGTAACAGCAGTATACTGCTCAGTGCTTACATCAGAGGCATACTTGATCCTTTGCACGCACCTTCTCATACAGTCTATACCGCGTGCGTAGTAAACCTTACGACTCTCGTGGCAATTCCACGAAGTCTAGTAATTGTAAAGATACCAAATAAAATTTTAACCAACTAAAATCGGTAATTATTAGAAAAGGAAGAGATAAAAATTAATAAAATAAAGCAAGTCAATATTGATAGTGGGGGATTTGCGAGTGCCATTTTGTATTCAAATTTATTTTAAATCTTTTAAAATTATTTTTCGCAAGTCATGTGCAAAGTATGTTGGCTAAATTTTATTCCCAGAAACGCTTGCGCGGCGATTACAAATTTCATTGGTGCTAGGTATTGTATTCCCAGCAGGATGTGCGCGGTGATTATTTAATTTGATTGATGTTTGTAGTATAATTGTATGAATTCCCAGCAACAATTGCGCGGCGACTACAAATTTTATTCGTGCAATATATGTTGGGATATTTTATTCCCATCAATACTTGCGCGGCGACTTGGTGCAATGTATGTTGGCTACATTTTATTCCCAGAAACACTTGCGCGGCGATTACAAATTTCATTGGTGCTAGGTATTGTATTCCCAGCAGGACCAGCGCGGCGATTACTTAATTTGATTGGTGTTTGTTGTATAATTACATTAAATTCCCAGCAACACTTGCGCGGCGACTACAAATTTCATTGGTGCAATATATGTTGGCTACGTTTTATTCCCGACAACACTTGCGCGGCGATTACAAATTTCATTGGTGCTAGGTTTGTTGGGTACATTTTATTCCCAGCAACACTTGAGCGGCGATTACAAATTTCATTGGTGCAAGATTTGTTGGGTATATTTTATTCCCAGCAACACTTGCGCGGCGTCTACAAATTTCATTGGTGCAAGGTTTGTAGGGTATATTTTATTCCCAGCAACACTTGCGCGGCGTCTACAAATTTCATTGGTGCAAGGTTTGTTGGGTATATTTTATTCCCAGCAACACTTGCGCGGCGTCTACAAATTTCATTGGTGCAAGGTTTGTTGGGTATTTTTTATTCCCTGCAACACTTGCGCGGCGTCTACAAATTTCATTGGTGCAAGGTTTGTTGGGTATTTTTTATTCCCAGCAACACTTGCGCGGCGTCTACAAATTTCATTGGTGCAAGGTTTGCTGGGTACATTTTATTCCCAGCAACACTTGCGCGGCGATTACAAATTTGTTTGGAGCAAGGTGTATTGTAGTAAAACCTTCTGGATCTAGACATGGTCGTAAAGTAAGTTGTGTGTCGGCTTTTCTATTTGAGTGTATGAAGCGCGTGCAATAAATTACTTACTTGCGCATCAGTGCTCAATTTTATTTAGTGTGAAGTGTGCATAAAATCCGTTCACTTTTTATTGTATAATATTTTGTAGAAGTAATTACGAACTGTGATATTTTAATGTGAACATAGGTTTATATCATAACATGTTTGCTTCAACCTTTCGCAGTTTAGAATGGGAGCTATTTTGTGATTTAATAAAGTAGAATTTATATTGTTGTTTTAATTTAGCACACCTCTCTGCTTTCGTTACTTGTAGATAGAAAATTCATCACAGTCCCTTCTATGACATTAGCTGTACGTACGTTTGTATGTTACTTCCTCTGTTAGCTAGGCCTAATAGATAAATACAATTCAATACAAGCCATTATAAAAAGAAAGAAGTAAATGGTACAATTAAGATTTCATTTAGTGTAGCATGTACATGACTTCTATTAACTTCTTTTAAAATATGTTGCAGGAATAATTGTAAAAGTATGTTATTAGCCTACTTATTTAATGTGAAGAGAATTCACCAAGTTAACATAACATGTTTGAATCAACATATAAAGTTCAGAATGAAAGCTATATTTTTTAGATTTAATAAAGAAGAATTTAGGATAAAGTTTAGAACTTCGTTACCTTCCTTACTTGTGGGTAGAAAATTCACCAGTCCTCCTATGAAATGTGCATATGGTTATATTACCAGCTCTACTAGTAGGTAGTCAATAAATATAATTCAATGCGACCCAGCATAGAAAGAAAGAAATATAATTGAAATATATGCAAATTGCATGTGCTGGATTCATACATAACATTAGACTTAATTATAATATAGGTATAACTTGCGAATATAGGGATATAAGTTGAATACAATAATTCCTATATGGCATCATAATGTATGTAATGGCAGTGTATTGGAGAACATTAAAAGTAGACAGAAAGTGTTATATTATATAACTGCTTCTTCTGAACTGAATACATTAAGCATTCTTGATCTTTTTGCTGAAATTTTTATCAGTACCTACGACTAGCTTGTGTGAAAATTTCTATTCTCAAATGTTTGCTTTCACTGTGATATAATAAGAATAGCCGCCCAGAACAAGGTTGTAACCAGAATATCAGAAATTTTTCGAAAATGGGGAAAAAACGTAGAGTGCTGTACATGCTTTTAATTTTTTAGAGCAAGGTTGAGAATCAGACGTGTGCTGATATTAATACGAGTAGGTACAAGCATTATAGATAGCACATAGCGCATCATTATTCAAGAAAAAGTCTCCTAATGAGAAATGAGGTTTATATTCTTGTTGTGGGTGGCTATTCAAATATTTAGCAATATATTTATTATTATATTAACACAGTGGTCTGAAATTTCAATAATTGTGCTACCACATTCACATTCGACATAATAACCTTGTAAATCTAGTTTCTTTTTTCTTTTCGGAGGAGACCCGTAGGTAAGTATTTCGGCCTTAGGCTTATTGTGCAGCTTCTTTATATTGGGATGATTGTTGAAGTCTATTAAGATCGCTCTTCAAGCGCATGATTCACCTCATGGTGTCATTGTATCGATTCAGCCATAGCATCCAGTCCTGACTGGAGACCTGATCCTCCGCCTTCCTGTGAAGTTATCCTGCGTTCTCCTCAGATCGATGGCATCTGTTCGCAATTCATGTGCTTGAATCTGCTGCATTCTTGACCATAAGTACATGTCACAGTTGATTCCGTGACTCACTAAGGCGTCATCTGCCCCAGTCCACTGAAAAGCCCCTGCTGCTTCGCTGGATATATGCAGCTCCCGCAGACAGATGCCGCCTATAGACAGATCTTGGAATAACGTCCGCCATCTCCTGCTGGTAACCTGTAACTATATTGAGATGATTAATTAAGACGAAATGAGTCCGAGGTGCAACGCCGGAAGTTACTCGGCAATTCTGCTTCGAGTAACTGAAGAAAAACCACAAAAACCCAACGAGGTAACCTGTCCCAACCTGGATTTCAACCAGGGCCCTTTAGTTTCAAGCCAAGAACGCAGAAAATTGCTCCACAGCGGTGGACAAAAAAATCTAATTGCTCAACGCTTTGATTTTTTTATTTTAGTAAGTTATTTTACGACGCTTTATCAACAGCTTAGGTTATTTAGCGTCTGAATGAGATGAAGGTGATAATGCCGATGGTGTGAGTCCGGAGTCCAGCACCGAAAGTTACCCAGCATATTGGGTTGAGGGAAAACCCCGGAAAAACTTCAACCAAGTAACTTGCCCCGACCGGGAATCGAACCTGGGCCACCTGGTTTCGCAGCCAGACGGGCTGACTGTTACTCCACAGGTGTGGACTCAATGCTTTGTGGTTACAGTACACTACAGTACATCTGTTGCTTAGTCAAGTGTTCGAAAGCCCATAAGGCAACACTCATAAAGCAACTAATCAAAGAGATAATGGGGTAGGGTGGCCATTTTCTTTCCTCCTCCTCTGCATACATTGTTGATTAGTAACAGGTGAAACCAGCTATATATATATATATATATATATATATATATATATAGCCTATTTTTTTTGTGAAGATGCAGTTGATCGTATACGCAAGGCATAGACCAGTGGTCGTCAGCACTCGCTTAAATGTGCAACGGGTACGCGGTGCTGTCCCATGTGCACCGTCGTGCAGCAGGGAGAGATAGAGAGCATACCCGCTAGCAGCTACACAGTGCACCCTAGTGCACTGCGTTTTCAGCGGGTAAGGGATGCTAGCCCCAGCGTGCTCTGTGCTGACAACCCCTGCCATAGACTAATAAAAGCCTAAACTAACCAAACCTAACTTGTCACGGATTCGTATATGCAAGGTGTATAAGAATACGAACGGATCTACATCAGCGCTAGTTTAGCCCTAGTAACATATTAGACGAAATAGACTTCAGATTGCAGTATCGTAAGAAACGAATAAAAAAATTGAAGTCTAGACAAATTGCATTTGTAATGCTCAATTATAATGGCTAATTGTGAATGTACAAATGAGGTAAGTACAATCAGTAAACGTAATTTAGCCTGTGATTTCTACATATCAAAATATCCGTACGGTGCAACTAAAAATTATTGAATGGTGCAAGAATTTCGTAATGAAGCACTGAATTACACGATTTTATATTAAGTTAGATTAGTTGTAAGGTAATTAAATTTGTGACGAAGCCAAAAATTTGGTATTTTCTTTTGCCGAATACATTCATCCATCTTTAGATACTTTGGTTTGGTTGCATCGAGTATAGAATGACATTTAATATCCGGGCTATATATACTGAAACTAATAAAATGGAGGCCAACAGCTGTATAAAACGTGAAGTTTTGTGTGTGTTTTACTTTTTACTTATTAACATAGCCTTAATATATAACTCGAATTACAACAATACTAACTTCATCACTGTCATTTCCTACAACATCCGAGCCACGCCCCTTTGTTTTGACCAAATAAAACATGGCGGACTAATGTTCAGTTGTCTTCAACTAGAAGGTGTTGTAGCCTCTCTGTAGTTATATAACTAATTGGTTACTAGTAATAACACATTGTCACTGTGGGTAAGTTGTCACTGTTTATTTCTGTTCCTAGTCCACACCTGTGGAGTAACGGTTAGCTAGTCTGGCCGCGAAACCAGGTAGCTCGGGTTCGATTTCCGGTCGGGCAAGTTACTTGGTTGAGGTTTCTTCCGGGGTTTTCCCTCAACCAAATATGAGAAAATGCTGGGTAACTTTCGATATTGGACCCCGGACTCATTTCACCGGCATTATCACCTTCATCTCATTCAGACGCTAAATAACCTTAGATGTTGATAAAGCGTCATAAAATAACCTACTAAAATAAAAAAAATAAATTCTGTACCTAGATACTGTATACATAACCTACAATTTTATTCTCTGCGTATTCTACTTGTTCTTTCAGGAACACATCATCAATGGAAGGACAGACAATTGGAATTACACCATTTCTCTCACTTTCTTCTACTTTCGTTTCACGGTTCAAAGTGTTAATTCTCCAGTTTAGCGTAATTTTCATGTACCAAGAACGTATGGTTCTCGGACATGGGAATGCATTATTAAATTTAGAATGAATGAAATACGTTTTAGGGAAAAAATAGTGTAATGTTAAAGCAAAAGATCGTATGTTAGGATCATATGATGCACCAGGGTTACTTCTATGTGTAACTTATTAGCTTTCTCAGATGACTTCGCAATTAAATAGCACACATATGATAGAAGTGAATTCTTCAACATTTCTCCCTCATTATCACGAACTAATTTATTTTTCACCAGAGAATCTATTTGGCTATTTCTCTGTCAGTGATAATATTTGCATTTTGTCGCCGCACTTTCTGTTGCACTACATAATTGTTCATTTTTTTCATGTAACACTCAAACAAATTTTCTTTTTCTAGGCGTCAATTGTCCACCACTATCCCCAATATTTTCTAAATTCTCTGCACAACTGGCTCTGAAACTTCCTTCACTTCTAGTTCAGTGTCTACTGGTAGGTCTGCTGTATTATGTCGCGATGGTGGTTTGTGTGATGAAAGTGATTTTTTCTTTTGGAAATAGGAAGGATAGGAAGAAAATAGTGTTGGAATTGCTCCTTCCCTTAACCTTCTTGTTTGTCCTGTAAGATCCATATCTTCTGGGCGAAAATATTGAGAACATACACCAGGTGCAGGAATTGGTTACCAATTCTCTCTTCTTACGGCCCTGGTCCATAATTCTCTATTTTCTCCACATTTTGGAAATCTATAATTCCGGCATTAAAATTGAATGTTTTCATTTAAAAACATTAACATACAGCAATCAAATTTTAAAGACATCCCAAATTAATTTTGAAAAAAAAATTATCTATTTATTTGTCTATGATCTATGTACTCTAAGTATTACATTTAATTAAATATGTTATCGTCAGAGAAGTAAATACTGGATAATATAAGATACATAATAGGTTATGTTTCGAGAATGTATTTTGGACTTATACTTACGCATGTACCTATAGAAACAACTTCTTTTCCTTGTTTCGTTTTGCGTGAATATGAAAAATTACATCCAAATACAACGCAAATATTCACCATTATGTAAATAATTACATTTAATACTTATAAAATGCATAAAACGCGATAGAATTCCAAGACAAACACGTATTACCATTAGCACTACATACATTCGGTAGTGGGATAAGATGGCGTGGAGTCGTAGCAGTAAACTTCACTCGTACCAATAGGAAAATAGGGGCATTGACAGAGCCTTCTTCAGTTACAAGCCGGGGCCATACGTCGGCAACACTGTAGGGGAAAGCAGCCTAAATCGTACCGGCGCACAGTGGTCTAGAATGCAAATTTAGCGGGACATATTAATAACTTTTCAGCTACCCGACAGATTTTTATGAAATTTTACACAGCAATTACAGGTAGCATATATGTTTTGTATGCAAGCTCTCATTACGTTGGTATAAGGGGAACTACCCCTTATAGGGGAGCGCATTTAGACAAAATTAGAAACTTTTCTCCTATCTGACAGATTTTTGTGAAATTTTACAAAGCAGTTACAAGTAGCATATATGTTTTGTATACAAGCTCTGATTGCGTTCGTATAAGGGGAGCTACCCCTTATAGGGGGCGCAATTAGACAAAATTAGTAACTTTTCTCATATTTAACAGATTTTTATGATATTTTACACAGCAGTTATAGGAAGCATATATGTTTTGTATACAAGCTCTCGTTACGTTGATATAAGGGGAACCACCCCTTATAGTGGGGGCGCAATTAGACAAAATTAGTAACTTTTCTCCTATTTAACAGATTTTTTATGACATTTTACAGAGCAGTTACAAGTAGCATATATGTTTTGTATACAAGCTCTGATTACGTTCGTATAAGGGGAACTACCCCTTATAGGGGGCGCAATTAGACAAAATTAGTAACTTTCTCCTATTTAACAGATTTGTATGAAATTTTACAAAGTAGTTACAGGTAGCATGTATGTTTTGTATACAAGCTCTCGTTACGTTGGTATAAGGGGAACTACCCCTTATAGGGGGGCGCAATTAAACAAAATTAGTAACTTTTCTCCTATTTGATAGATTTTTATGAAATTTTACAAAACAGTTACAAGGAACATATATGTTTTGTATACAAGCTCTGATTACGTTGGTATAAGGAGAACTACCCCTTTTAGGGGGTACAATTAGACAAAATTAGTAACTTTTCTCCTATTTAACAGATTTTTATGAAATTTTAGAAAGTAGTTACAGGTAGCATGTATGTTTTGTATACAAGCTCTTATTACGTTGGTCTTAGTGTAACTACCCCTTATAGGGGGGCGCAATTAGACAAAATTAGTAACTTTTGTCCTATCTAACAGATTTTTATGAAATTTTATACAGTATTTACAGTTAGTACATTCGTTTTGTGGACAAAATCTTATGGGAGGGAAAATGTAACATTTTAGGTACTATTGTACCTTTTGGACACTCGGAAAGCTTATTTGGTACATAAGTAACAAGCTGTCATCTTGAATTCCCTGAATTATACTGCGGAAGCAGATTCGGTTCACAGATATTGAAATACCTGCAACCGAGAAAAATTGCACTACTGCACCTCGAAAGAATAGTGCTTATAAATTATTACTTCCGCAAATCTGCGCAGCTTAAGACTAGATTTAAAATAGAGGTAAAATAGTGGAGGAAGTGAAAAAAAATCATTTTTGGTCGAACCAAAGGGGTTTTTTTTCTTTCCCTTAGCAAATTCTGCACTCAATGGTTATATTTATATTTTGTCCCGTGTCCATTCATGCTAATTTGACATGCTATAATAACATTAAATGTAACACAAACAAACAGTGTTACATACCTAAAGAACTACTTGACATGTTGATACCAAATATGAATGGAATCGACATACTTACAACAGAGTTACAGCACAAGGAAAACGGCAGACTCGCGGCGCTTGCTGAGTAAGAATGCTGGGTGGCGAAATGTGGCATGTTACCGGCTTCTTATCTCGCTATGCAGCCACCTCCGCTGATTAAGATTATCAATTCAGTGTTACTCAGTTATATAGGAAAAATAATTTAAGGGTTTAATTTCATTTTTTTACATGTCATTTTTCTCCATTTGTCCTCCTAAATATGGATTTTAGACCACTGTGCGGCGCCGAAATCATACCACTATTAATATTGAGCAAAGTATTGCATGTGGGAACCATCTAGAGAATTTTTCATGAAATGCAAATAGAAACTGACACTCGTTCAGTTTCCCGTCTTTAACCCAAGACAACAGCGGTATTAAATCGTGCTTAATAGTAAGTTCTGATTTGTCATATAAGATTTTCTTACTCTTTCGTAAGCTTTTATTGAAACATTGACTTAGTTTAATGAATGTCCTTTATTACACCTAACATATAAGATTTTTTGCATTATTTAAATGATAAAAATAGCCACTGTAACAGCTTTGTTTACATTATAATCTGAATAGTTTGCAAGAAGGCATTATAAGTCGGAATAAAGTAAGTAGGTATGTGCAAATAACAAGCGATTCTGTGTCACATGATTCTGTGTGTTAATACAAACAAATAAAAAATACGGACAGAAAAACGAAACCAACGACGCATTAAATTGTACTGAACATTACAACAGAATGAGTGCGGTACAAGTAGTAGTAGTAGTAGTACGTTTATTTTGCCTGGCAGAGTTAAGGCCATGGGGCCTTCTCTTCCACTCAACCAGGTTTCAATAATACAAATACATGAGATACAAAATTTGATTACAAAGCAACACAAAAGAGAATAACTTAGGAATTACATAAAATATAGTAGGAAATTACAATAGACAAGATCAGTTACATAATATATAAAATACAGTAGAAAATTACACATAACCAAAATCAGTTACATAACATAAGGGGAATACACACACACACACACACACACACACACACACACACACACACACAAACACACAATTTATAAGATCTAAAATGCCCGAGACAAATTGGACGATTAATTTACTTGAGATATATTATTCAGTTAATATACTAATTGGAGAATACATATGGGTGGCAAGACATAAAATGTTGATTAGCAAAGTCCTACTAAATGGCACACAAACACAAATGATTAAGTAATATATAAAGATAATAAAAAAAAAGAAAAGAGAAAAAAAAAGAAGAAGAGAGAGGAGAAAAAAAAATAACAACTTGGTAATTTAAGACTATTTAGAAACTTCCGCAAGAGTCTAGTTCTGTTCATTAAAGACATTTCTAAGTAGAGTGTATTTAAAAGATTTTAGACTCCGACTGCTCCTGATTTCCTGTGACAAGGAATTCCAGGAACGAGCTGTGTGTATTGTGAAGGAAGCAGAGTAGAGAGATGTTTGATGGAGTGGAATTGATAGAACATGGTTATGCTGCGAACGTGTATCACGGTTGTGGTGGGATGCTAAAAGTGTGAAGCGAGGAACTAGGTACTAAACTACGTAGACGAATAACACGGATACCAAGAGGTCTTACCAATAGAAGTAAACAGACGTGCTGTAATCGATACCAAATGATGCTGGGCTCCGGACGTAAACAAACCGAGTGATAGTAATGACGCACCCCTCTTCGACTGGAAAGAGTGATTGTCCGTTCCTACTTTCTTGCAATGAAACGAAGCGTCGCAGCCCATGTGTTCCTTAACAAAATACGCCTCCACGAAGGTTATCTATCGGCTCCCTAATTTTGTCGGTCTAATTTAGAGACAACCTGTATTTAATCTTGTGGTTGATGCTAGCAATTTAGGGAAACTCACAAAAAACCATGTGAAATGATGGCTGATGAGTCAGTTCATTACTGATGTTAAGAATGATATATTACTTCTACTAGATTCATTGAGTGCAAACTGATAAAACATTTTTGTGAACCCGAAATGAAGATGCTTTTAAATATTAAAACAATTCAGACGCAAATAATTCCCCCCAAGACCTCTAGGTTTGTGCAGCCACTTGACGTTTACTTTTTCCAGCAGTATAATATTGTAATTCGGAGAATAGAAGACTATTTCAGACACAAAATCATAATTGAAAATAGTACAGAAAATTTGCATGGTGGTTTAATAATAAAATTACACTCTGTTGTCTATCATCAATTCTGTTCCCCCGTACTGCAAGACATGCTAGTATAAGCGTGGCGAAAATCTGGGTATGTAACAAACATACTGGACAATGGTTTTTGAAATATTCTTCAAACTCTACGTCAAGTTAACAGTTGGGAATGTGAAATGGAAGATTGTGAAGAAGAGGCATTTTCTTAAATATCTGTACTGTTCCATGACCCTTTGTCGAACCACTTTGTTTTGAATCCTCACTACCATCGATAAGATAAGAGTAGTATAAAATTTAAATTTATTTAGAATGTAATATGTTACATTTGTGCGAGATCGTGCGTATTTGCTTGTTTTCCGCACAGAACCAATACGCGGTAAGTGTGAAATACCACATTCAGTATTCCCAACGTAACATACATAACAATTTCCCTCTTCTTATCGCTTAAGCGCGACATTCATTTTACTGCTTTAGGCTTTTAACATATTATTTTTAGAGACGTTTAACATAGTAATAATTATAAATTGGAAACTTACCACTGCAATTTCACCTAAATTGCAATGTTAATTATTGTTTTTAAATATTTGCAAAAATTAAGTAAAGTCTACTACTCCACGAAACTTATTGCATTCCTGATACAAGTAACATTAAGGAAGCCGTGAAAAAATCAACAAGATTGCAGATGCCGATGTTATTACTGCAATATGTTATATAAATAATATTGTTAAATTATTAAAATGAAAAATAAATAATTACATAACCTTACCGTTTGTTTTAAGTTCGCATTTATAGACTGGGGGGGGGGGAAAAGGACACGTATATCACGGCCTGCTGGAGTATAGTAAATACAGAAAACATTTTATAGCAACAATGTTGAAGAAAGATGTTTTGGTTTTCCGAAGTTGCCGTCATTAAACAGAAACCAACATGGAGATTTCATTGCAACTAATTAGAAATTCGTCTTTCAGGTATGTAATAAACGATCTTCGCACAAAATAATGTATAATACACGAGCGGTATGTTTGTTTTCATGTTCTCGGAAATTAAAAAAGCTCAACTACGTTTCGCTTTTTCAATCTTTTCCTCGACCATGAAAACGTCAACATACCGCTCTTGTAACGTATATTACTATTGCATGAAGGTATTATGTGAAACAAACATGAAGAGTATAGATTTAGAACTTGCCTCTTGTTGTTCTGCTTGCATTTAGCGCAAGAGTAGCATATCTACGGCCTTGTTTAAAGTTTTTATATATTGTTAATAAAAAGAAAGCTACTATTGCTACTTACCAGTGCAATTGATTCATTTGTGTGAATTTGTAAAACATTTCATTGTGTTCGCGTAGGTTTCCGCGGCTTGTGTACAAAGTCTGTGGATAAGCTTCGGGGCTTCTACCACGTTGTCTTGGTGTTGGCGGCTGACGTTTCGACCGCTGTGTTGTGATCATCTTCTGAGGAGTTGGATAAGGAAATAATCTGCGAGCTCGTATATATATAATAGTCTCGATGGAGGGAGTACTTCCGGTGATATGTCGTAGGTTGTCCTTCTGGCATCTGATTGGTCCAACTGCTCTGAAGATGATCATAACATAGCGGTCGAAACGTCAGCCACCAACAACGCGGTAGAAGCCCCGAAGCTTATCCACAGACTACTTCATTACGTTGCTTAAAATGTTATTTGTTATGCATGAAAGGGAAATTATATGTAAGATCTATATAGAATTGGAAGCAATCTGATCCCGAGTTCATAGGCTAGTTTTTAACTTTATCTTGTGTACAAAGCGTATGTGGCGCCTTATGAACAGAACCCTCTTTTTCTTTGGTATTAGCGATAAACGCGAAAATCGATTTTTAGTTGTGGTTAGAGATACAGTATGTGCATGTTTAGTGTTAAGTATAGTTTATCTATGGCAATATTTTACAGGCGAATTTGCGCGATAGATATGAAAATTAGTGTATTTTTTAATTTAACTTGTTTTAACAGAAAGTGAAGTGTAGTTTTCCAAGGAAATACACTTAAACATTTTGACGTTATCTCACTTATATAAGTTGAGACTAACTAAAAGTATTTTTGCCTGCCAGTTAATACATAGCTCGATCACCCGTTGGGAACGTTGCTTTCGGAACATAAAAGGATCGTTTTAGCGGTACTTCATACTATGAGTTTTCGTCAGACCATTCTGATATTTCAGTAACAATGAAAGAATTTTACGATTCCGTAATGCAGGCAATGAATCTTTGCAAAGCATTTTCATTCTATACAGGCTACTTGGCAGGTTTAGCAGATAATTCCTAAAATGAAGTGATAGTGTAAAGATGGGGCGCAAAACCGAAACAAGTGGGTCTCCTCGTGTTGTGGAATACCGTAGCCATGGGTTTTATTTAAATGGTTATCATATTCTTAAGTCTTACACGAAGTCCTCAGTGAAATCGGAAATTATTGCAATGTCTCGTATGTTACAGTTTGCCTGTTTCACTGATTGAAATTAAGAGAAATTGAAAGTAGTAATAATGTTATTTACTTCACTATATTGTATTGCCGTTTATAATGTCCTACAACTAAACAATATATTAAATATTATAATAATATTACATAATATTCGCAAAGTAATGACAATATTAATATCATTATTTTATTTTTCTTATTATCTATATTATTATCATCTATTTAAATATATCCGGGATACAAGAACAACATGGGGAATGTAAGGAGAACAAGGGGAATCCAAGAAGAACACGGGAAATAGAAGGAGAATATAGGGAATTCAAAGCGAAGAATGGGATTACGAGGCGAACAAGGACATTACGGGAAGAATAGGGGAAAAGCGAGGAAAATAGGGAAAATACGAGGAGAATAGGACTATACAAGGAGAACAAGATTAATACAAGGAGAATTCGAGGACAACAAAGGAATTACGGGAAGAATAGTGGGAATGGAAGGAGAACAGGAGAGAATACTAGGAAAACAGGGAAAATATGAGGAGAAAACGGGAGATACGACAATAGGGAGGATGCAAGGAGAACAAGCAGAATACAAGGAGAACGAGAGGAATACAGGGAGAATACGGGAAGAACAAGGAGGATACGAGGATAACAATGAGTATGGCAGGCGAACAGAAGGCATACGAGGTGAATAGGTGAAAAAGGGGGGTTACGAGAAGAAAATCAGGATACTAGAAGGACACGTGGATAAGAGGAAAACAAGGCGAATATAATGACAGCAAGGAGAATGCAAGGAGAACAAATCAAAGGGAAGCAAAACAAGAACAATACAAGGATAAGAAGAGTAATGCAAGTAGAAGGAGCGGAAGACGAAAAAATGTGGAAGATATCGAGAAAAATGAGAATACAAGGAGCATTAAAAAGACATGCAATGACAAATGGAGATGCAAGAAGTATAAGATGAATAAAAGAAGAAAGATGGAAATAGGCTAATATTGTCTGGAAGAAGAAAAAATGAAATTAACATTTAACAATATTGAAATATTATACCCATTTTATAATGTCATATAACTATTTTTATCTGGATTTAAGCTGTAATCATAAATTAATTCTTCATTGGAGTTATGGATTTAATTTTTCTGTAATTTGTCTCGTATTTAATTCAACTTTTCAAAATAAGTTCACACATTATACACTCATGTAATGAATATGAGTCGGAAACTACGTGTGTTTCTGGGCAGCAGGCAGCAATAGCTACAGTATATTCAACTGTTACAATGTTATTGTGTCATTGCCTGATATATAATTAAGGCGTCTGTCATCTGCCGAAGCTCTCTAACATGTTATTTAATTTATTCACAGTTAAACATCTTATACCAATACGAAATATATAAACCTACAATAACACATCCTCAACGTATGCTTAATACACAATTACAGTTCAATACTCACACATTGTTCGATATCATGATACATAACACACAAACAACCCCCCTCCCCACCATAAGAGCAACACACTCCTACCCCTACAACTGATGAATGGAAATGGCAGAATTCAAGATCAACAGAAACAACTGTAGTTTGTAGGACATTGAAGATGACGCAGCACCGGGATCGAAACGGGCCTCTGTCTAAGGTACATAACCTTTTTCAAAAACATTTAACATTTTTAACGTGTCGACTAAACAATTTTAAGTTTTTAATTTATTCAGTAAGTTTTACGTGTCATAAAATGAAAATTACAAGAAAAATCGATACTTCATTGCACAAAACAAGTAATATTACATAAGAATCTAAGGCAATACTCAGAAATATTAATACAAAATAACCATTTAGATAATAAAAACATGAATAGAGAGACACCCGTTTGAACATCCTTCCGTATAACAGTGGTAATCCGAAATTACATTTATGAGTATTAACCGCGCTTTAATTGTTCCCTTTAATGCCCATATCCTGAACTAGAACTAATCCCAAAGAGATTCATGAACCTAAGTTGCTTTAAAGGAATCAAATAACGTTGAAAGAAAAGTCTGGAAGATGTTTTCTTCACATAATTATTTATATAAGTTATTTTTAACTCTATTTTTTTGTAAAAATACTCAAATAGGAAGGAGAACAGAATTTTAATTGAAATTTTATATGATGGTAAGTAGTAGGCCTATTGGTTACGATGTTACGATGCGACCATTGACCCTCCAGTGACTTCGCTGTGGTGCCCTGTAGACTGTGATGGATAATTTTTGAGCCGTTAACCTACCAGTATTGCATGATATTTCGTAAATTATAAAATACTACTGACTTCATGTTGAATGAAAGATTTGTATGTTTCCGAAACTAATTATGAAAGCAATGGGAAAGTTGAAAGATTTTCTCCTTTTATTCTTCGTAATTAATTTAATTTGTAAACTTAATAGTACAAACTCTATGCTTTCGGGCTTTACTACATCTAGTACTGTAACCTAACTTTTATTTTGAAACCAATTTTTTATACAGTTGAACAGAAATGTAAAACTAATTTTAGTTGGTTCTTGAATACATTGATATAGATAGTGGACCTTGGAAAATAGTCTAACCTGTGCTTTATGATTACTGATGGCAGCTTCCATACTACTGAGTGAATACATATCATTTCCGTTCAGTATTACCAATCACCAGTTTTTTGCAGTAGATCTGCATTTTTCTCCAGGATAACATGAACGTAGGTCATAAAATTATTTCAATAGATAGAGTATAAATGCATCCTACAGTAATCCAAACCCTGATGCCAGGAATAGAATCAATGCAGCCGCGGTATGAATGCAGGGGCGTACCAGCGTAGTCGAGAACAGGTGCGGAGATGCGCACAGGCAGTAGCGGCTTACGGTGGACCAACTGCAGAGAGGATGGGACACTTGCACCGAGGGAGAAGGAAAAAGATAACTGAAGGCAGTACCAGCAAACTCATGATATAGCAAGGCAGAAAGAGGCACAGTGAACTGATAGAAAACAGCGAGCAAATAGAAGGTGTATTCGCAATGTTAACTTAATGCAGTAGGTAGGCCTAGAGTTGTAAAAATACCCTATAATACTAACAAGCATTATATGACACTGCATTGATCATGGTATAACACGTATAAAATGATGCAAATTCTATACCGTAACGTTCTCCGTTGTGCATAAACATCAGGCGACTTGTGTCAAATTGAGAATTAGATATTTACTTCACGTAGTAAGATGCTTCTACAGTAGAACCTATCTTAAAGAATCCATGCCTGCAGCTATTAACGCTGTTGACACAGATAATGCTGTTTTGTCTGATGTCCGTGAGCAATTCGCTCAAATTTCAAATCAGCCGATCCAGTACTGTGAGATAGTTCAATGTTCTCTCCGTCCGATCAGTTAATTATACAGGCTGCAATTAAGAACAGAAAGAATTCACATGTAAGCCCATTCTTGCTGCTGAGAGCTTATTGGATCCACTGTACAAGGGGTCGGCTGTGATTGCAAATCAGGAGAACGAAGCATTCGACTACGTCACTGATGTAGCAACGTGCTAGGTCATGACAGTGGAATAATTATGCTAACTTAGCCGAATTTAAAGAAATCAATGGCAATTTTTTCCGAGACAATTTGTGGATTGCTGCTCAACGTGTCTCACCTTCTACCTGGTGGAAGGGATTGTGTGCCAAAAACCGAAAAGTTCTCTGGCATTTAAACTTCTGAATGTACCTCAATCATCGGCCGAAAGTCAGGGCAACTGGTCAACCCATGGGCGAATCCACACAAAAACTAGGAACATATTTTCTTCGGCAACAACCGAAAAGCTTCTGTACAACGGAATCTCCGTTACAAGGATGATACACCAAAACGAGTTGAGAATGAAGGACCACAATTGTCGTCCGATATAGAGATGAAGTGATCTTGCGAATTGTTGCAACTTTTAATTAAAACAAAACATATTGGTACAAAATATTTAAGTTTTGCTTTCTGTGATTTCGTGAAATCTTTTGTGAAAGAGTATCTAACGTTATTTTGCAAGAATGAGCGTAGTTGTATTCCATTAAAAGTGTAAGCCTAAGTCAATATCTTGCAAAGTATTGCAATTCAATTTCTTTTTTATTTTTGTTTTATTAATAATGCTATGTATACATTAGCAAAAGAGAATTTATTTATTTCTATTTATTTGACGTAGGCTATATGTACGAAAAAGCCATAATATTATTTTCATGACGAAAATATAGGGGAAGGTTGCCTATATTGGACCAGTTTTTTGTTTTCTAATCCCATGTCTTTAAAAATGATTAGATTAAATCAAAATATGTTTTAGTACATTCTACATACTATGCACTTCCATCCTATAGTGTTATATTTTAAATTACACAATTCCTAATAAGTATAAAAAGGTAAAACCAAAATCATGGAAATGGTCCAAATTGGGAAACCGGTTGCCTAATTTGAACTCATAGTGTCCCAATTTGGACCTCGCAAAAATACATTGGTAATAGTAAACCAATAAGTACAAGAAGGGTATTTATTATAAATTTTACGTTAAAATGTATCAGATATTAACATTTGGTGAAATAAGTTACACAATTCCCTGAACTATGATGAAAAATTAAAGGAAAATAAAATAAATTAGTTACAGAAACACTATTGCATTGAAGAGCTGATTGTTACACTCAGAATATTTCTCTTTGCACTGAAATAGTTTTATATTAGTTGCTTGTCTCGGTTACTTACCCTATTTTGGCTACGAAACGCCTGTGAATAAGAAAATGTAGACATAAAAAAATAAAAATCTGACATGATTTCCTCTTGCGTTTGAAAGTTACAAGTGGCAGTATAAAGAACCCCGCCGCATTGACAACACAGATTACTGTGATGTTTACACCTCTTTCACCACTTACGGCTCCGACTTGGTGTTTCTCTTTCTGGGCTATAACTTTCTGTTGCCTCTTTTGCACCGTTGTAAATCCAGATTCGTCAACGTTGAACACAGTGTTTGCTGTGATACCATTCTCATCGACAGTTTTTTCCAGCAGATCGGAAAACTGGTTAACACTCTCCCTATTGAACCCCTTAGCTCTGACCATTGATGTCTCTTCTGGGTGACGGAGAGAATGTTTTGAGTTTCCCTTCATAGAAATGCAGAACCTCTTCTTTCCGCCATTTTTTTTTCCTTGTTGAAAGTGTAGGGAGCATCATATTTTTCTGCGACATCAAAGGCAAGCTTATGCACATCTTTGATTGTTAACCCATAAAACCTTTCTTCAAATAAGAGAATGTGGTCGGCAATAAATTTTTCCATATCTCAATTGAAGGTTGCTTGCCTTCCGAAGGACTTCTCTGGAAAGCGTTTTTACAATCAGTATGTCTCTTTGCTGTAGCCTATGGCACTCCATATACGGAGCACACTCGTTGAGTCCATAGTCACCATTCCTGTATGCTGCTACCTCCATCTTCAAAGTATCATTTCATCTCCGGTAGGTTCCACTTTTTGACATCTTGGAAACATAAAGACACAGAATCCCCCTATACATTACTTTTTCTTAACGTTGACCATAAGCTAATGCTTTATATTCATGTTGAAAAAAAAAAACTAACAGTTTCCTAAATTGGACTAGTCCAATCCAGGCAACGCGCAGAGGTCCAACCTAGGCAACTTGTTCACTTATGCAAACAGACGACAATAAACAAACACATAAAATTAAAACCTAATTTTAATACACGCAGATAGTAGCTAATGAAAAATACTTGGAATGTATAGTATAGAAATAATTATTACTTACTCCCACCGTATACAGAAGCTTAAGATCCGTAGCATAAAAATTGTAAGAGAAAACACCAAAACACATTAACGGCAATCCTATTCGCTAAGATGGCAGAAGCTCAATGAACTTCAAGATGAGTACCTTAGGCAGAGTTAGCAAGCAGTGGTGCCAAATTAAATGTTTGAAATACTTCTATGTATGGAAATACAACTGTGGTCCAATTTAGGCAACGGTCCAATTTCGGCAACTTTCCCCTACATTTTTCAAAACAAAATAATGTTCATAGTCCTTACAAGCATTCATGTCACCAATTCAACAATGTTACGAATATACTACGTATTTTAATGTAGGATATAAAACCCCGTTTCGGTGTTACAGGCTACCAAACATACGGCTCTGGTATTAAGCGACGGCGCATCTCTAGGTAGACATTCATTTACACGAAAATAAAAATTATATAGGTCTATCAAATAACAAACAATGGAATCTTTTTTCGCACATTGGACTGCACCTTTTCTCCTGTATAATTTTCACTGTCACTTCCATAATGAAAACACTGTGTCACATAATTTCTCACTCGCTGGAAGAATACCACATCACGAACAATTTAACTTTAACCGTGTTAATCTCAAGGTTATGAAAGTTTTTCAAGGCCTGTCACATGGAATTCTTATAAACTACATTGAGGATATTTATGCTACAGGCTGCAATGGAATAACTATAATTCTTTTGTGGGTTAACTCATTTCTTTTATAACACCGTCCAAATAGGAAGTGTGGTTTCTCCGCTCATACAAATGATCCGCTGCAATGTTGCATTTGTGTACAATTTACTTTTATTGCTTGCTTTCTGCACAGTGTCTTATATAAGTACAAGAAAATTTAAATTGCAATTTCAGTATGATGTGCTATATTGTTGGCTACTGAGACACAATGAGCAAAATATCGACGCGTTTCTATTAGGCTATTGTGAACTGCTTCATATCTCATATAGGTCTACAAAGTTAGGAGTGTTTAAACTGTATTTTTTATTATTATATTTTTGCAGTATGAACTTGCGCTATACATATTTTATTTATTTATTTACTTATTTTTAAATTTGTTTATTGTTTATTTATTTGTATATTTGCTTATATATTTATTAATTCTTTAATTAACTTATTTATCTGCTTATTTATTTTTATATTTGTTTATTTATTTATTAACTTATTTATCTGTCTGCCTATTTATCTACCTATCTACCTATTTATATATTTATTTATTTATCTAACTACCTATTTATTTATTTGCTTATTTATTTATCTGTCTACCTATTAATTAATTTATGTATTTATTTATTTATTTATTTATTTATTTATTCCGGTAGAGTTAATGCCATGAACCCATCTCTTCCTCATTGCCATAAGTGAAGTACACATGCAGACAATAACAACCCTAGTAAAACTAGCAGTAATTTTTTAATTAGGCCTAGTTATTTAGCGACGCTCTATGACTACGCGGTTATTTCACGTCGATGGGATTGGTGATAGACGTTATTTGGCGAGATTAGGCCGAAGATTAGCCATAGATTATCTGATATTCGCCTTACGGTTGGGGAAACCTCGGAAAAAAACCCAATCAGGTAATCAGCCCAAGCGGGAATCGAATCCATGTCGAACTCAACTTAGGTTCGGCAGCCAAGCGCCTCGGCCGACTGAGCTACGCAGCTGGCTACTACTAACAGTAATACATAATATCATGTTGCAGATTGAGCTTAGATATAATAAAGTATTAACTAAATACTGTATCTATCTTACACAATTAAGTAATTTACAGTTTATATCCTAATTCTAAAACATATCGGTTAATGCAAATAACCGAAAAATACAGTTTGGTGTAAAGGAACGAATCTTGTATTTATCGCGTAACAGCATTGTGCGCGATCGGCCCCCTTTTTATTCGTGCCACGGATATTGACTACAATATGAGCAGTCGTTTTGCGGTGTCTCGCAAATTAATTGGTGTAACGAATGTTGGCTACATTGTATTCACGGGAACACTTGCGTGGCGGTTATAAATTTGATTGGTGCCGGGTATTTGGTTACATTGCATCAAATACTCTCTAACAGACTATTTGATTTTATTCACAGCAACGATTGAGCGGCGATTACAGAGTTGATTGGTGCAAAGTATGTTGGATACATTGTATTCCCAGCAACACTTGCGCGGCTATTACACATTTGATTGAAGCAAGGTTTGTTCGATATATTGAACCTCACGCTAGTAATCTTCATCGACAGCCTGAGCGTCATTCAAGCAATTAAAAAAACACACAATACCCACCAACAAATACATGAAATTCTTGTTAAAGGCATGTTAAGGCGTATATGGTCCACTATTAAGGCTATCTCCATTGTGTGGGTCCCAAGCCATATGGGGCTTATTGGCAATGAAAAAATTGATTCCCTCGCAGATCAGGGCAACATCACCTCACGCCCCCAGAGGATATAATTCAACGTGAACGTCTCGCCAACAGACCACAGGCGACCCAAACAACGACACCTACAAACTGAAACTACAGTATCCCCCAAGAAAGCTACTTCCAATTATTTCAGAATGCTTTGTCATACTGCTCAGACACCCACCTATTTATTTAAAAACCTCGACGTGACAACACTCAGTGCAATTGTAGTCAATTAGGAACACTGAATCATTGCTTATTTGGATTTTCATTTACAAAAAACGAATCAGATAAACTTATTGCGCTCATCCATAAACATACATCTCCTGGACCACTCCATATTGATAATATCCTACCATTGTTCTCTAATTTCATATGTCGGGCTCTTTTTAAATTTACCACAAAAACAAAAATGAAGATATAACAAAATCACAACACGTCAACACCGGATAGAGAAAATTACCAGTTATTATCGACACCATTGGACGCAGGAGCACAACTGCAAAGGTTGGCAGCAGCGTCATTAAATAACCCCGAGGTGAAGTGAAGTGAAGTGAATTCGCAACAACACTTGCGCAGCGATATTTGACTGCTCCAATGTATGTTGGCTACATTTTATTCCCAGCAACATTTGCGCGCCGAATTACAAATTTCATTGGTGCAAGGTATTGTATTCCCGGCAGCACCTACGTGGCGATTACTTAATTTGATTGGTGTTTGTTGGATAATTATATTGAATTCCCAGCAATACTTGCGCGGCGACTAAAAATTTGATTGGTGCAGTATATGTTGACTACATTTTATTCCCAGTAACACTTGCGCGGCGATAACAAATTTGACTGGTGCAAAGTGTGTTGGTTACATTTTATTCCCAGCAACACTTGCGAGGCGATAACAAATTTGATTGGTGCAGTATATGTTGGTTACATTTTATTCCCAGCAACACTTGCGCGGCGATAACATATTTGACTGGTGCAATATATGTTGGCTACATTTTATTCCCAGCCACACTTGCGCGGCGATAACAAATTTGGTTGTTGCAAGGTATGTTGGCTACATTTTATTCCCAGCAACACTTGCGCGGCGATAACAAATTTGGTTGTTGCAAGGTACGTTGGCTACATTTTATTCCCAGCAACACTTGCGCGGCGATAACAAATTTGGTTGTTGCAAGGTATGTTGGCTACATTTTATTCCCAGTAACACTTGCGCGGCGATAACAAATTTGGTGGTTGCAAGGTATGTTGGCTACATTTTATTTCCAGCAACACTTGCGCGGCGATAACAAATTTGGTTGTTGCAAGGTATGTTGGCTACATTTTATTCCCAGCAACACTTGCGCGGCGATAACAAATTTGATTGTTGCAAGGTATGTTGGCTACATTTTATTCCCAGCAACACTTGCGCGGCGATAACAAATTTGGTTGTTGCAAGGTATGTTGGCTACATTTTATTCCCAGCAACACTTGCGCGGCGATAACAAATTTGATTGTTGCAAGGTATGTTGGCTACATTTTATTCCCAGCAACACTTGCGCGGCGATAACAAATTTGATTGTTGCAAGGTATGTTGGCTACATTTTATTCCCAGCAACACTTGCGCGGCGATAACAAATTTGATTGTTGCAAGGTATGTTGGCTACATTTTATTCCCAGCAACACTTGCGCGGCGATAACAAATTTGATTGTTGCAAGGTATGTTGGCTATATTTTATTCCCAGCAACACTTGCGCGGCGATAACAAATTTGATTGTTGCAAGGTATGTTGGCTACATTTTATTCCCAGCAACACTTGCGCGGCGATAACAAATTTGATTGGTGCAAGGTATGTTGATTACATTGTATTTCCAGCAACACCTGCGTGGCGATTACTTAATATGTTTGGTGCAATGTTTTTTGGATACATTGACTTCCCAGCAACACTTGCGCCGAGACTAAATATTTTATTGGCGCAAAATATGTGTTGGCTACATTTTATCCCCAGCAATACTTTCGCGGCGACTACAAATTTCATTGGTGCAAGGATTGTTGGGTAAATTTTATTCCCAGCAACACTTGAGCGGCTATTACAAATTTGATTGGTGCAAGGTGTATTGGAGTAATACCTTTTGGATCTATACATGGCCGTAATGTAAGTTGTGAGATTTCATGCTTAATTGCTTCATCAAACTTGCTCGCATTGAAAGCACTTGTTCGACACATTCGCAGCTGTAAGATGAAGCTATAAGATTTATATCATTAATATTAAAATTTGTGTTATCGGTATCAGTAAGTTAGATCTCTAGGTTAACAAGGACGTTGACATCGCGTCGTGAGGGACGATAGGACGTCCGCTGTTTGTTTTTACGCCCAGAGGTTTAGGTTTTCTTACTTAAGGAATAGGGCTGACTGTTTCCAGAGTTGAAATCATTGACATTTACTTTACGGTTATTGAAAACGTCAGAAAAAAAACCCCAATCAGGTAATCAGCCCAAGCGGGAACCGAACCAGTACCCGAGCACAATTCCTGATCCGTAGGTAGGCGCTTTAGCCAACTGAACTACGCCGATGGCTGAACTGTTATTCTAACCTGCTGCGTTACAATTAGCTTGACATCACTGCGAATGTCCTACCACCTGGCATTCTCGAGTTACACTGCCTCGGTAGCCGTGCGACCCGACAATTCTTGCCTCAATTTCGTTCCTTCCGCGTATTGCTAGATGACGTCACCCTCTCAAACTTAAGATCATGTTGGATACATTGATTCTTCGGCTATCGATTGCCGTTTACCTCATTGGAATATGTCTTGTAGTTTACGAATTATAGGCGCGACAAAGCTGACTTGAAAATGTGTTAGTCGACATTCTGGAATGGCCTCCTACTACTGGACCTAAATTATAGACGTATTAACGTCGAAAGTTGTTTACTTTACCATTTTAAGTTAATTATAACTTTATAGCTTCATTATTATTATGCGCATATGCCGTTTAAATCGACAGTGACATGAGTGTGCGTGGCAGGCAGGCGAATTACTCCTGTGACGTAATAGAATTCCGTGATAAGCAGGTACAAGTGTTTGGGCTAGACAACTCATTATGATAAATTTTAAATTTCGCTAAGATAATTCTGCGAGTGAGTAAGAAGTTGGGTTGTTAATTTTGTGCAACCTATACCAGGCAGATATCCGCTAGGACTTCTCTACTTCTCTATTCACTCTGATATCCGTACACATACTAAACGATATTGACGTTTTTCTGATCAGTGGCGATCAAATGATAGACAATTGATGTAATGTAACATTTCAGTTGTTAATATTTCGAGTTTAATTACTTTTGAAACAGCCTGTGAATTCGTATGTCTATTGGCAGAGCCTTCTTCTGGTAAACTGATATCAACGCCATCTCTACACAGCGACTTCCTAGCTTACAGTATTTCGCCTGGTGCACAACCTGTGTGTGGTTTCTTTGCGTTCGATTGGAGTATGTGTCGTAACGTAAATATTATCACCGCATATTATGGTGCTGAATTTATTTCAAGTCTAGGAAGAGTTTTAAATTTCTTTAAGTAGTTACGTTGATGCAGTAAAATCAAGACCATCTCTTTTCAAGATTGCGTTTACCAGCATTATTGTGTAGTGCGTAGTTTTCCTTGAATGTATTTTTTTCACCTTGTTATTTGCGTCTATTTTTTTCCCCGCCTGCTACATTACATTACATTACATACAATACATGTCATATATATACATACAAACTAATACTATGATACATCATATACATAGGTATTTACATAGAAACTAATACTGTGATACAAGTTTGTAGGTACTTCCCCCCTCATTTTTTTTTCTGTTTACAGTAAAGATAGTGTATAATTCTTGCGTTGTTCCTACTCACTCGTATTTGACTCTTTTTATGTTTCATGTACAATTCATAGCCATCACAATCACACATTTCATTTTGTAAAATATAATGCACCGTGTTTCCGAGAATCCAGATACAAGCGTCCTGTTTAAACTTAGAGACTACTTTAAAATCTGGCCTCGTTAGGATATAAGGACTAAACCACGGGTATCGATCAATCTTAAATCCCTGTAAATAGTATTCTATACGTTGCCAAATAGCATGTGTTCTGGTGTATCGTCCAGAAATGTGAGTCAAAGTTTCAGGTTCACCACAAAACTCACAATTTGGATCATTTAACAATTTTATCCTATAACGCCCTTATCTGCTGGCTACTAAATCGTGAATAACTAAGTACCACGATGATTTGACCGGAACATCTAGTATTTTATTCGTGATATTTTCTCACAATTGCACTAGATCAACTCCTGCAGGAAGGATGTTGACTACCCGCATTGTTACCAACTCCCCATATTGTTGTAGGTGTGCATAGATTTCCCTTTTTGTAGGATAAGCATTTCCCACATCCAACATATTTATGTAACTCCCTTCCTGCATGTATATTCTTAAATATTTCAACATGGAAGGTATGTTTCGTAAATCGGGTGGATTCTAAGGTCGATCTTTTGTCTCCACTGTTGAAACCACACCGCTGATATTGTATCTGTATTATTTTGAAGAATATGATTTCCATAAAGAAATAATGTGATACATTTTTGAGTTACATTCCATAACCCTAACCCACCTTCGTCAGTAGCACGATACAAGGTGGATAGTGGTATTTTAAATATACATCCTTTCCATAAATACCATAACATGACGCTTGTGATTTGTTTGCTATGACTCACCGTAATTGGAAATACTTGTGCCAAATACCATAAGGCAGATAAAATAAAAGTATGAATAAACCATACTCTTTCATAAAGACAGAAATCCCTCCATTTATATATCAGTGTAAGCCTTTTGATTTTTTGGACAACCTTACTTCAATTTATACTTTGCATAGTATTGGGAAGACGATGATAATACGTATATACCAAGTATTTTTTGTTGATCAACAATTTTTATAGTTTCAAAACTTGGTTCCCCTGTCCATATTCCTATGGGCAAGGCAGTCTATTTCCTTTTATTGGTTTCTAACCCTAATACTGCTACAAAGGGTTTCAATACTTCCCCCAGTTGAGCTTTATCCTCGTCATTATTTATAATTACACTTACATCATCAGCATACGCTGTAGCTACTAGCCTAGAATTCCCGATCCTGTATCCTGAAAGATTTTTATGTAATAAATAGACTTCGGGGAATTGCCACGAGAATCGTAAGGTTTACTACGCACGCGGTATAGACTGTATGAGAAGGGGACGTGCGACGGATGGAGTATGGCTGTAAAGTAAACACTGAGCAGTATACTGCGGTTACAATAAAACCTGTATCCTGCATTCAAGAAATATAAAGAATGATCATTGAAGTAGGAAATGTCTGAACATGTAAATACACAATTATTTTGTAGTGGGATATATTAACTCTTAAAATTTAATATAATATACTCACATCATCCTTGAATATGTGCAGTGAAGTGTTACGTACATTTTGAGCGACTGCAAAGTGAACCTCCTCCGATGGTCACTCAAACAGTTTTTATATTGGTAAAATGTACGTTCCACATCACACGATGTAATAGGTGCATATTTGAAGAACGGAAAGTCACTACTTTTTAGTATATCAATTTCAGAAGTCTTGTCGTGACCTGATAGTACATAATTTATAATACGAAGTTGTAAATAGGCAGAATTTTTAGCAATAATGTTTCTCAACTTACATTTTACTTTTTCTGAAATTAGTGAATTGTTATTTTGGATAACGGTTTTTGATACTTTATACACTATATTAAGGGCTTCTGAGAGTTGTGGTTTGGACGATTCTAATAGGATGATGCTTTTGGATACGATTTTAAAATTAGAATCAATGAACAGAATATCTTCCAATAGCTGTTCAGAAGGCAATGATTTTATAGCTGCAACAGCGGAACTGTCTGTGCTATCCAATGCATCAATTACTTCCATTATTTTTCCGTAATATTCTGCATAATAATTACCAGCATTCAACCACGTCTTCCAACGGGTCAAGACTAGCTGCGGGGGTAAGGGTATTCCAGGGGCAATTATTTGGAACAGCAACACTCGTCCACACTTGTGGAGTAACGGTCAGCGCTTCTGGCTGCGAAACCAGGTGGCCCGGGTTCGAATCCCGGTCGGGATAAGTTACCTGGTTGAGGTTTTTTCCGGGTTTTTTCCTCAACCCAATACGAGGAAATGCTGGGTAACTTTCGATGCTGCCCCGGACTCATTTCACCGGCATTATCACCTTCATATCATTCAGACGCTAAATAACCTAGATGTTGATACAGCGTCGTAAAATAACCCAATAAAATAATAAAAAAACAGCAACACTCTCATTGTGGTATGTTTGATTGAATTCTTGTCTGCTCTGAAAAAATGTTAAGCTTTGACTATTCTAACCACAGTAATGTAAAAACAAGTGCTTACATAATATGCATTAGCTGTAGCCGCTCTATCTATTTGGACCGGTCACATCTCTTAACATGAACTGCTTATACTACGAGACCGGGAGGTCGCTCACCTCTTCTATACTACCGTACATCGGCAACTTGATTGCATGCTGCGTGTGGAAATTCAACGAAGTCTAGTAATAAATATAGGAGCGGATTTAGTGCAAGGGCAAATAGAATCATAGAAGCCGGGCATCCTTGTCTAATAGATCTGGTAATAGGTAAAGCAGCAGTAAAAAATCCATTAATTTGTATAACAGCACTAATATCAGTATAGAGTCATCTCAAATAGCCAATAAATGTTGGATTGAGCCCATGCCAAGCTAATACTTCAAAGAGATACCTATGACTAACACAGTCAAAGGGGAAACGAGATATCCTTGGGATTTACCATGTAGACTAGATGCTACAACGTCTCTTATTGACATACTACGTAAAATATTGATCTCCCAGTTACTGCACAATTTTGAGAGGGGTGTATAATATCCGAAAGCAGAGGTTTAATTCTATTTGTTAAAACCCTTCGAAGTAGTTTGTAATAATATTTTAACAAAGATATCGGTCTATAATTATTAATTTCCGTTTTAGCCCCTCCTTTGTGAATAAGTACTATAATTCCACGTCTTTGAGGGGGACCTAGTTATTTTTACGTAACATTTGATTAAACATTTTTGTCAGGGTGGGTCCTATACACTCCCAAAAAACCGCTTAAAACTCATGGGGTATCCCATCCTCTCCTGATGTTTTAGATCTTTTTCCTTGCTGTAAAGCTGTAAAAATTTCTTTTGTGTTACAGCACTTTCTAATTTTTTATTCTCAGTTTCTGAAATCTGTTTTTGTGCCGGTAGCTTCAAGTTAGAAATAGACCCATTTAACTGTTTGTGTTCTATAAAAATATCGTTATAATGTTCTCTCACTGCTTTACATATTTAGACTTATTTATAATAATCTGGCCTGCTCTATTTGCTATCCAAAGAATCGTGTTTTGTTGACATCGTTTGACTACTTTGGACAGAAAATATAAGTTACTTCTTTCATTGTTAGTGCAATTCATTTCCCTACTCCTAACCATAAGACCCTGCATACGTTTTTGATAAATAGACAATATCTTAGCTTGACATCTGGATATCATTTTCTTACTCTCAGGAGTAGGTATATAATTAATTTGAACTTCTAATATACAACGATAATAAAAATTAATCAGTCATTCCTCATCCTGGTACTTAAGGTAGGTATATTGTTTGAAAAACGTACGAATCTTTGGTGTAACATAAAATTCCCACCAATCCACTAAGTCATAATATCTAGTTTGCCTTGGCAGCCATTGATGCCATTGTTCTATAAAGTTTTGTTGTAATGATTTATCACTAAGGCAGGAAACATTTAACTTCCAATATGACCTTCCAAATACAGTATCAAATATGTATCAAATATGAATGAGGTCTCGCCCACCTCATTATATTTTGCTCGACTAGTATGACTAGTCAGTTTGTTTTTATACCATTAAGTACGAGAAAAATTCGTACCGGCACCGGGAATCGAACCCAGGACCTCTCAGCTGTGCGCGCTGAGTGCTCTCTAACCAACTGAGCTATGCCGGGACCCGATTCACGGCGCCGGCCGAACTCCTCTCGTAGTATCGTGTTACGGCCTTACTGCCTGCACTTGAGACGATACACGTCATATATGTACAGGAGCGCATATTACATGACTTTATGGCCATATTCAACAACAGTTTCTTTAAACTGTTAACATCATATTTGTATCAAATATGAATGAGGTCTCGCCCACCTCATTATATTTTGCTCGACTAGTATGACTAGTCAGTTTGTTTTCGGGTCCCGGCATAGCTCAGTTGGTTAGAGAGCACTCAGCGCGCACAGCTGAGAGGTCCTGGGTTCAATTCCCGGTGCCGGTACAAATTTTTCTCGTACTTAATGGTATTCCAAATACAGGACAAGGAACATCTAATCGAATATGTAATAACTAGGGAACGGAATTTGGAGCAGTAAAAGCTAGTATTGGCATCTACACAGCCATTTGTTTACAACCCTTTATACCAAGTCCTCCCCTCCATGACACACTCGCAGATCTCTGCACGTCAACAACAGGTGAATGGTACAGTTGTCGCATAAGAACTTCAACATGCAGGTTTGCAGTTAAGCGTAGTGAAGTGCAGGTACAATGCCGAAAGTGAAACCAACTAACAATACAAAATTGAAAGACTATATTTGTAAAAGCTCCAGATCGAGTATCAAAATTAAGGAAACAATTCCCTAAATTGTCGCTTCCCCAATGTCCAGTTCTTAAGAGATGAGGGTCATGGTTAGAAGCTTGCAATTATTACGCACATCACCTCCAATCTGTGAAGAAAGTGGTTCAATCTTTCGATCCCGATGACGCGGCTGTGATTCAAATATGTCACGAACTGCTAAATGATGAAACAACCGAAAAAGAAGTGACATATATTAAGTCAAATTTTTTATATTTACCGGATGCCATTATTCGATTAGAAAAGTCAGGAGTAGAACTAGTAGAGCAAATAAATATCATGAGGACTATTGTAAATTATCTGAGTGCAGTAGAAGGTGAAATAGGAAAACGTCTTGGTGAAAAAATGAACAGAGGTTTGATTAAATATGATGGGTACAGTATTCTTAGTCGGATTTCAGATGTACTAACAAGGACGTGTCCCAATGACGTCATTTAACATGTGAATTTTATTGACGTATCTTGTTTCAAGTACTCTCCAATTGTCTCTGGAGATTAAAGCGGAGTTTTTCCACGTTAAAAAATTTCCTTCCTTGCAACAGAGCAAAGTTGTATTTTGAAAATTTGAAAATAATATTTACAATTTATTATAACAAGGCACAGCAGGAATAATTGTTTCATCAACAAAGCCTAGCATGAATTGAAAATGCCATTTAGTTTTGTTATAAATTTTGTTCAACATTTAATGATACTGTATTAGGCTATATTGTAAAAATTTTAGTATATTGCATATATTGTAAATACTGTAGTATGCGTTGTAGACATATCATATTTCATGATATCGTAAATAAGGTTTTAATTTAACACGCTCCTGACAGAAAAACATACATATTCAGAGGCGAGTTCCATACAGAAGACAACTGTTTAGCAACCATCAATATTTCTACTGACACGCGAGGACGCAGAGATTGATATTTAACTATGTATATTTGTAATGTTGTTTATTGGTGTCGTGTGCGTTGCCAAGAAAAGCGGATTATGTATATAGGCCACTATATGTCATTAAACTATTCCATATGTTTATTCTGAAATACGTTTACAGAACGTTGCGTGTAAGTTTGTATGAAGTAGGCTGCACTCGTCCATGCTCTGTGACGCAGCTCGCTTGACAGTCACTGAGCTACAAATATCTATAGTACGTTTCACCATTCTTTATAATACTCCAAATCCCTTTCCCTGGTAATAACACAGCAGAGTGGTCGGAAATAGAAACCGGAACTGTTTCTATCGAACTAATGTGCGATGTTAATAACAGGGTTACATACATTCTGTCTAATTTGAGGCCGAATTCCCAGTGAAAAAAGTATATATAACCGTATTGTTTTTAGTGTTCAAGCGTCTGAAAGTTTAAAGTCAATAACTAATATCTGTAAATTATTACTGGGAAGAAAATGCCCTGTCGTATCTACTGGTCTTAAAACACAATTCTAGTTTCCACCCATGATAAAAATGTTGGTAGGGACCGAAGATGATATGGCACATCTTGGGCAAAGAACAAGTTACGAGCCTTCCTTTTATTAGACCCTGAAGGTGCATATAAATTAAAAAAAAAAGAAACATATAGTCTTATAAATACCACTGATAACTTTCCCTGATGGAAGTTTTTCAACAGAATGAAGATCAATCCCGTTCCTCGTTGAAATAGCAGTGCCTAAAGATTCTGACCCAATATTTACATAAGCTGTATGACCAAAGATCTCTGAGAAATCATTTGTTTTAACTTCCTGGAGGAAGAGCACATCAACATCATTTGTTAGTAAGAACATATTAAGCAATTTTATTTTAGCAGGAGAAGAATTCCGGTGAAAATTTAGTGTTCCCACTATAGATACAAGTGACATTTGTAAAATAAGAATAACAGGTAACATATTCTTGTGCAAAATATATATATATATATACAATATTATAACAATAATCTACAATATCTCTACTGTTTTGTACTTAATATACAGAACTTAATTTGACAACTATTGCACACAGATTGAGGCCATTTAAATACTTAAATACGGTAAATACAACATCCGGCATGGTCTGTTCATGAGATGTAAACACAGTTAAATTACTCAGTGTGTCGTAACAGAGGGAAACCGAATTTACTACCTTCCCCCTTATAAGGATGTGTGTGGTGTCTAGTAGCAGTGCTGGTTTTCTTTACATTATGCTGTCCTTTGTCTTCAGACTGTGTGTTAGTCGTGTCATCCTGCTCCATTTGTCCATTTATTGATACCAATCCTCCGTATGCTGCAGGTTCTTCGGGGTGGATGTTGGTATGTAACCAGACTGCAGGCTACTGATGTTTTTGACATTATCAGGATAATTGCTCAAGTCGCCGGACTCTTTCATGTTGTTAGATGTTGAAACACTTGTCTTGTTTCTTCGTAGGCATATTTCCTATGGCAGAGTTTATTCAACTGTGTTTCCATTTGCGTTTCTGGTCCTCTCGTGTCATTATCTGTTTTCTGCTTTCCATGCATATCAGCTGAAGGAAGTTCTTCAGCTGAATCAGTGTCCGAATCAGGTATTGGTTGTGGTACAGTCCCAGTATCTGTCTGCGATTTATCCACGTCTATGTTGTGATGACTCTGTTTTTTACATTTTTACCTACTGGTTTGGCTGTAACTGCATGCAATTCATTTTCGATGTTTGTTTTCAATGGTTTATTTTGATTATCAGCGTTCACTAATCTTGTAGACATGTTAGATGGCCCAGGTACATCATATGTTTCGGATGAGATGACATCTGCACTCACGTCAGTATTTACATTTGTATGTGGCTGGAGTAAGTCACTAAATGTCAATCGCGTACGAGGTACAGTGTTTATCGGCATTTTCACACTTCTTTTGGGACAAGTATGCCGAAGATGACTGGAACTACCACACGAAAAACAAGTTTGTTCTTGCCCAGGGTAAGTAATGTAGGCTTCATAATTGGCAATTACAAGATTCGTCGCAATAGATTGTTTGATCACCATTTGCATTACCCGTATGCCAGTATCTATTTTCTAACGATAACTGTGAGACCATTTTTCATTTTCTATTTGAAGCACTTTTCCAAAATTTTGTAAAGTATTACGAATCCTATCATTGGGAACTTCCGGTGGAATATTTAATACACGGACGGAAACATAATCATCTTCAGCTGGTGTAATAGTCACTGTCGTCATAGCACCATTAAGTAATTCCACTACTGATGTACCGGTATGTCTCTGTAAGTAGGATTCCAAATCATTACCACAATTACAATATGGCATTTTTTGTAATTACATTTTTCTAGTTTTCTTATCTTTTAAGTAGATATTGGCGAACAACATTTCTTAAGACAAATTTTATGGACAGATGAATGCACAATCGGAAGTGAGGAAAATATCAACCGTCGCAACGAACACCACTACGTAGACGCCAATCCATATTGTGCGCATTCAAGACCGCTTTTTCGTCATGAACGACCAGATTATTGGGCCTATTTTATCGATGAACACAGCAACGGCGCAGTATATTCGGCCTTTGTGACCCAGCATTTGGGTGTGTTACTCGATGATGTCTCTCTTAATATATGAGCCAATATTATCTTCCAACTCGATGGTCATCCAGCACACAGAACAAGACCTGTTCAAACTTCTTAAATAGATACTAACCTCGTCGGTGTATTGGTGGCCGGATTTCACGCCCATGAATGTCTTTTTGTGGGGCTATATGCAAAGAGAACATATTCTCGCCCCCTCCTGGATTATTTGTTGCAGTTTCAATATGGAATTGAATTGTGTGTGTTATTTTTCCTTTCATATCTTCTATATATTTTATTTTTATTATTTTTGCGAAATTTAGTATGAAGTTAGATTAGTTGTAATTGTGATAACTGTAGTAATAATAATAACTGTTATTTTACCATTTTATTATTAGTAGTGTTATTTTTGCTTTTGAAGTTTCAAACTGTGCACAGTTATTGCACGAATGGCCATATGGGCTCTTGCGAAGGATCTTGTGTACATGAATTTGTATAATTGTGTATCAATAAATGCACTTCATTCGTTCATTCATTCATTATATTTTTATAGCCGGATACTTAGCCATAATATGGAACCCTGGATCTCTAGATACTTAAAAATTACATAATAAAATAAAAGTAGATAGACTTAGTTTAACAGAGAAAAATAAAATAATCTACAGTTTCACTATGAGTACTGAGTTATGTTTGAATGCACATTATGATTACGTTGCATTATAGCCAGATTCGCAACCAGAATACAGAACCCTAGACCCCTAGGTATGTATAAGCCAGTGAATTAAAATAAATTATATAGGCTTCATTTAATTGAGAAAAAATAAAATACTTTTCAACTTTAATATCAATATTGAATTACGTATCTACAGTTATGTTTACGTTTTATTATCGCTAGATTCGTAGGCTGACCCTAAAAACAAACTGTGTCTCTTCTTTTCTTTGGAGAAATAAATAATAATAAATTCAGCTTTGGTGTACAAAGAAATCTGAGACAGAAGTAAGACATTCTTTCTCAGACATTAGCAAAGTAAATTTCTACATATGTCACTCTATTTCACAAGTTGGTGACTCCAAGATCTACTCATCTGTGAGGCGTAAAAGTAATAAAAATTTGGATGGAAATTACTTCAGTAAGAGTAATTATATTTAAATATTACACACAATGCAGGAACAGATCTCGACCCGTCCGCTCGCTGCAGCGAGTTGCAACTGATATTTTCTGTCCTTATCTGTTGTCTCTGTCTTCACGTCTCGTGCACCGTGCACCCTTGTGACAACTCCGTCAATGTCGTACTACTGCTAGCACTCAATTGGCATAGAGCGTATTCCGAATCTCACCGGACCTATGGACAGCAATGACGTCATGCTGCAGCGAAATAGGAACAAATCTGCTGGAAGGTTCGATTGCTGTCATGGCGGTTGTACAAGTTGTTGTCTGTGCTACACTAGCAAGATTTTGCGAAATTTCCGTACTTTCATCTCTTTCAAAGGAAAGAGAGTATAAACAATTTATTTCTTGAATCGGTAGTAATAACTGGTCCGTTGACATGTTCGCTCATAAGCCATTAACATATTGTTTTTACGTTGTGCTCATTACAAACAATACAGCAGAACCAAAGCACAACACACCGCCATGACACAACAGTGCACGATGTCAATCGTCTGCTAATTCCCGCTCTATACAAGAACCAATCAGATTCACTGATGGCGGCTGATGGAGACTGACACCACCATAGACTTACTAAATAACCGCTAGACCGCTCACTGGCGCTAGTGTTATGCTCCCAAATTGAACAGCCGACTGGCAGTCATTTGTTTGGTTGAGCTGAATGAGTATGGTTAGTTCGTGTGTTGCTTTTAATTGCAGCAATGAACAAGGATGTAAAGATAAAGAAGGAAGGATTGTTATATTTCACTGATTAGTTAATCTTTAATTTCTACCACGATTTTTGCTCCGTATTGTGTTACAGAAGACATCTATCGTACTTATACGAGTGTTTATGCTCCAGGTTTCCTCTGAGTAAAAATTCCCTTAAACCAAAGTGGATAGACCTGGAATCCGCAGAGAGAATTTCTACCCTACAATGAATCATTCATTGTGTTCAACCCATTTCGAAGATAGTTGTTACCTTTCAAACTGTTATTGTCCTTCGTCCACGCCATATCCTTAATTTTCTTCAAAAAGCTGTTGTTTCAGTGCATAAATGAATAATTCGACGAATTTAAAGATACAGAAACTGTGTAAATTATAAAAAGCAAATTTTTAACATTACTGGTTGCAAGTAACTCTTGTCTTAGTTATGGATTAAAGAAACTGTTCCTTATACTACTACTACAACTACTACTACTACTACTACTACTACTACTACTACTACTACTACTACTACTACTACTTACTGCTGCTCCTGCTGCTACTACTACTACTACTATTACTACTACTACTAATGTTTTTTTTTTAATTTCACACAGGAGTTTAATCTACAGATTAAATTAATTCTTTTATTAACAGTGGTTATGAATATTCACATTCAGAGTTCCTATGAAAATGATGAAAGCCTGACGGCCTGAGTTGCCGGGTATCCCAATTTAAGCGGGATTCTCCCAATTTCCTGATTGAATCCCGATAAAGCAAATCGGGATTGATAAAAATCCCGATTTGAGAGATAATAGCCTAGAACGTAATTTAAACAAGTTATTCTGCGTTTCCTATTATCCGATATTTTTATTTATATATTGATTCAAGTTGTAACATTGTAAACATAGAGGTAACCCGCGGAAATTTAGTAAGTACATGAGGTAACCCAGCTGATTGGCGTAAGGCAACTCTACTCGCAAGATAATAGTTCCCGTAGTTGTACCGCATTGTTGGTTAATCCATTTCGGTACCTAGTTGCTGCTCTCGCAATTAATAAACATTGATTATTTTAGGTGCGTTGAGTGTCAAAAAAGATACCATTTTGATATCGCATTTTACACTAATAACAGACACACACAATTGCTGCGTTTTATAGTTCATTGTGAACTATGTTTAAACATGGATTCATCGTCAGATATAGGGGAAACTCGGGCAAAGCGGATAAGCTAAGAATAAACAATGCCATAGGCTATATTTTGGTGATCCCGAAACAAAAACTTCATGAATTTGGTTGTGACACATGTTGTCCATATATCCACAAAACAGCAATTCGTTTCTCGTACCTACGGACAGTGATATGATTTGAGAAAGGAAATATAGTTAATTATCCACTTTGCCCGGGTAATTAATCCGGGCAAAGTGAATATCCCTATAACATTTTCACCTTTCTATTTAATTTCTATTCACTGATAATAAAATTACAACCCTTTACAGTACATTAGATTAGTACAAAATACAAATTTGAACAAGTCGACGTTTCACTGGCACTGAAGACTTGGATTTCTTGAGCTTTTCCTCCTGCCCATAAGTTACTTCTCTTTCAACGTTTTAATCGATATACATGTAAGAGCTTCAGAGCGCTGACATTTTCTTCATTTAACTATTATCTTTCGAGCATCCACTTTTGGCACTGGTCTAAATCAAAAGAACTGACTTGGGTTCTCCTGCTGACGATGTTGAGGGTTTTGGTGTAACCGGAACTGAAAATCTGAGTGTAATTGATGTATTGAATATTTCTTAAATCTCTGAAAATGCCGACATCACAGAGGTGGTTGATTTTGAGTGAGCATTAACTGTTTCTTCAGCCGCTGAAGAAGCTGGCACCGCAGAATTTGTTAAATCTGAGCCAGCTGTCAATTCGCTGATTTCTGTCTCAAGTGGGCGATCTGTAAATTCATCTGGAGCAAAATCTTCAACAAACACGTTATGGTTGTATGGCGAGAAAACAGAATCACTGATTGGAATATTTTATTCATTCATTCATTCATTCATTCATTCATTCATTCATTCATTCATTCATTCATTCATTTTATTCCATAGATCTTACATGAGCAATGAAGCTTTAAGATGTGGAACATGTCAACATTTTACAATATCACAATTACAATTTTTACAAATTTTTATACTTTTACAATTTAGTAATTTTCTACAATTTTTACAATTTTGTACAATTTTTTTACATTTTTTTTTACATTTTGGCGAGATGTAGTGAGATGAGATGAGGTCCGAGGATTCGCCAAAATATTACCCGGCATTTGCCTTTTCGGTGGGGGAAACCTCGGAAAAACCCAACCAGGTAATCAAATCAAAGGGGGTAATGAAATCAAAGGGGTTGATGCCAAGGACTCGCCATAGACCATCCGGCTTCAGTCCCACGGCTGGGGAAAACCTCCGAAGAAACCAAAGTCCAAAGGGGGATCCAACCCAAGCCCGAACGCAGCTCCGGATCAGCAGCCCAGCGAGTCTGTCGACTGAGCTACATCGATGGCTCTACTAAAAGTATACAATACATAGCCAATCAGATTATTAAATTTACAAACGCAAACGATCATTCATAAGTTGAGCTATATTATAATACAAAACAATTTAATTAAATTTAAGGCATAAACAATTCAACCAGTTGTGATATACAGAAATTGATAATACATATCATGCAAACTACTTCAAATTACAAACACAAACAATTTATCAGTAGAGCTATATAGATTACTATTCAATTTAAAGCATATACAATTCATCGGCCAAAACTATACAAATATATACAATACAAAGTAGCATACTTTCATTAAGCTATACAAATTTGTGCAATTAATATCAAGTAGATTAATTCAATTTATAATCATAAACGATTCATCAGTTGAGCTATACATATTACCATTCAATTTACAGTAGGTCTATATACAATTCATCAGTAGAGCTACACAGACTAGTAATCATTTTAAGAACATATACAATTCATCAGCCAAACTATACAAACATATTCAATCAAATTAGTTCAATTTACAAACTTATTTTCGTTAAGCTATACAATTCATATGAAGTAGATTAATTCAATTTATAAGCTTAAACAATTCATCAGTTGACCTATACAGTATACTATTCAATTTACAGTACATACAATTCATCAGTTATGCTAAACAAAAAATACAATACATAGTAAACAGATTAAGTCAATATAAAAACATATTTTAGTTGAGCTATATAAAATTGTACATGTCATTTAAGTAGAATAATTCAATTCACAAGCATAAACAATTCATCAATTGTGTAGAAGGTATGAGTATGTAGAAATTTGGTTAATTCTTTTCTGAACCTTTTCTCGTTGTTCTTCAAATCTTTAAGATAATTAGGCAGTGCATTGAAGACTGTTATACATGAATAGCGAACTCCTTTTTTAAAACAGCTTAGACTAACAGAGGGTAGATGAAGATCTGATTTATGTCTTGTATTAAAATGATGAATGTCTTGATTAGTACTGAATTTATCTTGGTTCTTAATATACAGCATCATTAAAGAAAGAATGTATTCACAAGGTAAAGTCAAGATTTCTAAGTTTCGGAAAATATTTTTACATGAGGTCCTTTTATGCACACCGGCCATTATTCTTATAGCTTTCTTTTGTAAAACAAAAACGTGTTTAGCTTCAGACGAGTTACCCCAGAATATTAATCCATATTTCATTACAGAGTGAAAATATGCAAAGTATGACATTTTAAGTAAGTTTATATCACCAATAGTAGATAAGGATCTTAATGCATAACAGGCAGAGCTCAATTTACGAGTAATACATTCTATATGCGTTTTCCAGTTCAAGTGATTATCCAATTCTAAACCAAGAAACTTTGTGCTTATAGATTTTTTGAGATGAGTTCCATTTAATCGAATACTGTAGGAAACCTGAGCACTATTGTGTGTACTAAATTTGACTGCACTGGTTTTATCAACATTAAGTGCTAGTTTATTTGCATGGAACCATTCATTCATTAGATTCAGCACTGTATTAGAAGTGCTTATAAAATGATCGTATTGTTTCCTGGAAATAATTACACTTGTATCATCTGCAAATAAAATCACATGGGATGAATTGTTTATGGTCAAGGCTAAATCATTAATATAAACTAGAAACAACAATGGACCTAAAATTGACCCCTGCGGAACACCATGTTTAATATTTCTAAATTCTGAATAAGTAACTTTATGACTATTTGGTACATTTTTTTCTACTTTTTGTTTTCTATTTGATAAGTACGATGTAAACCAACCCAACATCTCATCTTTAATACCATAAAACTTCAATTTTTTTACTAATATACTATGGTCTACACAATCAAATGCTTTAGCCAAGTCACAAAAAATCCCACCTACATGTAGTTTCGAATTTAATGAATTTAGTATTTCATCCACCAAACTAAAAGCAGCATTCTCTGTCGATTTTTGTTTTCTAAATCCAAACTGTTCTAAAACTAATATATTGTTGGACTCCAGGTAATGATATAATCTATTATACATAACTTTCTCAAACACTTTTGAAAATGTTGTTAATAATGATATGGGTCTGTAATTAGCAATAGTACATTTATCTCCCTTCAAGTGCTTTCTTCATGGGTTCTTCAGACCATTTGGCTTGCTCCGTCTTCCTCTTGAAAAATTAAACCATCTGAAAACACATTACGACCTTTTTAAGTAAAAATTAAGATCAGTGTTGCTGATTTATAATTCAATTAGAGTGCCTTAACGCCACCACTAAGTATAATGATCTAATGCGCTTTATTATAATAGACAAATATACAAAAATACAGCTGACACTTACATAGTCAAAAAAAGTGGCAGTGCAAAACGGATAAGTTATCCACTTTGCCCTATTCACTTTGCCCGCAGACGCCACTTCGCTTTTCATTTAAGTTTATACAAACATAAACGTGAATAAACTTCATAAGTACGGCACTATAGAAGTAATAGTATCGCCTATATATTATCACATAACAAAGAGTTTCTGCAGTACTGTATGTTGTACATATTTTTCTCTTACCTTCAAATATTTTAAGAAAACAGTCAATTTTCTTCAAACACTCGCTTACTTCTTTTCTCACTAGCTGGAATGACGACAAGTCAGTTCCAGCAGCAAATTCTAGTTGGGATTCTTCCCCAACATAGCAGAAAAGACTACCTATTGGCGTTTCTAAGAAATAGACATTATTCTCTTTGCCCGGGTTATTCGTTTTGCCCGGGTCTCCCCTACCGGTTCCGAAAAGAAAAGGTGGAAAGTTAATTTAGTAGCGAATGGTTAAAACATATTCGTGGTCAATAAAAGAAAAAAAACGATTAGCCTATAGTATTCACTGTACTATGTGTCCTTCGTATTTTAGTATTTCTCAAGGAGGCGAATATTACATTAAAAGCACACCAACATTACTTTGCAGAAAACAACTATAAATCTAATGATAAAGTGTTGATAAGTCTAATGTCTTAAGTTAGCATCTGGTATCCCAATTTTCCTTGCAGAAAACCTAGCAACTCTGCTGCCAGCAGAAACACGTTATTAAAGTTATATCGGAAAGAAAGTATTGTTCCTGTAACCAAAACCATTTAGCTTTCGGATACGCAATACAACACGTATTCAAATAGCGGTTTCGAAATTCCGCGCGTTTTCTTCCAAACAAGTGGCGGCTTCCCGCTGCTTCAATTTGGGAACATATTTCTCACTTCTCCGCTATGGCGTGGTAAGGGCTCGGTCACCACCTGTGCAAGCTGATAGAACCGGTGCGACACCGGTGGAGCATGTCATGTCATCGTTGAAATTCGGAACACCGTAATGTCATCAGATTGCTCAGCGCTGAGATTCGGAATACGTTCTTAGGCCATATGCCTTCTTATTCTGAAACCACTGTAGGGTGAGTGCATAATGTAAGTGTTCATGTAGGCTAAGTATAGCGTAGAGAATGATTGAGGATGGTGGTGAAGATAAAAACTGCTACCGGTACCGGCACGTAGCCTACTCCTATCGAATAGCATTAAGGCCGTCAGGCTTAACGTCCTGGTGCGACGAACGAATTATTATCAACAGTGGCATATGCCTTCTCTTAGTATGCACTGCGGAGAGATTTGGGATTTAAGCCAGTCATATTATTTTGTGCACAGTCCAGTGCAGCGGTCGGCAAGCGGCAGTTTGTCAGACTTTTGCAGAATAGACAAGTAGTTGTAACTGGCGATCAGCATATCTGTTTTAAAACCATTAAACGTAAAGAGTGCATCAAAATGAATAATTGTAAAAGAATAGGAAGAGAAATTATTTTGTTGTGCACAGGAAGAAAATTTAATACGTTTATGTTCTAAAGTACTTAAAGGGTTTCATATTAGCACCACAAAGAGGCATAATACTTTTCCATAATATTAATACTGATTAAGAAAGAGCGTTGCCGAATATAATGTTTTGTTAATATAAAATTTTGAAACTTTGCAAAGAAGCCTAAATGAAGGGAATAATTGCTCAGATTAAAAAATTTCCCGAAAATTCACTACTAATTTTGTGCTAGGTTTATTTCAATGTTCGGCTCGACATAAATATGTATGTGAGCAATTTAAAAAAAAAATGAAACCCGTTAAAATGTAAAGCGCGCTTCCGATTGACGGATCCACATTCATTTGAGCAATTACAAATTGCAACTTATGATGGAGAACCAGATTTCACCGTAGTTCGGTTAATTATTTCCATATTATACGGCCGAGGTTCAGTCCTCTCCTAACCCCAGCCTACTGCTTTCTACCACAGCTTGTCTTGCAAGACGGGCTGTGTTTCATATGACATCACCTACGTTAACATTTGCCGACGACTGGTCTAGGGGTAAAAAGTTGTACGCCGTCACCTACCCTAGTCCGGAGGTACAAATTTTAGAGGAAAATTTCTGACCCGCCGGAAATGGAACCCGCGCCGGCTAGTCTAGAGGCAAATGCGTTATCAAAGAGCTAAGTCGGCGGAATCACAAAAATAAATTGCTTTGTTTATTTAGCTTACGCTTTTCCATATGCCGTGATTCGAAGCTTTCGTCTTTGGACTAGATCGTTCCGCTGCACACCAAAAGCAGAGAAGTTGCCGACTCATCAGGGGTTTGGACTGTAAATCTGCTTTCCCGAAGCATTACAGTACTTCAGGCAACACAACTAACAGGGCTGTATTTATAGGTCATTCGGTATCTCGTGAAACCTCCTTGGGCGTGAGGGGAAGGAAAAAGTGGACTGAGAAGCAGAATGATAGATGATGCAAAACTCCGAGAGCTAACCAAAAGTGGAGAATTAGACCTACCTATAAAATCCTACTAAGAATCATTTGCGGTCCACCACAACCGTCATGTTATTTTGATAAGTGTGCTGAGTGACCCGGAACATTAGATTTAGAAACACAATCACTGTCTATTTTTGATGAAGCTTTGATACACTCAATTTCATGTAAAAAGTGGGTAGCTACAGACAAATCAACAATAGAAAGCCTGGAAACATCTAGAGATGAATTTATAAATGTGTTAATTGGAAAGTTAGAAAGGCAGAGGCATTCAAAGAACATTCATTTATTGCGAGGCAAAAGAGAATGTTTTATAAAGAAACAAAAATTAATGTAAAGCATTGGGATTTTCTAGTTACACTAGACTTCTCTGAAAATTATGCTTTCATTATTCAATATTAAGTACCTGGTTTCCAATAAGGCAACGGTACATTCTTTTGTTGTTTATCATATGAACTATGACAATGAGAAATGTGACTCTTTTGTAGTTATATCCGATTGCCTGAAACATGATACTGTTGCAGTCCACCTCTTTCGAAAGCAATTAATTTTTTGAAACAGAAGTAAGCTTATGACAAGGTGGAGAAAATATTCTATATCAGTGACGGTGCTCCTTCTCAATATAAAACAGAAAGAACTTTATCAATCTGTGCTACCATGAAGAAGAGTTTGGCATAAAGGTAGAGTGGCACTTCTTTGCTACTTCTCATGGAAAGGGACGTGTGACGGAATTGAAGGAACAATAAAACGACAGGCAGCCAGAGCCAGTCTTCAACGTCCAATTCATAACCAAATCACCACTCCGTTTGAATTATTTCAGTGTGGAGCAGCGAATTTGACCACAGTAACATTCTGCTAGGTCCGCTAAGAAGCTGGAGCTCAAATTCGAACGCACAGTACAAGGGACTTTGTCGACACATGCCTGCATTCATGTCTGCAAGTCAAAACTTGTGACAAAAACATATTCTTCTGCAGAAGGGGGCGTGGAAGTCCACTGCAAAAAATGACATTTGATGAGTAAATGTTTGGATGTAGTCTTCTTTCTTTTGTCATTTTACTCCTATGTTTATGAAAACCTGTGATATAGTTAGCACAGCCATGCGCTGCTAGACGACACTTCTCGTGTTTATGTCTCCTGGCCATGCTTGCCTCAGCTAGCTCCCGCCTCACAGTCAGCTGGTTAGTTCACGCGCGTACTATTTATTTTCTTTATTTGATATTTTAAATTCTTTCTTATCAACGTACCACCAGTAAGAAATATGTGTTTATTTGTACTTTCAATGAGGAATCTAATCATATATTTTTAAAATATTTTTCCGAGTACAAAGGCGTCTTAATAGGGAAAAATCTAATTTCCTCCACTTCCATAAAAAGTAAGAAAATCTGTTTATATGTCAATATAAATTTTAACTTCTCAGCATTAAAATAAACACCATGATTTTGATCATTCGGTGAAAGGATTTCGGAGCTACAACAGTTCAAAGTTCCTAATTTAAAGAGTTCTTATATAATTATAACAAAACTATTTCCTGAATTCGTTCCGATCCGTTAATTTTAAAAAACTGAATCAATATTCTTAGTAAACATAAAGTTATTATTTTTCTTCAACGATTGTCAGTCATCAGCATGCACAGACGAATTTCTGTTTTCCATTCAATATTATGTTAAAACATGCTATATGCCAGTTAAGCTGAAACTGGCAATATAAATGTAACATTTAATCCTTCACATTGTCGAACACATCCCACAATGAATAACTGTCTCGCACTATATGCAAGGCCAGTTGCCTGCAGGTCCTACTTTACGTTTACATGGTGCTAATATGTCGCTGTTTATAGTAGTTTTGATTACAGATTATGAAGATTCAGTATTTTATGTTTACAATACTATGTAATCAATAAAATTCACTTTCACGAGGATGACCAAAGTTAATCTTGTTCCGCTTGATTCGCGTTTCGGCCCACTGTACTGTGGACCGGTCTCCTTAGGAACTCTCTGTACACATGCGAGTGAGGGAAAATATTTTATTCACTGACAGTTCTTTTAATGGGTTATTTTACGATCGTGTATCAACATCTTACATTATTTAGCGTCTGAATGAAATGAAGGTGATAATGCCGGTGAAATGAGTCCGGGGTTCAGCACTGATAGTTACCCTGCATTTGCTCATTTTGGGTTGAGGGAAAACCCCGGAAGAAACCTCAGCCAGGTAATTTGTCCCGACCGGGAATCGAACCCGGGCTACCTGGTTTCGCAATCGTCGTGCTAACCCTTATTCTACAAGTGCACTGACAATATTGTCTTCATGATTTTAATCATATTACTGAGGTAAATATGTAGTACATTATTTATGAAATTTGTTGGAACATTGAACAGGGTTAGAATTGAAAGCTGCTTTTGAAGGAAGAGTGCGCTTGGGGTATTATTTCAGTTATGTGATATTAAGTTTATAAAATGTTTATGTTGTAATATATTGGAATTGGGGAGGCACACTACGCACGACAGCTTTCTGACTATGCTTTGTACATTACTCACATTGATAACACATTTCCCAACTTTTTACTGCTGGACAGAAAACCAGGCAAAAAGAGGGGCGATTAAAGTTAGTTCTGCTCTGTCTTATTTCCTAACAAATTATAATTTCAAAGAAAAAAAACATTTCCCTCCTGAGACTCTTCTCCGACGATTGCGCTGGTCAAAATCGAAATGCACTTGTTGTCCATGCTTTGTATTGGTGGTTGTTGAATAAATCTCCAGATTCCTTGATGGAAATATGACTTTTTCTGTGCGAGGGGGGCATTCCTTTTTGCGAACAAACCGGATGTTTGGTATTTTGGAGAAAAACCTCAGGAAACATTCTGAAATACTGACAACAAAAGAATATCATGATATTTACGGTACAGTCGGTGTCGTTCATATATTGAGTAAGTAGTAGCATATTCACAATTTCAGAGATCTGTGCTATTAGGCTACGTAAAAAAGCCAGTTGGCATAAGTGATATGAAAAGAGACTCAGGAAAATAATGAAAGGAAGCAAACATTACATCAGTGTGAAATTGGAGTATACTTACACAATGGATGACCTAAGTAAATGTCCAGTGTCACTACCTAAGGGAGATCATGCCATTGAAAATAATGAGAGGATTGACCCAGGCTTAGTACCACTAAGGAATAAAATAAAAGCAGAAAAATTGTTTGATATAAAAAGTTGTTGCAACAAAGATCAGTGTGAGGAGGATGAAATAGTGGAGTGTGAGTGTATGGAAGAAGAACCTCGCTTATCAATGATCTGAGACTGAACTAAACTGAACAATGACAGTTAAATCTAATAAATTAAATTGTCATCCTATGTTGCTTGCTAAAACAGGTAAACATAATTTAATAATCGTCTTTAAAGTTAACTTTGTATTTGTATAAGAGTCTTTGGAAAGGAATGTGGTCACAATTTTAAAAAATACACTTAAATGAGTGTTTTGAATATATGTTTGTAACAAAACCATTTCAGTCCGTAATTTCGGAACAAAACGAATTAAGTCCATGATTTTCAAAACTTCATATATAAATATTACGCTTGGATAATTTTTTCGATTTTGCGCAATAGTACTACCTAATTTTGTGTACAATTCTAATTACGTTATTGCTTTCAAAACTTAAAATTATCAGAAGTGTTGGAGCTTTTAGTTTTTCGACTCTCCTGAAAAGTTTTGATTTGTGGACACAAAGTGTTTTGATTCCTAGCGCCTCTTATTTAATCGAGGTCTTCTACTACAATAATATAAAAAAATTACTAAACGTCATTGCATGATGATTAATAAGAGCTACAATATTTAGGCCTATATAAAACAGAGATTATGCTGTCTGCCAGTATCATTGCTTACCTTGTAGAAGATTAAATTCGCCAACACATTTAAAAATAATCACATAACATTACATTCACCAACACAATGAAATAATATCACTTAAAATTCAATTTAACAATACCACTGAACAAAAAATAAAGACTCGGTACCACGAAAAAAAATACTGCACATCCGCGTGGTAACATGCTTCCGTACAAAACTCTACACCGCGCCAACAAAACAACAGTCGGTATTCAGCGCTCCAAGCGGCAACATTTGTAAGTTCTTGTAATACCCAAACTGCCATAAAGGAAAGGGAAACTGCGAAGGCTGAAAGAGTATGGGATCGGAGAGGGCTATGGCTGAAGGTACAACAGTCTCCCCTATCTGATAGAAAGGTGTTTAAGAGGGTGTTTTGACATATTGCATGCACATAGTCCTCTTCCCAGTGTTCATATTTTATCTGAACGACAGGGCCAGCAAGATATAAATGAAGTGGAGAAAGTTCTTCAAATAATTGAACGCAGTCTCACTACTAGCTCTAGAAGAGTTGGTGCCAAACACGAGTGTGACGCACAGTATAGAACAGTGCAGCATCATCAAGGAGGTGATTCTGGAATTCTATTATTGCTAATGACCGATTGATTCCACACATTTTGTTTATAGATGAATCAACACTTAATAATAACGGAATCAATATCGTGCGAAACTATCACCTATGAGCAGATGGAAATTCTTACGCTACTGTCGGCAGTAATTTTCAGTGTCATTTCGCAGTTAACGTGTGATGTGGTAGTCTTGATAATGATGGCAATTCTATTGGTCCAGCTATTTTAGACAATAGTTTTAACGGAGCACTGTATCCTGAGTTCCTGAAAAAAGTGTTACCAGCATACTTGGAGGATGTTCCTTTAGCAAAACGAGCTGGTATATACTTTCAACAAGATAGATCCCCTGCACATTCCAACCGGCCAATGATCTGTTACCTCAGCGAAACCTATCCTGGACATTGGATCAGTCACGCTGGTGTCATTTCTTGACCACCGCGGTCACCCGAACTTACAGCATTACATTATGTTTGTGGAGTTGATTAAAGACAGTTCTTTTTACAAGCGCAAAGTGGAAACAATGGAGCATTTTATTGCGTGCGTTTTAAATGATTGTGGTCACATTAAGGGATGTTTGAACCTGCAACACGGCATCGAGCTGCAAAGTGTACAGAGGTTGACGGTTGCATTTTTGAAGATGTTCCGTATAGAGAGAAATGGATACTTATACAAGTAACGATATTTTAATTAACAATCACCTGCAATGTTCCCGTTCCTCATGGTTTCGATTAGTTTTCTCCAAAAAGTTGAGAATAAGATATATGTTCATATAATATGTTTCTTTTACAATCCCCCATAATTACTCTCATCAGTCAACGTATGGCCCTATTTTCCTTAATCATTGTAATTATACACAGAGTGTCTCAGGAAAAATGTAAATATTTCAGGACAATGTAGTTTTGGTTAAACTGCATCGATTTAACCTGACATACCTATGTCCGAAGGCTAACGGTTGGGGAGAAATAATGGAACATCTTGCGGTTCCGTGTACTATACTTGACTTGTTATTGATATCATTTGCACACGACACTATCTGGGTACCGCAAGGCCTTGCAACTGAATACACGTTCATTTAACATTTAATTCTGTTGAGTTGTGTCCATTTCTGTTACTGTTGCTGTGTTTTGTTTACATTGCTTTAAATTCTTCAGTAGATGGGATTATGGTTGAGTACATTGCTGTTGCAATATTGCAGTGCTGTGTTTTGTTTCAGTCTTGCGATGTCATTCGTGTATTCGCATAGTTAATATATAGACATGCTTTTTGAGTATTGATTTTGTGTATTGGCTGCTGTTGACCAGAGACGACGTTTTCCCAATCGAAGGGTTCCATCCAATGGCGTTTGCTGTACCTGGAGTATGGGTGTTCTGTCAAAAATTTATAATTGGTCTATAGTCGCACGAGTTCAGTAGAAAATTCAAATTCATTAAGTACTCGTCACTACGTGAGTAAATAAACCATCTGCTGTTCTATCAGCACTAACGTCTACAAAGCCCAAGAATCTTTCATAGACATAGCGGAGAACTGTAGATAGTTGAGATTTGTTCTCAATATCAGAAGTTTCATCAAGTATTATAAGTAAAAATGAAACTGAGTTAATTTCATTTTCTATTTCTTCTTTTTCTACATCAGTAAAGTTTTATGGTATAATTTTGAATCAATGGAGAAATTCCTGGAAACATTATGGACGAATTTAGATAGTTTTATAAAAGTAAACCATATTTTTTTACTTCTTCGGCTTTTTCCCACTTATAGGTTCGCCGTCTTCAGTTTCCATATATATCTATCGTTCCAATCTCCTTCTTCCAAATTCCTGTCGTCCATTATTGCTCTGACATGGGTTTTCCATTTCAATTTTGGTCTACCACGTTTATTTTTTCCGGGGGGTGACCATTGATATATATATTTTTTCCATCTTTCGTTGCCCATTGTTTGTACATGTCCATACCATTTCAGAGTTTGATTTTCTATTCTCTTAACAACAGTTGTGGTGACGTTCATTTCTTTCCAAAGGAGTTCATTTCTAATTTTATCCTGTCTTGTTTTTTGAAGACTTCTCCTAAGATAGTCGAATTCAACTGTTCTAATTTTGTTTTTTTTTGTAGTTCTGTCATGGACCAAGTTTCACTTCCATATGATAAAATATTCTGTATTATACTGTTGTAGATTTTAATTTTAGTTTCTTTTGTAATATTTTTTATTCCAGATTATTCCATGCAAAGTCTTGGTAGCATTTTTTGCCAGGGCAATTTTATTTTGAATGTCTCTCTCACATGTACCTATATTTGTGATTATTGATCCAAGATATTTAAAGGATTCACATTTTTTAATTTTTCCTGTTTCAAGTATGAGGTCACCCACATCTCTGCCTAAACACATATATTCTGTTTTCTGTAGATTTATGTTTAGTCCCCATTTTCTAAATTCTTCCATTAGTTTATTTACCATATATATCATATCATCTTCATCCCCCGCAAATATCACCTGGTCATCAGCGAATAATAACACTAGCCTGCAAATTTCAACTTTGTGTTTGTTGCCTAAAGTAAATAATGTGATTTTATATAATGTCGATATACTGAATTCGAATTTTCAATCCGTTTACTTCTATCACGTCAGGTTTGTTTGCAAAATCACTTTAAATGTATTGCATGAATACATGAATTTCATCACAAACTTTTTCATTTCACTTTTTTATTTCAAATGCAAAAGCAATATTTAAAAGACATGGGCATAACTTGCTGCAATTATGAGTATGGTTGTTCATACATGTCACTAGAGTGTTTTTGCTTTGTTTTGTCTTGTTTACTTCACTATTGGATGTATAAATTAGCACAATGTATCACATAAAAAATTACACCACTTGCTTCTTAGTTGAGGAAGTCCTCCTGCTCCTCTTTCTTTTATTTTGTCTTCAGATATTTTACGCTTTCACATCCAACAATAATGAGGATGCATACTGATGCTCCATCGTCCCTGGTTATCTCCTTTTGAACTCCTGCAGATCCTTGTGAAATCGTTCATCTTGCTCTTCGCTAAAAAATCCTAGATTTTCGGGGAAATAATCTAGGTGAGAAAACAGAAAATGAATTTTGATACTCATGTTACAACCAAGTTCCTTGTATGCTTCAAGCATGTTAGCCACAATGTTTCGGTAATTATGACCTTTCTTGTTGCCAAGAAATTTTAAAACAAATTCACAGAAAGATATCCATGCTGCTTTCCCCTTTTCATCCACAGTGTTTTTAAATGCTGCATCAGATATCTGTTTTCTTCAGTTAGGACCATTAAATATATCTTTTTTAATTTGCTTCAGATAGTAGTGGGAATTTCTCACATTATGTATTTGAAACAGTCTCTTTCCTTATTTAAAGCCACGTTCTGTAGCACCCGACTCTGGTAGATAGTCACTGTCACTCGTCACAATTTCCCTCACCACTACATGAGACTCAGATGAAAACTATTCAAGATTTTCTAGTCGCACAGTGATGGTACATCAGGCCCATTGGGTACAGGTGAAATGGCTGACCGAATAACTGGATACACGATATGCTTTTTATTTTTTGAATCGTACCCCTTCACATCACATGAACAGAAGTAGCAGTCATTACTATGGTTCGACTGCTCTCTCCAAACCATAGGTACTCCAAAAGATAGCAACAGTCTTCTGCCGTTGATCCAATGATGAAGTTATTCAGTGCATACTCTACATACTTTGTGTGGTGCCCAAGCTTTACTTTGATCTCCAAGTTTGATTCCAAAATAAGCAAGATATGATTTTTTTTCACAAAATCTGTAAAATTACACCTCTGCTTAGGCAATATGTATACTTTATATAAGTTATATCACAAAAATGGTCTGGATTATTTATACATTCTCGATGCGACATGGTAAATACTTTCTTACTGAACTAAAAACTCTCAACTTTCTACTCCACAATAAAGCTTCAAAAACTGATTTCCTTTCGTTTCCAGATAAAACACAGACTATTTAAATGTGAGAGGAACGAGTTGAGTTGAGTCTCTCACCAAGGTATGGCTGACATTTCTATCTCCCACAAATAAAGATAATGGCAAGGCTGCACGTTATTTCACCCTAACTTCCTAATACGCTTGCACCCTCTATCTGCTAAGAAACATCTGTTATCCTTGATTTTCAATATAAAAATCTTAAAACTATGTTGAATATATTTGGTTTTCATATCTTAACATACTAAAACTACAGTTGTTGAAATATTATAGTTTATATAATTACGCTATATATTGTCGTAATATATTATAAGAAAATTAAAATAACAAAAAAATGGTACGTGATAGGAACTTTCTGGATTCGAATTTGACTTCAGCATGCTAAAAATATCCTAAAAACATTCAAACTTTGGAGGCAGTAATTTCATCGCAGACTAGTGTAATGAATGTAGTGTTTTATCTTCTATAGGAATACCCATTTCAGAGCATCTCTTGTACCATAGGTTAAGAGCCTGATCTATATAAATATTAAAAAGAACTGGTGATAAACTGCATCCTTGCTTAAGGCCTTTATTCAATCTGACTTCCTCTGTCAATTTGTTCTGTATTTTTATTTTGGCTTTTGTATTACTATACATTTTCCTAACAATATTGATCCATTTATCATGTATATTCATATTTCTCATTGCCGTCCACAATAATTGTCGAGGAACACTATCATATGCCTTTTTCTAAATCAATGAAAGTCATATGGAGTTCTCCATTTTTTAATAGGATCTTCTCTTGTAATTGCCTAATACAGAATATATTATCAATACATGACCTTTCACATCGAAATCCACTTTGTTCCACCATCTAGTTCACAACAATAGAACCAGTCTCAATAATAGTACACAGGCCTTCGGATTTCACACAGAAGATAACTCGCAGTATGATTTTAAAGAGAGTATGAATAACAGCGAGAAAAAACCATGATATTAACTATATAATATTTAAAACAAAATTCTTAAGTATTCTCTAACATCACTGAAAATCAAAGACGTTGTAGTTATATATCGAAAATCAACCTATTGACACTGTGATGTCAAAGAATCTGTTGGAAATCTTGGAGGCATGGCCTCCTTGATAATGTTTATTTTATTGCTTTGTTCGAATATGAGAAACTATCAGTTCTCAAAACTGACAACAGATGGATTTTGGAAAATAGGAAAATTATGTAGGAAAATTGACATTTCACTGGAAACTACTACTTTTCCGAAAAACTTTGGGTTCCAAGCTTCAAAATGAGGGGCCATTTATTAAAATCCGTTCAGCGTTTTCCCGTTATTTCCATTACCAGTTCAAATTATATGTATATATATATATATATGCTATGCGCTGACCACAGTATAGACACTTTAATGTTCATATCTATGTTTCTTCATTGCTTGCACCCAGTATGACTAGGTTTTTGAAAAAACTCACCACTGACGCCAAAAAAATTTGGAAGACACAAATATTGCACCAGAACAAATAACAACTGAACTGATCTACAGCTATTTACAAGACCAAGTGAGGTTGTTACCGAATGTATAATGTATATTTCCTAATAAGAACTGGTCGAAGATTTGGTCATATTTTAAAATAACTCATATACCATCAAACTGGAAATGGGAGTCATATGCGCTAATTAATGGGATAGGCCTAATTATGACGGAAGAAAGAAAGTACATGTGTCACATTGTTCCAACTCCACAGTGCAAAACATGTGGGAATATTGATACAATTAGGCACAGACTAACAAGATGTTCAGAACTTACAAGTGGTGTTTGGATATGGGTTCAGCAACAGCTAAAAAATGTGCATGAGGCAAGAAACCTGAACACGAATATGCGGATCGTTTTTGCACTGGACTTACCACAGACTCCCCATTATTTTAGTATATTGTGGCTTGCAATGGGTTTTATTTATTATATGCTGCAAATCAATAAAGAAACTTTATCAGACTTTATTAATGAACTCAGAAGGGTATATCTACAAATTGGTGGGTGTACATGTTGGGAAAAAACTTGGCAGCACAGGGCGACTTAGCATTTTCAACACAGGGCGATAGCACCATTGGCAGCACAGGACGACTTCAGCATTTTCGACACAGGACGATAGCACCATTGGCAGCACAGGGCGACTTTAGCATTGCGACACAGGACGATAGCACCATTGGCAGCACGGGGCGACTTTAGCATTGCGACACAGGACGATAGCACCATTAGCAGCACAGGGCGACTTTAGCATTGCGACACAGGACGATAGCACCATTGGCAGCACGGGGCGACTTTAGCATTGCGACACAGGACGATAGCACCATTAGCAGCACAGGGCGACTTTAGCATTGCGACACAGGACGATAGCACCATTGGCAGCACAGGGCGACTTTAGCATTGCGACACAGGACGATAGCACCATTGGCAGCACAGGGTGACTTCAGCATTTTCGACACAGGACGATAGCACCATTGGCAGCACAGGGCGACTTTAGCATTGCGACACAGGACGATAGCACCATTGGCAGCACAGGGCGACCTTAGCATTGCGACACAGGACGATAGCACGATTGGCAGCACAGGGTGACTTGAGCATTGACGACACAGGACGATAGCACCATTGGCAGCACAGGGCGACTTCAGCATTGACGACACAGGATGATAGCACCATTGGCAGCACAGGGCGACTTCAGCATTGACGACACAGCATGATAGCACCATTGGTAGCACAGGGCGACTTCAGCATTGACGACACAGGACGATAGCACGATTGGCAGCACAGGGCGACTTCAGCATTGACGACACAGGATGATAGCACCATTGGCAGCACAGGGCGACTTCAGCATTGACAACACAGGACGATAGCACGATTGGCAGCACAGGCCGACTTCAGCATTGACGACACAGGATGATAGCACCATTGGCAGCAAAGGGCGACTTCAGCATTGGTGACACAGGATGATAGCACGATTGGTAGCACAGGGCGACTTCACCATTGGCGACACAGGACGATAGCACGATTGGCAGCACAGGCCGACTTCAGCATTGACGACACAGGATGATAGCACCATTGGCAGCACAGGGCGACTTCAGCATTGGTGACACATGATGATAGCACGATTGGTAGCACAGGGCGACTTCACCATTGGCGACACAGGACGATAGCACCATTGGCAGCACAGGGCGACTTCAGCATTGACGACACAGGATGATAGCACCATTGGCAGCACAGGGCGACTTCAGCATTGACGACACAGGATGATAGCACCATTGGCAGCACAGGACGACTTCAGCATTGGTGACAGGTTGATAGCACGATTGGCAGCAAGGGCGACTTCAGCATTGGTGACACAGGATGATAGTACGAATGGCAGCACAGGGCCACTTCACCATTCACCGATGATAGCACGTTTGGTAGCACAGGGCGACTTCACCATTGGCGACACAGGACGATAGCACCATTGGCAGCACAGGGCGACTTCAGCATTGACGACACAGGATGATAGCACCATTGGCAGCACAGGGCGACTTCAGCATTGACGACACAGGATGATAGCACCATTGGCAGCACAGGACGACTTCAGCATTGGTGACACAGGTTGATAGCACGATTGGCAGCAAGGGCAACTTCAGCATTGGTGACACAGGATGATAGTACGATTGGCAGCACAGGGCGACTTCAGCATTGGTGACACAGGATGATAGCACCATTGGTAGCACAGGGCGACTTCAGCATTGGCGACACAGGGCGATAGCACGATTGGTAGCACAGGGCGACTTCAGCATTGGCGACACAGGATGATAGCACCATTGGCAGCACAGGGCGACTTCAGCATTGGTGACACAGGATGATAGCACCATTGGTAGCACGGGGCGACTTCAGCATTGGTGACACAGGACGATAGCACGATTGGTAGCACAGGGCGACTTCAGCATTGGCGACACAGGACGATAGCACGATTGGTAGCACAGGGCGACTTCAGCATTGGTGACACAGGATGATAGCACCATTGGTAGCACAGGGCGACTTCAGCATTGGCGACAGAGGACGATAGCACCATTGGCAGCACAGGGCGACTTAAGCATTGGTGACACAGGATGATAGCACCATTGGCAGCACAGGGCGACTTCAGCATTGGTGACACAGGACGATAGCACCATTGGCAGCACAGGGCGACTTCAGCATTGGTGACACAGGACGATAGCACCATTAGCAGCACAGGGCGACTTCAGCATTGGTGACACAGGACGATAGCACCATTGGTAGCACAGGGCGACTTCAGCATTGGTGACACAGGACGATAGCACCATTGGCAGCACAGGGCGACTTCAGCATTGGTGACGCAGGAAGATAGCACCATTCGTAGCACAGGGCGACTTCAGCATTGGTGACACAGGATGATAGCACGATTGGCAGCACAGGGCGACTTCAGCATTGGTGACACAGGATGATAGCACCAGTGGCAGCACAGGGCGACTTCAGCATTGACGACACAGGATGATAGCACGATTGGCAGCACAGGGCGACTTCAGCATTGGTGACACAGGACGATAGCACGATTGGCAGCACAGGGCGACTTCAGCATTGGCGACACTGAGGGGGTGGGAAAAAAGTCGGCCATGTGGTAATACACTGTTGCACGCGTCTGCATCTGGATCCTGCTTTTACATTGTATCAACGATGTTATTTAATTTTGTAGTATTCAATATAAGGACACTGGCATTTGTAATGCGACTGCTAAGAATGAAAGTGTTCTTTCCTTTCTTCTTCAGTGAAGATAGTAAATAATTTGAATTATTTTTCAACGTTATTTAGGCAAATGAAAGTGTGCATAATATGAATATGATGTTCCTACCGTTTAGGTGTAGTGTGATGTAAGCTCTTGAATTGTTGTATTACTAAAACAGTAGCAAATAAATAATCTTTATCTAAAAAAAAGTGTGAAAACGGCCTAAGTGTAACTAATTTTGTTGCAATGTACAGATGTGTATATTCGTTAATTCCCAAACATAAATCAGTTCGATTGTCACTGAAACAATGTTTGTACTACGAAAATAGGCGATGTTAGTGGTGCGAATTTGAATAGTTTGCATTTATTATAAAGTTGTTGTGTAGGTATTATCTTGTGACTATTGACTATTTAATTCAAATTGCACTTCAAAGTGTTTCGAATATGCAGGATTAAAAAAATAAGTTACTCCGCTTTAAGAAAGAACTATGTTAATGTGTGCTACAAAGACGTAAGAATATTCAATAGATTCGATGTGAACTAAGCGAAAAGAGAGTTAACCCTTTAGCACTCGCGTGGGGGCTACCTGTCAACCAGCGTGGTGCTTCTTTTCATTGTTGTATTTCCTAGGAAGGTTTACAACCGTGGGGCTGTAGGTAGGCCTACCTTCAAATCAAAGCTCACATGATAGCATTCTTTAGTTTCAGTCTTGAAGTTGCTCGTATAATTTGTGTAGCTAACGTTTCATTCTTCTGGATGACAAATTGTCAACCACGCGAATTGTCACGCCCCCACCTTGTACCTGTCCCCTCGAAAACTAAATCGAAGTGTTTTCCCTCAATGTCGTGTCCCCTGTAGCTTACATCTAACATTATTCAAGTTCAGAAGTTTTGAAGACAACGGTAATCTATACAAATAATAAATCTTTAGCCAAAATGTTTCTGGTAATTTTCGATTTTCCAAAAATAATTGGTGTTAACATGTATAATTAACAATCCTGAAACCGAAAATCGGTTTTTTGAAATTTTTGTTTGTATGTCTGTCTGTCTGTCTGGATGTTTGTTACCTTTTCACGCGATAATGGCTGAACCGATCTATATGAAAATTGGAATGTAAATTAAGTTCGTTGTAACTTAGATTTCAGGCTATATGACATTCAAAATACTTTATTTAAAAGGGGGGTTATAAGGGGGCCTGAATTAAATAAATCGAAATATCTCGCTTATTATTGATTTTCATGAAAAATATTACATAACAAAAGTTTCTTTAAAAGTAATTTCTCATAAGTTTTATTCTATACAAAATTTTGATATGACAGATATTTAATGAGATAAATGAGTTTTAAAATTACAATAACAACGCCATCTAAGGTGCTGTACTGAAATAAAAACAAATGACTTCATCTATAAGGGGCCTTGGACAACAACAATCGAAAGCTATTAAACATAGCCTGAGAGAATGTTTCTGTGTTTGTATGAAGTAATATCGGAAGCTAATTAATTGTTTAATTATTATTTCACCATTGGAAAGTGTAGTTTCTCTAAATGGACATACAGTAATTCTACAATGTTATTACAGTAATTTCTGAAACATATATAACAAGTAATATAAAGTATACACATTAAAACTAAATGATATGTCAATCTTCATTAAACTATGGTTACATGTAATAACAATTAAGAAACATGTTAAAGGAATTGTCATTGCACCAAATGATTGCTCTCTGGACCAAAATGACCGTATTTTAATTATTTAAATACAATTTAAATTAAGTAACATATTAAACGATTTATCCTTCTATCAAACGTCCTATTTTAATTATGTAATTACTTTATATTATTTCTAACAGGTGCAGCGGAGCGCACGGATACGGCTAGTTACAAATAAGTTACTTTCAATCGAACGTTTAGGTCGTTGTTTCCAAGCTGAAGATTTGAACTCAAGGAATAAAACTTATCGCAAATTAATTTTTAAAGAAACTTTCGTTATGTAACATTTTTCACATAAATCAATAATAAGCGAGATATTTCGATTTATTTAATTCAGGCCCCCTTATAACCCCCTTTTTAAATAATGTATTTTGAATGCCATATAGCCTAAAATCTAAGTTACAACGAACTTAATTTATATTCCAATTTTGATCGAAATCGCGTAAAAAGGTAACAAACATACAGATGCCTCAAACTAGCAAGCTGTCTCGTTTGCGCAGGCGCATAGAGCAATTCTCCCCTACCACTGTCCGCTTACTGCTGTGCACTGTGGATTATAACGGTACAGCTCAGTTCTAATAACAGTTGAGAAGGCTGCATAGGGAGGGTACATCTTGAATACATTGTCAAGAGGTCAACTTTTCAGATAATATGACTATACCTGGGTATCGGAGCCTAGGTGGGCCCCTTCCGTTAGCTCTACTACTTCCCCTATCCAGGCAGCTTCCTAGTTTGAGGCCTCTGTACAGACAGACAGACAGACATACGAACAAAAATTTCAAAAAAGCGATTTTCGGTTTCAGGGTGGTTAATTATATATGTTAGGACCAATTATTTTTGGAAAATAGAAAATTACCAGAAAAATTTCGGCTACAGATTTATTATTAGTATAGATTAGTAAGACACTGTCTTACCGTGTAAAGGCAATGAAAGTTTAAAACAAACACACCTTTCAATCTGAATTTAAGACTTAAGGATATTATTAAGATGAGGAAGGGGCTAAGTAAGACACAAATAATATCAGAAGGTCGAGAACCTCAGTGAACATTATACAGTATTCACTCATATATTCCTTTGGGTTGCTCTTACAATAAGAAGTAGCTTAATGGTGTTGTGGTAGAGGTTGTACTCACCGTGGCAATTTTTGTTTTGCTATTGTTTTCGAGGTTATTGAGCTTTCTATTTTAGCAGTAAAAATAATATTTTCGATTTTATCATATTGGAAAATAATAATAATTAAAATGCTATAGATTATAATGACTATTTCACTAATGTTACGTCATCTTACATAGGCCTACCAGCATCAAAATGACAATAGAACAAAAAGCACTGATTCAATATGAAAAACTTATCAGATTACCAGGAAACAATTGGCATTCATACAGTCCTCTCTGTAGATTGAAAACTCAAAAAAGTTTCATATCCATGGTTCAAGCATTTAAACAGAAAATCAATATCCCGAATTTAAAAGAAAACTTACAAATTACACCAAACTCTTTAACTCTATTAAATATAGAATATAATCTAAATTTAACAGAAGAAATACTGAAATCAGAAGTAAACACTGAAATAATGAAACAATTGTCTTTAGAGACAATTAATATTAGGTAGCCTCCACAAAACTGGCTTCATTTATACACCGACGGATCCTTGATCTCCAGAGAACAAGGTGCCGGTGCAAGTGTTACGTGCTGTCTCTTCTCATTTTATAGATCTCTTGGATATGGAACAACAAGTTTTGATGGAGAAATCGTTGCAATAAGTAAAAGTCTCAGGAATCTTCTATTTCACATCAATAAATTTAAGAATGCAGTTATATTGTCACACTCCAAAGCAGCTATTCTATCAATAGTCTCTAAACACACACCTTCATCTCAAACAGCAGAAATAACTAAAATGCTCTCTCAATTAATATCACTCAATAAAAGAATTGTATTCCAATAGATACCATCCCATTGCGGAATCCTGGGGAACAAGAATGCGGATGCATTAGCAAAGAAGGGCAGCACTGCTACTTACAGACCTGTTACTAAATCTACGTATTACTCTGTGAAAAGATTTATTAAATCTACATATTTAGACTTCAACAAACAAAATTTGATAACACAATCTCAAGGGAAAAAAATGGAACTCTCTGCATCATAATCCACAGTTAATTCCCGATTTACCACGAAAATCGTCTGTAGCTGCATTTAGATTGGCAACAGGCCATGATTGTTTGGCCAAACACCTGCATAGAATTGGAATATATCAGTCCCCTAACTGCCCATTGTACAACTCAAACCAAGAAATGGATTCGGAACACATCAAAATCTGTGCTTCAGTGGCTGGACATGATAATATCTTTGAAAAATATTGGAGTGCAAGAGGTCAAATGACTTTGTCAAACGCCTGGCATTAGAAAACAACAACAACATAGGCCTACATACATAAGTGCTCTGCCCATGGGCATATCTTTCACTGCAACCCAGCATTCTCCAGTCTTTCCTATTTTCTGCCTTCCTTTTAGTCTCCGCACAGGCAATGATCCACATACCTTAATGTCGTCTGTCATCTGATATTCTTCTGGCCCGAACTCCTATCTCGTTCACCATTCCCTCCAGTGTATCAAGTAGGCAGTTTCTTCTTAATCAGTTACCCAACCAATTCCTTTTTCTCTTTCTAATCAGTTTCAGCATCATTCTTTCTTCACCTACTCTTTCCAACACACCTTCATTTCTTATTCTGTCTGGTCACGTCACCGCTTCATTCTTCTCCATATCCACATTTCCAATGCTTCTATTCGTTTCTCTTCATTTCTCCGTAATAGTAGTAGTAGGGTTTAAGAAGGGCGCGTCAGCTACTATGGCTATTTGCGCCCTTATCTAAAATTCTTAATGTAACAAATACATAAATAATATAATAATCAGAGTGCTAAAAGAACTAAAAAGCGTTGTCACGATAAAACGAGGCACACAAATGCAGTATACATAAGGTGATTTCTACAGAATCATATAAGTGAGCAATTCTACCACACTAGGTGGTATTCAAGACGAACAAATAAAACAATAAAACTAAGGCCACCGAGGATATCTTGTCAATCATATTTTAAAACCATAAAATTTTATAAAATATTCGGATGTATAAAGTCCGAAATGTCAACAATGTAAAATCAAATATAAAACAACAAATGTAACCTCCGGATGTAAAGGGTCCGGAGGATGAGTAAAACGGATCAATAAAAAACTAAATCACCTTATCCAAACCTGTATTTGATAAAAATCTCAGAACTGCATTTGCACAATTAAAATCATTTCCAAGAGCGTCACGTAATGTCGGCCGAATTCCATATTGCCTCCGTGCAAGCTCATATTTCCTGCAACGCAATAAAAAGTGTTCCACCGTAAGTGGAACATGGCACATATCGCACTCCGGCTGAGGTTCGCCACGTAGGAGATGGCCGTGTGTCAGATGACAATGGCCAATCCTCAACCGAGTGAGTAAAACCTCCTCGTGTCGCGACGCTCTTGTAGACGAATCCCAAACTCTAACAGTATTCTTTATATTTCGTAATCTGTTTCCCTCTTGTGCAGACCATTCTCCTTCCCATTGCCACCAAATTTTAGATTTCAAGTAGTTTCGAATGTCCTGCCACCTCTCGCGCCAATATACCAGAGAGCCATCCTGTGCGCCAGCCCTGGCTGCAGCATCCGCGGCCTCATTTCCTGCAATCCCTACATGGCCAGGAATCCACACTACTCCAATCTCATAATCAGAGCAAAGGAGAGTATGGAGCAGCTGCTGAGTTCTTAAGACAAGCGGATCATCACAATTAAAAGACTGCAAGAACTGGATGGCACTTAAAGAGTCGGAACAGATAAGGAATCTGCCCCGAGGTTGCCTAATTAAAAACAATAAAACTCTGTAAAAAGCATAGAGTTCAGCAGTAAAAACACTAGTATATTGGCTTAGTCTGTATTTAAATATCTCTCCATTTGTAACGAAGGAACAACCAACACAATCATTTATCCGGGATCCGTCAGTAAAAATTAATGAATAATTTGGATATCGGGATAAAAGTTCACTAAAACGAAGTCTATAAACAAAAGCTGGTGTAAAATTCTTAAAACAGCGGCTCAGACTTATATCAAACATGGGACGTCGCATAATCCACGGTGGAGTGGTGGTATACTCCAGTGTGCGGACTGATGGTAGATGTATATCCAGCTCAGAGAGCAGTTCACGAAACCGCACACCTGCTGGACGAGTTCTCCGTGGATTTTCACTGTATCGGCCGTAAAGAGACGAATGATGGAAAGAGTCGTAAGAGATGTGCTCAGGCTGCGAGCGGAGCTTAACAGCATATGAGCACAACAAAATATGACGTCGCCGATACAGTGATGGTTCTCCTGCTTCACAATACAGACTCGCTATCCGACTGGTTCGGAAGGCCCCTGTAGCGAGTCGTATCCCATGGTGATGTACAGTATCTAAAAGACGTAATTTAGAGTTATTTGCTGAGCCATAAATAAAACACCCATAATCCAGCTTTGATCGAATAAGAGCTCGGTAAAGGCGTAAAAGCACTGTACGGTCTGCACCCCATCGGACCCCTGACAAAAGGCGTAAGATGTTTAAGGATTTCTCGCAACGCCTTCTCAAATCACGTATATGCGCCTCCCACGTTAACTTATAATCAAAGATAAGGCCCAAGAATCTCGCAGTGTCTGTATATTGCAATTCCACTCCATTCAGACGCAATTCGGGATGTGGATGTAGTCCACGTTGGTTGTAAAAGTGGACACACTGCGTCTTCTGAGTGGAGAATTTAAAGCCATTGCGAACAGCCCATTCTGATAGTACGTTGATGACCAGCTGCAAATGTCGACCGATGGACGGAAGATATCGGGAGCTGTAATATAAACTGAAGTCATCGACGTACAACAGAGAAGATACTCGGTTACCCACACAGTGGGCAATTCCATTGATCGCAATGCAGAAAAGAAGAACGCTTAATACAGAACCCTGCGGAACGCCGTTTTCTTGGAGGTGTTCGTTAGAAAGTGTGGTGCCTACTCGAACTCGGAAATACCGCTCTGCCATGAACTTCGCAATAAACGTTGGTAGACTACCACGAAGTCCCCAGTCATGCAGAGTTTGCAGAATGCCATACCGCCATGTGGTATCGTAAGCCTTTTCTAGATCAAAGAAGACCGCCACAAGATGTTCCTTCTTGAGGAAAGCATCTCTAATGGCGGTCTCTAGCCGAACAAGATGGTCTACGGCGGATCTGTGCTTACGAAAACCACATTGGATGTTAGATAATCGGTTTTCCGATTCGAGTACCCACATCAGGCGTTTGCTTATCATTCTTTCCATAACCTTGCATACGCAGCTGGTGAGAGAAATTGGTCTGTAGCTTCCAGACAAAGAAGGATCCTTTCCTGGTTTCTGGACGGGGATTACAATGGCGGAACGCCAAGCAGATGGGAACACTCCCTCAGTCCAGATTCTGTTATACATTCCCAGAAGAAAGGATTTTCCAGCAGGCGGAAGATGGCGAAGCATTTGGTTATGGATGTTATCAGGACCAGGGGAGGTGTCAGGGGATGTGCCTAGTGCCGCCTCCAGCTCCTCGGATGTGAACGGTGTATTGTAGTACTCTGTATTATCTGATATAAAATTGAGGTTTCGTTTTTCCGCAGCATCTTTGATTTTCAGAAATTCCGGGTCATAATTATTTGAGCTGCTAATCTGTGCGAACGAGGTAGCGAATATTTCTGCAATTTCTATTGGACTGGTGGTCGTTAATCCATTGCTTATTATTCCCGGAATTACAGAACTACGTTTCCCCATTATTCGGCGGACTTTGTCCCATACGATGTTAGATGGGACATTCCTTTTCATTGAATTGACGTAGTTTGTCCAGGACGTCTTCTTAGCATCGCATACAGTGCGACGAGCTTTTGCTCGAAGACGTTTAAACTGGACAAAATTTTCTTGGGTCGGATGGCGCTCAAATTGGCGTAAGGCACATCGGCGGTCTCGGATTGCATCTCTGCAGGCATCCGACCACCAGGGGACAGAGAAGCGTTTTGGCCTGCAGGACGACCGGGGGATAGATAATTCCGCTGACTTGATAACCATATTTGAGAAATGGTCTACTACGGAGTCCACACTTTCATGTCCGTTATCTTCGAATGATATGGACTCCGAAAATCCGACCCAGTCCGCCTTTTTAATAACCCAGTTTGGAGATCGAGATTCCGCAGGACGTAAAGCGGACATACGCATTCGGATGGGGTAGTGGTCACTACCATGTAGGTCGTGAATCACAGACCATTCGAAATGCGTGGACAAAACTGGGCTACAAATGGAGATATCTATCATGGAGTATGTACCATAAGCCAAGGAAAGGTGTGTTGCTTCCCCTGAATTCAGGGTAACAAGATTTAGACGGGTACATACCTCTGCTATTTTATTTCCTCTGTCGTCATCGGTATTTGAGCCCCAAGAATGGTGGGATGCATTGAAATCCCCCACCAAGAGATATGGTGCAGGTACCTGTGAAAGAATATGTTGAATTTCAAGTACTGTAAAGGGTGTATCTGGGGGCATATAAACGGATACTATTGAAAACTGTATGGTAGGTAAGGTTACTCTGGCAGCTAGGCATTGATGAGGACTGTTAATGTTTAGAACAGAGGAAAAGATATTCTGGCGGAGAAGGAGGGCACAACCTCCGTTAGCACGAATACCGGCAAGATGGTCATACCGGTAAACATTGTATCCCGAGATTTTCAGGGAATGTTCAGGTCGGAGGTGTGTCTCCTGTAGACATAAAATAGCAGGGTTCTCACGATAGATCAATTGCTGTAGTTCTGCATATCTGCTGCGTACACCGTTCACATTCCATTGTATGATATCAGTCATTATGTGGATCTAAATTATCATGGTGGCTTCACGGGTGATTTTCTCTTCTTATCTTTTCTAGGATTTCGTGCCGTTGACTGAGACTGCTTGGTCTTCGACCGTGGGGATTCGCTCGCAGATCGCCGCACGCCCGATCGTGATCTTGATCGAGACCGTGATCTCGACCCGTCACCAGAACAGGGAGCGCGACGTCGCGGCGATCTACCAGGCGTAGAGTCTTTCTCTGTCGCCACGGTAATAATCTTTTTTGGAATATAAGGCCTTATGTCAAGGCCACACGAGTCGTCTGACTCAGCAGTCTGAGTGGCAACGTCTACATACGTCTGGGTTGCGCTTTCAATACGCTTCCCAGGTATACTAACAAGAGGTGGCGTTTGCGTAAATACATCTATTGCTTGTGTTGCCTTTTGCAAAACTGCTGCATAGGACTTTTCCGTCGCCTTTTTCTGTTGATCTAAAATACGCTTACGCGCCTCGAAAAACGTAATATTTTCTCGGACTCTCAGTTCTTGGATATCCTTCTCTACCATATACTTCGGGCAATTTTTAGAATTGGAGGCGTGGTCCCCAGCACAATTCACACAGTGCTCGGCGCTGGCACACGGGGATTCCCCATGGTCAGAACCGCCGCACCTTGCACATACGATGTTGTTTGTGCAACGTTTTTGCGTATGTCCGAACCGTTGGCACCTAAAGCACCGCATTGGGTTCGGCACATACGCACGAACTGGGACACGCTCGTACCCGACAAGGATGTACTCTGGTAGGACAGGCTTTTCGAAGGTCAAAAAGACAGTGCTCAGCGGAATAGTCTGTCCGTCCCGCTTACGTAATAAACGGTAAGCCTTGGACACAGACTGTTCCGCCAGTTCTAGTTGGATCTCTTCATCAGACATACCATCCAGAGAATCCGTATGCACTACTCCCCGCGTGGTGTTTAGCGAGGAGTGCCGTTCGACTTTAATAGGGTAAGACCCTAGCAACTTCGCTTTCAACAACGTCTCACTCTGTTTTGGAGATACCGTCTCGACGAGGAGACTACCGTTGCGTAGGCGAGTTGCATTTTTGACCTTCCCAACGAGTCCGTCGAGTGCGCGTCTCACGTAAAATGGACTAATGTTTTTCATTGTCTTTTCTGTTCCGTCCAAGGTGATACTGATAAACTTCGGAGGCGGCACTTTGACAGTTACTTTCTCAGGGTCCAAGTCCATAGCAATTTTCGTCAAAATTTGACCACCAGTCGTATCAATTCCTGTCTTCTGTTTTTTATTATTTTTTTCTGAGGGAGGAGAAGAGGAGCGCGAAGAGGCCATTTTGAACTGGCCCCCCCTACGGAACTGTCGGCGTCAGCCTGCCACCGGGGGGGGGCGAAAGAAAAAGACACCTAAAAATTCTTCGCGGTCTGTGCCGGCCGTGGGGACCCCCCCACAGCCCGATCCCAAGCAACCCACTTCACGCAAGTTACCCTTCAAACTGGTCATTACACACCTAATGGCAAGTCTTACACCAGAGGCGTGTCGCAGTTTTATGCCCCTACCACGGGAATAACCGCCCGTGGCTCCCCACTCTACACCGAATACAAGTGCCAGACTACTGCGGCTAACTCCGACCGACCCTCCCAAAGCCGGAGCAATCCGAGACCGCACGCAGCTTCAGGGGACTTGTGGTTGATTACACTGCGACACCCATACGTCAGCGGTAACACGTCGGAGCGATATATCCGCCCCGGCGAGCAGAGTCGGTCACCGGGACGTTTAAGTCGCTCCGGACCCCCATTGGGGTTCTACGTGAGTGTACATGACTACTGGTCCGGGCTCCGCACCTAGACTTGCATATAGGGGCAGTATGAAGGGTCCACTATTGCTTCGTTGCTGGGCGCCCTGTCGGGCCACACAAGTTGGAAGTCGCGCTCGAAACCGTGGGACAGGACCACGGAGATAGGAAAGATCCCCGCTGGTGAGACGGGAGTTATAAACCTAAGAAACTTAACCTAATAATAGATATAAGAACTAGAAGGGGAAGAAGAATAAAGCCTCATCAGGCATTGTTAACAAATCCCGTCATGGTGGCGGACGTGGCAAGAACAAAAACAGCGGGGATGGAGAGGTGAAAATGGCTGTGATAATGTGGTGGGCGTTCCGCATGCAATGGCGGCCGGCAGAGAGAAATAGTGATGAAAAAGAAGAGAGAACGAAGAGGAGTGGATGGTGATAGGACGAAAAATGGCCGAAAAGAAGAGCACGAGAGCCACCATTGCACCCCCCGGTCACCACTTGGAGGAACCCACCTCGACCGGTTTCTCCGTAATGTCTATGTTTCTGCCCCATACAAATCTTGCTTTCTACTAATAACGTGTCTCAGATACAAATCAATGACAGTCCTAATTCTTCATAAAATAATCGAATTCTGCATGACCTTTCAGGGCGGACATCATAAGCACGTATTCAAAATGACATAAAATATAATATTTTTGGTTATGTAAACATTTTGACTCAGATAAATAAAGCCACCGTGTTTCTATTCAGCATCATAACGAACTTATAGTTGAGAGCAGACACATTTTAAACAGAGTGATCATGGTAAGTGATATAAGTGCCACGTGCCACGAATGATAATTTTTAGATTTTGCGTGGAAAATAGTAGGCCATATTCAACAGCATAGTACAGTATTTGGTATAAGTTCCTGAAAGGCCTATTGTGGTTTCTAGATAACCCAAGAAATGATTCGAGATGTATCTCCAAAGTGTCTGTCCACAGTAATCGATATAAGCGTCTCTAATGTGTATTCTCACGCAGTCGAATTTCGTTCAAATAAGAGGTGTCTTCAGTTTAAAAGTTTAATTTCTATTCATTTATTACTTTTTTGCTTCAATTGAAGTTCTTTGCATTGTTTTACCGTACATTGAAAAGTTTTCTTTCTGTAATGAGCTATCCGGAATCTTCAGGAGCCGAGAAATCGCGAAAACGTTCACTACTCTATGAAGTAAGTACGTTATAACGTAGTCATACTACAGGGATATCATTTTGTTTTTACTTCACTTTTTATTGTACCTGAGTTTTTTTAATATACTTCACTCACACCCCCTCTGCTAGACTAGGCGCCAGTTCGGAAGGCGGTCGGCTGCTAGCGTTTGCGTCGAGAGAGACAGATAGTGAGAGAAAGGTAATGTACAGCATTGCCACATCGTACTTCACACGCGCGAGCAATACAAGTAGCTGAGGAGAGAATTTCAGTTTTAAAAAGACAATAATGACCTTAGCCGTTGATTACTGCAAGCATGACAAACCTTTTATCAGAACATTATCAAATCTTACGTTCTATTAATAATCCTTATACCAAGTTTTAAGATTTTTATGTGCGGTATTATTATTATTATTATTATTATTATTATTATTATTATTATTATTATTATTATTATTATTATTATTATTATTATGTTATCGCACAGTTTTAATTCGAAATGTATACTGTGTATTACTAGAAAAAAATGATACACTATTTAAGTAGAAATTGTATTTAGGTCTATTTCTAGGCGCAAATTATTTTAGCTAGTTAAATACCCTAAAACAATAACTACGAGTACCATGTTATATTGTCACATTTCGGTCACATTTAATAATAATTATGATTTAATGAATATTCAGTACCTGTTTTTAATCGAAGTCGCTGATTCTCTCATCAGTCCAGTCAGATTTTTCAGAGTCTGATTCTCGAAGGTACATATCTAATACACAGCAGCACACTTTTATTAAAATCATCTAATTCAGAGACTGCTTTTTTACGACGAGGATATTTTCCAGAAGAACGAAACGTGGCAGTTCCACTCACATTAAAAGATTTGTTTCCTTCACTAACAATTCTTTGCACGGTTCGCAATCCCACACCACATGCTTCTGCAGTCGTCTCCTGCGCGTTGGCAACGTTGCGGCCAGCACCATGATGCCCGGCAGAGTTCTGCTCGTTAATGTTTTTAAAGTAATTATAAACTTAAACACTATTTCCCGCACCTGCCTGTGCAGTAATTGTCTTTTTATAGTATCTCCTTCCATTTATTTATCTTACACATACACAGTAAATGTTAGTTTTACTTATTCGATATTTTAAAACACTCACACGTGAACAAAGTAACTCGAGAAGCACTTGTTACTGACTGATTCTGATTGGTTCTCCTGTTCAAGCTTGTGAAGTCACATGCCATACAGGCTACGGCGCATCTACTAGCCGCCCGCCTTCCGAATTGCCGTCTAGTCTAGTAACCTCCAAACCGTCCTCCACACAGAACCAAGGCCGCGTATACAATACTGAGTTAGTGAGTATAGTACGTTCCAAAAATATGTTCGCGTTTTCCAGTGACGAAAGAGCTTTCAATATTGAATCATATTTTCGCACAGGTACTGTCGTCCGTTTGCCTACGTCTCATCCCGGTTTCCCCCACCTGCTTCTGTTCGCCCCTCTGTAGCTGGGCTGTCTTAGCTCCTTTCTGAAAACATTAATTTCTGTTAGGAATTGGACGTCTACATAGTATTATACAACTGTTTAAAATAACTTAAATAAAAGGGTCTCGTTAAGTAATTAACTGTCACGTGATTTCCCCCCTCCCTTTCTACGACCCTGCTACAAAACCACTTGAACGGACACTATATAGCATGTCTGAGTAATTTGATCTTTTCGGATCGGGCAGAAGTGAAGATTAAATTTACAGTACGTAAGGTACTCTTTTAAAGAGTAGGTAGGTAGCCTACAGAATTATTTCAACATGAGTTACTGATACGAAGGACGAAACTGGTAATTGGAATTAGGTAAACTAGTCTATAGTGCGATAATATGCACAAAGGAACTGAAGCCTGTATCGAAGTGAGCGGCCACCATTTTCAAAAATGTGTTTAAATATCCATATTATGATTATTTTTCAATTTAACTTCATTCTCTATATTGTACGCTAATGTGCTGTAACAGTACAATATACACTGCATAATTAATATGTCCGAATGGATAGCTCAATTCGTGAGTAAAAACACTGAATGTTAATACAATACTGTAATATGATTAAACAAAAACCTAATGAAAATGATCAAACTTAAAATTGCGATATTTCCTAGTTTGCGTAAATGGACGAACTACTTTTCTTCCCTCCTATACATAGTAGAGTGATTTGTTTGTATATTACACCAGTATCATCGAACTCCGGTCTTGGAAGGGGGAGCAAGCGGTGTTTCCGGTTCTAGACCTTTAATCCAAAGGTAATACTCAGGTTAATATTAAAAATGTTAGTAAAATAAAATGATGTCCCTGGACTTTCATAATAACAGATCTCCGCATGATAAATGAAATAGGAATTATTTTTCCAAAACGTCTACTGATTCATAACGGCGCCTTTGCAGAGATTCCGCAAATCAACTGGAAGGTAATCGACGAGTTCCTTTATAACTTTTAAAATGTTTTATGCTCGACCATGCCGAAATGTACTAATTATACACCTGGTAGCAGTCCTTTAATGCATGTCATTAAAGTACACCTACTCATTAAAGTACAGGTCTTCAGCCAATGATAACTCAGCTTACATGTGTTTAGCCAATGAGAAGTCAGCTTTGTACCGTTATAAAACCGCAAGTATCGATTATTCTCGGATATGCAATCGAAAGAGAATTAGCGAAAAGTCACGGAGGCTGAAATCCAATACTGTCGCAGAAGGTTATGTTCTGTTACTATAATAATTAGCGTTAATTGTAAATAATATTCAAACAAATTCAATTTGTCATCTCGTTTTTCAATGTCGAATTCAATAATCAAGGTTATACCACGTTTAACGGGATTACACAAGGTCAATGACATTATTGTTTCTCGGAAAAAATCAATACTTTCGCGTCTGCGCACATCTCACAATTCACGACCTAGAACAAGGTCACTTCCAATCTTGTCAGATACAAATAAAACGTATACTCTGAATACCGGTAATTTCAAGTTAGAAATATGGTCGAGCATAAAAAGTCGTATGAAACTCGCCTATAATGGTAATTAAGAAGCTCGTATGAAAATTATGAAACTCGCTTGCGCTCGTTTCATAAACATCCATACTCACTTTCTTAATTACTATCATTATAGGCTCGTTGCATAATGTACTATTATTGTTCACATGAATTAGAATCAGGCCTGCATAATTGTACTGGTACAGTCAATAAAAATATAACGACCATGTTTGATATGCGAGTATACAGGGTGATTCATGAGGATTTACCGTCACTTAGGAACTTATTTCCGAAGACTTTCTAAGCAAAAAATGTCATGTAAACATTTGTCCTAATCTCAATATTTTAAAAGTTACACTAATTTGAAATTGTTTGTGAACTACCTTTTTCCTTCAGTTTTAAGGGTAAAAGAATATTACGAATAGAAAATGAACTATTCAGAAGTGTCATTTCTTTAATTGGCTAATGTTCTCAAGCAAAAAATGTGTTGTCAGTTGTTTTGTACAGATTTTGTTTTTCAATTTTTTAACTAAAAATGACATCATTCTTATGAAATTATCACAAAAATTGTTACAAATCATACGACTTTAGGAACTCGATTCTTTGCAGTTAATTATGCATCCTAATGTACAGACTTGAAGAATTTACAAGAGCGGCGTGATTTGTATCAATCGTTGTGATAAATGCGCAAGAAAATGTAATTCTGTAGTTAAAAATCGAAAAAGAAATATGTACGAAGCAACTATGGAATTCACAACACATTTTTAGCTTCAGAATATTAGCTAATTAAAGAAAGGATACTCCTGAATATTTCATTCTTTATATCTAATATTCTTTTATCCTTAAAACTCAAGAATAATGATATTTTACAAATAACTTAAATTAGTGTAATTCTGATAATATCGAGATTAGGACAAAGTTTATATATGACATTTTTTGCTCAGAATCCTACGGAAATAAACTCCGTAAGGGACGGTAAATCCTCGTGAATCACTCTGTATAGTAGAGCAGCTACAAGAAGAACAAAATAATAATAATAATAATAATAATAATAATAATAATAATAATAATAATAATAATAATAATGCCCCACCTACCTTTTTGGCCACTGCAGCTGGTCCTCTGTTTAACAGGTACACGTAATAGTTGGTATTCGGGATTCTTCCCTGCGAAATAGAAGTGCTCACTGTTAGGCTACATACAACAAGAGGTCCCGGGATCGATACCCGGCCCCGGAACAATTTTTCCCTTGAAATTATTCAAATCTGCTTTACAGGGACCTTTACCTGAAAGACTAGATTTGCATATTATATACGTCACTGTGTACGTTAACAGAAAAACCACAATTATTCTAAGTCACACAGAGATTGTGTGCACTCGATGTGGGTCTCTGGCGTTTCGTCAGCCCACGCGAGTTGTTGGATATAAAGGGAAAAGTTGAGAGGGTGTCGGGTGGAGTTCCCGGGTAGCTCAGTTGGCAGAGCGCTGGTACGTTCAACCAGAGGTCCCGGGATCGATACCCGGCCCCAGACAATTTTTCCCTTGAAATTATTCAAATCTGCTTTACAGGGAGCTTTACCTGAAAGACTAGATTTGCATAACAAAAATGTAATTCCTTCAACAGTTAATGTTACAGTTTGCTCATAGTCATTATACAACAAGGTACAAACATGGCTTTTAAAACGGCTTGGATTCTGAGTGACTGCAAACTATTTCATTGGTTCTGGCATACGTGATTATTGTTTTCACAAACATTTAGGCCTACTATTATTATATTAAATAATTTCAGATTTGAGCCTCATCTTGTGAGCTAGTTATACTTAGCGATATCAGGTTCCAAACTGCACAGAATATGACTGATTTTGTCAATTTTGTTTCCTAGATAACGCCTCTACAGAGCGCTATAAATATTATGTGAATGCAGTTTCTCTTATTAAGACGACACATTTTCCACTCATCCATGGCCGTGAGCAGAACTTTTAAAATGGGGGAAGAGGGCTTGGAGATGAGAAAAATATTTTTTTTTTTAATCTGTGAGAATGACGTACCATAACTCTGACGAGAGCATGAGAAAATGGTCCGTATATCCCTGCTATTGTAGGTCCGTTCTGTGACAGCGAGTCCGCAGGCCGGGTTCGATTCCCGGCGGGGTCAGAAATTTTCGAGATTACGAGAGATGGCGGTGCACAATTTATAATCACTAAATTGTGCACCAATATGCCTGGGTTGAATCCCAAATCTCTCCGCATTGCATATGAAGAGAGAGGATATGTCACTGTTGATAGTGATTCGTCCGTCGGATGGGGACGTTAAGCCTGGCGGCCCCTTGGTGCTATTCGACAGAAGTAGGCTACGTGCCGGCACCGGGTTTCCCCCTTTCTCTTCCTCACCATCATCGTCCTCGTCGGCCTCGGTAACGCAGTCGGTATAACGCTGGCCTTCTGTGTTCGAGGTTGCGGGATCGATTCCGACACAGGTCGTTGGTATTTAAATGTGCTTAAATGCGACAGGCTCAAGTCTTTTTTTTAGTTGGTTATTTAACGACGCTATATCAACTACTAGATTATTTAGCGTCGATGAGATTGGTGTTAGCGAGATGGTATTGGGAGAGATGAGGTCGAGGATTCGACATATATTACCTGGCATTCACCTAACGAGTGGGGAAAATCTCGGAAAAAAAACCAACTAGGTAAAAAAAAACCCAAGCGATAATCGAACCTGCGCCCGAGCGCAACTTCAGACCGGCAGGCAAGCGCCTTAATCGACTGAGCCACACTGGTGGCTGACAGGCTCATGTCAGTAGATTTAATAGCATGTAAAAGAACTCCTGCGGGACAAAATTCCGGCACACCAGCGACGCTGATATAACCTCTGCAGTTGTGAGCGTCGTTAAATGAACCATAATGTAATTTTCATCATCCTCACCCATTCTCTACACCACACTTGCACGAATATCTACACATACACTCACCCTAGTACGCGACATAATTCTTCACAGATATATATCATGTACAGTGTGTCCCGCCGAAGTGGTGTACAAATTGAAAATGGGTCACAGTCCTGCTATCTATCCGCAATATGCGGAATTCGAATCACGCAAGTGAAGTGGGTAGGCACTAGATACACTCACACACCCTCCCTGATATTGTACAGGGACATCATTTTATTTTTACTTCAATTTTTATTGTACCTGAGTTTTTGAATGTACTTCACTCCCACCCCTTCTACTAATGAAGTTCAACCGTCTTCCACACAGATCCAAGACCGCATATACAGTCATAGTAGCTTTACCGTCACAGTGCGTTCCAAAAATATATTCGCGTTTTCCAATGACGAAAGAGCTTTCAATATTGCATCATTTTCGCACAGGTACTGTCGTCCTTTTACCTACGTCGCATTCCGGTTTTCCCCACCAGCTTCTATTTGCCTCTCTGTAAAGGCTGGTGGATGGGCTGTCTTAGCTCTTTTCTGAGAACATTAATTTCTGTTAGGAATTGGACATCTACGTAATATTATACCCATACAACTGTTTAAAATAACTTAAATAAAAGGGCCTCGTTAAGTAATTAACTGTCACGTGATTTCCCTCCTTTCTACGATCCTGCGACATAACCACTTGCACGGACAGTAGATAGCATGTCCGAGTAATTTTATCTTCCCATTCTTGTGCACTCATCTGTTGTGTCAGGTAGTGCTTTATACTAGCAATGCATTATAACACTATAATATTTGAAAAGATCCAAATATTCTTTAAAAAATGTAAAAACTTTTAGATTGAGAAAATATTAATCTTTTACGTATAACAATTTCATGGTTCAGCAATACTTTGTCTTCTTGCTGACTTCTATTCATGCAGTTGACCTGAATTTCAGTTATCGTATTTAACTATAAATTGAAAGCAATAATTGTTTAAATTAAGTACTACTTGTAATTTCTTTCCCGACGTTAACTTTCAAATTCCAGAATTGTACAAGTTAATCTATAGCCTACTAATAATAAATCTGTAGCCGAAATTTTTCTGGTAATTTTCGATTTTCCAAACATAATTGGTCCTAACATATATAATTAATCACCCTGAAACGAAAATCGCTTTTTTGGAATTTTTGTTTCTATGTCTGTCTGTCTGTTTGTTAACTTTTCACGCGATAATGGCTGAACGGATTTCGATGAAAATTTGAATATAAATTAAGTTCGTTGTAACTTAGATTTTAGGCTACATGGCATTCAAAATACATTATTTAAAAGGGGGGTTATAAGGGGGCCTGAATTAAATAAATCGAAATATCTCGCTTATTATTGATTTTTGTGAAAAATGTTACATAACAAAAGTTTCTTTAAAACTAATTCGCGATAAGTTTTATTCCTTGAAAAATTTTGATAGGACTGATATTTAATGAGATAAATGAGTTTTAAAATTAAAATAACTGCCATCTAAGGCCGTGTAATGAATTAAAAAACAAATGACTTCGTCTATAAGGGGCCTTGGACAGCAACAATCGAAAGCTATGAAAGATAGCCTACAGAGAATGTTTCTGTGTTTGTATGAAGTAATATCGGAAGCTAAATTAACCGATTTGTATAATTAATTACTAATTCACCATTAGAAAGTGTAGTTTCTCTAGATGGACATAATGCTATAATGTTATTACAGTAACTTCTGAGTGAATCGAGGACAGGTAAGATTAAAATAGCTTCTTATGCACAGAAAACTTGATAGGCTATTCTGTACATTCGTTTCCTGTATTTCCTAAAATAATTTTTATGACCAAATGAGTGGCCTCTGGATAAAAATGATCGCATTTTAATTATGCAAATACAATTTAAATTAAGTGACATAATAAACGATTTATCCTTATATCAAATACGAATATTCCCTGGATCAAATGTCCTATTTTAATTATGCAATTACTTTATATTTATTTCTAACAGGTGCAGCGGAGCGCATGAGTACGGCGCCCACAAAAAGAAACATAGGTACCTACTTTATGGATATCGAAATACTTACAACTATACTCCCAGTGCCCTAATTTTTTCCTTTTTTAAATTGTAGTACGTTCCAATTGCCAGAGTTCTTGCCAAGTTCTGAACGTTAAGTTGTTTTACTAAGTTGAATAACATTTATTTTCTGTGGAAAAGGAATGTAAGAAATGAGAGACAAACCAAGATATACAGCACACATTTCTTTTGTAATATTACTTAGCTTCGTCTGCAGTAGCTACATTTCAGTAATAGAATGAGAAGTGTGTCGTAGCATTCCATTCTCTCTCTGCTGTCTCTTCTTTAATGCACTGTCTAATTAGATCTTTGAAGGACCAAGAGAAGAGGTTCAGAACAAAATTAACTAATTTTCCCCACGCTCATACCTACTGCTCAAATAATAAATTGTTCATGCTTGTAAATTGAATTAATGTACTTACTATGTAACGTATAATATTTGTATTACTTTAGATTTCTTCTACAATGCGGGTATAAAATCCATGAAATACTATAAATGAAATTAAAATAAAAAGTAAAGATATATGAGTTTCCAAAGTTCACAAAAGAAATCCTTGCATAATTTCCTCTCCGAGAAGAAATAAGGGGTCGGGCGTAGAAATTGGTTATCACTATTTTACGCTAAACCTTGTTTTGAAATTAAGACTAGTATTGTCTCATAAAAAATCAACGAAAAAATTTCTGGATTATCCACAAATAAGACATTTTATAAAGAAAAAGAGTTGCACTATTTCTCATTGCGTTGGGATGGCGTCGTAGAAGTACATCCTTGGCATTAAAGGCTCACGCACATTAATACGTAACAAATGACAAGCGCGGAACTTTCAACATCAATTTTCAGACAATCATGGATGTTAGAGGTATATTGGATATTATCCAAACCTTTTCATGAGGCAATGACAACACGTTAAGAACTTTAGAAGATATGAGATTGATAAGAAGAAGAATGTGTAGTTTCCTAGTACCTGGTACTCGTTACATAGGTCGTTTTTGTGTTTACACAGTAGCTGATTTCTGAAAAGAATTGTAATAGTTTGTTACTAGGTGTGTTTCTAGTCAGTTTGTAATATATTTTTGGTCCAGGGAAAATATACATTTTTTATGATTATACAACAATGGCTGACTTAACAGCTTATATAGCGAGTATCGGGTACTAGGAAACTTCCGAAGAGTGAGATGCAAAATTAGAAATTGTAGACGATATTGCTCTCTCGTAAGAAAAAGTGACAGCTATTTGGGATGGAGACATACAGGAACACGACCCAACATATTTATGAACGATAACGTAATAGCCTACAGTTATATTATTTCTAATGCATACACCAAAATTGCCTATTAAAATTATATAATGCAAAGTTCGTAAGCTATTTAAATAATTTATTTCTTTCAAATAAAAAATACACCCGGGACCGCTGTCAAACCTTAAGGGTCATCTGGGCATAAGTCTACAACTCTTCCCAAAATCATGTCGAAGTAACTCCTTTTCTTTAAAATGTCCATTCTTTTTTCTTCGACACATCGCTGTAGCCACTGCCACAATCCTTGAAACTTGGCTATCATTTTGAACAATTACAATCACCGAGATATATCGATTCACTTAATCGAAACCTTAGTGCAGTTTATTCACGATGCGGAAGGAAGAAAATAGTTCCGATGAAAGAAGATTGCATCGTAGAATACACAAGCAGTCGGTAGAATTATACACGAGATCTATGACCCGTTCCAGTGCATTGAGAAATAGTGCAACTCTACTTCTTTATAAATTGTCTTATTTGTGGATAATGCGCAATTTTTTTTGTTGATTTATTATCAGACAGTACTAGTCTTAATTTCAAAACAAGGTTTAGTGTAAAATAGCGATAACCAATTTCTACGCCGGACCCCAAAATTACCTAATTTTCCCCACGCTCATACCTACTGCTCAAATAATAAATTGTTTATGCTTGTAAATTGAATGAATGTACTTACTATGTAACGTATAATATTTGTATTACTTTAGACTCGTTCTAAAATGCGGGTATAAAATCCATGAAATACTATAAATGAAATGAAAATAAAAAGTAAAGATATATGAGTTTCCAAAGTTCACAAAAGAAATCCTTGCATAATTTCCTCTCCGAGAAGAAATAAGTATTATCTGTTTCGAAAAAAAAAATTGGTTTCTTAAATGATGTAGACATAACCAAATCACAACATGACCAATATCACTACAGAACACTAACAATAATAATAATTGTTTGGTAACTGTACAACATTCCGCGGACATTAAACTGTCTGTAAAACAATTTCACATCAGTCTTTCAATCATTTACTTACGTTCCTAAAAATCAATATTTTTTTATCGTATCTATTCGCCTATTTTCTTCTCTCATTACCTTTGACACACACAAAGAAGTGTTACCCAGAAACCGCTCCTAACATTGATATCAAGAATGCCAATGTCTTAACAACTAAAATATTGTCGGACCATCGGATCTGTGCCCCTTCAGTGCTGTCGTCGTTCTTGGAAAAGTTAACGCCTGTACTCACTCCATTCCACCCTCTTTCCTCCGACCACGTTAAACAGCAGGCCACGAACCTTGCCGAATAGGGATGTTGCCAAACTTCCGTCAAACGGTATCATAAATAACTGGTCCTCCATGCTACAATATTATTTCTTTCAATCAAAGTACATCTTGTATTTCTACAATTTTAAACCTAAATCCCATGTCTCGAATCACTTTCCGTAGTTTTTGTCTCCAACCTTGGAAATTATTACTTCTCTCGCAAGCTTCAGTAATATCTTCAATATTGAAACTTCTTTCTGAACGGTATAAAATTCTTGTATCTTTCTTCTTAAAATACATCGGTTCATATCATCTACAATAATTAAAAGTTCCCTTCGTTTGTTCTTCTCTGGTGATTCTAGCTTTTCATCTCCTGCACAGACTCCCTCTCTCCTGATTATCTTTATTAGGAGTTCTGACCTCTCTATATAAACTACATAAAATGTTGTATTATTAGTATTAGTTAAGTAAGTAATTTTAATACATAATCAATAGAAATAAAATAAGCCTCACCTGTGATATCAGTTGCTCTTTTCGTTGCCTGATTTATAGGAAACAGATATTGACCAGTTTGTTTCTCTTCTTCGCAAAATGCTATTACGTACTTGCTTAATAATATTTCTTTCGCCACTCCGTGCTACAGTATTCATAATGAGTTGACAACACTGGACTGCAAGTGCAAATAGTGTAAACTGTCCCGCAAGAAGGTCAAAATTGTGAATAATGGGGGACAGAAAGGGAGAGAGATAGAAAAGAGAGAGATAGGAATGCAGGGAGAGAAATGAATTGCCGAGGCTGAGAAGGAATTAGAGTTCAGTTCGCATACCTTACGGGGGCACAGATCCGATGGTCCGACTATAAATGTTGGTTGCCGTACACTTAAACAAAGAATGTGTCCAAGGCAGATTATCACAATCAGGAATCGCGTAGAAAAAATTGTGTAATTGTGGAGAAGTCGATTCGAAATTCAATAGAACAAATTATCCTAAAGATATACTACATACTTACTTACAAATGGCTTTTAAGGAACCCGAAGGTTCATTGCCGCCCTCACATAAGCCCGCCATCGGTCCCTATCCTGTGCAAGATTAATCCATTCTATATCATCATACCCCACCTCCCTCAAATCCATTTTAATATTATCCTCCCATCTACGTCTCGGCCTCCCTAAAGGTCTTTTTCCCTCCGGTCTCCCAACTAACACTCTATATGCATTTCTGGATTCGCCCATTCGTGCTACATGCCCTGCCCATCTCAAACGTCTGGATTTAATATTCCTAATTATGTCAGGTGAAGAATACAATGCGTGCAGTTCTGTGTTGTGTAACTTTCTCCATTCATCCCTCTTAGCCCCAAAATTTTCCTAAGCACCTTATTCTCAAACACCCTTAACCTATGTTCCTCTCTCAGAGTGAGAGTCCAAGTTTCACAACCATATAGAAGAACCGGTAATATGACTGTTTTATGAATTCTAACTTTCAGATTTTTGGACAGCAGACTGCATGATAAAAGATTCTCAACCGAATAATAACACGCATTTCCCGTATTTATTCTGCGTTTAATTTCCTCCCGAGTGTCATTTATATTTGTTACTGTTGCTCCAAGATATTTGAATTTTTCCACCTCTTCGAAGGATAAATCTCCAATTTTTATATTTACATTTCGTACAATATTCTGGTCACGAGACATAATCATATACTTTGTCTTTTCGGGATTTACTTCCAAACCGATCGCAAAGATATACTACATAACTCACAAAAGTGATAATAAATACTTACCGAAAATTTGCAGGAACTAACGTATAACGTATAACGTGAAAAATCACCCAGAAGAATAAAACCTTAGCTACACACGTTATACGAACAATTCAGGACTGAAACTATAGAATGTTATTATGTGAGCCTGGTTTTGAAGGTACCTAAAGGCTTACGGTTATAAACCCTTTCTAGGAAATACAACAATGAAAAGAAACACGCTGGTTTACAGGTAGCCCCCACGAGGGTACTGAAGGGTTAATGCAACAACTGATGTTATAGGGCGTTGTCCACACCTGTGGAGTAACGGTTAGCGCGTCTAGCCGCGAAACCAGGTGGCCGGGGTTCGATTCCCGGTTGGGACAAGTTACCTCGTTGAGGTTTTTTTTCCGGGGTTTTGCCTCAACCCAATATGGGCAAATGTTGGGTAACTTTCGGTGTTGGACCCCGGACTCATTTCACCGGCATTATCACCTTCATATCATTCAGACACTAAATAACCTAAGATGTTGATACAGCGTCGTAAAATAACTTACTAGAATAAAGAAAAAAAATATAGGGCGTTACAAGCTGAAGTTATCAATAAAAGAGTTGAAGTGTGCGCTAACTCTCCTACATTTTTTAAATAATAGAACAACTAAACAAAGCAAATGAGTCAACAACTTCATAGTTCTTTATAACGCCTAGCCTTGCTTTGTCACGATAGGATACAACATGACGAACCCTTATAATGCCGGCTAGTTGTACCGAAGCATATGTGGCGCAATGCATTGTCGTAAGAAATGAAAGTCATCAAGATGATGCATTATTGCAAGTAATGTTACTGTTAATAGTTAATTTTCTTAAACAGTTATTAGCCACCGGCGTAGCTTAGTCGACTGAGGAACTTGCCTGCCGATCCGGAGTTGCGCACGGGCGGAGGTTCGGTTCCCGCTTTGGCTGGTTACTTGGTTGGATTTTTTCCGAGGTTTTCCCCAACTGTTAGGCGTAATAGATCGACAATTGAGTAATCAGATTTTTTGTATTCGACAGATAATGGAGAAAAAATAGGAGTATAAGGGTACAATACATCAGTTATTCATAGATTTCAAAAAGGCATATGACTCGGTTAAGAGGGAAGTATTATATGATAATCTCATTGAATTTGGTATTCCCAAGAAACTAGTTCGATTAATTAAAATGTGTCTCAGTGAAACATACAGCAGAGTCCGTATAGGTCAGTTTCTATCTGATGCCTTTCCAGTTCACTGCGGGCTAAAGCAGGGAGATGCACTATCACCTTTACTTTTTAACTTCGCTCTAGAATTAGCCATTAGGAAAGTTCAGGATAACAGGCAGGGTTTGGAATTGAACGGGTTACATCAGCTTCTTGTCTATGCGGATGACGTGAATATGTTAGGAGAAAATACACAAACGATTAGGGAAAACACGGAAATTTTACTTGAAGCAAGTAAAGCGATCGGTTTGGAAGTAAATCCCGAAAAGACGAAGTATATGATTATGTCTCGTGACCAGAATATTGTACGAAATGGAAATATAAAAATTGGAGATTTATCCTTCGAAGAGGTGAAAAAATTCAAATACTTTGGAGCAACAGTAACAAATATAAATGATACTCGGGAGGAAATTAAACGCAGAATAAATATGGGAAATGCGTGTTATTATTCGGTTGAGAAGATCTTATCATCCAGTCTGCTGTCCAAAAATCTGAAAGTTAGAATTTATAAAACAGTTATAGGATATTACCTGTTCTTCTGTATGGTTGTGAAACTTGGACTCTCACTCTGAGAGAGGAACATAGGTTAAGGGTGTTTGAGAATAAGGTGCTTAGGAAAATATTTGGGGCTAAGCGGGATGAAGCTACAGGAGAATGGAGAGATTTACACAACACAGAACTGCACGCATTGTATTTTTCACCTAACATAATTAGGAACTTAAAATCCAGACGTTTGAGATGGGCAGGGCATGTAGCACGTATGGGCGAATCCAGAAATGCATATAGAGTGTTAGTTGGGAGACCGGAGGGAAAAAGACCTTTAGGGAGGCCGAGACGTAGATGGGAGGATAATATTAAAATGGATTTGAGGGAGGTGGGGTATGATGATAGAGACTGGATTAATCTTGCACAGGATAGGAACCGATGGCGGCTTTATGTGAGGGCGGCAATGAACCTTCGGATTCCTTAAAAGCCATTTGTAAGTAAGTAAGTTATTCGAATGTCAGGTAAACTGTGGCGAATCCTCGGCCTCATCTCGCCGAATACCATCTCGCTATCACCAATCCTATAGGCGCTAAATAGCTGAGTAGTTGATATTACAGCGTCGTTAAATAACCAACTAAAAAAAATTGTTATTCAGAACACGCCAACTTACAAGCTAAATGGAATCATTCAATTTTATTTGACCTTCCGTTCTCTGAATTCTTAATTGCTTGCAAAAGCATCTTTTATTTGAGTTTACAATATTAATAATTGTTGTTGTTTATTGTTAATAAAATAACATTGACAGAAATACAATCTTAGTTCTTACCTGAAGGAATATAAAACTCGTGCTCAGGGAGATATCTAAACACAAAGATAAACACAAAGATAATATTTTGACACAAACTGGGTCAAGAAAAAAAAATTACAGGAATAAATTAAATTTAAAAATACAATTTCAATTTTAACAATTTGAGTCATACAAATACATATACATGTTAAATCAATATATATTCTTTAAAAGGGCAATTCCAATGTAACGGACGTAACTCTCAGACCTGTTATTTGGGTAAAACATCTGGATTGTTTCGAACTTAATACACATCTATAAAAACAAATTTTACCACAAATGTATCTAATACCAATGCATGAATGTATGAAGTGTGAATGGACCTAACCATTGTTGTCTTTATATAATAATATATAGCTGAAACGTAACGGATGTAACAAAGGAAGGACAAGGTAATTTCTACACTAAATTAAATGTCTGATTTCTCTGAAAGTACAGCAGATATTTATTCCAATTTTTTTTTACTTTAAAGTAGACATCATACATGTTATGGTGGTACTATTTTAAAAGTATACCACTCTGATTACCGTGGCATTGTTCAAGGAAATATAAGCGTAACGGACGTAACTCAACAATTGTAACGGACGTAACAACTGAATATTTATGTTGAAAATGAAAAGAATCCTCTTGTATTGCCAGGTACAGGTGCATTTATCTTTCTAACAATGTCATCAGGTGAGTACCATATTTCATCTTCCATTTGTGGCCATACCCATCCACATCCGGCTGGATGCATAACCCGTACACGGAACTCTCCATTCCCATTGATATCAGTCACAATCTCATAAAATAAATTATTTTCATTAATTACAACAAAATCATCTCTTTTAAATATAGTATTCAAGCCTACATTCTGTTCTGTATCTGGTGGCGAGAGACATACATATCCTTAAATGGTCTCTGGTATTCTTTAGTATTGATTTCACAAGCTTGGAACACATTCCTTGTAGAATCATGTAGAAAATAGTGGAAATTCTTAAGACCAGGAATGGGGGCAGTGTTAGTCTTCGACCATTCACGTTGCTTCTGCTGTCTGCAGATAACTTTGATTTTCTCAGACACTGCCAGTGCAGCATAAAGAATTCCATAGCACTTGTGATTGTGATTTCCTTTGAAGGATTGCTCTCCACACAGCCCTTTTATGGCACCACCTAAGCCATCCACTGAGTTGGTCTTAAATTAGCAAAAGTTGACTTCCCTATTTCAGTCTCGGATTTTCTTCTTTAAAAAGTCTGTATGCTTCCATGACATTCATATTTAAAATTCTCTTCTGCACAGTTGTCTTCTTTCCTTCCTGTTTTCACTTTCGTAAAATTTAACAACCTTGTTTCTCGATTTTCATCAGGTAGCCTTCTGTGTGTCACTCGGTTTATAAATCCAAAAGATTGAGACAATTTTTTCACTACATCTTCTTTCTTTCTTGGAGACTGGGGTTGCACTTTCATCGCTCTTTGCAGAGCTTTGCCAAAGGACTGTGGTGACGCAAATGATTTTGAGGGACTGCTGTCAGTTGTCTGTTGATTGTCACTTGCTTGTTTACGTTTCCGCATTTCTGCCATTCTGTTTCTTGATTTCGCTGCTTCTGCTCGCCTTCAGCTACGATTCCATCCAGATCTTCTATTTCCCTGGTCTTCTGCATTTTCTTCCTCATTTCTTCAGCCTTTTCTGCACTCAATCTGGATCTGTATTTTCTCATTCTTTCTGCAGGTGTCATTGGTTTCTTTTTAGTATTTTCTATAGGCATATGGTCCATCTGGGGGAAAAGAAGCTTATTTTGCATTTATAGGTTATGGGGCATATGTTGTTAATGCTACAAGTACAACATAAACTATGTTACGTCTGTTACATTAAGTATGTTACGTCTGTTACAGTTCATAACTACCAAAGTAAATGAGTTACGAACAAATGACATACCATTCCATAATCATTACATAATCCATTAGAAATCTGGTAATTGTTACACATATATCTATCTTGAATGTTGAAATATAAAAAAAAATTATCGAAAATCGTAACTGATGTAACATCAAATATGTGTTATTTTAATGCTTTCATAAATCCATAAACCACACCCCACACTACTTATCGACATAGAAATTCTGAAAGTACATTTCCTCAGCTTGACTTCAGTACCACATTAGTTTCAGTTCCATACCTTTGTTTCCAAAAAAGAACAGAAGATATTCAGTGATAATAGTCAGTGTCCAACCGAAGCTCTGATGTCATTAATGAAATGAAGCAATATGGCAGCATGTCATGTGACACATTATTGTCAACTCTTGTTTTAGAAACTACAGATCATCCCTTAATTGGAGGGTAATTTTTTGTTTTAATAACAGAACTTTTTTTTTCATCGATCATGTCCACTTTTCATTGGAATTGCCCAAAAATTAAATTCCTAACGCTATTTTTGAAATTCCTGATACTAAAATTTTCCAAATTTAGGTATTTATCAATTATTTTATTGTATAACCTTGGACCAAAGTAGGTACCATGGCTCAAAGCTGTGCTTGTGAAACACTTTGGTTCCTAAAGTCGTATAAAATCGGATCTTTTAGTTCCATATTTATGATGATACAATTTGAATTTATTACGGTTTTTTATGTATGAAGATTAATAAGGCAATATAATAAATCCGTTTAATTTTCAAAATATTAAAATCAATAAACAAAATCTCAGATGAGTAATCAATTGGTTTATTAAGGCATATTTTAATAATTCTTTTCTGAATAAGTATTAGTGGAGTGAGATTAGAATTACAAGCATTTCCCCACCCTAAAATTCCATACTGGAGAATGGATTGAAATAAAGCTAAATAAATGAGACGTAAAATATTAATTGGTAAATATGACCGAAGTATAACGAAGATATAAATTGTTTTACGTAATCTATATATATATATATATATATATATATATATATATATATATATATATATATAATTTAAGTAGGTTATTTTACGACGCTGTATCAACATCTTAGGTTATTTAGTGTCTGAATGATATGAAGGTGATAATGCCGGTGAAATGAGTCCGGGGTCCAGCACCGAAAGTTACTCAGCATTTGCTCAAATTGGGTTGAGGGAAAACCCCGGAGAAAACCTCAACCAGGTAACTTGCCCCGACCGAGATTCGAACCCGAGCCATCTGCTTTCGCGACCAGCTGTGCTAACCGTTACTCCACAGGTGTGGACTGTATATATATGTATACATAAATATATATATATATATATATATATATATATATATATATATATATATACAGGGCCATCATTTTATTTTTACTTCAATTTTTATTGTATCTGAGTTTTTGAATGTACTTCACTCCCACCCCCTCTACTAGTAAACTCTAACCGTCCTCCACACAGAACCAGGCCGCGTATGCAGTCAAAGTTAGTGAGTATAGTACGTTCCAAAAATATGTTCGCGTTTTCCAGTGATGAAAGAGCTTTCAATATTGAATCATAGCCTATTTTCGCACAGGTACTGTCGTCCGTTTGCCTACTTCGCATCCCGGTTTCCCGCACCCACTTCTGCTCGCTCCTCTGTAAAGACTAGTGCCTGGGCTGTCTTAGGTCTTTTCTGAAATCATTAATTTTTGTTAGGAATTGGAGGTCTACGTAATAGTATACAAGTGTTTTAAATAACTTAAATAAAAGGGCCTAGTTAAGTAATTAACTGTCAAGTGATTTCCCTCCTTTCTACGACCCTGCGACAAAACCACTTGGACGGACAGTAGATAGCATCTCTGAGTAATTTTATCTTTTCGGATCGGGCAGAAGTGAAGATTGAATTTACAGTACGTAAGGTACTCTTTTATAGAGTAGGTACAGAATTATTTCAACATGAGTTACTAGTACGAAGGACAAAACTGCTAATTGGAATTAGGTACGAGGCACATCCAGAAAGTAAGTTTCCCTATTTAAAAAAAAAGAACACACACTTTCAGAAAAGCATTTATTGGCAACAGGTACAGCAATGTTTCAGCTATTTTTCAACATAGCCACCATCAGAATTGAGACACTTGTCGTATCGTGGGATCAACTTTTGTAACCCTCTGTCGTAGAACTCTGCCGCCTGTGAATGGAACCAGCGTGTGACAGACGTCTTCAGCTCTTCGTCGTTGCCAAAACGCTCACCGGACAGGAATTTCTTGAGGTGTAACAAAACGTGAAAATCGCTGGGAGCAAGATCAGGACTGTAGGGTGAATGATCAAACAACTCCCAGCCAAATTCCGTCAAAACAGCTGCTGTGCGCCGAGCCGTATGTGGACGAGCATTGTCATGGAGGAGCACAACACCTGCAGTAAGCATTCCACGCCTCTTGTTTTGAATGGCACGTCGCAATTTTCGCAGTGTTTCACAGTAGCGGTCAGCGTTCACCGTTTCACCTCTCGGAAGGAAGTCAATGAGCAGAATGCCCTTCCTGTCCCAGAACACCATGCACATCACTTTCCTTACCGACAGCGTCTGTTTGAATTTCGTCCTGACCGGAGATCCACTATGCCGCCAATGCATTGACTGTTGCTTGGTTTCCAGGGTGAAGTGCGAAATCCAAGTCTCATCGCCCGTGACGAACCTGTCGAGGAACTCGTCGCCGTCATCGTGATACCGTTGCAGAAATGTCAGTGCTGCTCCTAAACGTTGCATTTTGTGTTCGGGTGTCAGGTTTTTCGGCACCCACCTGGCACACACTTTTTGAACAGCAGGTGCTTAGTGACAATCTCATGCAACAAGGATCGTGTTATCTGCGGAAAATGGCTGCTCAGCTCCGTAATCGTGAAGCGACGGTTCTCCATGATGCACTGCCGCACCAGCTCAACACGATCATCATTGATGAGGGACGGTCGCCCACTGAGCTCTTCATCATGGACACTTTGACGACCTGCGGAAAACTGCCTACACCAGCGACGCACCGTCTGCTTACTCATGATGTTCGGCCCATAGACCTGACAGAGCTGCCGATGAATTTCAATGGGGGCAATGCTTTGTGCATTAAAGAACTTTATCACCGACCGAACCTCGCAGGCGGCGGGAGAAGGAATAAGAGCTTCCATTTCTGACCACTGCTGCCACGTTACTGGCATCAGGCGGGACCTGTCCGGCTGGCATATGATTGATACGTCATAGATCTGTTACGCATGCGCATTTGACACGGCTAATTATGTTTACTTTCAAGGGGAAAAAATCGGGAATGGATGAGCCTCGTACATTAGTCTATAGTGCGATAATATGCACAAAGGAATGAAGCCTGTATCGAAATGAACGGCCACCATTTTAAAAAATGTGTTTAAATATTCATATTATGATTATTTTTCAATTTAACTTCACTCTCTATATTGTACGTTAATGTGCTGTAGACGGTATAATATACACTGCATAATGAATTCGTCCGTATGGATAGCTCAGTTCGTGAGTAAAAACACTTATTGTTAATACAAAACCTAATGAAAATTATCAAATTCGAAAGCGTGATATTTCCTAGTTTACGTAAATGGATGAACTACTTTTCTTCCCTCCTGTACCTAGTAAAGTGATTTGTTTGTATATTACGCCAGCATCATCGAACTCCAGTCGTGGAAGGGGGTAGCAAACGGTGTTTTCGCTTCTCAATCATTGATCCAAAGGTATAGCCAGGTTAATATTAGAAATGTTAGTAAAAATAAAATGATATCCTGTTACATATATATATATATATATATACATACATACATACATACATACATACATACATACATACATACATACATACATACATATAGAGAGTTTTACGAGGATTTACCGCCACTTACGGTGCTTATTTCCGAAGACATTCTGAGCATTCCGGGGCCGGGTATCGAGACAGAGTTTGTGTGCACTCGAATTGGGTCTCTGGCGTTTCGTCAGCCCACGCGAGTTGTGTGGATATAAAGGGAAAAGTTGAGACGGTGTCGGGTGGAGTTCCGGGTAGCTCAGTTGGGGGAGCGCTGGTACGTTCAACCAGAGGTCCCGGGATCGATAACCGGCCCCGGAACAATTTTTCCCTTGAAATTATTCAAATCTGCTTTACAGGGAGCTTCACCTGAAAGACTAGATTTGCATAATATATACGTCACTGTGTACGTTAACAGAAAACCACATTTCCAAGTCACACAGAGTTTCTGTGCACTCGAAGTGGGTCTCTGGCGTTTCGTCAGCCCACGCGAGTTGTGTGGATATAAAGGGAAAAGTTGAGACTGTGTCGGGTGGAGTTCCCGGGTAGCTCAGTTGGGGGAGCGCTGGTACGTTCAACCAGAGGTCCCGGGATCGATACCCGGCCCCGGAACAATTTTTCCCTTGAAATTATTGAAATTATTCATATTTTCACTCCACCCTACTGTACATTCCTTTTAAAAGTATAATGTGTACATGATCTAAATCCGGAGCAAGTTTTATTCTTAAAATATATCTTGGAAGGATTGGACTAACAGCTAAAATTTGGTACTTTTCTACCGTTAAACTACTAAGTCAAAAAAAAAATATGTAACTATTATTACAGAATCAATTCAATCAGAATAACAGAAGAAAAAGAAGTAGGTACTCTGAGAATACAGCTCCACAGTCACTTCGTTTACGGGAAAGTGTTAGAAAATGAACGTCTTCCTTGGTCGTGAAATTAATCAGCAGTTTATGTACAAAAGTTCTGACTTGTAAGTAAATTTTATTAAACAGAAAGTAGAAATCTAGGAGTAAGACTTGACTGCGTCACACATCACTGCAGTATTTAATGACCTTATTTCTTGATCGGAAATGCAGGACATTTGAAACAGACCACTGCATTCCTGACGAACAGTAAACAAGAGCATAAATCGCATTTCCTATTCCATGGCTGGTTCCATAGCTAAATAAAAAGTGTTGTAAGCGAATGAAAACTAATAAAAACTTTCTGTTTGGCTAGAAAAGTTTCTTTTTACAGGTATTTTTTATTTCCTCTCTCTCGCGTACGCTTTGTAACTGCTTTCGGCATAATATGACTTCAAGCGTCTTCAACTGTCAATTTGATGACAATATAAGGACAATTTTTTTTTTCGGAAATAATCCAGACATTCTACAGAATCCCCATTGTATCTGCCTGAAATCTACTTGTCATCCATTTTTCATGCATGAATCTTATTTTGAGTTCTCAAAAGCGAACAGAGCAAAATAATGATGAGCGGCAGGAATTTATTTTTAAATATCCACGTTTATCAGCTACTAACTTCTTAATTTTATTGTAACACTAATTGAGACAGGGAAATCAAAAACTCCCTAATTCCATTAAACCAAATTTTACAGGAGTAAAAAAAAAACTTTTCATCTGTCTTACTAACTTTAAATATTACACATTTACCTATCAATATTGTGTAACATTACATTCTTTATCGATTAAATACTTCAAAACCTAAATTTTTACATTATCTTATGCTACAATTTGAAATAAACACTGCTGGAGTTAGTGGTTTCCTGACTTCCACAGTGTATGAATTAAGAAAAGTGAATAAATATGAGCCACGTGAAGAAAAAAGATAGTGTATCATAATTCCCTTATGAAACATTGGAATATACGAGAAAATAGAAATTTATTATTAAGATTAACAATGCTATATTTTTTTAACTTCCAAATATATGAGACAGAAATTCACAAATTACCATAAAACACATCAAAATACACAAATAAAATCACAAAAAAATATTAAAATGTTAACACTGTCTGATTCATGTTACAGATTCTGTTTTTTCTCTCACTCTCATGTTCTTCCTGTGCATCTAGATTCTAGATTATTACTGTCCGCAAACAGAGTTTGGTAATACATCCTGCTTTCCTCAGAAATAAACTGCATTAAATTTTGCAAGTCCTTTTGCTTTCTTCTTTCAATGGCAATGCTGAATTGTACACTATTGATTAGAGAATGATGCATCTGTATTAGGTTTCTGGAAGTTAAATCGACTCCATATTGTGTCTTTCATAGTCTTACTTACATGGATTTCTGAATACCGTATCACTTTATTCAGCTGGTTGAGCGAGAGTGTTGCCACCTACCGGGAAATTAATATTGGAATGCAAAATCTCTCTTATTCCATGGAGTAAGTGGAGTTCTGACTTCCACGAGTTTTAAAACAGCCCCCAGAATGCAGATGAGTGTCGAAATTAATGTAATTTTGCCTTCCACGCATACGGGATAAACTAAAAAGTACCATCCAGCCCGTAACGTAATTTTGTCAAAAACTGGAGTTAGTGTGTTTTTGATCCCCTGTCTGAATTATGAATGATTGGCTCCATGTTCTGGTGGTCAGCATACTGGCTTCCAATTCCGCAGGTTCCGGTTCGATTCACGAGCTCAGTTCTAAGGAAATCTTCCTTGAAGAAGAAAAGTTCTCTGGTTGTCTAGAGTCTGGAGTGTGTCGGGTTATTAATTAACCAGTCTTAATATAAACATTATAATATATATACTGTCACTGACCAGAGACTTGAACACATATTTCAACGTCATATCTTTTTTATCAAAATAACGCTACCTATGAGCTATACCAGAAAGCAGTAAGAGATTCTAAAGAGTTGATAATGAGTAATTTAAAAAGTAACAACTATCTCTTGTTTTTAATAGTAGATCCTATTGACTGGAGAAAATTCGACAGCTGCATCCAGTTTCTAAATTGTGTTTATGTATTGTATTTGAACATTATGGCAGCACATTACTAAATTAAAAAATAGAGCAATATAATTACTGTGCATATTTTTTTCAATCACAAAACTATTTGTAATATATACACTGATTAGTTTTTTAATGAAGGAAAATGTCCTGGTATATATCATTATGCATCGGTGATAAAAATAATAACTGTAAACGTTTCATACACTTGCTGAGGTATGTATGATCAGTACTGATAATATACTTCATATGGTCAAAATAATGACTAATTTATTATACAGAATGTCGCAGGAGGAATGTAAAATACTTCAGGATAATGTCGTTAGGGTTAATCTACATCGATCTGATCTCACATACCTCTGTCCGCAATGAATGTTTGGGAAGTTATTGATTGCCAAACTTTTAAATGGAGAGATACATATTTCTCTGTTTTAGAACAGTATGATAACTTGTTGTTTAGTCAATTGTCCGAAGACAAGTTTGACCTCACAAGTGATCCAACAATGCACCAGTTATGAGACAACTAGGCCAGAAGATAATGCGATAGAGTAGCAAGTTCCTTTTCCACTCTATTGCATACATCGCAGACTAGTTACATATCAGACTTCAGATGCATACAAAAACAATCATTATTCTTCCTGTGACACATATCATCAAGTGATATATATTGCCTGATAATAGATGTACATATCAGCCAGAACCTCAATCAGAGGATACTGTGATATGATACATTATTCAAATTGCTGCATCTTGTGATATTCCAGTAAGTTTATTTCATAATTAAATACAAACTCAGTAAGAAAATAAAATAATTACACATGGAAAATTACTAAGTTCGGCCTTCTTATGAATTTCAAGAGTTGTAAACTCATATTATTATTATTATTATTATTATTATTATTATTATTATTATTATTATTATTGTTATTATTTCTGTGGCCGGGAGGAAAAAGGTCTTAAGTCAATTTTTTGTGAAAATGAGAATTTTATATATTCTGAAAGCGGAAACAATTTTCTACAATCTGGTAAAACTTAAAGTGAAATAAGACTCCTGACTGGATTTATAGAGCGTTACCTAATGTCTAAGTACTTTTTGAATCGAATAAAGGACTTAATAATATTTATTTTAATACTTTATCCCTTTTTATATTGTAAAAATCTCATTTTCACAAAATAATTGACTTAAGACCTTTTTCCTCCCGGCCACAAATATTTTTATTTTAGTAGTTTTTTTACGACGCTTCATCAACAGCTTTGGTTATTTAGCGTCTGAATGAGATGAAGGTGATAATGCCGGTGAAATGAGTCGGGGGTCCAACACCGAAATTTACCCAGCATTTGCTCATATTGGGTTGAGGGAAAACCCCAGAAAAAACCTCAACCAGGCAACTTGTCCCGACCGGGAATCGAACCCAAGCCACCTGGTTTCGCGGCTAGACGTGCTAACCGTTACTCCACAGGCGTGGACTATTGTTATTATTATTATTATTATTATTATTATTATTATTATTATTATTATTATTATTATTTTATTATGTACCAGTAAGATTCTCTTTCCGTCCTTAGTGAAACATTTGGTAGCTCGCCAGTTTCAGATAACATCCGGTAAACAAGGGAAAACGTAAAGCTAGACGGAAACCCTTCGATTGGGTAAACGTCGTCTGTATTCAGCAGCAGCTAATATATTGTTACACAAAATCCATAAACAAAAAGCATGTCTGCATATTCACTATGCGGACAATACATGAATTAAAGTTGTGTTTGTTGCGCAGGCGATGCGGTGCTCAGATGCTGCCGTGTGCAAAAGATTTCTCGTAACACGTCAATTATTATAGTACACGGAACCGAAAGACGTTGCAGTATAACTATCCTTAATTTCTCCCCAACCGTTGCACTTAGGACATAAGTATGTCAGGTTAAATCAATGTAGGTTAATCCAAATTAAATTATCCTGAAGTATTTTACATTCCTCCTGAGATACCCTTTATATTTCACTAGGTGTTGTATACAAGTGAAAATTTATTATATTAATTACCAGTTTATGAGAATATTTATCAGGTAATTCTTGTATTCAATAGAGTAGTATATTTAGTTCGTCTTTAATGAAACAGTATCATATGTCTTACTGTTACTGTCTTTTAGATTTCCAAAAACAGAAACTGGACACTTTATGAAACTTAAATTTAAGTAATTGGACTTTTAATGGCTTAGTTAAAGAAGTAAATTTTTAGTAAGTTACATGAGTTTTTAGACAATATTTTCTTTTCAGGTAGTCTCTCATTTTAGTTTTTACTTGATTTTACTTTTGTAGGACAGCCAAGATGCTGAATTTCCTGTCCTAACATTCGGAATTTTATTCCACTCTCCCATACCATATTTACTCTTGGGCTAAGTATAACGTAAGAATAAAAAATTGCGGCTTTGTTTTAAATAATAGCATGCAGCTACAAGGAAATTGTACTTACGGAAAACAGATTATAATGAAGTAGATTGGGATACGTTTTGAAGCCACAGATAATAGGATTGATCTTTTGTTATTCTAGCTAGATTAAAATATTATTTTCACAACGCTCGCTGGAGGTTAGTCAGAATCATGACATAATTGACAGGACGAGGCTGTAACAACTGAATCGATCAAGCTCTGGTTCCAATTACTAATCGTGTTTTATTTTAAAATTCACAGAACTGCTAATGTTTTAATTGTAAGATGAAACTGAGAAGTATTATGCTAAACAAATTTGTCATCGTGAGCCTCAACCATAGTACTGAAACTATTCTTATGTTTGAATAATTTCAAGGAAAAATCGTTCCGGGGCCGGGTATCGATCCCGGAACCCTTCGCTTAGAGCTCGAACGCTCTACCGACTGAGCTACAGCTTATTTGAGTTGTGTGGATACAAAGAAAAAATTGTGACGGTGTCTTGTATAGTTCCTGGTGTAGCTCAGTCGGTAGAGCGTTCGCGCGCTTAGCGAAGGGTCCCGGGATCGATACCCGGCCCCGGAACAATTTTTCCTTGAAATTATTCGAACCTTCTGTACAGGGAGCTACTACCTGAAAGTCAGATTTGAATATTCTTATGTTTGTTGCATTCGGAAAATTTGTAGATAAATAAGAACGTTCGTCATTTGTAAAACATTTTATTATAAAAATTAAGCATAAATAATCACAGGAAAGATATAGGTGAATGATTGTAATGGAGACAAGAAATAGTATATTTAACAATACATTTCCTTCGAGGACAGAATGGAGAAGGAAATAAAAGAAAGAATGTCTCTGATATTGAAAGCATTCTGTGCTCTTGAATTTATACTAGTCGACGAAACACTAAGCAGGAGAGTCAAATTTGAAGCACTGGGAACCTGTGTATACCTTGTATTATTCTATAGATGTCGAACATAGTCACTAACGAAAAAACAAAAGAACTCGATCCAAATATGTCAACGAAAAATGTAACGCAAAATCCTGTGCCTATCTCTGAGAAATAAAATATCAAATGTGACGCTCCACCAGCAATCATCACCAATGGACATCACACAACTAGCCATCACAACAAAATGTAAATAGGAAGGCCACGTCGCAAGACTGAGGGACGACAAATGGACTTAAAATACTACTAGGCCTATGTGGGACCCAGCAGACAAACGGCTTCAGGTGAGACCAAGGCGCAGATGGACGGAGCGAGCAGGCCAACAGTGGTCCCAAGTAGCAGGAAGAGGAAGTAAATGAAAACACCTAGACAGATATTTGAGCACTATGGGTGAAAAGTAAAACAATACAAAGACAATCAGACATTACCAAGAACTAAGAATTCACTAGAAAATAAAGTTCGATGCATAATCAAGTGCAACTTCTATCGCTGATTACCTACCTATCCACTGTCTTTTCCTCCTCTTTCACATATTACATTTCTCCTTTCCTGTCTATCTTGCGTCCCGTTTTCAAAATGTATCCACCCACCATAATCTAGACACACGATCACAACACTCCTCAATATTATCCATTCCTTCCCACCGAACATCCTCATATTCATCTTCTTTCAGTGTGGTTGTTCCTCGGCTCTGGAATTCCCTACCGAGTAATGTCAGGGAATGTCAGACATCTAACCAATTTAAGAATAGACTAACGAAATATTTTTCTAACAATTCATGTTGACAATAATAGCTGTTTCAGGTTTCTCAATGTTTAATTATTATTATTATATATATATATATATATATATATATATATATATATATATATATATATATATATATATATATATATATATCACAGAATAAATATCTAAATTATGTCATTATTATTTATTATTATTATTATTATTATTATTATTATTATTATTATTATTATTATTATTATTTCTTATGTTCATTATTCTCTCACTAACATTACTTATCCAGCTTTCATTATTTACTTTCATGTTGTTTTATGAATAACTATGTAACCAATTGTATTCAATTATAATTAGAGTCTAGCTGGACAGAAAAGAAGGCCTACTGGCCTTAGCTCTGCCAGATTAAATAAATAAATTATTAAATTATTATTATATATGTATATATATAAATCAAACAACAAGTAAATGGAGTACAAATGCAAGGAAAATAAATATTGCATAAAAGTGTTGCAAAATTAGAACCATGTTTTTGCCTGCTAATCCGGAGCTGCACTCAGATGTAGGTTTGATTCCCGTTTGGGCTGATCTCATTACATTATTGGGCTTTCTGATTTTTTACCCAACTGGAAGATAAATGTCAGGTAATTATGTGGCGAAACCTCGGCTTTATCTCTTTATCTCGCTAAATATCTTCTCAGTATCAACAACTCCATTGACGCTAAGTAACATAGAGTTGATACAATGTCGTTACATAACAGATTAACAAAATATCTATGCTATATTGGATTTATATAATTATCATAAAACAAGATGTGGAAGGCAGGGAAACATTTTCGCGGAATGTGAACGATTTCGAACAAAGAAATGTTCTAACCATCATCATGGCGTGAGAGACTTCTTTGAGCGTTTAAAAGTAACGAACTATGAAGTCTTTCTCTTTCTCCCAGTAGAGAGAACTCAGAGACAGATTAAGTAAAAAAAAATTATGAAGCTTGCAACCCAAGACAGTCCGAAGCTTCTTCCATGATAAATATTGCATTGTGAAATACCAGTTTTCTCTGTGTCGTAAGTTTTTTGCCCGAAATAAAAAATTTAAAGAAATCAATTCGAAGGCAGAGGGGACATGAAGAACCCTAAAATCTGATATTACTGGATGATTTGTTTGAGATTTACCGGAACGCTTGTCTCGACACTCTGCTATTTGCTGTCGATAAAGTTATCATTGCAACATCCGAAGATGAACTGCAACGAGCCATCCACAACTTACAAATAACTGCTTCAAAATTTAATATGGAAATATCAACCGAAAAAACCAAAAACTTAGCCTTTTTAGGAAAATATCCAGTTCCATCCAAAATCATTATAAATGGCACATTAACAGAATGCATGAATTCATTCAACTATTTAGGTTATAATATACCCTACATCACTGATGATGATATAGACAACAAAATATCAAAATTTCTAAAAACAGTGCATTCAAACCTTCCCAAGTACAAAGATATACAAGACTGAAAATCTACAAAAGTCTCGCACGACCAGTTTTGGCTTATGGCAGTGAAGCATGGACACTAAAAAAATGCGACGAAAGACGTCTAACAACTGCCGAAATGAGATTCATGCGAAAAACTGCTGGATACTCTCTTCTGGACCATCATCGGAACGTAGATATTCGGAAGGAATTAAGAATTGACTCTGTTGTCCATTATCTGCAGCAATACAGACTTCAGTGGCAGACACATGTCAAGAGGATGGATCGCTCTAGATGGCCCAGGCAGATTTTGTCGCACGTCCCAAGAGGACGAAGAAATTTAGTAAGACCTAGGAAACGCTGGCAAGAGACCGTAACAGATCCACTGGGGTCTAACACTTGAAGGATGATGATGATGATGATGTTTGAGATTTACAAGGGTAGAAAATAACTGTGCAGAGTGAGATATTTCTATTATTTGATTCATATCTAGAATATAAGCAGGAATATTATATTTAGCATGAAAGAAAACTTACAATTTTTTTGTTCAAAGTCATGAGTGTTATATAAGTGCACGTTCAAGGTTAGTCCCCTATTGTAGACAATAATGTATACCGGTATGCATGTTTTTTAACAGTTACTAAAAGTTCCATTATTCGCAATTATTCTGTTTCGGAAGAATGACTTTAGGAATAGGGGTTTCGGATATTTTAAAATATGATTACATTCTTTCTAGTGGAAAATTTAAAATTCTAAAAAAAAAAAAAAAAAAAAAAAAAATCCTGAAATCAAATTTTAGTCCTACATGATTATCATCGGCGTTCATATTCTAAGGTGAAAGAACAATAATTGGAAGAAGAGCACGGTAAAGGTACGAGAGATGTACTTGGCCTACTGCGGACAATCGGCGAAAGATACCAAGAGAAGAATAGAGAAGTGTATATAGACCTAGTACTGCTGGACCTATAAAAGGATATTTAACAAAGTGGATTGGAATAAACTGACCGGGATTCTGAAGAAAATAAGTTTGGATTGAAAGAAAGGAAGCTGTTCTGTAACCTGTATATGAAACAACGTGTCAAAGTCAGGATAGGAGAAGAAATATAGGAAAGAAGTGAAATAGGAAAAGAGTACGACAAGGATATCCTTTATCACCTACCTTGCTCAATATGTACTTGGAACTGTTTTCAGAAAATGAGAGAGGTGACAGTAAGAGGAAGAAGAATAAAGTGTGTAAGATTCGCTGATGATATCGCGTTGTTCGCAGAAGAGGAGACGATACTAAGGGATATGCTATGGGAGCTAAATGACAGCTGTGAGCAGTATGGGATGAAGATAAATGTAAACAAGACGCTAAAGTAAAATAAAGAAAGTAAACGTGCGAAATCTAAACTAGGTACTAGAGGAAGAGGACAGCTCCAAATACCTGGGGTAACTTATACTATAAATAGCAACATGAACTGCTCCCAGGAAGTCAGAAGGAGGCTAGCAATGGCTAAGGAAACTTTTAATAGTAAAAAGAGCATCTTCTGAGGAACTCTGCAAATAGAACTAAGAAGAGACTAGTGAAGTTACGTTAACAGGAAGCCACAATTTAAGTCACACAGAATTTGTGTGCAGTCAAAGTTGGGTTCTGGCGTCTTGTCAGCCCATTTGAGTTGTGTTGATATGAAGGAAAAATTGAGACGGTGTCGTGTATAGTTTCTGAGGTAGCTCAGTCGGGAGAGCATTCGTGCGCTAAGCGAAGGGTCCCAGGAACAATTGAAGGCCTGAATTGCAGAACATCCCAAGTCCACTTTTTTCGATTTTCACTTTTTTTGTTAAAATGAATGTACATATCTAGGGCTACCTCCTTGCACTATATTACCGCCGAAGTCGAACTCTTACCATATATAATGATACAATATAATTATTAATGGATGGAATAACTTCCCAAGTCCATGGACTTGGTCAGTTTTTCCATGCAGTGAAATGTTTATTTATTTCAGCCAGTTTCCTTTCGACCTTTGCAGTGAGAACATTACAATTTGTGAGAGTTGATATTTTACTATTTTTAAGTAGATTATTTAACGACGATGTATCAACATCTTAGGTTATTTAGAGTCAGAATGAGATGAAGTCGATAATGCCGGTAAAATGAGTCCGGGTTCCAGCACCGAAAGTTACCCAGCATTTATTCAAAGTGGGTTGAGGTAAAACCCCGGAAAAAATCTCAACCAGGTAACTTGCCCCGACCGGGATTCGAACCCGGTCCACTTAGTTTCCCGGCCAGATGCGCTAACTAACCATTACTCCACAGGTGTGGACTATTTTACTATTTAAAATGGAGGAAGTTTCAAGTGATAGTGATTGAAAAATACGTGGGAAAAAACGTAAGGTGTGTGAGAAGTGGAAAATAAATTTAGCAAAACGGAAACGCATGCAGTGGAAGAATATACAACAAGCACAGGGAAAATACATCCAGCTAGAATGTCGGGCCCTAGCTGCATATGCAGAAGAAAATGTTGTGCTTTGTTTAATGAAACAGAAAAGGCATCTATTCTAAGTAATTTTAATGTTTTGGCTGACAAAAATAAGCAAAACATTCATCTTTGTGGACTGATGTCACCAAGTGTTGTTTCCTGCCGAAGGCCGCGAACAGAAGAATGTTCCCAAAGTAACTTCACTATTAAGTAAAAAGTAAGTTGAAATATTCAAATACTTTTTTCATATTATATATACCACATTAAACAAATAACCAATCGTAGCTATAATGAAATATTGTCATCGATTTTATGAACTCTTTCATAATATATTCAGTGTTCAATTCGTCCCTGCTAGACTACAGTTTCTTTCGATGAAACTGTACTTATATTATTATGTATTTCTAGGTATCCGTAGGAACAACTAATAATCTTATATGCCAGATATGGCAGCTTGCAGTCTTCATGGCATCGGGGAAGGGAGAGTAAAATGCCTCGCAATGATAACTGCAATGGGGGAATCTCCTACTGGTAAAAGAGATCTCTATAATAACAATCCTTTCCTTTATAAAGTGAGCCATTATGGAACGAATTAAAGTAAGAGGCGATATCTGTCATCAGAACTAAGTATTATGAAAACCCTCTATCTGGAGAAGCATTAGGCCTACCCAGAAAGTTACTCAAAATCGAAAGTGGTACAACTCCTGAAAAAGTAAATGGAGAAATGAAATATCGTTGGTTCCACAAAATACTATACTTACTACTTCAACTATGCTTTCGGATGTCCTGCTACGGACGTGTATAATACATGTTATACATGCTGAGTTAGGAAACAAGTGAAATTCTGCACAAATAATGGTTTCAAGAGGCAGATGACACAAAAGCTAGCAATATTCTACGACAACAAGAAAACGTTCTCAAATCTTGCCAAAGAAAGGAATAACATTGGTGTCCTATATTTTCACTTCCAACAGAACTACCCATGCCCTTACTGCCTGTGAATGAGATATTCTACCTCTGTCAGCTGTGGCAATTCAACTTGTGTATTCACAGTGAAAAATCAACAAAAAGCACAATGTTCATGTGGATGAATCTTAGGGACACAAGGGTGTTAACGAAGTTGTTTCGTGTCAAAACAAATATATTACAAATGTACTGTCTACAGAAGTTGACTCTCTGTACTTGTTCTCCGATGGTTGCATTAATCAGAACAAAAATATGACAGTGGTTCAATATTTACAACTTTGGTTGCTTCTGAACGATTCAAGTGCATCACTCACTACTTCCCTATAAAAGGTCACAGTTTTCTTCCATGTGACACAAACTTTGCACGAATAGCAAAAATCAAAAGGAAGAAAGAAAAAGTAGAAACTCCGAGAGAATGGGAAGACACTGTGAAGAATGAGGCAAATTTCAATGTGGAGACTTTCAAGAACACAAACACTTGAGACAATATTATAAAATGTCAGCGAAGTGCAGAGGTCTGTTTCAAAGTACAAAATATTTAAGTACTCAAACAGTTTCCAGGGAAGGTCGCAGTTACAGAAAATATGAGAGGAACAGATTTTGTGATATATTCCTTGATGAAAAATTCTTTCCAACATGTTACTTTTAGCAACCTCACCTTGTATGCCAATACACTGCCAATAAAGTTAGAAAAGCTGGAAAATCTAAAATGTTTAGTGAAGTATTTATCACCAGCAGGTGCAGCATTATATTCATCTCACAGGATTTTCTCAACCTAAAATAATATCGATGGCCTCCGGAGAAGAAGAAGCAGCTGACTGAAATTTTTCCAATAAAGGAACAGCTGATAATTTAATTTTCCTACTTTCAAATAATGTGATTTGTTATTTTCTCATGTTATTACCATCATTTGTGTTACAATGTCTAAATAATATCTTAAATAAAGTGATTTTTTCTTCCATAACCCATTTTTTTGCCATGAATTGAAAAACATCCCAAGTCCATGGCTATATATTAATAATTTCCTCCTAAATTAGGCACTGTAGGTTGTTAAAATTTTTAGGGAGTGTAAATAGGAGCATGACACACACGCTGACCAAAAATGACTTCAGTGAAACAAAAACTTGTATAGTTATGAAGTTTTTTGTCTCTACTGAAAAAAATAGTTCTGTGGACTTGGGATGTTCTGCAATTCAGGTCTTCAATTTTTCCTTGAAATTATTCAGACTATTGAAGTGCTTTGTGTGAAGTGTTGCATTGCATGGTGCAGAAACATGGTCATTACAACAATGTGGATAGAAGCGAATAACCATTTGAAATGTGGATATGGAGAAGATAGAGCGTGTGAAATGGACGGACAGAATAAGAAATGAAGCTGTGTTGGAAAGAGTGGGTGAAGAATGAATGATGCTGAAACTGATCAGGAAGAGAAAAAGGAATTGGCTGGATCACTGACTGAGAAGATACCGTCTGCTGAAGGATGCATTGGAAGGAATGGTGAAAGGGAGAAAAGTTCATGGCAGAAGAAGATATCAGATGATAGACGACATTAAGAAATATGAATCACATACGGAGACTAAGAGGAAGGCAGAAAATAGGAACGATTGGCTAATGCTGGGTTTTGTAGTGAAAGACCTGCTCTTGGGCATAAAACTATGAATGAATCAATCAATATGGGTATATTCAGCGATCCAAACATAATTATAAAAACAACATTGCGATATGTCGGAGCTGTATGACGACTGTTGCAAAACTAAAAGCGTTTTCTCTTTTGCAATATTCGAGTGTGAGTCATCATGAAAACTGAAAATATTATTATTTTTAAAAGGTAGAAATAGTTGAAACAAAAGAGAAAGGAAGTTTCACTGCATTCTTATACGTAACAGGAAGAAAATTAAATAAAGAATAAAATTGATAAGAAAGAAATGAATGGAAGAAGGCGAATAGTAGGAGGACATGAAAGAGAGAGAAACGGGAATGGAGGCACACATTATTGGGTAATTTGCACTCCATTATTCATTGCATTAACATCGACACTTCATTGATTAAGTGAGGGAAAGGGAAAGAATTTGCTGTCATCTCTGTCGGACTGCTCCGCGCGTATCCAGGCAACCTCGCCGAACTGTGACCTCCGGCAAATAGTGCGGCGTTATTTCGGCATCAGCAGACAGCTAAAGCGATGTAACGGAGAAGATTTCCTTAATGTCGAGGGTTTGGTTCATTGAAATCACAGACTTTCAGTTGCTATAGGAAAAACTGGACAACTGATAGCCTACTTGAGACGTAAATAACACTAAAAAAATTTACAATAGGCCTATATAGGACACATCAAAATCTCAATATTTGCGACGTTATTTTTATTATCAACAGTAATCTCACTAGAGGTCTCGATTTATCTACAGAAGATCAAACCTCGAGTGGGATTTAATTGGCTATTACACGATTAGAAGAAAGTATATAAAGTTTAGAGGAAATAAAGTACTCTAAGGTAATAAAATAAGTATTAATTAACTTATTAAATTCTATTTCACTAATGTTAGCTTCACTAAAATATTTGAATTGAGTCGCCATTTTCAGTTTACCATCTATGTAGTAAACAAATGACGATTGCAAAGCAAGTTTTATAGTACCGTACAGAATTTGCAGTTTTAAATGTTGGCAAACAGAGAAACAAATAGTAGGAAGGTGATAAAAAAACGAATGCTACGGAAGTGACAAAAATAAACAAATGCTAGGAAGTGATAATTTTGTGAAATTAGATTGCATCAAAGTGATAGGAGGAAGAAAATGAAGTGCATAAAGATTTGCTGATGATATAGCATTCTTAGCAGAAGAGGAGATGATACTATGGGATATGCTATTGGAGCTAAATGACAGCAGTGAACAGTATGGGATGAAGATAAATGCACACAAGACGAAGACCTTGGTTATCGGAAGAAAAATAAAGAAGATAAATGTGGAACTACTAAATGAGACAGTAGAGCACATGGACTGTTTGCAATACTTGGGATGAACTATAATCAGTGACATGAGCTGCTGCTAGGAAGTCAAAAGGAGAATAACAATGCTTAAGAAAGTTTTTAACAGAAAAAGGAGCACCTTCCGCGGACTACTGGAAAAGGAACTAAGGAAGAGACTAATGAAGTGCTTTGAGTCGAGTGTAGCATTTTGTGGAGCAGAAACATGGACATTACGACGAAGTAAAGAGGAGCGATTAGAAGCGTTTGAAATGTGGATATGGAGAAGAATGGAGCGTGTGAAATGGACAGACAGAATAAGAAACGAAGCTGTGTTAGAAAAAATGATGCTGAAACTGACCAGGAAGAGAAAAATGAATTGGCTGGGTCACTGGCTGAGAAGTAACTGCACTGGAAGGATGGTGAACAGAAGAATAATTCGGTGCAAAAATGATATCAAATAATAGACGATATTAATATATGGGCATATGCGGAGACGAAGAGGAAGGCAGGAAATAGAAAAGACTGGAGAATGCTGGGTTTGCATGGAAGTGCTGCCCTTGGGCAGAACACTATAAATGAATGAATGAATCTGGATTCGGTGAGAGAGTACAGATGAGATCAGATCGGGAGTTAGCACTTCAGCTTCAATTGCCTCTGTACCTACCTCTTTAATATTGGTTTTCTAACGATGTTAAGTCACTTACGTATCTTTTAACAAGTTTCTGACGATTTCCAGGAAGTATTCATATCCTCCGCAACGATGTTAGGAATCCACTCTCGTTTTATATTTTTGTGGCATGAGCAGTAAGGACTACTGCACTCATGAAGAATGAAAAAATACATTTATCATCTTTGCGAGGAAATGACCATAATAACATTTCAAGTCTATTACCCCATACTTTTCCCAAAACATTTTCCCCAGTACCTACATTTCGCAATACACTTGTTTACAATACCTAATTTCCCAACACAAATTTCCCAAAGAATTATCTCCCACTGTCCTTACTTTCCAAGATATTTGGTTCTCAAAATTTCTCAACAATTTTTGTACTACATTTCCTAATGTAGGGTTTCAAGATTTACGAAATAAAATGGTGATTGTGGTATGCTTGTATTCACATCTTTCTGGCACTTTTATTTTGAAGTAGAAAATTGTGCCCTAATGAATTAGTGATTGTGGTATGCTTGTATTTGCATATTTCTGGCAATTTTATAGTACAAAATCGTGCCCTAATAAAATAGTAATTGTGATATGCTTGTATTTGTACCTTTCTGACAATTTTATAGTACAAAATCGTGCTCTAATAAATTAGTAATTTGGTATGCTTGTATTTCCATCTTTCTGACAATTCTATAGCATAAAATCGTGCCCTAATAAAATAGTGATTGTGGTATGCTTGTATTTCCATCTTTCTGACAATTCTATAGCATAAAATCGTGCCCTAATAAAACAGTGATTGTGGTATGCTTGTATTTGAATCTTTCTGACAATTCTATAGCATAAAATCGTGCCCTAATAAAACAGTGATTGTGGTATGCTTGTATTGCATGTTTCCCACAATTTTATAGTACAAAATTGTGCCCTAATACTCGTAGATAGTCATCAAGCCTTTCTTCTTCTTTGTAGATGTTATACTTATTAATAATGCTTGGAATATGAACTTGAATGCGGAGCCACTTCTTTTTGGTTTCTGGCGTACCACCTGACCTAATTCCATCTGTGCAAACACAGCCTCTATATCAGCTTCTTCTTTAATGAATTAATTTAAGAGCGTGTAGACAGAATAAGAAACGAAGCTTTGTTGGAAAGAGTGGATGAAGAAAAAATGATGCTGAAACTGATCAGAAAGAGAAACAGGAATTGGCCGGGTCACTGGTTGAGAAGAAACTGCCTTCTGAAGGATGCACTGGAAGGAATGGTGAACGGGAGAGGAGTTCGGGGCAGAAGAAGATATCAGATGATAAACGACATTAAGATATGTAGATCATATTAGGAGACAAAGAAGAAGGCAAAAAATAGGAAAGACTGGAGAATGCCGGGTTGCAGTGAAAGACCTGCCCTTGGGCAGAACACTATGATTGAATTAAACTGATGGGTGGTGTTTACCAACTACAATCATAAAACAGTCATGCCACTCTTCACTCATGTTATTAGTGTGGTGATGAGCTGATGACCCAGCAACGTAACATGTAACTATAGTACAACCAGTACGGAAGAAAATAAAAGAAGAAAGGAAACGAGGCTATTGGGAAAAATTTATTTCGAAAAATGGGTATTAGTAAAATGTTTTGGGAAAAATACAAATTGTGAAAAATTAAATGTGAAAAAAGAGGTTTGGAAACAGTGAATTGGAAATAGAGGAATCGTTTGGATCTCATTCAATGACAAATTTAACTTGCAGGATATGTACGACACACGGCACCGGAGCTTATTTGTCATCCGAAGTCTGCGCCAGGTACAACCAAAAATGATATCAAGTGACTATACTTTCAATACTTTCAATGATCTATTCTTATTTTAGTAGAAGTACGCATTGAAACATTTGAGAATTTTAAAATCTGAAAAAATTTTAAAACAGCAATTTCTTTTAATATAATATAGAATAGTAGCAACACACGCTATCCGTTACTGCACAGTTGTGGATTCTTCTCTTTCATGAAGGATATGCATTTCACTTTATTGAAGTTAAATCATTATTATCAGGATTATAGGCAAACATTTCTTTTAAAATAATCACGAAACATTTTGCTCGGCCGCATAGATAATATATCTTCCGTTGCTTTATGTTTTGCAATAACACTCACAATTTGACATTATGCTTTTTTTTTTTTTCAAAACTCTGATGGTTATAAACAAATTCGCTTCTAACGATTATTTTCATTATTTCCAAAAGTATACAATTTAACATTACGCATTTGAAATATATTATAGGCCTACATGTCTAAAATTCACTTCACCAGATTTAAGCTCATTACTTTTTTTAAATATGAAATCATCAAAAATGGTCAAGTTTTGCAAATCTAGCTTTCAGGTAAAGCTCCCTATGAAGCAAACTTGAATAAATTCAAAGGAAAAATTGTTCTGGGATCGGGTATGAAATTTAAAATTTAAATTATGGCTTATTTAACGACGCTCGCAACTGCAGAGGTTATATAAGCGTCGCCAGTGTGCCGGAATTTTGCCCCGCATTAGTTCTTTTACATGCCAGTAAATCTACTGACATAAGCCTGTCGCATTTAAACACACTTGAATGCCATCGACCTTTGCCGGAATCGAACCCGCAACCTCGAGCGGAGGAAGCCAGCGCCATAGCGACTACGCTATCCAGGGCGACCATGGTATCGATCCCGGGACCTTTGCCTTAGCGCACAAATGCTCTACCGACTGACAATTAGCTACCCAGGAACTTCACTCGACACCATATCAATTTTTCCCTTCTTATCAACATAACTCGAGTGGGCTATCAAGACGCCAGAAACCCACATCGAGTGCACACATTGAATGATTAAGTTTTTTCTTCGCTAACTAGTAGCAAGAGTAATGACAGATATTCCGATATGCTGTACTGTAATGACCGAGATATGCTGATTTAGTTGTTCAAAAGGTTAAAATAAATATTTTCGATGCACAACAGTGTCATATGTCTTACCAACAGCCTGTGATAATAGGTTAAAACTAGGAGTAAACTTGTCAGCTAACGAAATAGAGTACGTCCTCATCCAACCCTATAATCCTGAGTACAGACTGAACTTAATACTTTCTTACAAAATTGATTAAATTTGAATCAGTACAATTTACCACATTCCATGGAATTTGCCACATAGGCCTACAAGTGAGCATAATTTACGCACCGGAATTCTGAGCTTCAGTGCAATTGATTGCCGCTCATAGTTCTCTCCATAAAGAACACATTTGCCTGTTTCTTCAAGGATTTTGTATTTTGTATTAGGACCAATGTTATTATGATAAATATTATTTTGTGGCACTAATACAAGACTGGGCAGAACAGATAAGATTGCAATATTCATATAAATTAAGTTATTGTAATTATTACAGTAATACTGACTAACTTTATAACTTCTTTACTGTGTTAACATCAGGAAATTACGTGGCTGACTAGTTTCGAAGTGGTATTCTTCATTGTCCGAAGCCTAGTAAAAGTCGCGCGCTATCTTCTGATTTCCTATTGTGGTGGGGTGTGTTCATGATTGTGTCAAAAAGAGTGTGTGTTTTGAAATTGAGTGTACAGGATGTATTGGGGTGTGTTTTTATATGTCTGTAAATTTCATATTCTTCTAGAGTGTCAAATTTCTGTTTTTGTTTATTTTTTGACTGAATGTGTAGTATTTTCATGTCAGTGTTTATATTGCTGTAGTTGTAATTGGAGTTTGTGATGTGTTATGCGTATGTTGAATTGTTGTGTAGTTTGGTTGTAGCTGTGATGTGTTCCTAGTAACGTGTTTGAAATGATTTTCCAGTCTATCCAATGTACAAGTTACAACTATTGCATGACAGTTTGTATACCCTGTTTTGTTGTATTTGTTTGTGTGTCTTGTCTGTGTGTTGAGGTGTTTCTGTAGCATATTCAGTGTTCTATATAAAATGTTGTATTTTAGTTACCGGTACTTGAAAGGTGAGGCATTGTTGTAAGTGTTCTTGTTTTCTTATGTTAATATTATGTATATTATTATTAAATAAAGTATTGTTAAAAATGAAACCAATTACATGAAAAACGCCAAGAGTGAGAAATTAACTCTTAAATAACTTTAATTTAAAACTCATTTTATGAGCCTTAATCGCTGTCTGTATGTTATTTTCTACTTTCTATATTATAGTTCCCTGGTGTCTCACGAAGTATTAATTCTCAGTAACTTCTCAGTCAAAATTGAGATGTTAGGCCCAGACAAAAATCAGTTCACAAGAAAGAGAACTTCGTAGGCATGGGAATGGCTAGCCGGTACTCTTGTCTGACTTATGACGCACCATATGTTGTCACACTTTTCCTCTTATTTTATTTACTTTCTGAAGGACGTAATGCTAAATTATATTCATCACCCCTTAAAATTAATACGTCTCAATTAGATTAGAAGCTGCGAAATAGTGATTAAACAAAAAATACAATCTACCTTACTATTGATAATAATAGAATTTAAGTGATGTAAATTTTATGTTATTCTGTAAAGTGACACTCCAGTAACGTTAGTAACGTAACGAATAGTGCACTATCATAAAGAAATTCAAATGGGAGAGTTATTTGTAGCTTTACATTAAAAGTTTATTTCATCACCTACCTATAAAAAAAACATCATAATAAGGCTAATAATTTTCAAAGAAAAGTTGAAACAGGGTTAAATAGAAGAATTAGGTCACAGTGATTTATTTATACACACGGACATGCAAAACCATTACATTGTGCTTGGTTTATCTACACATTAATGCATTAAACTCTGACGTAAACTGCAGAATACGTTTATGAGATATATGGCTGTAACAACTATTTTAAGTACTGAGTGTGCCAGAATATTATGTCATGTCATTTAATAACAGATAAGCAAAACAATACGAGGAAACATATTTCTGTCGTTTGTTTCATAGCAGACACTGCGTACAATATGTGGACAATGAAGTTATTCTATTGTGTTTAAAAATAAAATAAATTTATACCATTGCTGCAAAGTATATATTGGTAAAATAATTTGTGAATAAAATATGAATAGCCGCCTAGAACAAGGTTGTAACCCTCATTTCTAATAAGTAGCAGTAGCAGCAGCAGCAGCAGCAGCAGCAACAGTAGTAGTAATAGTAGTGGTGGTGGTGGTGGTGGTAGTAGTAGTTTGCCTGGCAGAGTTAAGGCCATGAGGCCTTCTCTTCCACTCAACCAGGAAGCAGATTTTTTCGTGAATAATGGTTGTTAATGATGCACTATGTGTAATGCTGGTACCCGTAAAAAATCAGCACACATGTCTGATTATAAATCTTGTTCAAAAAATTAAAAGTATTTACAGTACAAGGTTTTTTCTCCATTTTTAAAAGAATTTCTTATTTGCTGTTTACAACCTTGTTCAGGGCGGCTTTTTAATATTCAGAATATTAAAATTTTCATTCATTCATACTCTTCTACTGAACAGCATGTCGTTCACTGCAAACCCAGCATTTCCTAACCTTGCCTATCTTCTGCCTTCCCCTAAGATTTCATCCACATACGATCAATAACTGGCTATATCTTAATTTTTTTATTCAAAAATATTTATTGAGATATGTAAAGACATTCATTCTATCTAATAATTTAATAATGTGCTAATTTATATATATATATATATACTACTAGGTTCAAAAAGTTCCCGGAATTTTACTACCATTTTTCGTATTAATATATATCAAGGGATATTATACATTTGTTTTGTTGGTAACATTCATGATGTCATTTCCTTAAAGTTTGTTGATAATGGCAATTATTGGTTTTGAGTTGTAGGCAATTGTTTATCATAGTGTTTTGTTTGTTCGTCGCATTTTGTAATTATGTCCACAGAGCAAAGTACAAACATCAAGTTCTGTGTTTTGCTGGGGACATGATCAGTATGGCTGATGAAGATGGTGATTTCTTAAACAAAATGAAACTGGTGCTACTTGTACGACCCAGTCCCTAAACGACAGTCATCTGAGTGGAAATCGAAAACATCTCCTCGGAAGCAAAAATTTCCTAGGGACACTTCCAAAGGCAAAGTTATTTTTAATGTCATGTTTTATTTAACGACGCTCGCAACTGCAGAGGTTATATCAGCATCGCCGGATGTGCCGGAATTTTGTCCCGCAGGAGTTCTTTCACATGCCAGTAAATCTAGTGACATGAGCCTGTCGCATTTAAGCACACTTAAAGCAAAGTTATTTTGGAAGTTTTCTTCGACTCTCAGGGTCTCATGCACCATGAGTTCATTCCAGAAGGTCGTACTGTAACGAAAGAATTGTACGTAGAAACCCTCCGTCGCCTCTGGGACGCAGTGAGAAGGAAACGTCCAGAAAAGTGGGTAGAAAACAACTGGTTCCTTATGCATGACAATGCACCTGCTCATCGCGCAATTATTGTAAAGAATTTTCTTGCCAGGCACAACATAACTGCTTTGGATCACCCACCATACTCTCCTGATCTCTCACCACCTGATTACTTTCTGTTTCCCCGTCTGAAAAGTCATCTGAAAGGACGGAGATTCAATGCTGAAGAGGTTATCGCAAACGCGACGAGAGCACTAAGACGGGTTTCACAAAATGGCTTCCAGGAACTCTACACGCGTTGGCAGAAGTGTGTTGTTGCGGAAGGCAACTATTTTGAAGGGAATGCTGTAGAATAGTGTTTAAGGTACGTTGTTTCTATGATGCTAGCAAATTCCGGGAACTTTTTGAACCTAGTATGTATATATATATATAGGGTTATTTTATTGGGTTATTTTACGACGCTAGGTTATTTAGCGTCTGAATGAAATGAAGGTGATAATGCCAGTGAAATGAGTCCGGGGTCTAGCACCGGAAGTTACCCAGCATTTGCTCGTATTGGATTGAGGGAAAACCCCGGAAAAAACCTCAACCAGGTAATTTGACCCCACTGGGATTAGAACCCGGGCCACCTGTTTTCGCGGCCAGACGCACTGACCGTTACTCCACAGGTGTGGACACATATATACATATACACTGTATATAGGATGAAAGCGAAATAACCTTAGAGATTGGAAGGGACGATAGGGTACACTGAAATGAACAGAAAACCTATGTTACGTTTTGTGATTAAATGCAGGGTTAATAAGAAAATTTAGTTTGAAGTTTCAGCAGTCCGACAGCATCACTACCGCTAACACACACTTCTCGTGATACAGATGCACTAGGAGGTACGGTACCGTTGAGCTGCAAAACATTTTCTGAACGGAAGTTATTGTATTGTGAGAGAGCAGCTGGTTCAGTGAAAGTAAGTGGTCAACGTTTTCAGTTTGTAGTGCAACGAACAATTCTGCTGTGTGTCGGTCCTTCTGTAATGACGTCAATGAAGCCTCTAGTTGTTCTGCCCCCGGTATAACACATGATACAGATGTAAGAGGTCAATGAACTCGGTAGATGTGTGTCTCGCTAGATGAGACGCCGTGTTGCGACCAATTCGCAGCGTGTAGGTGCTTGGATTTAGAGGTTTTTAAAATTAAATTTACCCGAAAACCTTCCACTATATCGAAATACACCAGAGGGATAAATTATTCTTTGTTACTTTTCCTATCGATATGCTCAAAAATCACGACCCTACTCGCAATAGTTACCGAATAAGAGGTTGTTAAACATTTGAGAAGAAAATATTATGGAAAAACTATTAACTTTCTATCAATATGATAGGCGTATTATAATTTTTATTACACACAACATGAGCTATTCGTTCTGAAAACCTGCAAGGATATTTCAGTTTCACCCTGTGTGTGTATGTATGTGTTTGTGTGTGTGTGTGTATCCCCATGCTACATATTACTGTATATACTGAACAACAGTTTGTTAAAAGCTTGAAAATAAAAGACAGTGGGAATTATATACAGGGTCTTTCTGGGCTGGTGTTACAAACTTTCAGGGATGATGGTGAAGGGCACATGTATCAATTTGAGATAAAGAATCCTGGTCCGGAAATGACTGAGTCAAATATTATAGCAAAAATAATTGTGTGGAAATGGAATTGTAATTTCGCACCACTTGCCATCCTTCCCTTAACATTTGGAACAATCGTAGAAAGATGGTATGGGTCGGATGTCTCATACGTGGGTACTTGCCCCGATACAATCTGTGAGTTTGTCTACTGTTCTCATTGGCTCATCCGTTTTCGAAAATCGGGTCTGCATATTTCGCTCTCGTGTACTCCTCCATTTCACGAAGACTGATCGACTGATCGACTGGACACTGCAACTTGTACTGCTGTCTACAGGCGTGCATATGAGAACCGACCATGTTCGTTACACATTACGCCATCTGCATTACTTTAATGTAATTTGCGGTCCCCACCCCTCACACAGCGCACTGAACGGAATACTGTAAGTACAAAACGTCAGATGAATGCAGTATGTGTAAGATGTACATATAAATACACATAAATAAGGTGTACAGAGGAGTAAAATTATTTCATTTTCACACAACTATTTTTGCTTGTAACTTTCGACTCTGTCATTTACGGACAAGACGTGTTCCTCATCTCAAATTGATACATGTGGTCTTTCCCATCATCCCTGAAAGTTTGTAACACTAGCCCGGGAAACACCCTGTACATATTTCAGAACATAAATACATTTCACTCAAAATAACGTCATCACGCATTACCAAATGAATATATTTCAAAAAGTTTGTTGATTTCTATCAAGTATTTGAACATAGTACCTGAAAGGCTAGTCTTCAGTCTGTTACGGGGATTGAGACTGGGAAAAATTAACATTTTGTTATGTTACTTCGAAAGATCACAGTGATAACAAGGGATGCCTCCGGGTCTGAACAGATAGAGCCTGGCTCACCTTGCTAATTTGAGGGCTTTGTGTCTCGTCGTGATAGTCTTTCCCGTGTAACATCAACTCTTTTAGTTTGCAGCGCCATCTAGAGTTCAAAAATTCAATATGCACTTGTGGTTTGTATTGAATGAGTTTGAAATACGGATCAAAGTGCCTTTAATTTCGAAGTCTCGTCCCGCGGTACTATTTCTTGCAATGGAGTATCTACTGTCCAATCACTAAATAAGATTACCTACAGGTATACAATGTTGCTATGTCTATGTGTGGAAAACTAGAGACAAAATTATATGTAATATGGTTTCAAGAACCTGGAAAGTTATTTGGTACGAGGGCAAAAAGAGGTTGATGAAGTGCGCCAATCTTTTGGGTACACTGCAGTCAACGCAAGCAAAAGTGGCAAAATGGAAAAGACACATTTCGCCAACTTTATTTCCCAAGGCTATTGATATTGAAGAGACCTCATTTCGCTATTCGACTCAAGGAGTAATGCAATTCTTGATAAAAACACAACTCTAAAGGTTATACCGCCAAAGATAACCTACTATGATCAACCTTTGGATGTTTACTTTTTCCGTTAGTATAAAGTTTATTTCAGAAGACTGGTACATTTTTTAAGATCTCGATTAGGACAGAAACAGCAAAAACTTTATGACAGACACTTCACCATAAATCTGCATTCCGTCATTTATAATACATTATGTGCAATAATAAACCAACCTACGATTCTGTGTGCATGGCAAGAAGTTGGCTACAAAACTGGAGAGGTCTCACTCAGAAATGTAACATACGTTGCGATTTAATGTGCAATGCTCGAAAGCCAATGAAAAGACAATGATGGCAAGGAATGTGTTAACTTTTCCATTGCTTACTTCGCTACTGAGTTCATTATTTTATTAACATTCTACACTTACACAATTGCGAATACATATTATGGACTTCTCTCATTATTCATTTATTTTCGTTTCGATTGAAAGCATTTTCGCAATTGCGTTTCCCTTCAAAACAAACCAAAGTGTCATTGAAAATTTGAACTTTAGATGGCTCTGCAGGATAAACGGTTGACTTGACACGGGAAAGACTATCACCGCGATATTCAGCGCCCTCAATTTAGTAAGGATGAGACATGTTTCATCTGGGTTCAGATCCGGAAACATCCCTTATAAGTCGGATTCATAAAGATTAATAATACAAGACGATCAGTCATATTATTAGCAGATTACCAGTTATTCAAAATAAATGTTATGTCTTACTTATACCACAGTCTAGTATATAGAGTCATAAAGCTCAATACGTAGGAAATATGCATCCAGAGATAGTTGCTAACCACTAGGATCGCTACTATCGCTTCAGCACAGACAATGCGAAATAGTTCCTGCACAGTCTATTGTTCCTAGTACCCTCTTCAACTCAAGCTTTGTGACTGTATATAGTAGACTGTGCTTATACGAGGCGCGTCCATAAAGTAACTTTCCCACCACACGTCTCACAGCTAGCAAACCATATGTTACGCGAAGCGACTGCATGTATGTGATACATGCGGAACTTCCCGAGTGCTCTCAGTAGTTTCGTTGCATTGGTTGAATATGGACGTTCCTAGTCCAGCTCCTTCCGCGTATGAAGTGCGGTCAATGATAAAGTTTTTGAACAGAGCATAGCGCCGATTGAAATTGATCGTCAGCTGTGCCAGGTCTATGGGCAAGCAGATGGTACGTTGCTGCTGTAGACAATTTTCAGCAGGACGCCAAAATGTGCATGACGAAGAGCGCAGCGGGAGGCCAACCATCATCACAGACTATCATGTGGAGCAACGCACCACCTGCTTGCCCATAGACCTGGCACAGCTGACGATCAATTTCAATCGACGCTATCCGCTGTGCATTGAAAAAAATTATCACTGACAGCAATTCATAGGCGGGGGGAGCTGGAATAGGAACGTCCATTTTCAATCAACAGAACGAAGCTACTGAGAGCACTCGGGAAGTTCTGTTAGCGCATGCGCCATGCCAGGATATACTCTATCACGTACACGCAGTCGCTTTGCGCAACATATGGTTTGCTAGCTGTGGGACGAGTGGGAAAGTTACTTTATGGACGCGCCTTGCACGTTATAATAGTTTTACTCCTTGGATACGAGATAGGTCTATATAAGGAAGTACATTACGTCCGCGCAGGTATTTAGGAATTAATAACATGCTCACGGGCCTATAAAGTTTGCCATGGTTACAGGCTATTGCAAACAGACCTATAAACATGCCATATTCTCGAAATATGCCATCAGAACAGCTTCATTTACAACATCCACATGTTTATCTTTCATCCAACGCACAAACGTAGTGTATTCCATGCTGTAAGATATACATTTTTTAGTGTTTTCAGGTAATAATTTGTTTTCAGCTTCAATAGCCCTTTCACAAACTTATTGAGGGATATTACATTTATCCATTTAATACGAATTTGTTGATAAACAAATTTTCCCAGTTACCATTTCATTAGTAACTTCTTTGTTGACTCTGACGTATATAAAATTGACAAACATTCCTACAATTAACAAGTTTCGTCATGAATCTTCATTTTTATATATAAACTTAGACAAATATTTTAACACTTATATATATCTGATTAAATTTATAATTCTCTACCGTGTTAATATTGAGGATTTACCTTGCTTCACTAATTTCAAAATCTTGTGCTTCATTGTCCCACGCTATCTTCTGGTTTCTTGTTGTGGTAGGGTGTGTTCATAATTGTGTCGAAAAGGGTGTGTGTTTTGAAATTGATTTGAGTGTTAGGATATGGATTCTATGAAATTTTTCACAGGAAAAGATTCTATGATCAATAGCGACAAATAATATATAATCTATTTCACATGATCATAGGTGGAACTTAAACAATAGCTTCGTTATACGCTTTCTATTAAAGTAGGAACTACAGCTGTGAAAAATATGTCGTATTCTAATCTTCAAAGCCGTTTTCTGAATTCTGATGTATAATTAATTAGGCATACATTTATTATTACTTGCATATACTATACCACTATAAATTGTGCAAGTGAAATATTTGGAGAATAAGCCTACTGTTTAAAATTTATTCTGAACATGAATTTAAGCGCTGAAATGCAACACATATTTCATATTAAAATAATTACTAATAATAAAGAAGACATTAACCCCGATTTTTCCACCGTACTTTTTTAAGGACATTTGCAGTGCCTTCGGATATTATGTCATTGTTGGTGTTAGGGACATTTTACAAGTTGTGCGATAATGTTGGTAGTATTTGTTAGCTTTAGAAAATATACGTTCCTTCTTTCAGTTTATTTCAACATCATTTAACCGATTTTTGAGAGTAACTAATGTACTACTGTATTTTTATCACAAAAAATTGTTGGGCTTATCTGGGTTAATCATAATATGTATTTTAATTGTTTATTTTATTGGGTTATTTTACTACGCTAGGTTATTTAGCGTCTGAATGAAATGAAGGTGATAATGCCGGTGAAATGAGTCCGGGGTCCAGCACCGAAAGTTACCCAGCATTTGCTCGTATGGGGTTGAGGGAAAATCCCGGAAAAGACCAGGTAACTTGCCCCGACCGGGATTTGAACATTTGAACCCGGGCCACCTGGTTTCGCGGCCAGACGCGCTGACCGTTACTCCACAGGTGTGGACATCATAATATGTAACATTATAAACTTATAAGAATATTCTGTAGGCGTATCTACATGTGTTAGGTTTATAATAACCGACAAATTCCTGTGTACCGTGTCCATCTACTAGAATGAACGCAGTTTCCACAGTGTAATATTTTCAGACATGATATTCCGCCTGTCAGCCGACCATTTCAATGTTTGTATACCTCTTTTCCCCATCTCGTACGGATGCCAGTTCATAATTTGTTTAGACAGACATCTTCTTCAGAAACCCTCTGTACATGTTAAATTCATAACAGCTTAGCCATTTCACTAAATCTGTCGTTTTATATCATATTTATACCTTTTATGTATACTCTGAGATCTCAAAAAAATTCATCTCTGCTGCCAGTAACTTTTCCCCGACAGTGTTTTCCACTTTAAAGTATTTCCGTCTAACGAAGTTCACACGTTTTAACGATAGAAAAATATATGTTACCTTAGTGTTACAGTTTATGTTTTTATACCAAAAACATTCGTTACGTGTATCAAAAATTCATCTATGTAAAAATAGTTTTGGAAATATATAATTATGTTATTACTGTTGGAAAAAATATGTATTGCTAATCCTAATAAAATCATACACAAATTTATTCAACATAAATTTAAAGTACTTAATAAATTAAAAAATCAAAGTGTAACTAATAAATTTACATGTTAATGTGTATCATGAAAATGTACTCGAAATATTACCAAAAAATGATTTTCATGTGAAATGTGATTTCTCAAGTAGAATATGACAGCTACGCAAACATTTCAACAGTTTGGTTGTAATCTGTAGAAATTAATACACAAGTTACCAGTTTCAAAAATATAAACACAAAGGGCCATATACATAGATATTCTTAGCGCGAGCTTCCGGTGAGTGATCAGCGAACTAACGTTTTTCGTATTCATAAACCAGTGTTATCGATATGAAATGATATGCATCCTATACAAGTAATCAGTTGATAGCCAGGGCTAGTTTAGCATGCTCGTAGCGCGGGCTAGCGAAATGTTTATGAATAGTACCCATAATATTTCAATACTGCTAAAAATCGAATTTAAGATCGTCACGAGAATACGATTTCATTCGCACATTCATATAATTTAGAAGTTTATTTTAAAATGCCTTTCGTCTGTCTAAGTTATCTGTAAACAGCTCTTCCACAAGTTGTTAGGCAGGTTTTATTAATATTTTCCAACCAATAGCAAATTCATATAAAAATCAGACACAATTTAAACATTTGTACTAAAAATTACATGAAAACATACAATAACGAATCACTGGGTAATGATTTTCTACTTGGAAATTTCGTACATGAGATAAAAATTACGAAGGAAACCTTTGTACTTGTATCACCAAACGGTCTATGTTGGGAAAATAAAATAATATTTACAAATACATGTCTACAATTCAAAATATCTTCAGACCAAAAAATTTAAGACCTAAGTATATGTAATTACTTTATGTAAATAACGGAACCCTATTCGCTAGGGTAAAATTACATTTATGTTCACATTAGCTTTCCTGCTACATTTTACTATATATAGATTTAAATTTTTGTTCTAAGGGTAGGGAATGTATGTGTCGATAAAGTGAATTCTTTGCGAAAACCATAGCTTTTTAAAAGCTTTTATGGCTTTTAAGGAACCCGGAGGTTCATTGCCACCCTCATATAAGCCCGTCATCGGTCCCTATAATATAAAAAGTAAATTATCTACCATTAATATTTTACAAAATAGTCCCTCAGTTCATCGATACATTTGTGCCAGTGACCAGTAAGTTTCTTCATTTACCAGGAACTTTCTTCATTTTTTCTTGAAATAAATTCTTTGTGTATTTGTGAGGCAGATTTCTCACTTCTTCCAACACTAGGTCAATCTTTGTAAGAGTCTAGACTCCTAAGCATGTACTGTATGTCTTTAGTATTCTAAACAGGTGATAGTCGCAAGAGATAGGCATACGGTATTGTATTGTATTGTATTTATTAACATTCCATGTATTCCTACATTGCTTACAGCTAGAATATGGAACAAGTCAAAAAACTTAATACTATTATAAAATCTTAATTTATAGTCACAGTCTAGTTGGAATATATACAGAAGAGATTTACAATATAGTGTACTAGTACAACACAAAGTTTTAGTATCAATTTCATGAAGTGTTATTGAATGTCATGAATTCACCTACAGAATAGAAGGCGTGAGAAATTAGGTACTTCTTTAATTTGGCCCTAAATAATTTTATGTTTTGAGTTTCATTTTTTATATTGATAGGGAGGCTATTAAAAATTTTTACTGCCATATAACGCACTCCTTTTTGATAGCACGATAGACTTACCGATGGAGTATGGAAGTCATTTTTTGACGTGTATTTATGCTATGAACTGTTGAATTAGTTACAAAGGTTTCACGATTACATACGAGGAAGATTATTAATGAAAATATATAGTGACAAGCCATGGGCATTATTTGTAGTTTTTTTAAAATAGCCCTACACGATTCCCTAGATTTGGCACCTACTATTATTCTAATTACTCTTTGTTGTAATAGAAATATATTGTTACTATCTGTGGAATTTCTCCAGAATATTTTTCCAAAACTCATTACCGAGTGGAAGTATGCAAAGTATATTGTTTTTAAGGTATTTTACTATCTTTTGCATAGATCTAATAGCAAAACAAGGTGAATTTAGCTTGGGGATAATTTCTTTCATATGATTTTTCCAATTTAACACATTATCGATTTTTAAGCCAAGAACTTTGGTGGTTGTTGTTTCTAATAGGGATCTATTATAAATTATTGCGCTAGAAATTTGCGACGTTGAATTTGGACAGGATTTAAAATTGAATTATGTTAGTTTTGTTACAATTTAATACTAATTTATTGACAGAGAACCAGTCACATCCGAGCTATCAAGTGCAGGATGTATAGACCGATTATTAGTCCTGAGAGCTCAGCGACGCGAAAGAGGGGAAGTAATAGGAATAGTGGAGAGAGTTCTGGAGTAGAGATAAGGACGAGCGGTCGGTAAAGGAATGAAGTACAGCTTAACACTGTACTAGAAACACAACGCTATACCGTAGGCGTGACATCCGATCGCTATGACTGTAGGCGACATACTAACCTGAACATCCCTTGGCGTAACTTAATGGACTCGCCTGACCCAGGTGTAGATTGCCGGCGACTGTCAGGACTAAATAATCGTACTGTACTAACGCAGCGCTTTGCCGCCAGGTTCATAAATATTATCTTATGTGTTTTTTTCCCAGTGGGCACGGACGTTGTAATGAAAGAAGGTGGTATCCCTTAGAAACGTAATTTACTGTGAAGAAAGTGACCGCCAACTCGCTGTAGCAGTACCCAGAAATAAACATTGAAGAAACTATAGTTCAGGGCAGGAAAGAAAGTGAATGAGATACGCCTTTATGTCATGGAACTCGTCGCTCTCTTGTTTCACATGTAAACAGGCTATTTACTCCTAAAATCCTGGTTTCATCTTTGAAAATGGTTAATGTGGGATGCACTGAATCAGACCAACAATCACGAATTGAATCGTCTTAGTTAACAGAGCGGATGTAATATTGCTACGTGCATCAGATCAACAAAACTATTCAAATAAGATGCATAATATCGCTGAATGAAAATCTACAAACCATAACGTAAGCCAAGTAGACGAAATGATCAGATGTGGAAACTGCAACAAGTGACAATTCTACATTATTTAGTACTTCCAACACCGATACCATTCTACATATTCTGATTTTAATATATCAAGCATAAATTTACATATTTTTAAAAACATTCATGTTAGACATAGTAACTCTCGCAACTTTGCTACTACAGAATTTCATGCTATTTATCTAGGATCTTTTTTGACCACAAGGATATTTGTTGCAAATAATGGGAATATTTTATAGCTAATGCACATTTATGCCATCCTTGCATTATAAACAGGTTGTCACTTCATCCAATATCGTGCTTATTTTAGCACGCGTGCCAACAATAGCAATGACGTATTCGCTATGACGTAATTCCAGAACGCTTGGGTGGGGATGCATTCTACTCGTCTGCTTCTATGCGCCGCGTAACAAGAAATGAAATGCAGGCCAGAAGGTAACGTAACATTTATTTCCAATCTTTAATAACTTTTTATCACTTTTATAATATCACATAAAACAGTTCTGTGGTTCAGAGAAACTATATTAACAAAACAAAGGAACATTTCTGACATAAAATTTTATACCACCTTTTCCAGGAAAAATCCCCAAAACAGATGGACGTGGAGATCACCCAACGGCAGCACGAAAAACGAAATTGACTACATCCTGAGCAACAGACAAAACTCCATAAGTGACATTCAAGTCGTAACAAACCTAAAATTCAGCACTGATCATAGAATGGTAAAAGCAACACTGAAACTAGAAAAAAGACGACGATGGAAGAAACATTCAAAACCAAGCAAAGAAATGTTAGACAATGAAGAATATAAGAGGCAATTGCGGAATCGGATGGCACAGACGGACTTCAGCACAGAAAAAAGGCCACAAGAACTATATGACTCATTAGAGCACTGCATACTCCAATCATACGAAGACACTCAAAAGGCAGACAAGGCAAAGAAGCACAAGGGAAAGCTAAGCCAGGAAACTATAACGCTAATCAAACGTAGATCGGAGCTGTACCTCACGAGAGATGACTCGGAAAGAAACAAAGAAGAATACGCCGGGATAGATAAGCTAACAAAGAGAGAAATACGAAAAGACATCCGAAACCACCGAGCATCTTCTACGCGACAGATACTTGAATCTTACAAATCAGTCAGAAAGGCAAAAAGAGAGCTATATGGAGGCAGACAATGGATAATAGGAACCAAAGACCCGTCAGGGAACCGCATCACCTCAAGGAATAATATCATCGAAGCAGCCACAAAATACTATGAATCCCTATACACAAGTTCACTCCAGAATCCTACAACGAACCATATACCCAATATCAACCCCTCCCAGGTCACTCCTCCCATATTGGCCAGCGAAGTCAGGACGGCAGTAGAAGAACCGAAGAATGGAAAAACTCCCGGCGAAGACGGTATACACAATGAATTCTTGAAGCAAGCCGCAGATCATCTGATACCGGCCATCACCACTATCTACAACAAAATTCTGGACACGGAGGAAATACCGGACCAGTGGAAATCAAGCACTATAATCCTCCTCCACAAGAAAGGCACAAAAGATGACCTAAACAACTATAGGCCAATAAGTCTCATGTCTAACTTATATAAGCTGTTTTCGAAAACAATTACTAGAAGGTTAACGAAAACCCTGGATGAAAATCGACCTATCGAACAAGCGGGGTTCCGCTCAGGGTACAGCACGGCAGACCATCTCCAAACCGTAAGCCAGATCATGGAAAGGGCTGAAGAATTTCATTTAACAGTATACCTGGCCTTTGTGGATTATAGCAAAGCTTTCGATTCGGTTGAACACTCGAGTGTAATGCAAGCACTACATACGCAGGGAATCGACAACAAATACATCACGATACTAAATAAACTGTATAATAAAAGCTGTGCCAAAGTGAAATCCGAGATCGAAGGACGACCATTCGGGCTCAAAAGAGGAGTGCGACAAGGAGACCCAATTTCCCCAAAATTATTCACAAGTGTATTAGAAAACATTTTTCGCAAACTGAACTGGAACAGAAATTGTGGAGTAAACATCAACGGCAGCAGACTAAATAATCTAAGGTTTGCTGAAGACGTCGTATTGTTCGCCAAATCACCCAGAGAACTGCAGTCAATGCTCCAAGATTTATGTGACACCAGCAGATTAGCAGGCCTCCTGATGAATATGACCAAGACACAAGTAATGTCGAACGGGCCGGACTCACCCATAATAATTGATGGTGCAGAACTACAATACGTATCTGAATACGTATACCTAGGACAGCTAGTCTCCTTTCATCAGAAGACAGAGAAGGAAATAAAACGAAGGATTTCTCTCGCGTGGAAGGCATTCTGGAGTCTCAAGTTCATCGTAATGGAGAGAACACTTAGCAAGAAACTCAGAATAGAAATATTGGAGACCTGCGTAACTCCTGTACTGTTATATGGTTGTCAAACATGGTCTCTCACTGCCAAACTTCGTAACAGTCTCCACATATGCCAAAGAAAGATGCTGAGAAAGATACTAGGCTTATCACTGAGGGACAGAGTTCCTAACGAAGTGCTACAAAAGATGGCAGCAATTAAAGATCCAGCACTGCAAGCCACCAACACCAAATGGAAGTGGAGAGGCCATGTTGCACGACTTAGAGACGGAAGATGGACGCAGAAAGTCACAATATGGGACCCCGCATTGGCAAGAGATCACCCGGAAGACCAAGACGAAGACGGGCCGACCTCTTCAGTGAACAAGTAGGAAGCCATTGGTCAAGCAGAGCAAGACATAGGGGAGACTGGAAAAACATAAGAAGACAAGTGAACAGCAACTAAAACCAGTGCGACAGAAACAAGCGAACAATACCAAACTGCAGAATGTGAACCAAGTGAACAATTCCACTCTTACGCGGAGTAGCTCACCGCATGAGACAAATAGAGCTCTCCCTCTATAGGAGGAGGCCTTTGCCCTTAACGGGACATTTTTAGGCTAATCATTTCACCTAAGGTATATCTCTACTTTGTAATACCTATAAGGTCATCCATTTCTCATTACTCTTTGCCAATGTCAGGCGTAACTAATCGATACGAATATATGAAAATTTGTCAGGTATGGATCCCGAATTTATTTCTAACCTATAATTAGAGTTTATTATATATTTAGCTAGTCATAATTTACACCAATTTAATTTAAAATATATCAATTTCAACAAATATGACCCAAAGGAATTTAATTAAAAATAAACATCACGGTAACTACAATATTGTAGTCAATTTACATAGTCATACTTCAAAGATTTTGTCATGAATTACAGCCACCCCCACCCCAGCCACCTCTAACCCACTACCTGCTCCTTCGACCAGTGCCCTGTTAAAATCGTCTTTCAGCTCGCATCCTAACACTTTAAAAGTAGCCCACATAAATTCTCAAAGCCTTCTCTGTCATTTCAATGAAGTTCAATCTATTTTCTCTCCTTTGTCTCTTCACGCTATTCTTATCTCTGAAACGTGGTTGAAGCCTTCCCTATCATCTTCTCTAGTAAGTTTAGATAATTACACCCTCTGTAGAAATGACCGAATCGGTAAACGCGGAGGTGGTGTTGCGATATATGTGCGATCGGACTTACCGTTTAAAATTGTCTACCAGTCTTCGAATGAAGTCTTAGAACATCCTGAATATCTATTCATCGAAGTCGGTGCAAGCAACAAAAAGTGGCTCCTTGTAGTTGTATACAAACCCCCTAAATCAGGATTCTTAAGTGATCTTGAAACACCTTTGCTTAGTCTTGTGCCTCACTATGACCATACTGTTATTTTAGGCGATTTCAATACAAACTTATTAAATTCAAGTAATTACGCTACAGTTCAACTTAAGAACATGTTTGAGTCTTACAATATATCCATCCTTCCTTCCGCAGCTACCCACCACACCCAGGAATCAGAGACACTTCTTGACATTATTGCCACGACTAATCCCCAGCTAGCATTAACGAATGGACAACTACCAGCGCCGGGTGTCTCAGCACACGACATAATCTTTCTAGAATATTCCTTGTATTGTCCAAAATATAAACCTCACATCACATCATACCGTGACTTGAAGCATATTGAGCATGATGAATTAATCAACGATGCACTTAGCCTGCCTTGGACTGAAGTGTGGAATTAACCAGACAGTGACGACAAAATAGAAAAATTTAACGACCTAGTAATTCAGTTATATGATAAACACGCACCCTTGAAAGCCAGACGAGTTGGTAGACGCCCTGCGCCTTGGATGTGCGATGCCATAAAAATTACTCATGACAGACATTGCTTATCGTAAATACAGACGGAGCAAAGAAGAATTAGATTTTAATACCTACAAAGTTGTAAGAAATAAATGTAATCAAGCAGTAAGAAATGCTAAATTACGCCATGCACATTCCCTTATTCTACCTTCGGTCAGTGCGTAAGAATTGTGGCGTAATCTTAATAACCTGGGTCTAACAAAAGCAAAGCCTCGGGTAGATAACATCAACTTGTCACTGAATAGTCTAAATGAACATTTCGTCACTGCTCCACCTGAACCATTACATAAACAAGAGACTCTTGAATTTCTCAGATCTTACCCCCAACCTGTATGGGATAAATTCTTCTTTAAATACATTAACCCGACTGACGTAATAAAGACGCTGCGACGTATGAAATCTAAAGCCCAAGGTTAGACAATATAAATATCATTCTCCTATATAAAATAATACATGTGATCCTGCCGACCGTCACCCATATATTCAATGCATCTATTATGACTGGGTCCTACCCCTCACTCTGGAAAATGGCATTAGTGAAACCTTTACCTAAATCTAACACACCTCCTACAGTAAACCAATACAGACCGATATCAATTCTTCCCACTCTTTCAAAAGCATTAGAACATATTGTACACGGACAACTTACGAACTATCTCGACGAACACAAACTCCTCGATGACTATGAATCGGGTTTTAGGCATGGACACAGCACTACTACAGCCCTACTTAAAGTGACTGAGGACATCCGTGAAGCTATGGATAGGGGTGAAGTAACGGCACTAACTCTTCTCGATTTCAGCAATGACTTCGGTTCTGTTGATACCGAGTTGCTTCTTGCAAAGATGAAGGCTTTGCACCTGTCAGACAATACCTTGAGCTTAATGGACTCCTACCTACGGGACCGCCAACAGTGTGTTTCATTTGATAATCAATTCTCCCAATGGCGATGCACAAAGGCGGGAGTGCCGTAGGGCTCCGTACTTTTCCCTATCTACATTAATGACGTATCAAAGAACTTACAGTATTGCCGATATCACCTCTATGCCGACGACATACAACTTTACATACATTCCAGACCCAATACGATCAATGAATCGATTGACAATTTAAATTGTGACCTAGCCACTGTCTCCAATTGGGCGGCCAATTTCGGACTCGCACTTAATCCAAGTAAGACTCAAGCCATAATTATTGGACATAAGAGTTTAGTTAACTCCCTTAATAACAGTAATCTTTCAGTTGTTACCCTTAACAACACGCTAATCCCTTATTCATCTGTCGTAAAAAATCTTGGCTTCTTTTTTGATAATAATCTAAGTTGGAATTTTCAAGTTAAAGAAACAATAAAAAAATCTGTTCCTCCATTCACTCTTTGAGTCGCTTGAGAAACTTCTTGCCCCAGCAACTAAAACTTACCCTAGTACAAACCCTAGTAACGCCGCACTTCGATTATTGTGACGTTTTGTTAAGTGACCTAAGTTCTGAACTGTCAGTCAAGTTACAGCGAGCTCAGAATATGTGCGTCAGATACGTGTGCAACATCCGACGATATGCTCACATATCACCGTCCTTCGCAAGTCTCTCGTGGCTCCGACTTAAAGAACGTAGAACTTTACACTCTTTGTCTTTACTCTTTCGAATTATGCACACCTCAACACCAAGTTACCTTTCGTCTCGTTTCTCTTATCTATACTCTAACCACGACGTAAATACTAGATCACTTATCTGTGGCACGCTAAATGTACCTCTTCATAGAACAACTTGTTATTCCTCATCTTTTACAATATCCACCTTGCGTCAATGGAATTCCTTGTCACAAAGTATTAGGGGCTGCAAGACAACAAACACCTTTAAGAACAGCTTAAAAGATAACCTTATTAGCATTTCACTGCAATCATACTGATTTAAACTATCACTGACTACACTGTTACATTTTTCTTTAGACATCATCCTGATTGTGCTGTATTTTCAAAATTGTCTCATAATAATCTCTTTCTATTATCTAATATCATTTGAAATATATTAACATTCTATGTATTTTAGTTTAATTCTGCTACACAGTTTATTTCAGTGTTTAATTAATAGTTCATAGTATTTTGTTGTTTAATTCGTAAATAACTCTTGTATACATGTAACTCTCATCTAAATCAAATTGTTGAATTCTTTGTAAGTTCATGCATATGTATATACACTTTTTGCTGGTTGAGTGGAAGAGAAGGCCTTACGGCCTTAACTCTGCCAGCTAAAATAAATCATTATTATTATTATTATTATTATTATTATTATTATTATTATTATTACTCTACTTTCTTTGATAAATATTGAAAGTGCAATTTATAACATTGGAAACCGTTATACCTGACCTCCTAGTATTTATTTCTAATTCATTTGCATCTGGCTTTCCTATTATTTTTTCTTTGCTATCTTAATCTTATTTTCTATTGATCCCTCTATGTAGCTTTCAGCAACTGTCTCTGACTTCCAATCTCCCAACCGTTTTGGTGCAGTAATGTTAGCCCCACTGTCAGCTAGAATGGTTGATTTTTTATTTATTTTTTATTTTAGTAGGTAATTTTATGACGCTTTATCAACATCTTAGGTTATTAGAATGGTTGATGAATTAGGTCTAAACAATGTCCAGTGTAAACCGATGGGTATGGTAGTTTAAGAAATTTTGCGATTTCCATAGGAAGCATTCCAAATCTATTAACGCCCACCGGTTGACAACCACATTTCCGCCCCGATAATACAAGAACAGTTTGTTACATTTGACATGTTTTGGAAGCAAGCAATATACTTCTCATATACTGCCACATAGTTCACGAGACCACCATCTGGTAAGATTGTGAACGTACGCAGATGGTAAGTCTTTGTATCACGAATACATGCCACAAAAATACTACCTTCAGACTTGACGTCATCAATGCACAAATCATGTAACTCATGGCGTCTGGATGCCCCAAAAATATAAAAAATAGCAACGACCTTCATGAGAAAATGTGTGTTATCTGGTGCTTTTAAAATAAATTCGTCAGTTTGTGACCGCGTTAGCACGTTTGACTAATTTGCTTGATGGCCCAAGGAAAACTTATTAAAAAACAACAACCTTACTGAATGATGAATCATCCACCTGCTCTTTTACTTTACAATGGACAAAAATTGGTAGGAAAATTAATATTTCACAATACTATAATATTGTACGACATATAAAATATGGACATTGTTGTTTTCTTTACGGTCCGACAAGGTTTAATAAACTAGTGTGAGAAATGAAGCTTTGACAATTTAAGGGTTAAAATAATTCTGGGACTTGCTTTGAATAATGTATTGTTTAATAATTTTAGTTTAGGATTCCTCTTTATAAAATATTATTAGCATCTAATCAACCTTCATCATCATCTTCATCACGGCATAAGCCTTGTGACTCGTTCCGTCTTCAAGGACACTGATTCGACCATCTCATCCGTGGCCTGCCGACATTTCTTCTACCTACAGGTTTATACTTATTTATTATTTGTGGTATACGATCTTCATCCATTCCCTGTATATGATCTTGCCATCTTTGTCTGTATTAAATGATTGTTTCATTTAGACTCTGAATTTCCAATTCTTTTCTAATATCTTCATTTCTCTTTTTGTCTATGAGTTTATAACCTGCCACCTGTCTAAAAAATTTCATCTCAGTAGCCTCTATTTTCTTCTGTTGTAAGATAGTTAAGACCCAATTTTCACATCCATAAAGCAAGGTTGGGATCGCCATTACTTTGTAAAGTTTTAACGGTGTTGCTCTATTACAATTTTTTAAATTATTTTTATTGTACCACATAGTGTTTGGAATTTGTTTAATTTATTTTGCACATCTCTATTGCCGGTATATGACACAATGTAACCAAGATAATTAAAATCACTTTGTTGTTGGACAGGCTTATTATTTACGCAAATTTTTGCTCTTAACAGATCTCTTCCGTTAAGAGCCATTATCTTAGTTTTTTCATATGAGATTTGAAGATTATATTCACTTGTAATATTATTTAATTCATGTATGGCTCTTTGTAAATTATATTCTGAATCTGCAATTAAGATCTGGTCGTCAGCAAACAACGGTGTATCAATGTTTCTTCCTTTTATTTTAAAATGTGTTTTAACCATAGTCTGCCATCGTACAACTGCGTCACTTATATATATATATATATATATATATATATATATATATATATATATATATATATATATAGGTATAGGTATCCCCGTAACATGCCATGAAGGCACTTGGGGGCATGGAGGTAGAGCCCCATACTTTCCATGACCTCGGTACTAGAATGAGGTGATGTGGTCGGCACCACGCTCTGACCGCCTTTTACCCCCGGGAAAGACCCGGTACTCAATTTTATAGGAGGCTGAGTGAACCTCGGGGCCGTTCTGAAAGCTTGGCAACGAGGAAAAATCCTGTCACCACCTGGGATCGAACCCCGGAACTTCCAGGCCGTAGCCAGCTGCCCTACCAACTGAGCTACCCGGCCGCCATATATATATATATATATATATATATATATATATATATATAGTGGACACCCCTGTCGTACTCCTAAATTAATATCTACTAAATTATCCTCTTCTATGGATTTCTCCAATTTAAATTTCGTATTTGTATGCATACTTTGTATTACTCTTATAAGATGTTGAGGAAAACAGTTTTTAATCATTATTTCTCATAGCGAATTTATTTTAACTTTATCAAAAGTTTTATATAATCTATAATATTACATTATGCAACGAGCCTATAATGATAGTAATTAAGACGCAAGTATGGATATTTATGAAACGTTTCATAATATTCATACGAGCGTCTTAATTACCATTATAGGCAAGTTTCATACGACTTTTTATACTCGACCAAATTTCTAACTTGAAATTATTCAGATGTATACATTTTATTTGTATCTGACAAGTTCGGAAGTGACCTTGTTCTAGGTCGTGAATTGTGAGATGTGCGCAGACGCGAAAGTATTGATTTTTTCCGAGGAACAATAATGTCATTGACCTTGTGTAATCCCGTTAAACGTGGTATAACTTTGATTATTGAATTCGACATTGAAAAACTAGATGACAAATTGAATTTATTTGAATATTATTTACAATTAACGCTAATTATTATAGTAACAGAACATAACCTTCTGCGACAGTATTGGATTTCAGCCACCGTGACTTTTCGCTAATTCTCTTTCGATTGCATATCCGAGAATAATCGATACTTGCGGTTTTATAACGGTACAAAGCTGACTTCTCATTGGCTAAACATATGTAAGCTGAGTTATCATTGGCTGAAGACCTGTACTTTAATGAGTAGGTGTACTTTAATGACATGCATTAAAGGACTGCTACCAGGTGTATAATTACTACATTTCGGCATGGTCGAGCATAAAAGCTATTAGAGTTGGTAGGTTATATTCTCGTCGTTTCTCCATAAGTTGTGTTATCGTGGAGATACAATCATTACAGGAACGCCCTTTTCTAAATCCATTTTCTGATTCATGCAGTATAGTTTCTGAGATTGGAACAATTCTTTGTGTTATAATTTTTGCATATGTCTTATAACCTGAATTCAAAAGACTGATTCCTCTATAATTATCACATTTAGTTCGATCTCCCTTTTTAAAATTCGGGCATATCAATGCAATATTCTATTCTTCTGGTAAATGTCCATTTTTCCAACACATATTAATAAAGTTCAAAAGCCTCGTTTGGAATTTAGGATATAATCTTGGACCGTAATTAGAACTGTGCCTTAGATCTGCTTCAGTCTTACATTTTGGTTCAATGAGGGGGAGCGAAATATTGTATCTTCTTGTGTTGTGGCTATGATTGGATGATATAAAATTAGCTTGATATTTATGGCAGTGATTCAAAATAGTATACATATCAATTTTCTTGATATTCAAAAACATTAAATTCTTTATATATGTATGTATGTATGTATGTATATATATATATATATATATATATATATATATATATATATATATATATGAGGTGAGTTGGATGATCAAGTTTTCTTCTTAAACATATTTTAATAATTCTTTTATGCAGGCCTAGTAATATTAATGGGCGAATGATACTCTGTGATAATCCACCCCATCCTATAATTCCATACTATATTATTGACTGAACTAAACTAGTGCACGAACTTCCGCGAAATATCGAAAATCGCACATTATCCGCAACATTTTTTGTTATTATTTGAAGTCTAGTAAACATTAACTCGAACCGATTTCATTACTAAAATACATTTCAAAATCAAGTGGAAAATGTGAAATAGGTAGTGTAATACATTTTGAAACATAAAATATTATACAGTACTGTAGTGGGATAGAACCTTTAAACAAGAAACACAAATTTTACAAAATATCATAGGAAACACTAGTTCAACAAAAATAATGTAATCTTTTCCGTTTCTTAGAGGATTGTTTATTTTTTATGGTCTTAAATAGCAAATTTCTTAAGAGGGACGGAGAGAGCGTAATTCGATTAAAAATAGCAATGGGAAATGACAATGTTACATCGCCTCTCCCACAAAAAGCTCGGGAATAAGCCCACCCGCAAACTAAATTATTCATACGCGACTTATCGGGAGTTTACTGTATATAGTGAATTACGTGGTACATTGATTAATTTCTGAGACTGAGGGCATAGTGGCGGTGTGGTGCACTAGAACGGATAGGTGGCGCCGTGATATGGTACCTTGTCAGTTAGTCTCTCGTCCCAGTATCATACAGTTACGTCCATATAGTGTAAGAACTACGGTCATTGTTGTGACGGTGATTTGAATGCGCGCGTCTGAACTCGAGTATGTTGCAGTTTGAGCAACGGGCAAACGTCACGTTCTGTCAGAAATTAGGCGAAACTGCTATAACCGATCATAACTGGAGACGAAACATGGTGTTGCCTTTACGATCCACAACAGAAGCGACAATCCGCCACCTGGGAAACGCCATTATTTCCACGACAGAAAGATCCGCAACAAGACAGGTTAAAAGGCAAGGTGATGCTTTAACAGTTTTTTTATTCAAATGGAATTGTTCACATAGAATTCATCCCACAAGGTGCAACTGTAGACAAGATCCTCTACAAACAGATTCTTGGCCGTTTACGCAATTCAATTCGTCGTAAGCGTCCTGAGCTTTGGCATAGGAAGAATTGGCTGTTGCTACACGACAACGCCCCTGCACATCGCTCCATCCTTGTCCAAGAGGAACTTGCAAGGCAACAGGTCGCTGTTTTGCCACACCTTCCGTACTCACCTGATCTCGTACCATGCGATTTTTTTTTCTCTTTCCCCTCATGAAATCAATCCTACGTGGGCGTAGTTTTTATGCGGCCGAAAAGATCATGACTGTCACAAGAGAAGCCATACGGCATCTTCCTGCCAACATCTTTCAGCAGTGCTTCCAGCAGCTACACCAACGTTGGCAGACGTGCATAGCGGCCAACGGCGACTATATTGAGGGAGGATGTCGATCTGTTTAAGTGTACGCCGTATCACGCGGCATCTTCTGAGACATCCAGATTCAGGCGTCGGTGTCAGAACTTAATGACTGTACCATGTATAACTTTGATACATCGATAATAAATGTTTTATTTAACGACGCTCGCAACTGCAGAGGTTATATCAGCGTCGCCGGATGTGCCGGAATTTTGTCCCGCAGAAGTTCTTTTACATGCCAGTAAATCTACTGACATGAGCCTGTCGCATTTAAGCACAATTAAATGCCATCGTCCTGGCCCGGGATCGAACCCGCAACCTTGGGCATAGAAGGCCAGCGCTATACCAACTCGCCAACCAGGTCGACTTGATACATCGATGGGATAAGAGAGATGCCTCAGAATCTGCCACGCATGAGTCTGTAAACTGAAGTTTAATTTCAACAATAGGTTCAATAGCTCACAGCGTGAATACAGAGGGTTCTTTCCGATATCTGATAACGAATTCGAATGACGTGATGTGCGTCAGGAATCAGCTAAATTACGGGGAGAGGTGACAGACCAGTAATGAGTGCACGGTCTATCACAGTAGCAATTCCCAAGAAAATCAATCCGATGCCAAGTACAGTTACGTGAAAATCAAAGAAGCTTGCAAAATCTGTGGTTTCGTTATTTCTAAGAAAGGCATCTTGTGTGTACCTAATAAGACTGGCAAAGCTCGGATGGGATTAATTCCAGAGTGGAAAAAGCAAGCAAATCCGCTCCCCGTCACAAGTCGCCGCACCCCACGAGATGTTACAAATTAATTCCATTCGAGCTTTACCAATCTTATTAAGTACACAGAAGATGTCTTTCTTGGAAATAACGAAACCTCGTTTATTGCAGGCTTCTTTTATTTTCACTTAACTGTACTTGGCATTGAAAAGGGTCGTAATGTATCCTCCCTAAAAGGCTCGATTTTCTTGGTAATTTCTGCTGTGAGTCGCCGTGCACTCTGACTATGTGATCACTCATTACTGGTCTGTCACCTCGCGCCACAGTTGAGCTATCGTCTGACTCGTGACGCACATGATGTCATTCAAATTCGTTAAACAACCCTGTACAGTAGAACGAGTCCTCTCTCTCGCAGGAGGCCCTAGCCCTTCATTGGATACAATGGGCTTATTCATTCGTATTATTCTCAAATTATTTAACTATTCTTCGCAGATATAATATTATATCAAATAAGTACTTATAGTAATGCAAGACGGCTTTCCTATTTCACGAATTGTTATAACATGAGTTTGGAACTCTTCACAAGGAAGTTTGATGACATTCATGATTCATGGACATGAAATAACTAACAAAAGGAATGTGAAAAAGAAATTAGGGAAGAAATTTAGAACGAAGCGAAGAGTGCTAAGAAAACAAGTACGGTGGATACAATGAACAAATAATGTAACGAAAAATATGAAATACAAATAAATGAACAGACACAGTTTTTAATGCAGGGAAACATTTCTACATGTTGTGGAAACTAATAACACATTATTTCACATTAAAAGTGAGGTATTAAAATTATGTATTAACGTATCTGACGTAGGCCTACTTTCACAATATTGAGCGTAGGCCTACTGATGAATGTACATCTCTTATACAGAGACATCATTTTATTTTTACTTCTATTTTTATTGTTCCTGAGTTTTTTTGATGTACTTCACTCCCACCTCTTCTACTAGTGAACTTCCACCCATCTTCCGCACAGAACCAAGGCCGCATATGCAAAGTCGTCTTACGGTCACAGTAAACAGTACTGAGTGACTGAGTATATGATCGCGTTTTCCAGTGAAAAAAGAGAATTAATTATTTAATCGTATTTTCGTACGGATACTGTGCGTCCTTTTGATTACGTCGCATCCCGATTTTTCTCACCCGCTTCTGCTAGGCTGTCATAGTCATGTTTTGAAAATATTTGTTAGGAATTGGACGTTTACGTAATATTATAGCTACAACTGTTTAAAAAGCCTTAAATAAGAGGGCCTTGTTAAGTAATTAACTTTCATGTCATTTTCCCCTTTCCACGACCATTCCGACATTACCAATTGGACTGACAGTAGCTAGAATGTCTGAGTAAATTTATCTGTGCGATGGGGCAAAAGTGAAGACTAAATTTACAGTACGTAAGATACTCTGTTATAGAGTACGTACAGAATTATTTCAACATGAGTTACTAGTACGAAGGACGAAAGCGGAAATTTAAATCAAGTACAATAGGCTATAGTGTGATGATATGCACAAAGGAATTGAAGCAGAAATGAGCAGCTACCATTTCAACATTTTGTTTAAATATCCAGATTTCGGTTATTTTTAAATTTTAATGCACTCTCTTATAATGTACGCTAAAGTGCTACAAGACGATATGATATACACTTCATAATGAACATGTCCGCATGGATAGTTCAGTTCGTGAGTAAAAACACTTATTGTTAATACTGTATTGTAATTTTAGTAGAAAAAAATTAATGAAAATTATAAAACTCAAAAACATAATATTTCCAAGTTTAGGTACGTAAATGTATGCACTAATTTTCTTCCCTCTTATACCTAGTAAACTGATTTCTTTGTGTTTTACACCAGTATCATCAAACTCCGATCGTGGAAAGGGGTATTAAACATTGTTTCCGGTTCTCAGCTGTTATTCCAAACGTATAATCAGATTAATATTAGAAATGCTAGTAAAACATGGAATTAATTCAAAACTAATCTAATACCAACGTCTATATTCTGTAATTCAGCGTTTAATTTTGTTTCATTTCCTTTACAGTTAATTAAATTTAAAAACTAAACAGTTAGATATATAGAAATCCGTCCATAAAATAAGAAAGGAAGACAACTCTTCATGAAAGTACAAAAAAGACAGATTTAGGAAGGGGTAGCAGAAGTAGATATGCCCAAGGAAATTATGTATGATGAAAGAAACATAAAAAGAATAAATTATTTTCTTTTTCCGTTCCCTAATTTTCCATCGTATTTTTCGTTTCGATATCTCCAGCTCTTCTGGAAATATTCCCCTTTCTACTATTCTATTTCCTCTTTGTGGGAATCAGAAGCCACTCTTAAGGAGGCTTTGCATTACTGCCTGATTTGAAATTCATACATTCATATTTCTGAAACGTAAAATCAGGGGTGTGAATTTCAAAGCAAAATTACTTCATTCAGTAGAGCGCGGATGCGACAGGTCAAGGACTACTTTGATCTCGGATTATTTGCTTCATTGTTCTTTTTGAGCTCCTCCACTTGCCAAATCTAATAAGACGATGGCTCAAGGGCCATGTCCGACAAACAGAGATCGCCCCTGACTTGTTAGAGACAAGCAGAACTATCAATCAGAGTTACAGGGTAAAACAATAAAGTAAATATGTCTTGATTTTTCTGGATTAGCTGTCTTCTTACAGAGGGAATAATGGAACACGAAAAATACCAGCACCTGGAATTTTAAAGCAAAATAAAACGCCACATTTTACCAATGAACGAAAGAAAGTTACGAACAAAATTATCAGAAAGGAAGGACTAGGAGGAGGAAAGCCGAGAAGAAAGAAAAATACAAAAGAGGTAAAAGTGACTAAAGAGGGAAAGGATAAAGATGACGAAACTATTAAAAATAAAGAGAAGAGAAGTGAGGTCAAGCAATATGAAGTTGTGAGAGCGGCTGAACAGAGGTGCAGCGAGCTGAACTAAGCTGAGATGAGGCTGTATTAATAGAAGTGAAGTAATGTAAACTGGTGAGAGGTATTTTGAGCTGGCAAGCAAACATTCTGATGGGAGCAGATAAAAAAGTTATTTTTTTTTCTTCCACCATGTTAATAATGTCAAAAGAAGTGCTTATACAAATTTTGGCCACTCGACCGCAATTACGAGGCCGTCCACAAAGTGATTTTTCCTGGGGTCGTGTATAGGAAAAAGCACAATTGCATGGAAATATTTATTGAAACAGATACAGCAATTGTTGTGCTATTTGTCAACATATCCCCCACTGGAATTGAGACATTTGTCATACCATAGGATCAATTTTTGTGTCGTAGAAGTCAGCCGCCTCAGACTTTGACTGCGTCTGCACCTCTCTCTGTCGATCCCATGATGAGAAATGTCTCAATTCCGATGAAAAATATGTTGAAAAATAGCTCAATAATTGCTGTGTCCGTTGGAATAAATTTGTCCCTGAAATTGTGTTTTTTTCTGTTAACGGTCCCTGGCGAACTTATTTCTTTTACGGCCCTCGTAATTGTGGTCGAGTGGTCAAAATTTGTATAAACACTTCTTTTGACATTTATCTGCCCCCATCAGAAAGTTTGCTTGTGAGTTGTAGACAAAGCAATTGAGGGGGTCAGCGCAACAGTGGTCTAACCCTCCCTAATGCGAAAAATTAAATATTGACGCAATCTGTTGATTTTGACGTAAACTACCTTTCTACGAAATGAAAAAGACCAATTCACCATTATATAGCTTGTTACGAAACATGTAATCTTTCTTCTAAAAGGATATCCTTTCTGTTTGAGTGCAACGTTGGTCCAACCCCAAACAGCCAGTGAGAATTCAGTATCAAGTAACTTGAATAGTTATGTAAATATTGTTAAAGAACTAAAGATAAAATATAAACACACTCTTGATCTACAAAACATGTGAACTTGATACAAAATTATTGCAACGAAGGCCAATAAATCCAGATAGAGCTAAGGGGCCATATTCATAGACATTCTTAGCGCGGGCTTCCGGTGGATGATCTGCGAATTAATGTTTTTCGTATTCATAAACCAGTGTTAGCGATATGATATGAATCCTGTACTAATAATCAGTCGATAGTCGTGGCTAGTTTAGCACCCTCGTAGCGCGGGCTAGAGAAATGTCTATGAATAGCACCCAAGGATATTTGTGACATTTCGAAACAGGTTCTGCTGTTCATCATCCATTATATTATAATAGTGTGATTTCTGAAAGTAGGACTGAGGAAGCTCAAATAGAAAATGTGGAGGATGAAGAAGGCCTCTTTGACTTACTTGAATACGTATAGGATAATAATAATTGTAATAATAATAATAATAATAATAATAATAATAATAATAATAACGAGCCTATTGTCAAAAGGACTATCCCACAAAGAGAAAATCTGAGAAACATAATTTCACCCTACAAAAATGAATTTATATAATTTCACTGGATGTAGTTGAAAGGTGGGATACCCCCTTTTTTAGAAATTTGTGAAGCAGATAAAAATATAGCATGAGCTGTTTAAAAGCCACAAAATTCATATCTTTGTGATAAATAACGTAAACATTTCGTAGATGTTTAAACTGTATGTCCAATGGAATCATCACAATATTTCATATTATGTGAAAATATAATTGCCTTTTTTCTTAACGATTTCGAACCTATGTGGTCTCTTTCAGTCATAAATGTATTTCCTTTCCGATTCTCTTTATAAACGTCATAATTTTTATTTTAAATATATTATTTGATCTTACTTAGGATCTTTCTGCACAATCATTCACAAATAAGTTATAATATGTTATATACTCACGTATGTATTAATATTGCGTAATGTTGCAGTAAACTGAAGCTCGTGGTATAATTTCATATTATTTTTATTTGTCCAAATAGGATACCATTATATTATGCGTCTCATGTTATCAATTGTTTTCCAAGAAATAGGATGCCTTTCACCTGGAGATGAAGGTAGATCCAATTTCGGAAATTTTATATTAAATTTATCAGAAATGCAAACATTCTCGTCTAAGCCCTTTTCAATAAGCCATAGTTGCTTGCTATCATAGATAAATCGATCGTATCTATCTACTACGACACAGAAGACTAATGCTGGGTTGAAAGAAAACAGACCTATAAAATTAATAATGTATTTCTCCATTAGTTAGTAGATCTTTAAAGATAGTGGATTATTGGGTTGCAGAAGAGGAATTTAACGGGCCACTAGTTATTGGATCGTTAACCAAACATCTTTGGATTTCACAAGTGACGCAATAGGACATAAATGAATAAAAAGTGAATATCGGCTGCTAGACTGATGTGAGGCATTACTTTTATTGTTGTCAAAATTTGCAATAAAATATATAGACTAATACGAACCACAAAGAAATCAGGAACAGACGTTTTAGTGAGAAAGATAAATATGCATATTTGTTATTAGAAATAGGGCACGAGTGGATTAATTTTATAGAAAATAAAAAGACAGACTACAGAGCACATAACCTCGTCGTCAAACGATGAACTAGAATCTGTAATAAAGAAATAAATAATAACTTCGCTATTCGAAGAATTAATGAATAAATTAATAAGTAAATAAATAAGTAATCGAATTACTGTATAAAGATGGCTAAGAAGACATACTTCTATCTACAAAAATGATAATTCAGTTCAACTACATTAATATTGTGTTCACAAATTTGGACAGGTACTAATACCAAATACCTTACTATAATAATACCGGACAGCTGTATACTAGCAGCATTGACGTGAGTGCGAAATATCGCGGACCTGACATCTAGCGGAGCGGTGTGGAATTACGTCCACAAATACAAACATTAACATAGCGGGATTCTGACTATTGTTTAAAACGTGAGTTACTAATGTGGATTAATATATGAAATACTTAAGAAACGTTGAATAGTATTTAATGTAATATTATTATCTTACATCAAAGCTGCATAGGCCTTATTATGAGAAATATTGCATACTTCATATTACTTTCCATAATTAATTGTTACATATTTTCTCTTTGCTTTAATGAGACAAAATCAATTCTGACATTAAGAATGAATTTACAATAATGCTTTATAATTATACGCATTGCTGACAACTGTAAAGATAAAATTGATAGTAATCTGATGCTTGTAATAATTAGTAAAGGCATGTGGACAACAATAAAACTTAATTTGATAAAACCTTAAAATTTCCAATACATTTTAACTTCTATTCATTTATTAGGTCTAAATAAAAAAACTAATTTTTTATTATTCTATCAACACAAAGACGAAGGAATTAGGCCTACTAAAGAATGTTGTTGACTCACGTTTTATGATTCCTCGGAAATCGAAAGTACGATTTGGAGCAATTTGTAATCCTGTAATTTTGTAGCAATTATAAACAGTACATAATATACACCCTGACATTTTAACACAGCACTAATTAATAAAACTATTAACTTGCCCAGCAACAATATACATTCCAGTTGATTGCAGCTTGTTTCACGAGTATCACCACACCGGCCGCCTAGGTAGCAGCACCAGCGTCGTTCGCACGTAAAATTGCTAGCTGTCCGATATTATTATAGTAAGGTATTTGCTAATACTTTGTTCTCGAATAGAAGATCTTGCAAAGCAGAAACATATTATATAAGAAGTTTGTCTGTTTTAAGAAAATAATTTCTAAAACAGTTTTTTTATTTACCTGCAAATGTACAGATACGAGGTATCACTTTTTTAGCCATCGATATGCAATATTATGTTAATATCGTGTATAGGGCCTAATTTACAAAATATTGCATGTCTGAATCTCACACAATAATATTATGTTGAATCAAAATATATAAACTACTCGACAATGCACAAAATATACGTAAGATGGCAATCTAACGGAGGAATAAATATTGTTATAGGAGGGAAATCAGATCTCTAAGTTAGTGAATCCTTTAAGGGACCAATAACACTAAAGATGTTTCTTGCAACGCGTCTTTCGAACTTATTGGCCCGTTGGCGGCTAACGAAGGAATAAATGCGTTCTTACAACCTACCATAAGAGGAAGATTACACCTGTGGCAATAGTAATTTGCACTGTTTACAATAAATTCTTTCACGGATAATTTGTCGCTCCTTACAGATTATTCTGATTATTTTCTTCCTTTATTTCATGTTGACATATTAAAAAAAGATAAACTATTTGCTTGTATTTTACGCGAAAATCTCTTTGTATAATCGCGTACAATAAATGATTATTTGGTATACAAATTTCTCGCACTAGTGACGACACCAACTCAACGCAACTCCAGAGTCCCACAATTAATTGAGGCCATTAATCTTCCGGTCCAAACAGGAAAGGAGTCGTTGATCTGCAAGAAGGTGACAGTCACATTAAGTGGGAAATGAGTTAACGTTCATTTACTGAGGGAGAATCACAAAATACTTTACACATCGCGGCCTTATTTCGCATCAAGATCCGAGGTTCATGTTTCGACCAGAGGAGGCAGTATATCATCTAGTCCGTCTAGTTGTCAGGTTTAAGCCACGCACAAAACACGGACCGAAATCACGAATTCAGATCAGAAAGATTATACAGAAATCAAGGAGGAAATATAAGCGTGTGAATATGACGACGTATTTATACCAAGAGTGCAGAAAACAGATTGGTAAATTTTAATTTCAAAATTGTTTTAATAATTAATGCTCTCTTAATTGAAAAAATCTGTAGTCATGTTTCATCTCACCAAGTAATAAAGTAGCATGCAACAAAGAGCGTAAAAGTAAACCAAGTAGACCTAATAAAAGAAAGAGAAACAACTTATTTAAAGTAATAGTGATACAGGGTGGAAGTGAAATAATCCTGCAGATTTTCAGAGCGAATAGCTCATGTTGTATGTAATAAAGATGTGTAATACCATATTGATGGAAGATTCAGAGTTTTCTGAGAAATTTTTTCCAAATGTTTAACAACCTCTTATTCGGTAACTATTGCAAGTGAGATCGTGAATTTTATTCATAACGATAAGGGATCAAGGGTGTTTGAGAATAAGGTTCTTAGGAAAATATTTGGGGCTAAGAGGGATGAAGTTACAGGAGAATGGAGAAAGTTACACAATGCAGAACTGCACGCATTGTATTCTTCACCTGACATAATTAGGAACATTAAATCCAGACGTTCGAGATGGGCAGGGCATGTAGCACGTATGGGCAAATCCAGAAATACATACAGAGTGTTCGTTGGGAGACCGGAGGGAAAAAGACCTTTGGAGAGGCCGAGACGTAGGTGGAAGAATAATATTAAAATGTATTTGAGGGATGTGGGATATGATGATAGAGACTGGATTAATCTTGCACAGGATAGGGATCGATGGCAGGCTTATGTGAGGGCGGCAATGAACCTATGGGTTCCTTAAAAGCCATTTATAAGTAAGTAAGTAAGTACGATAGGAAATGTAATAAAGAATGATTTACAAAGAAACTAGGAATGTAAATAGACCATCAGGTCGGCTCTTGTGATAGTCAAGTCTCGAGCCAAACCTGCTCAAGCAGGAGGCCTTGCCCCACTGGGGATTTACGGCTTTATTATTATTATTATTATTATTATTATTATTATTATTATTATTATTATTCCTTTGCTGTTTTTCAATAGCGTAGACGGTTTTTGTGCAAATTTAATTAAAAACCACCAATTTCAAGCCACTGAACGATGCGAACAGATTGCAACGTTGTAGTTGTGCTTCACCTACGGAAACAGACCTGAGTTCGTTGACATCTTTACATCTGTATTACGAGAAGAAAGAGAACTGTGTTAGCGGCGATGTTGCTGGACTGCTGAAACTTCCAACTTAATTTTCTAATTAACCGTGCATTTAGTCACAAAACGTAATGTGGTATAGTTACCACAGTTCTTCCTTATATTCTGTGATGATACACTTTTACTTATATTCTGCCACCAAGTTTATTTCTTCTTATTATCTAGTTATCTAGTTATGGTTTTTGCTCTCATCGCGGTTATATGTTTCTTGTTACTCTGGTGGCTGAACACTGTATCATAATTTATATCTTTGCTTTGGGTTATTTATGAATGCACCTTATCCTTTTTCTCAGCGGAGCCGACTGTTGTCTTCTGATTAGAGCATTTTAAAGCAGCGACGGTTGGTCGTGCTCCGTAGCGAGCTCCGTTGAATCCGTGACGCGTGTTCGTCGTGAAACGTCGCGTGTACAATGAAGGACCGTCACATAGAAATAACATTCACCTGTGGGATAAATAGCTGAAGGAAACTGGCAGCTTCTTGAACCAAAAACGTTCTGATAGGCTTTCGTTTAGTGACGAGTCTATTGAAGCTACACGGGATAGCTACCTAAGGAGTCCCAAGAAATCGTTGCGTATTTGTGTCCAAAATCTAGGCGATAAGAAGATTACAGTTCATAAATTTTTAAAGAAACGTCCCTTTCTTTTGTTTCCAACCACAATCTTCCATGGAAACGAGTATTGCAATTTGTTGAATTAAACAAAAGACTGTCACTTTAAATGTGGAATGTTATACATCTTCGGATTCAAAATTTAGACAGGAGAAAAAATATGTAGCAATATACAGCGTGTTCCATTTGAAGTAAGAAAGTTAAAGTAATTTCCGGTTAAACCGTAAATGATATTTAAATCACACTTGCAAATGTTTGTGTATTTTATATCAATTAAACACTTCCCTAAATGTCACGTAAATGGTAGCATAACTGTAAAATATATTTGAAGTCTACCAGGATCCAGTTACACCTGCTATTATATGAAAAGAATCGTTGAAGGTTTCCGAAGAAAAAATGAAGCACAAAATATGAAGTTAGAGAACAGAAAGAAAGAAAGAAAGAGAAAGAGAAAGAAAAAAGAAGGAAAGAAGGAAAGAAAAAGAGAGAGAAAGAAGGAAAGAAAGAGAGAAAGAAAAATGGAAAGAAGGAATGAAAGAAAGAGAGAGAAAGAAAGAAAGAAAGAAAGAGAAAAAGAAAGAAATAAAGAATGAAGGAAAGAAAGAAAGAAAGAAAGGAAGAGAAAAAGAAAGAAAGAAGGAAAGGAAGAAAGAGACAAAGAAAGAAAAAAGAAAGGAGAGAAAGAAAAAAAGAAGGAAAGAAGGAAAGAAAAAAAGAAGGAAAGAAGGAAAGAAAAAAGAAAGAGAGCGAAAGAAAGAAAGAAAGAAAAAGGAGAGAAAGAAAGAAAGAAAGAAAGAGAGAGAAAGAAAGAAAGAAGGAAAGAAAGAGAACGAAAGATGGAAAGAAGGAATGAAAGAGAGAGAGAGAAAGAAAGAAAGAAAGAAGGAAAGAAAGAAAGAGAGAAAGAAGAAAAAAGGAAAGAAAGTGAGAAAGAAGGAAAGAAGAAAAAACGAAAGAAAGAAAGAAAGAAATAAAAAGGGAAATTTGAATAAAGAGTAAAATAAACAGAAATAAGGAGAGGGAAAGAAAATAAAGTCGCAAGAAAGAAGGGAAAATGGGAAGAAGGAAGGAAAAAGAAAGAAATAATTGAGAAGGAAGAAAAATGAATGTAATAAAGAAAGGTAGGACAATGAATGCAGAGCAGAAAAGAAATGAGAAAGAAAGGATAGCAGGAAGGAAGAAAGAAAAGAAACAGAAATGGAAAGAAAGCAGGAAGCAGAAAACGAAAATGGCACGACAGCCGCAAAGAGGGTCCAGTCTGACCAGTCTGAGTGCTGATGTCACGTCCATATGCCTCTGCATAGGTGAACTATCATCCATCCAGTATGGAGTAACGTGTGGTAGCTATCACATTGATCTCTCCGAGCCATATTAGCTAGACTCTATAGTATCTGTAGCTTTTACAATTTTTATGGCCATGTGTTTATAATTAGAAAACAAACATTAAATATACATCTTCATGGGTACGAATGCAATTCAAATTACAGTACTGAATTATTAACAAATTAGCCAATTAAGTTAAAGTTCACAACATTTTCGCCTGAAATGTTCGCAACTTGTTTTACTCTCCGAAATTTCAAACGCCACAAATAGAAGTGAGTTGAAAACTAAAGGACTTTATAAAAATAAAACTGAGCACGTAGGCACATATTATTCATACAATATTCATTTCAGTTTCGTATACAAGCCCAAGGACACGAGCGCCAGTTGCGTTGAGCTAAACCAAGCAGCCTTTGTAATATTAAATTCTGAATAAAATAACTCCGAGGGCTTAGATTTGGTACATTAATGGCCGGTTTGTCCAAGTATTGTTAGAACACTTAACGACTGTTAAACCTTCAACAGTTTGTTAAATACAGTTTTTCCATTTGTTCAACACCAGTTTGGCTTAACAGATTCTTAGCCGTTTGTTAACTTTAAATGTAGGATTTCAGGCCGTTAACTCATTTAACAAACAGTTAAACATAGCGGATAACACCACAGCTGTTCAGACAAAAGTTGTGAAAATAACATGTTGTGTTTCTCTTTGAGGAATGTTTAGAGTAAGGGCCGGTTTCACCAAGCTTCAGTAAATCAGTCCAAATGAAACATTAACTAGTACTGAACATTGAAATATTTACACGATTACGTTTATGTTGCGCTGTCTCTGTAGATTTCAAGTCGAGCAGCTATATGTGCATCGTCGCGCTGGTTACGTCATGACTCTTCGATGGAGCAGTCAGTAGGGAGTTGGCTTCCCAACCCACAGGTCCGTGTTCGATTCTCGGCGGTTACTTTTTTTTATTAACGTAACTAATTTTTATACATGTTACCTATCTTCTCCACTAGGAGAATTTAAAAAACTCTTGGGAGATCAATTTTCTTCCCGAAATAAAACAAAGATAAACAAAGAAATTAAAGGAAAATACAAGGAATACACATGTGGATCTAATACATTGTCCACATGCCACCGGCGTCTATCACTGCCTGGCATTTTCGGGGCATTGAGTCCACCAGATCGCGGAAATAGTTCTGGTCCTTAGCGAAATCTTCCCAGGCAGCCAGAACTTGATCCCAGAACTGATCTGGATTTTGAGGTGGGATGTCTCGATATTTGTCAATCCTCCTCTTTTTCATGCTTTTCCGTGAACCGTCTTTGAACGTTTATGGCGATGTGCGCGGTGTGATTATCCTGCTGGAAAATTAAATTTCCATCGGAAAGAAAACGATTATAAATTCCAAGAATCCAGCTCTTTCGCTTCTGTTTTAAAGCCAGTGCAAACATATCTTATCGCTAGCTATAATATAATTCTAATAAATGAAAGTTAATATACCAATTAAGTTTTGTTATGTTTGAATGCACATTATGTATTAATTTACCAATATTTATTAGGTACCGGTATGTAGTTATAACAATCACTTTCATGTCTTAAAATAAAACTCAGTTGTATGTTACCTAGTTGACTAGTTTCAGCTTTGTCTCAGCCGTTTTTATGCTATTCTAACCTATGATCAATTTCTTCTAAAATTTTGAGTACCGGTACCACGATCTTTGTGACGCGGTATCTTTTGTGAATTTTTGTGTCATTCAAATTTTCAAAATGATCGGTTTTTAAATGGTTAACATTATCTCCATTTGACTCTTAATTTTCGTGCAGTTCCAGATATAACAATTCTGCGTCGAAACGTTGCGCCATTTTATATTGCAGCTAATGAATAATTAAAAATTTAAAGACGGAAAATTCTATCACTAAATTTAATGATAGTTTTACTGGTTCGTTAGGCTAAAGATGCTTGGTGAGATATAAAAATGATTTAATGAACCAGTAAATACATTAATGAATCATTAAAACCTTAATGAAGCTTTGTGAAACCGGCCATAAGACTGGTAATATATAATTTAAAAGATATTTTGGAATATTAATATAGGGGAGATAATCATTATAACTCAACTGATTATCATACTGACGCTTATTTCGATGCTGAGCTATTATCCATTTAATATTGAGGAAATGTGCGATCTCAACGTGGCAAGAAATTGAAGTCAGATTTGAATATCCTACAAACAGAAATAGGCCACTTGTTCCAATTCACCAGCTACTATTAACTCTAGATTCTATGTTACTGGCTCTTCAACTATAGCCGATGTCAATAGTGCTTCAAAATACGCAGTGAGTAAATAATAAAATGTTTCAGCAGCAATTGCTTCTTTAGGACTAAATTACATATAATTTATACATGGACCTGAATTAGAGAATTTTATATGATACGGAATTCTCCTCGGGGTTTTGTGTACAGTTGACTACACACACATTCGTGTAATTATTGTCACCTGGTGGTCATAATGCTGAGATGTTTCTAAACAGAAATTCATATTTAGCATTATAAAATATAACCATACTTATAATAATTATTATTATTCAATAGTAGTCAATGCAACTTTCATTTATCAACTCTCTGTACTGATGAATCATGGCTACTGTAACAAGTTACGATTTTACACATGTTTCATGACTTACTCTACAGTACAGAATTTAAATAATAATAATAATAATAATAATAATAATAATAATAATAATAATAATAATAATAATAATAATAATAATAATAATAATAATAATAATATCAGCCAATAAGAAATTGTCTTATATATGCAAAATCATTACCAACTGCTGTTGAGTAGTTAGAATACTATTAACGACAGTTAAAGTTAAGTGTTGGTTATTTTAAACAAAATTATGTTGGAAAAATGGAAAACATCTTAACAAAAAGTTAAAAATAAACCAGCTGTTAATTTAACATTTGTTAAGCCAAATTAAACATTACTTGGAAAAATTGGCCATAGGAGCTTTATCTCTGGACTGCATGACTGCATGTAACAAAGCGGTGCATACGACGGTAGCGCCAATCACAGCCTGTGGCAGGTTAGTGAAATCGATGCTGTCTGAATGGGTCTATTTCCCTCTACTCGTGAACTTCGCCGCTGTGGACTACAACACTATGTGTCCAGCAATTTCATCTCAGCGATTAAAGAAAGCCGCTGCCAGAGTAAAATACGCCAAACTCTTGTTCTGAATGCCACATATATTTCTAACAAAGTTCTCTGGAGACACGAAAGTAGATATGTGTAAGGCTATATCAACAGAACGAGTTGACCCCAATAGAGCTAAAGTTGAATTAAATATTACGATAATAGAATAAGTTAGCTTTTCATTACTTAGGCCACAGAATTTCTCATTACAGAGTAAAATATGTTGAACTAAAATTGCACCACTACCACCACCACCACCACCACCACCACCAAGCTGTTAACTTGAATTTATTTGAAGCAAAGCGTTACTGGATTATGCAATAAGGTAGGCGATGTTTGGATCCTGTGTCTCAACTCTAATATTCAATTATTATTTTTGCGTGTGCTCGATTACACTAACATCTAGCGCTTGAAAGTGGAACTAAACGCCGGTGCACAGAGAAACAAAATAGGAAAATTCTCTGAGTGTCCATTCTATATAATCCCTATTCGCTGGATGAACAGCAGCTATAGAATCATAGATGAAGAAAACAACACGATGCTTGAACAACACAATTTTATTTTGAAAAGTAAAAATATTAGAATAAAAACTAAAGTAGAATATATAAAGATATCATGGGACTAGTATTAACTTAAGGATGTGAATAAAGAAAAGATACTCAAAAAATCAAAACAAAGTGAAGAAATAACAGAAATTAAAGTCATAAGGAAAATCACACATAAAATCATTAAGGGATAAAGTTATAATTCTGTTACATTAGAAGAATGCAAGCTCGAACCAATAAACCTCGGAAGTTAAGATAAGACGGTAGGAGACAGGAATAGTCAAGGCAAGAATAGTATGCAAGTTACATGACGTTAAGAGGAGAAAAGTAAGGGTGAGACAAAATGAGTCTAGAAAAGGTAAGACAAGACAATGCGAGGAAAGCAAAGTGTAAGCCTTCGAAAGACGAACGTTAGTAGACCTATAAATAGTCAAGACGAAAACTTGACAGGAAACAAGAAGACAAGGTGAGATAATGAAATTGAGTAAACAAGAAACAAAATAAATACACGATGAGACGAATCAAGTAGGTAAAGGCGAAAAAGACAAGACAAGAAGAGAACAAAGCGAGAAAAGACAAAGTAAGTCCGGAAGAAAGAAACAATGCTGGACGAAAGGAGACTGAATTGCATTAAAACATATTTACCCTGTTTGGAATTAACCTAGAACTTGTTAAAATCATTAGGGGACAAAGTCGTAATTCTATTTTTAGAGAGGAATGCAAGATGGAACCAATACACCTTAAAAGTTAAAATAAGACGGTTCGAAACAGGAAGAGTCAAGGCAAGAAAAGTGTATACATGACGTTAAGTGCAGAAAAGCAAGTGTGAGACAAAATAAGACTGGAAAAGGTAAAAGAAGACAATACGAGAAAAGGAAAGTGTAGGCCTTCGACAGATGAAACTTATTGTAGTATAAAATAGTCAATTATAAAGGATGGGTGGAAAGAAGAAAAATTCTCTCCGACACAGGGACTCGAACTTGGGTTTTCAGCTCTACTTGCAACGCTTTATCCACTAAACCACACTGGATTCCATTTCCGATGCCGGATTGTATCCTCTCAGTTTAAGTTCCACCTCTTAGTTTCTCTTTAGTGACCAACCCCCATGCACTGTGTCACAGATATATATATATATATATATATATATATATTTTTAATTACAGCATGCCCTATTACCTAAGTAATACTACATGCTTTCACTTTCCATATAGTACAAATATATATACAATATTTACAATTTGTTAATCTTAATTTACTTAAAGTGTCTATGCATGTATCGTCCTTAAGTTGTATCACACATGTTTAACACTGTAGTAGTGCCTGATCAGATCACACATTTCTAAACTCACTTTTAGTTGCTGTTTTATCACGTTTTTTTTTCATTATATCAGTTGTTTTGTCACGCTTTATTCACTATATTAGTTGCTATTTCGTCACAGATTTATAAATTTTATAGATTGATTAAACACTTTGAGGTAACTGTTCGCAAGCTGTTGGCAAGTCACTCGCCAATCTCCTCCGTTCATCCTGATGTCTCTCATGAGCGATGTCCTCTGCTGTGTGGTGTCTGCACATTCATAAATAAGATGATTCACTGTTTGCTGTACATGTTGGGTCGTCTGTGATGTGGAAGGTAAGACTTGGTTCTGCCGTGTCCTGTGATGACTGCTGTGAATTCTGCAGCTGAAGGTATTGCTAATTTCAGTCTCTACTTAATTGACGGGAAGAAAAACTTCGTTATAGCACCTTTGGTTGTAACATTCCATCTATCTTGCCATTTCTATATTCCTATTTCTTTTATTTCTGTAGCTATTGTTGATTTTGGAGTTTTGCTGTAACTGAATTCTGTGACAGTTGCACAGTGCATGAGTGTTGGCCACTAAAGGGGAGGTGGAACTAAAACTGAGAGAATTCAATCCAGCATCAGAACTGGAATCCGGTGTGGCTTAGTGGATAAAGAGTCAGCACGTAGAGCTGAAAACTCGGGTTCGAGTCCCGGTTGCGAAGAGAATTTTTCTCCGCTCCACCAATCATTCATCATACGATAATGCAAAATTCCTACACGGAAATATCAAACGTTCTTCGGTACATCACAATAATATAAATAGTCAAGACAAATACTTGACAGGAAACGAGAACACAAGGTGAGATAATGCAAAATGAGTAAAATACACGATGAGCGAATTAAGTAAACTTAGTAGACGAAGAAATTAGGAATGGTCAGAGTCAGTCTGTGCTTATCTGCTTAACAAATATTAATTATTAGAATACTTGTCACATTATTTATCCAGTTTAACGTTTTCGGCTTAAGTAAGCCATCTTCAGAAAAATCATGCCTAAAAATACATGGATAAAATTGGTACGTGCGTGTGTATAGTACAATATGGATAAATAAGTTAATTATGAGTATCTACTGTGACAATAGTGAACTTAATGAAAATGTTGAAATAAGGGCTATATGGACCATGGTCATATATTATTAAAATACTAAAATGTTAAAACATGTAAAATATTGTTATAAGTGCAATATGTTGGACCATCTGTGATGATTTCCAATGCTGACTTGAGTGAAGATGATTCAATATCGTGCGTGCGGTGATGGTAGCTCTGTAGTCAGTGGTGGTGGAAAGGCAACAGAGTGACTACAGAGCTACCATCACCGCACGCACGATATTGAATCATCTTCACTCAAGTCAGCATTGGAAATCGTCAAAGATGGTCCAACAATTGCGCTTATAACAATATTTTACCTGTTTTAACATTTTAGTATTTTAATAATCTATGACCATGGCTCATATAGCCCTTGTTTTAACATTTTAATTAATTTAAGTTCATTATTGTCACGGTAGAGACTCATAATTAACTAATTTATCCATATTGTACTACACACACACACACACACGCATGTACCAACTCTATTCACGTATTTTTAGGCATAATTTTTTTCTGAAGATGGCTTATTTAAGCCGAAAACGTTAAACTGAATAAATAATGTGACAAGTATTCTAATAATTAATATTTGTAATTGATTAACTAGCGGACTTACTGGTGTTAATTATGTAAGTCTGTGCGGCTTACAGCTGTTTCGGTGCTTCATCACACCATCCTCAGAGCCTACTGGATCTCGGCGTCATCTCGAACTTCTGTGCCTGTTGTATGGGTGCGTTTGATTGTTGAAAAGTGTTGAAAAATGAAGCCAAATAGTGTGTGTACTGAAATTGATCAGTGTGTTAAGAATTTGATCGGGGTGTGCTTTAGTGTGTGTGTATATTTCGTATTGTTCTAGTGTGTTGAGTTTTTGGTTCTTGGGTTGTAGGCCTATGTGTAGGATTTCCATGTCCGCATTTATGTTATTGTATGTGTGGTTAGCATTGGTTATGTGATCGGCGTATGTAGATGTATTGTGTCCTCTGGTTATTGCTTTAATGTGTTCTTTGTAGCGTGTTTGGAATGATCTGCCTGTCTGTCCAATGTAGAATTTGTCGCAACTATTACATGTGAGATTGTATACACCTGTGTGGTCGTATTTATTTGTTTGTGTTTTTTGTGTGTTGAGATGTCTTTGTAGTGTGTTTTCTGTTCTGTATTTCTGCTTTCTGAATGAAGATGCGATCTTATGTGTGCTTTTGTTTTCATATGTTAGTGTGATGTATTTCTTGTGTTTGTGTTGTGTTTTGCGTGTTTTTGTGTTTGTTAAGTTTTTGTTTTGTCTTTCTTATGATGTTGTCTATTATGTTTGGATTGTAACCATTTTCTTGTGCTGTGTATTTAATTGTGTTCACTTCTTCATTGTAGTGTTGTTGGCTCATTATATTAATTATCATTATATTCTCGTTATACATCTCGTTAATAGTGATAATCATTATATTAATATTTGTTAAGCAGATAAGCACAGACGGACCCTGACCATTCCTAATTTCAATGTATTAGCTTATCGGTCCTCACCATGATTTTCAAATTTAGTACACAAAGGCAAAAAAGACGAAACAAGAAAGGAACAAAGTTGGAAAATAGAAAGCAAGTCGAGAGAGGACGGAACAAAGCTTGACGAAAGGAGATTGAACTGTATTAAAACATATTTCCCCTGCTTGTAATTAACCTACAACTTTTTTACCTTTGTTATTTCGGAGAATTTTCAGTCAAGGTTCATGTATATTCAAATAATTTTCATTGTTTATATCAGAACTGTAATAACTCAGTAGGTCCAGCTTAATTAGCATTGTTCATTAAAAGTTCAGTGCATGTGAAACTAGAAAGTTATACATGTATAATCCGATGGGTCGATAGTACGATATGTGTATTAGTAATTCAACTCAAGCTTGCTCTCGCCCTTACTGTGCCGTGCTGCACAATCTATGTAGACTCCGCTAGTATACTGCAAAATAAAGCATCTCGAGAGTACCCTATGCGGGATTCATCTTTATGTGATTATCTACAAATGGATATACCAAATATAATTCTCTTTAGCTTCCATAGCCTTGTAGATAGCTCATGCGCTTCTCATCCAAACGAACAATAGTTCGATTCCCGGCGTGGGTGATAAAATAAATTTATCTTCCGTTCACGGAACTGATTCTTACCGCTTGTCGTGTGTTGTCCAAGTGGTGGCTATGAGTCATGATCAGAACATAATTAAGAAGATCCACAATGTGAACTTGTCTTCAGTGACGATCCTAAGACAGTCTCATCTACACCGCGCTGCACTTAAGGCGGTATTAAAGGGACACTATACTGAAATTTTCAAGTTCTGTATTTTTAACTATCATACTAATGAAGCTAGATTCAACAAATTTTGATCACTGATATGTACAGTAGTGGCAAAAAGACCGGACCGACCCTTGTAGCTGATTTCAGAGCCTTGTTCACTCCAGAGCACGATAGACTGTTAACTAAGACTTTCGTGGTTCGAATCCTGCCTGGGAAGGAAACTTTTTTTGTTCCTTATTCAAATTTTTCCCAATACTTTTCGATTGCAGTGATATTTTACTACTTAATTAACTTATTATTCCCAGAACATGAATTTTACTAGCTTATTTTCTAATGGCTTTCTAAATGGCTACGTCAGCAGTCGAAACTATAGATTACCAATTTCAATAGATTACTCGCTATCTTGTGAATGCGGGCGTGGCATGCGCAGTGGCTCATTTCGGGGACTTTGATTATTCCGTCGGTCCGGTTTGTTTTTGCCGCTACTGTACATCAGGTTAATAGTGACAAATGTACAAAATTTTATCCTCCTACGATAAGTGGTTTGCATTTTATTATATTTTATTTTAATATTTAATCCCTTTATATAAAAATTTCCTTGCGCCACAATTTTCATTATTCTTAACTAATACTCACTTATATGGATCCTTATATACGTGAGATCAATATTTACTACAGTACTTTGCTGTAAAATAATCAACAAATTACTATAATGTTTTACTATAAAAGAATAAAAAAATCTTATTCAATGCAGTGGCATTTGACTGGAATCAATGGCCGTACAATGGCAATTAAAACCAAAATGAAAGATAGAAAACAAAATAAAGCAAACAATGTGCAAAGTGAAACTACGAAGGAGGGATGTCAGGACTATTGCATTTTTTCTCTGGCCTTCCAGGATCTATCCACAAAGCTGACAAATGAAAGCGCTGAACAAGTCTTAATGTGACTTGATTCCACGTTGTCTGAACATCCACAGAGCATGCAATGGGGCCTGGATAGTACACCGAGGCGGTAGAGGTGATCAGCCAGACAGTCATGACCCACTGCGGTATATTAGTAACCATTAAAATATTTCGATTCACTGTACAGAAAACCTAATAGTAATGTTTGTTCCAATGTATTAAAAATTATATAAATTGTGGCACAAGGGACTTCTTATACATCAGTACAATATTTTATTAAGTTATTAATAAAATGCAGACAACTTACGGTAGAGGAATGCAATTTTTTACATGTGTTATTGTGTACTAGATACACCATTGATCAAAGTTTTGTGAATTTAGCTTTTAAAATTAGGAAGTTAGTAATTTCAGTATATAGTGTTCCCTTAAAAGGAGACAAAGGAAAAGGATTCGCTTTAAAAGGTTAGAAAACAACGCGAAAATGAAACACAATACACTAATTAACTTAAATTGTCACTGGCAATAATTATAATACTGAAAAGTATGTTGTAATATATGAGACCTTGTTTCAGTCGTTTACTCATGCAGAAGAAAAGGTTTACGGCAAGGAATGTTAATTGTTGGACAACGAGGTGTGCTATACAAATAAATATAATATAATAAAATACAAAATATATTTATCTTAAAAATATATAAAATATAAATTTCACTTATTTCCTGCCTTAAAGTGAAAATTTAGGTACGCCTACTGACATATTCATCACAATATAGACTTCTAGAACGTGATCAATTTTAAAGGCAATCTCAGAAAATGTGGTTTCTGGTCATCTACACTACCCGGTCTCAGCTGGCAAAGCAACCGGCTACGGAGTGGAAAGTTTCAATTTCATTTTTGAGTGATGGCGGAATTTTATCGTTACCAAAACTTCCATAACGACCTCCTGTCAGATGAAGTACGTAAGTACCTGGTCTTTCTGGGTTTTAGATGCGGTTGGACCATGGTGCCGACCACACAACCTCGTTGTAGTGCTGATTTCGGAAGCATGAAGCTTTAGTTCCATGTCCCCTACCCATCTTCCTAACTTGAAAGGGTGTGGCTTTACTTTTACACTATCCGATTCTGCTAATAAACACATTAACTGTGTGCGGAGGAAACGGACAGAAGCCTTTATATACTACTATCTTAAATTACCCGACGTTGCCCGGGTTTTAAATTTTGGTCTATTTCTAAATAAACTGTTCGTTAGACTTATCGGAGACCTCGGCAAGGGAACTATATAAAACCAAAACGAACCATATTTACGTATGTTTTCTCCTCCCTAGTGACGAATATTAAAGAAAGTGCCACTAATATCCAAAAAAACTGACTAATCGAAATAATTCCATCTCACCTATGAATAGAGTTTTAACAACATTAAGACCTTATGCTACAGGGATATTTAAGATATTTAACATTGTGATTGATGATCATATTTATCGTACCACGGCATTATGCATTATTAAGCCTTTCTGCCCACAATATATTTAATTTCCTTCAAGGCCAAACTACAATCTGTAACGGATGGATTCTATCAAATACATGGATTTCAGGGTGTTTTGCAGTAACGGAGACTATACTCATCAGAATTCACTCTCCTGGAGAAGGCAATGAAGAACACTACCACAACAGAAAATCATATTTTTCTATAAACGGCCAAGTCATTAGTGACCATAACTTATTAATAAGAGACGGGTTAACAGTAACAGTAAAATAGGCTCTATATTATTATTGCAATATTATAATATTGTAATATTATCACAAATATTACTATAACTTACAATAATTGCTTAAAATCGAATGGCTATAATAGCAATACGTGGGATAAGAACATCATCTTCTTTCGTTTTTCCAGTTAATATTGCCACCCATATTACGTTTCGCATGAGTTTTTGACACAAATTCTTGTTAGTGGATAATTTGGGTGAGTCAATATTTCGCAATAGTAGGTCTACTATGGCTATTCAATATTAAGTAAATTATGTGGTAGCAATCCTTCTAGTTTGAAAGAATTCTAGAATTCAATTGGATAAAACAGTCTGCTCACTATCTACAAAACTGCATCGAGGAATTCATAATACGGTCCTGGACTGCGTAAGATATTTATTGCATGAATTATCTAGTTTTAGCCTTCATGATGTGTAACAACAATGTAATTTAATTTCGTGTTAAAATTTCCAAGGCCTCGTGAAAGTCTATGTTAAATACAACAGACAATAATAAAGAACAATTGACTGTGGAAGATTTTGCATTTTAATATAATACATGAATATTTGATCTATTTATTTTTATTTTTTATATATTTAATTAATTTAACTTCCATTTGCACAATTTTAATGTAGCCTATGTTCTTCTCCTGGTTACGAAGGTTAAATGTGCAAACTTTGGCACATATCGGTCAAAGCGTGTAGATTTGTATAGAGAACATACACACACATACATACATACATACATACATACATACATACATACATACATACATACATAGCCTACCCACATTCAATTTTATATATTAAGATGAAACGTTGATGCAGGTTCGAACCATACCTACATATGTTATGGTTAAGATCAAATTGGGAAACACTATGGCTAGCTTTTAGCCCTGCAGATACCTCCGTAGATACATAAAAGTCACCAGATAACACCGCTTTTCCTAACACCTCAAGTGACCCCGACAGGTATTAATAACACTTGGATGCTGAAAGTCGACGTAATGGAGTCTCTTCCAGAAACAAATATTTCTCGTATGTGATCGTCTATCATCCATTGAGCATTTAGTACCGGGACACGGTTGGCAATGTTTCAGAGAGGAGCAATAAACTCGTTGGTCGTCTACATTCGGAATCACCGAAGCTCGTACACCTTAGCTTGAAACATTACTCGACGGCATGAAAGACGGTGGAAAAAGTAGAATAAAATGAATTGTGTTGGAATGAAATTGGTAACGTTGAGGGAAGAGGGAGAACTTCAATAAAATCTCTAGTTGGCAATTTTGTTCAAAACAAATCGTCGGCTTACAAGCAAAAAACAAACCCATTTATGCCCAGTGGGTCGTTTTCGACCCATTGCTTAAAATATTTTCCACACGAATTAGTCTAGGCAACAATACGTATCTACTTTTCTTAGATGCACAAAGGTACAATGCACTTGTGGAACACGCGGGAAACCAACAGACCACGTCATTATTGCGCGGGAACTTGCCGAATAAATATGACGCAACTACCGTCAGCCTTGGAGAAGAAACAGTGAATAAAAACTCTGTTCAATCCGTGAATTTTATTAACAATCAGTATTTCCTGCCAAGAAGATTCAGGAGAATATGTATCTTGTATGTTTTTGTCAATATTTACGCTATTTGCTGTACAGTAGGGCTTAGAATTTAGTGTGGGTCGATAACGACCCACTAAGAACTTATTCGAGAATTACCTTTCACATAGCTTTTCATTATGAAATCATTTTGTTTTTTATTATTTTCCTTTGAGCGATGTTTTTACGAACAACTACCTCAATAGAAGTTCGTGTAAGGATTAGGAGTGCTTTTGGGAATGATAATTCTGATAGCACTTCTCGGAATATCTCAGGCTTATTACCGCTTTCGTTTACAACATTGTTTTATTTGTGTAATGTTATATCTCACTGCTTGGGATGCACTCTGGATAGTCTTTGACGAACTAAGTAGTTCATAATTCTCGGCACTAGCGGCACCTATGAGAGTGAAAGCCGAGTGTGAATAACAATCAGAGTGACCCTGTTTTGTCTTTTTATTATTTTCATGAGCGTTCCCTACTGGCCCCATCTGAAAACTGAGATCCTTCATTAAAGTTTCCATAATCATAATTATTCCCTCTTTTCAGACTCACTAGTCTGACAGTAATCTAAATTCTAGTATAGTTGGAGAGATCTGATTCTTCCGAAATCCCAAAATACGGGGCAGACACATTCATTGGTCTGCCTGAGGATAACGGATGCAGATTCTGGAGATGAAGATTTCAAGAACTCCAACCGAGGTCAACTACAAGCCACAGCAGAGTTAGTGACAGAGCTACCAGTCATTCTTCAGCCTTATAATGAGGAAAGGGGCACCGATATTAGAAAAGATTCAGATCTTATCAGCAATGAAATTGAGAATTCCCTACCACCGACACGTAGAATCAAGCGAGAAAGAAATAAAGGTGAGCATCACGTCTAACGAACAAAAAGTATCCCCTTTACAAGAAGAGGAAATCAAAGTTCGTCTGCCTTGTGTTTGCCGTAAAGATAATTGCAATATGAGTGGAGTACATATTTCTGATATACGTGGAAAAAATGGCACATACCATTACTTTCGTAGTTATTAGATGTGTGCATGAACAATGCTTGGCTTCTCAGTCAGTCGATCATATGGAAAGTGTTTGGATGCACTCGCCTTCGGCCACGAAATAACGCAAGCCTAAAATATGACACTTCTCCAAAGAGTGGAAGACGAGTTCGTTCCTTTGATACCATCAAAGAACACAGGAGGAAGGATCACTGTGACACTATAGCCCAACAACAAAGACGGCGATAAAAGATTTGTGGCAATGTAAAAGCATGTCAGAGGTGCACCATATCATGAGTAGAACTAAGGACTTAAGTCATGTATTTTTAGTAGGTTATTTTACGACGCTGTACTAATATCTCATGTTATTTAGTGTCTAAATGAGATAAAGGTGATAATACGCGTGAAAAGTGTCCAGGGTCCAGCACCGATAGTTACCCAGCATTTGCTCATATTGGGTTGAGGGAAAAACCCGGAAAAAAAACCTCAACCAGGTAACTTGCCCCGACCGGGATTCGAACCCGGGCAACCTGGTTTCGCGGCCATACGCGCTAACCGTTACTCCCACAGGTGTGGACTTTGTCATGTACCATAATTTATTGTGTGTTTCAAATTATTTATTTTTTCAAGTACAAGTTTTCCTTTCAGATTTGTGAATGTAAAATATATGTGAATGTGAATGTAGCTCTCAGGGAAATTATAATTATTATTCAATAATAGTACATTATGCAACGAGCCTATAATGATAGTTATTAAGACACAAGTATGTTTGTTTATGAAACGAGCGCAAGCGAGTTTCATAATTTTCATACGAGCGTCTTAATTACCATTATAGGCAAGTTTAATACAACTTTTTATGCTCGACCATATTTCTAACTTTAAATTATTCAGAAGTATACATTTTATTTGTATCTGACAGAAGATCGGAAGTGACCTTGTTCATAGCTCTTGAATTGTGAGATGTGCGCAGACGCGAAAATATTTATTTTTTCCGAGGAACAATGCCATTGACCTTGATGTAATGCAGAGAATGTATAACCTGGAAATTGATTTAGAATTGAAAAACGAGATGACAAATTGAATTTATTTGACTATTATTCATAATTAACGCTAATTATTATAGTAATAGACCATAACCTTCTGCGACAGTATTGGATTTCCAGACTCCGTGACGTTTCACTCGTCTTTCGATTGCATATCCGAGAATAATCGAAAACCTGAACTTTAATGAATAGGTGTACTTTAATGACATGCATTCAAGGACTGCTACCAGGTGTATAATTACTCCATTTCGGCATGGTCGAGGATAAATATTAAAAAAAAATAGTATGCGTTTTTAATATGGTAATGATTTGTTTATACATTACTTTTAAATTTAACAAGTTGCATACTACACAAAAGCATAAATAAAACAAGAAATCATCAAAACATTATAATGAACAAATTCTCGAGGAAGTGCCTAGTGGGTCGTTATCGACCTACCCCATAAATTTTCAGCGAAGTAACAAAATCAGTATTTTCATAGTTCCTCATGCTTACAACATCCCTCTAACTCACTTAATATGATATGTGAAACAAAAATTGAAAAAAAAAAATAATAATAATCTGGGCATAAATGGGTTGTCAAAAAATATGACTTCTGAGAAAAAGGCGTTTTGAAAGCTCTTAACAAAAATAAATCCTTAAAATATAATTTTAGTAAGTTGTTTCTCTTAATGTGCATTTAATTGTCCAATTCTAAGTTTATATGCATACAATATACGTCTTTTTCTCAGAAGTAATATTTTTTACTTAATTTGTTTTGGTTGTAAATCGACGAGATTACACTAATACTACAGTCAGCTCAGAGATTCAATCCGACTTTGTGGAATCATTCATTCATTCATAGTGTTCTACCCAACGGTAGATCTTTCACTGCAAATCCAGCATTCTCCAGCCTTATTAATTTTTGCCTTCCTCTTTGCCTGCTCATATAATCCATATTCTTAATGTCTATCATCTGATATGTTCTTCTGCCCCGAACTCTTCTCCCGTTCACCATTCCTTCCAGTGCATTCTTCAAAAGGCAGTTTCTTCTCAATCAGTGACCCAGACAATTCCTTTTCCTCTTTCTGATCAGTTTCAGCATCATTATTTCTTTACCCACTCTTTCCAACATAGCTTCTTTTCTTATTCTGTCTGTCCACTTCACACGCTCCATTCTTCTCCATATCCATATTTCAAATGCTTCTATTGGCTTCTCTTCACTTCGCCGTAATGTCCGCGTTTCTGCCCCATACAATGCTATACTCCACACAAAGCACTTAACCAGTCTCTTCCTTAGTTCTTTCTCCAGAGATCCGCAGAAGATGCTGCTTTTTCTATTAAAAGCTTTCTTTGCATTTGCTATTCTCCTTTTGACTTCCTGGCAGTAGCTCATGTTACTGCTTATAGTACACCCCAACTATTTGAAGCTATCCACTTGCTATACTGCCTTATTCAGAATTCGCAAGTTTGCGTTCCTAACTTTTCTTCGTATGATTAATGTCTTTTAAATGACAGCTGTGGAATGAAGATAAATGCCAAAAAGGCGAAGACTATGTGAAATGATTTGACTTTTAATATTATTTTACATAGTCTATATGTAAATTTCCAGATTTTTATTTGTTTCAAACAATCCTAGAAATATAAATTTATGGAATAAAGAAATGTAGCCAGACTGAAGAAACAATCTGTCTATGAGCAAGCCGAAATGGTTTATACTCGTACCACAGTCTAGTATATACAGTCACGAAGCTTGAGTTGTGAGAGTACTAGGAACAAAAGACTGTGCAGGTACTATTTCGTATTGTCTGTAAAGAGGCGATATTACCGATCCTGGTGGTTAGCAACTATCAATGGATGCATATTTACTATGTATTGAGCTTCGTGACTGTATACAGTCTTACTAGACTGTGCTCGTACTTTGTGCTAATGATGATTTTGATGTTAATGGTGATGATTAAGGAGAGGATTCCTATGTAATTAAATATTCTTTTTGCGTGTGATAAAACACAATTAACGAAGTTAAAAATTCCGAACAAGAAGTTTCAAATAATTTCAAGGGAAAAATTGTTCCGGGGCCGGGTATCGATTCCGGGACCTCTGGTTGAACGTACCAGCGCTCTGACAACTGAGCTACCCGGGAACTCCACCCGACACCGTCTCAACCTTTCCCTTTTATATCCACACAACTCGCGTGGAGTGACGAACCGCCAGAGACCCACATCTAGTGCACACAATCTCTGTGTGACTTGAAATTGTGGTTTTCTGTTAACGTACACAGTGACGTATATATAATCTACTTTACAGGGAGCCTTACCTGAAAGACTAGATTTGCATGAAGTTTCAAGTTTAAAACCTGAATTTTATTTCACATAAAAACACATATTTTCACAAATAATTTACGTAAATACATATTTTCAGGAAATCTATTATAAACACATAAATCTTGGAGTTTATTTTATTTAAGTAACTTTTTACAAGAACTTTTAAATATTTTAAAACTAAATCAATTATGTCACTCAGAAGTACGTTATCTTTTTTTAAGAATTCTTGGTCACTTCGTGTTTCTGAGCGCTGTGAGGTGTATCGGTGATCCATTTTCGTAATAGTACCGGTATCGCCTCAAGTTCTGAGAAATCCTAGCACCATATCAGTGTTATTATTAGAGAGTAAATTAACATGGACAAGGAGGAGAGATCTTGCAACACATAATTACGAATGTTTATTGTTGCTGAAAATGATTTCATTCCACACCTTGTTTGTGAAACACAACAGATAAAACCTCGGGTATAAACATTATTTAATTTAAACAAATCTCTCGCCTCTCGCTCATGTCTATCAAGTAAGGAACTATAAGTTATATTATCTTGTGATTCCCTGTTATCGGGCTTCGTCAATCGATATCCTTCAAGATATACTGAAAGATGGTTATTTAAAAAACGATTTGGCTTTCCTATTAGCAAATTTAAGCTTTTTGTGTGACACCATAAAAAAACTCAAACATCCAAAAACCTGTTGTCTGAAACAGGGAGGTGCGTGCCGTGGAAATTAAACTACACTTGCTACCAGGTTCAGAAGCACAATTACTAAGGGACAAATTCCAGATTGTGTTTGGGAAAAACAGTGGATATAAAAAAATGTGTAAAGTTGCTCAAGTATTGGAGGGTGTGTCTGTAGGTGAAATTGACGGTGTTTGTGTTTGTGACATTCCTCTCTTTAAATATGCACGTCTGACGTCCTGTGATGTGGAAAGCTCGTTTTCACAGTATAAGTCGTTGTTCAGAGATAATCGGCATGCATTTGTGATGGAGAATTTGGAGATGACCTTCGTTGCTCACTGCAATTCTCGGCCAACTACTAGCACTCAAGTGTGGTTGGTGAGTACCTAGTAACAGTTTTTTTTTCAAGTTAAGTAAGGTATTTTTGTCATATTTAAAAATATTTTTTTTTTTATTCTTAGCAAATATTTTCGTACTTTTTAGCACATAAAAAATAAATATATTTAAATTTTTAGCACATAAAAATCCGCTCCCTAGTGATGATGATTGTGACAACTGTATGACCCAGGAAAAGCGTATCTAATAGAGCGAGACTAAAAGATTGCAAGTGCTTGCATACAAGCGTATGATTATTGATGACCTTTGCCATTACATTATAAGGTCGGTGCCAGTAATCTGGATGATGACTGTGATCTTGGAGCTGTCTGTACTCAAATTTTTACATCATATACGTTCACTCACGCACACAACGGTATGTCATATAACATAGAAACAATGAAGTTTGTTCTAACCCCTCTTGTAAACACAGGAGGAAGCATTCTCCCTCTCTCTCGCTTCATTAGTCGACCACAATGTGCATATAGGCGGTATGTAAACAGTGGCCCGCGGGCCTAATACGTACAGCATTCATAGTGAAGGTGATGGGGTTTGGGGGGAGGACGACCCTAACTGGTCATCACTACACAGTTGTACGGCGGAGTACTGCATGTGGGGTGCCTCAAGGGTGTATTCATGAAGGGCAGATGGGGGTCAAGATATATAAGGATGTTTGGGAAGCTTCGTAGTGTGGAAAATGAGATCTTAGATTGAAGGGAATGTAAGCAACTAGTATATCGTTACGACTTCTGCCTTACACTCTGACGACGTAAAATTGTATTTAAAGAGAAATGAAGTTGTCTCCCACAGTACAATAAATTTCATACGTGAAAATTTAATATGTTTCGATAAGACAGAGAATAACGTTTTAGTAGAGTTTGTTTCCGTTGCAAGGAAGTAATCGAATTGCTATTGGCAGATATAAGTGTGGAACGGATTTCTAGGTGCTAAAAAGAGAGATTGAAGGCTTTATAAAATTCAGTTTAAGACTTTAGAAGTAAATATATCGATCGTCCAGTTCAAAAGTGCGACAACTAAAAAATTGCCATTTTTTAGTTATTTATACTACTGAAAGCCCCTTTCGGAGCTCTTTCCGATGCAGTATTGAAGTAAGTCATTAAGTCATATTTACAAGCAAAAAGAAAATAAAACACTAAAGAACTGCTTTAGAAATAATTATAACTATGGAGTTTACTAATTCATTATTAGTACATTTCGAAATGTATTAATAATGAACTGGAAGATTGTGATAAACTCGTCCTGAATATTGACTCATTTCTAATTGTCGTGGTTTGAACCACAACTCTGTTCCTTCTAAGTGATTTATTTGAAACTTTCAACTGAAGATATCTCAAAACTTATTTTTTTAAGTTGTCGCACTTTTGAACTAGACGATAGATATATAAAATTAACAATCAATAATTTTAATTTTAGTATTTTAGTAATTTTTTAGTAATTTTAAATTTATATTCCTCTTATATTAATAATATATCTGAGCTGCGACCGAACACGAGCGCTGCTCATTCGATCCTCAAATTTTGATAATATTATTGTATCCTCTTTTTATATTGAATGTATTATTTTATTTCTATTTCTATTGTTGTAATTGTATTCTGTATTCTATTCGATTTTAGGTGGAATGTATGGTGCTACTGAAGACTCAGATTATATCAGTGAAAGAGATTGATTGCTGATTGGTCAATTTCATTTAGCATAACGAGAGTGCATTGACGCGAAAACTAATTTGTAATCTCTCGCCTAACTTGAGCAGCGAGGATGGACTTTTCCAAACGAATTTCAGTTCGAGGAAATTAGATCTTCTTTCCCCCCTCCCTTCTAAGACCAATATGGGACAAACTTACCGAGCCAGTGTTTGTCTGTAAGTGATATGTAATTAATTTTAAGTAGCATTTATATAGTGTGTTGTTGCTATACTATACTAGACTAGACTATACTATACTATGCTATGCTATGCTATACTATACTATACTATACTATACTATACTATACTATACTATACTAGACTATACTAGACTATACTATGCTATACTATACTATACTATACTATACTAGTCTATACTATACTATTCTATACTATACTAGACTATACTATACTATACTATACTATACTAGACTAAACTATACTATACTATACTATACTAGCCTATACTATACTATGCTATGCTATGCTATGCTATACTATACTATACTATACTAGACTATACTAGAGTATGCTATGCTATGCTAGGCTTTGCTATACTATACTATACTAGACTAAACTAGACTATACTATACTATACTATACTATGCAATGCTATGCTATGCTATGCTATACTATAGTATACTATACTAGACTATACTAGACTATGCTATACTATACTATACTATACTATACTATACTATACTATACTATACTATACTATACTAGACTATGCTATGCTATGCTATGCTATGATGTATTATACTATACTATAATATACTAGACTATACTAGACTATGCTATGCTATGCTATGCTAGGCTATGCTATACTATGCTATGCTATGCTATGCTATACTATACTATACTATGCTATGCTATGTTATACTATACTATACTATACTATACTAGGCTATGCTATGCTATGCTATGCTATGCTGTACTATACTATACTATACTAGGCTATGCTATGCTATGCTATACTATACTATACTAGACTATACTATACTATACTATGCTATGCTATACTACACTATACTATACTATACTATACTATATTATTCTATACTATACTATACTATACTAGGCTATGTTATGCTATGCTATGCTATGCTATGCTAATCTATACTATACTATACTATACTAGGCTATGCTATGCTATGCTATGCTATGCTATGCTACGCTATACTATGCTATGCTATGCTATGCTATGCTATGCTATACTATACTATATACTATACTATACTATACTATACTATTACTATGCTATGCTATGCTATGCTATACTATACTATACAATACTATACTATACTATACTAGACTATACTATGCTATGCTATACTATACTATACAATACTATACTATACTATACTATACTATACTATACTATAATATACTATACAATGCTATATACTATACTATACTATACTACACTATACTATACTATACTAGACTATACAATGCTATCCTATACTATACTATACTATACTATACTATGCTATATGCTATATTATACTATACTAGACTATACTATGCTATGCTATACTATACTATACTATACTATGCTATGCTATGCTATGCTGTGCTGTGCTATGCTATGCTATGCTATACTATACTATACTAGACTATGCTATGCTATGCTATGCTATACTATACTATACTATACTATACTATACTATACTATACTATACTAGGCTATGCTATGCTATGCTATGCTGTACTATAATATAGTAGACTATACTATAGTATACTATACTATACTATACTATACTATACTATACTATACTATACAATGCTATATACTATACTATAATATACTACACTATACTATACTATACTAGACTATACTATGCTATCCTATACTATACTATACTATACTATACTAGACTAAACTATACTATACTATACTAGCCTATACTATACTATGCTATGCTATGCTATACTATACTATACTATACTATACTATACTATACTATACTATGCTATACTATACTATACTATACCATACTAGACTATACTATATACTATACTATACTATACTATACTATGCTAAACTATACTATACTAGATTATACTATGGTATGCTATGCTATGCTATACTATATTATACTATACTATACTATACCATACTATACTATACTAGACTAGACTAGACTATACTATACTATGCTATGCTATGCTATGCTATGTTATGCTATACTATACTATACTAGACTATATTATACTATACTATACTATACTATACTATACTATACTATACTATACTATACTATACTATACTATACTATGCTATGCTAAGCTATGCAATACTATACTATACTATACTATACTATACTATACTAGACTATACTATGCTATACTATACTATACTATACTATATTATACTATGCTATATACTATACTATACTATACTATACTATGCTATACTAGACTATACTATACTATACTATATTATACTATACTATAATATACTATACTATATTATACTATAATATACTATACTATACTATATTAGACTATACTATATACTATACTATACTGTACTATTCTATACTATACTACACTATACTATACTAATTTATACTATATACTATACTATACTATACTATTCTATACTATACTATACTATACTATACTAGACTATGCTATACTATACTATACTATACTAAACTATACTATACTATACTAGACTATACTATATACTATACTATACTATGCTATGCTATGCTATGGTTTGCTATACTATACTATACTATACTATACTATACTATACTATATTATACTATACTAGACTATACTATGCTATGCTATGCTATGCTATGCTATACTATACTATACTATACTATACTATACTATACTATACTATGCTATGCTATGCTATGCTATGCTATACTATACTATACTATACTATACTATACTATACTAGACTATACTATGCTATGCTATACTATACTATACTATACTATACTATACTATACTATACTATACTATAATATACTATGCTATATACTATACTATACTATACTATACTATACTATATTATACTATACTATAATATACTATACTATACTATACTATACTATACTATACTATGCTATACTAGACTATACTATAATATACTTTACTATACTATACTATCCTATGTTATGCTATGCTATACTATACTATACTATACTATACTATACTATACTATACTATACTATACTAGACTAGACTATACTATACTATGCTATGCTATGCTATATTATACTATACTATACTATACTAGACTATACTAGACTATACTATGCTATACTATACTATACTATACTAGTCTATACTATACTATTCTATACTATACTAGACTATACTATACTATACTATACTATACTATACTATACTATACTATACTATACTAGACTAAACTATACTATACTATACTAGCCTATACTATACTATGCTATGCTATGCTATGCTATACTATACTATACTATACTATACTAGACTATACTAGAGTATGCTATGCTATGCTAAGCTTTGCTATACTATACTATACTAGACTAAACTAGACTATACTATAGTGTACTATACTATGCTATGCTATGCTATGCTATACTATAGTATACTATACTATACTATACTATACTATACTATACTATACTATACTATACTATACTATACTATACTATACTAGACTATGCTATGCTATGATGTATTATACTATACTATACTATACTAGACTATACTTGACTATGCTATGCTATGCTATGCTATGCTATGCTATTCTATGCTATGCTATGCTATGCTATGCTATACTATACTATACTATGCTATGATATGCTATATTATACTATACTATATTATACTAGGCTTTGCTATGCTATGCTATGCTATGCTGTACTATACTATACTATACTATACTAGGCTATGCTATGCTATACTATATTATACTAGACTATACTATACTATACTATGCTATGCTATACTACACTATACTATACTATACTATATTATTCTATACTATACTATACTATACTATACTAGGCTATGCTATGCTATGCTATGCTATGCTATGCTATGCTAATCTATACTATACTATACTAGGCTATGCTATGCTATGCTATGCTATCCTATGCTATACTATGCTATGCTATGCTATGCTATGATATGTTATGCTATACTATACTATATACTATACTATTACTATGCTATGCTATGCTATGCTATACTATACTATACAATACTATACTATACTATACTATACTATACTAGACTATACTATGCTATGCTATACTATACTATACAATACTATACTATACTATACTATACTATACTATACTATACTATACTATATTATACTATACAATGCTATATACTATACTATACTATACTACACTATACTATACTATACTACACTATACTATGCTATCCTATACTATACTATACTATACTATACTATGCTATATACTATATTATACTATACTAGACTATACTATACTATACTATACTAGGCTATGCTATGCTGTGCTATGCTATACTATACTATACTATGCTATGCTATGCTATGCTGTGCTATGCTATGCTATGCTATGCTATGCTATGCTATGCAATGCTATACTATACTATACTATACTAGACTATGCTATGCTATACTATACTATACTATACTATACTATACTAGGCTATGCTATGCTATCCTATACTATACTATACTATACTATGCTATGCTATGCTATGCTGTGCTGTGCTATGCTATGCTGTGCTGTGCTATGCTATGCTATGCTATGCTATGCTATCCTATGCTATGCTATGCTATACTATACTATACTATACTAGACTATACTATACTATACTAGACTATACTATACTATACTATACTATACTAGACTATTCTATGCTATGCTTTGCTATGCTATACTATACTATACTATACTATACTAGACTAGACTTTACTATGCTATGCTATACTATAATATACTATACTATACTATACTATACTATACTATACTATACTATGCTATATACTATACTATACTATACTATACTATATTATACTATACTATACTATACTATACTATACTATGCTATACTATACTATACTATTCTATACTATACTATACTATACTAGACTATACTATACTATACTATGCTATACTATACTAGACTATACTATACTATACTAGACTATACTATACTATACTATACTATACTATGCTATACTATACTATACTATACTATACTATACTATACTATGCTATACTATACTAGACTATACTATATACTATACTATACTATACTATACTATACTATACTATACTATACTATACTATACTATACTAGACTATACTATATACTATACTATACTATACTATACTAGACTATGCTATAATATACTATACTATACTATACTATGCTATACTAGACTATACTATACTATATTTTACTATAATATACTCTCCTATGCTATGCTATACTATACTATACTATACTATACTAGACTATACTACACTATACTATATACTATACTATACTGTACTATACTATACTATACTAGACTATACTATACTATACTATACTATACTAGACTATACTATGCTATGTATGTTATGCTATGCTATACTATATTATACTATACTATACTATACTAAACTATATTATACTATTATATACTAGACTAGACTATACTATACTATACTATACTAGACTAGACTATACTATGCTATACTATGCTATGCTATGCTATACTATGCTACACTATACTATACTATATTATACTAGACTATACTATGCTATACTATACTATACTATACTATACTAGACCATACTAAGCTATGCTATACTATACTATACTATACTATACTATACAATACTATGCTATATACTATACTATACTATACTATACTATACTATACTATACTATACTATGCTATGCTATACTATACTATGCTATACTAGACTATACTATACTATATTTTACTATAATATACTCTCCTATGCTATGCTATACTATACTATACTATACTAGACTATACTATACTATGCTGTGCTATGCTATACTATACTATACTATGCTATGCTATGCTATGCTATGCTATACTATACTAGACTATACTATACTATGCTATACTATACTATACTATACTATACTATACTAGACTATACTATACTATACTATACTATACTCTGCTAAGCTATACTATACTATACTATACTATACTAGACTATACTATACTATACTAGACTATACTATACTATGCTATGCTATACTATACTATACTATACTATACTATGCTATGCTATACTATAATATACTATAATATATTATACTATACTAGACTATACTATACTAGACTATACTATACTATACTATACTAGACTATACTATACTAGACTATAATATACTGTACTATGCAAAGCTATGCTATGCAATATATACTATACTATACTATACTAGACGATACTATACTATGCTATGCTATGCTATACTATACTATACTATGCTATACTATACTATACTATACTATACTATACTATACTATAATATACTAGACTATGCTATGCTATGTTATGCTATATTCTACTATACTATACTATACTATACTATACTATACTATGCTAGGCTATGCTAAGCTATGCTAAGCTATGCTTTGCTATGCTTCACTATACTATACTCTATTATACTATGCTATGCTATGCTATGCTATGCTATGCTATGCTATGATATGCTATACTATACTATACTATACTATGCTATGCTATACTATGCTATGCTATGCTATGCTATGCTATGCTATGCTATACTATACTATACAATACTATACTATACAATACTATACTAGAATATGCTATGCTATGCTATGCTGTACTATACTACACTATACTATGCAATGCTATACTATACTATACTATACAATACTATACCATACTAGACTATACTATATACTATACTATACTATACTATACTATACTATACTATACTATACTATGCTAAACTATCTATACTAGATTATACTATGGTATGCTATGCTATGCTATACTATATTATACTATACTATACTATACTATACTATACTAGACTAGACTAGACTATACTATAATATGCTATGCTATGCTATGCTATGTTATGCTATACTATACTATACTATACTAGACTATACTATACTATACTATACTATACTATACTATACTATACTATGCTATGCTAAGCTATGCAATACTATACTATACTATACTATACTAGACTATACTATGCTATACTATACTATACTATACTATACTATACTATACTATGCTATATACTATACTATACTATACTATACTATACTATGCTATACTAGACTATACTATACTATACTATATTATACTATACTATAATATACTATACTATATTATACTATAATATACTATACTATACTATATTAGACTATACTATAAACTATACTATACTGTACTATTCTATACTATACTACACTATACTATACTAATTTATACTATATACTATACTATACTATACTATACTATACTATACTATAATATACTATACTAGACTATGCTATACTATACTATACTATACTAAACTATACTATACTAGACTATACTATATACTATACTATACTATGCTATGCTATGCTATGCTTTGCTATACTATACTATACTATACTATACTATACTACACTATACTATACTATATTATACTATACTAGTCTATACTATGCTATGCTATGCTACGCTATGCTATGCTATGCTATGCTATACTATACTATACTATACTATACTATGCTATGCTATGCTATACTATACTATACTATACTATACTATACTATACTATACTATACTATACTATACTATATTATGCTATGCTATACTATACTATACTATACTATACTATACTATACTATACTATAATATACTATGCTATATACTATACTATACTATACTATACTATACTATGCTATACTAGACTATACTATAATATACTTTACTATACTATACTATCCTATGTTATGCTATGCTATATTATACTATACTATACTATACTAGACTAGACTAGACTAGACTAGACTATACTATAATATGCTATGCTATGCTATACTATACTATACTATACTATACTATACTATACTATACTATACTATACTATACTAGACTATACTAGACTATACTATGCTATACTATACTATACTATACTATACTAGTCTATACTATACTATTCTATACTCTACTAGACTATACTATACTATACTATACTATACTATACTATACTAGACTAAACTATACTATACTATACTATACTAGCCTATACTATATTATGCTATGCTATGCTATGCTATACTATACTATACTATACTAGACTATACTAGAGTATGCTATGCTATGCTAAGCTTTGCTATACTATACTATACTAGACTAAACTAGACTATACTATACTATACTATACTATGCTATGCAATGCTATGCTATGCTATGCTATACTGTAGTATACTATACTATACTATACTAGACTATACTATACTATACTATACTATACTAGACTATGCTATGCTATGCTATGCTATGATGTATTATACTATACTATACTATACTAGACTATGCTATGCAATGCTATACTATGCTATGCTATACTATGCTATGCTATGCTATGCTATGCTATACTATGCTATGCTATGCTATACTATACTATACTATACTATACTATACTATACTATACTATACTATACTAGGCTATGCTATGCTATGCTATGCTATGCTGTACTATACTATACTATACTATACTAGGCTATGCTATGCTATGCTATACTATACTATACTAGACTATACTATACTATACTATGCTATGCTATACTACACTATACTATACTATACTATACTATATTATTCTATACTATACTATACTATACTATACTAGGCTATGCTCTGCTATGCTATGCTATGCTATGCTATGCTATTCTATACTATACTATACTAGGCTATGCTATGCTATGCTATGCTAAGCTATACTATGCTATGCTATGCTATGGAATGCTATGCTATGCTATGCTATACTATACTATACTATACTATACTATACTATACTATACTATACTATACTAGACTATACTATACTAGACTATACTAGACTATATTATACTATACTATACTATACTAGACTATACTAGACTATACTAGACTATACTATACTATACTATACTATACTAGACTATACTATACTATACTATGCTATGCAATGGTATACTATACTATACTATAGTATACTATACTATGCTATGCTATGCTATACTATACTATACTAGACTATACTATACTATACTATGCTTTACTATACTATACTATACTATAATAGACTATACTATACTATATTATACTATACTATACTATACTATACTATACTATACTATACTATACTATACTCTGCTATGCTATACTATACTATAATATACTATACTATACTATACTATACTATACTCTACTATATTATACTAGACTATACTATACTATACTAGACTATACTATACTATGCTATGCTATACTATACTATGCTATGCTATACTATACTATACTATAATATACTAGACTATACTAGACTATACTATACTATACTATACTATACTATACTATACTCTACTATACTATACTATACTAGACTATACTATACTATACTGGACTATACTATACTGTACTTTGCTAAGCTATGCTATACTATACTATACTATACTATACTATACTATACTATACTATACTATACTAGACTATACTATACTATGCTATGCTATGCTATGCTATACTATTCTATACTATACTAGACTATACTATACTATACTAGCCTATACTATACTATACTATACTATACTATACTATACTAGACTATACTATACTATACTATACTATACTATACTATAATATACTAGACTATGATATGCTATGCTATGCTATGCTATCCTATACTATACTATACTATACTATACTATACTATACTATACTATACTATACTATACTATGCTAGGCTATGCTATGCTATGCTATGTTATGCTATGCTTCACTATACTATACTATATTATACTATGCTATGCTATGCTATGCTATACTATACTATACTATACTAGACTATACTATACTATACTATGCTATACTATACTATACTATACTATACTATACTATACTATACTATACTATACTATGCTATTCTATGCTGTACTATACTAGACTATACTATACTATACTATGCTATGCTATGCTATACTATACTATACTATACTATACTATACTATACTAGATTATACTATACTATACTATACTAGACTATACTATACTATACTATACTAGTAGTAGTAGTAGGGTTTAAGAAGGGCGCGTCAGCTACTATGGCTATTTGCGCCCTTATCTAAAATTCTTAATGTAACAAATACATAAATAATATAATAATCAGAGTGCTAAAAGAACTAAAAAGCGTTGTCACGATAAAACGAGGCACACAAATGCAGTATACATAAGGTGATTTCTACAGAAACATAAAAGTGAGCAATTCTACCACACTAGGTGGTATTCAAGACGAACAAATAAAACAATAAAACTAAGGCCACCGAGGATAACTTGTCAATCATATTTTAAAACCATAAAATTTTATAAAATATTCGGATGTATAAAGTCCGAAATGTCAACAATGTAAAATCAAATATAAAACAACAAATGTAACCTCCGGATGTAAAGGGTCCGGAGGATGAGTAAAACGGATCAATAAAAAACTAAATCACCTTATCCAAACCTGTATTTGATAAAAATCTCAGAACTGCATTTGCACAATTAAAATCATTTCCAAGAGCGTCACGTAATGTCGGCCGAATTCCATATTGCCTCCGTGCATGGTCATATTTCCTGCAACGCAATAAAAAGTGTTCCACCGTAAGTGGAACATGGCACATATCGCACTCCGGCTGAGGTTCGCCACGTAGGAGATGGCCGTGTGTCAGATGACAATGGCCAATCCTCAACCGGGTGAGTAAAACCTCCTCGTGTCGCGACGCTCTTGTAGACGAATCCCAAACTCTAACAGTATTCTTTATATTTCGTAATCTGTTTCCCTCTTGTGCAGACCATTCTCCTTCCCATTGCCACCAAATTTTAGATTTCAAGTAGTTTCGAATATCCTGCCACCTCTCGCGCCAATATACCAGAGAGCCATCCTGTGCGCCAGCCCTGGCTGCAGCATCCGCGGTCTCATTTCCTGCAATCCCTACATGGCCAGGAATCCACACTACTCCAATCTCATAATCAGAGCAAAGGAGAGTATGGAACAGCTGTTGAGTTCTTAAGACAAGCGGATCATCACAATTAAAAGACTGCAAGGACTGGATGGCACTTAAAGAGTCGGAACAGATAAGGAATCTGCCCCGAGGTTGCCTAATTAAAAACAATAAAACTCTGTAAAAAGCATAGAGTTCAGCAGTAAAAACACTAGTATATTGGCTTAGTCTGTATTTAAATATCTCTCCATTTGTAACGAAGGAACAACCAACACAATCATTTATCCGGGATCCGTCAGTAAAAATTAATGAATAATTTGGATATCGGGATAAAAGTTCACTAAAACGAAGTCTATAAACAAAAGCTGGTGTAAAATTCTTAAAACAGCGGCTCAGACATATCAAACATGGGACGTCGCATAATCCACGGTGGAGTGGTGGTATACTCCAGTGTGCGGACTGATGGTAGATGTATATCCAGCTCAGAGAGCAGTTCACGAAAGCGCACACCTGCTGGACGAGGTCTCCGTGGATTTTCACTGTATCGGCCGTAAAGAGACGAATGATGGAAAGAGTCGTAAGAGATGTGCTCAGGCTGCGAGCGGAGCTTAACAGCATATGAGCACAACAAAATATGACGTCGCCGATACAGTGATGGTTCTCCTGCTTCACAATACAGGCTCGCTATCCGACTGGTTTGGAAGGCCCCTGTAGCGAGTCGTATCCCATGGTGATGTACAGTATCTAAAAGACGTAATTTAGAGTTATTTGCTGAGCCATAAATAAAACACCCATAATCCAGCTTTGATCGAATAAGAGCTCGGTAAAGGCGTAAAAGCACTGTACGGTCTGCACCCCATCGGACCCCTGACAAAAGGCGTAAGATGTTTAAGGATTTCTCGCAACGCCTTCTCAAATCACGTATATGCGCCTCCCACGTTAACTTATAATCAAAGATAAGGCCCAAGAATCTCGCAGTGTCTGTATATTGCAATTCCACTCCATTCAGACGCAATTCGGGATGTGGATGTAGTCCACGTTGGTTGTAAAAGTGGACACACTGCGTCTTCTGAGTGGAGAATTTAAAGCCATTGCGAACAGCCCATTCTGATAGTACGTTGATGACCAGCTGCAAATGTCGACCGATGGACGGAAGATATCGGGAGCTGTAATATAAACTGAAGTCATCAACGTACAACAGAGAAGATACTCGGTTACCCACACAGTGGGCAATTCCATTGATCGCAATGCAGAAAAGAAGAACGCTTAATACAGAACCCTGCGGAACGCCGTTTTCTTGGAGGTGTTCGTTAGAAAGTGTCGTGCCTACTCGAACTCGGAAATACCGCTCTGCCATGAACTTCGCAATAAACGTTGGTAGACTACCACGAAGTCCCCAGTCATGCAGAGTTTGCAGAATGCCATACCGCCATGTGGTATCGTAAGCCTTTTCTAGATCAAAGAAGACCGCCACAAGATGTTCCTTCTTGAGGAAAGCATCTCTAATGGCGGTCTCTACCCAAACAAGATGGTCTACGGCGGATCTGTGCTTACGAAAACCACATTGGATGTTAGATAATCGGTTTTCCGATTCGAGTACCCACATCAGGCGTTTGCTTATCATTCTTTCCATAACCTTGCATACGCAGCTGGTGAGAGAAATTGGTCTGTAGCTTCCAGACAAAGAAGGATCCTTTCCTGGTTTCTGGACGGGGATTACAATGGCGGAACGCCAAGCAGATGGGAACACTCCCTCATTCCAGATTCTGTTATACATTGCCAGAAGAAAGGATTTTCCATCAGGCGGCAGATGGCGAAGCATTTGGTTATGGATGTTATCAGGACCAGGGGAGGTGTCAGGGGGTGTGCTTAGGGCCGCCTCCAGCTCCTCGGATGTGAACGGTGTATTGTAGTACTCTGTATTATCTGATATAAAATTGAGGTTTCGTTTTTCCGCAGTATCTTTGATTTTCAGAAATTCCGGGTCATAATTATTTGAGCTGCTAATCTGTGCGAAAGAGGTAGCGAATATTTCTGCAATTTCTATTGGACTGGTGGTCGTTAATCCATTGCTTATTATTCCCGGAATTACAGAACTACGTTTCCCCATTATTCGGCGGACTTTGTCCCATACGATGTTAGATGGGACATTCCTTTTCATTGAATTGACGTAGTTTGTCCAGGAAGTCTTCTTAGCATCGCATACAGTGCGACGAGCTTTTGCTCGAAGACGTTTAAACTGGACAAAATTTTCTTGGGTCGGATGGCGCTCAAATTGGCGTAAGGCACATCGGCGGTCTCGGATTGCATCTCTGCAGGCATCCGACCACCAGGGGACAGAGAAGCGTTTTGGCCTGCAGGACGACCGGGGGATAGATAATTCCGCTGACTTGATAACCATATTTGAGAAATGGTCTACTACGGAGTCCACACTTTCATGTCCGTTATCTTCGAATGATATGGACTCCGAAAATCCGACCCAGTCCGCCTTTTTAATAACCCAGTTTGGAGATCGAGATTCCGCAGGACGTAAAGCGGACATACGCATTCGGATGGGGTAGTGGTCACTACCATGTAGGTCGTGAATCACAGACCATTCGAAATGCGTGGACAAAACTGGGCTACAAATGGAGATATCTATCATGGAGTATGTACCATAAGCCAAGGAAAGGTGTGTTGCTTCCCCTGAATTCAGGGTAACAAGATTTAGACGGGTACATACCTCTGCTATTTTATTTCCTCTGTCGTCATCGGAATTTGAGCCCCAAGAGTGGTGGGATGCATTGAAATCCCCCACCAAGAGATATGGTGCAGGTACCTGTGAAAGAATATGTTGAATTTCAAGTACTGTAAAGGGTGTATCTGGGGGCATATAAACGGAGACTATTGAAAACTGTATGGTAGGTAAGGTTACTCTGGCAGCTATGCATTGATGAGGACTGTTAATGTTTAGAACAGAGGAAAAGATATTCTGGCGGAGAAGGAGGGCACAACCTCCGTTAGCACGAATACCGGCAAGATGGTCATATCGGTAAAAATTGTATCCTGAGATTTTCAGGGAATGTTCAGGTCGGAGGTGTGTCTCCTGTAGACATAAAATAGCAGGGTTCTCACGATAGATCAATTGCTGTAGTTCTGCATATCTGCTGCGTACACCGTTCACATTCCATTGTATGATATCAGTCATTATGTGGATCTAAATTATCATGGTGGCTTGACGGGTGATTTTCTCTTCTTATCTTTTCTAGGATTTCGTGCCGTTGACTGAGACTGCTTGGTCTTCGACCGTGGGGATTCGCTCGCAGATCGCCGCACGCCCGATCGTGATCTTGATCGAGACCGTGATCTCGACCCGTCACCAGAACAGGGAGCGCGACGTCGCGGCGATCTACCAGGCGTAGAGTCTTTCTCTGTCGCCACGGTAATAATCTTTTTTGGAATATAAGGCCTTATGTCAAGGCCACACGAGTCGTCTGACTCAGCAGTCTGAGTGGCAACGTCTACATACGTCTGGGTTGCGCTTTCAATACGCTTCCCAGGTATACTAACAAGAGGTGGCGTTTGCGTAAATACATCTATTGCTTGTGTTGCCTTTTGCAAAACTGCTGCATAGGACTTTTCCGTCGCCTTTTTCTGTTGATCTAAAATACGCTTACGCGCCTCGAAAAACGTAATATTTTCTCGGACTCTCAGTTCTTGGATATCCTTCTCTACCATATACTTCGGGCAATTTTTAGAATTGGAGGCGTGGTCCCCAGCACAATTCACACAGTGCTCGGCGCTGGCACACGGGGATTCCCCATGGTCAGAACCGCCGCACCTTGCACATACGATGTTGTTTGTGCAACGTTTTTGCGTATGTCCGAACCGTTGGCACCTAAAGCACCGCATTGGGTTCGGCACATACGCACGAACTGGAACACGCTCGTACCCGACAAGGATGTACTCTGGTAGGACAGGCTTTTCGAAGGTCAAAAAGACAGTGCTCAGCGGAATAGTCTGTCCGTCCCGCTTACGTAATAAACGGTAAGCCTTGGACACAGACTGTTCCGCCAGTTCTAGTTGGATCTCTTCATCAGACATACCGTCCAGAGAATCCGTATGCACTACTCCCCGCGTGGTGTTCAGCGAGGAGTGCCGTTCGACTTTAATAGGGTAAGACCCTAGCAACTTCGCTTTCAACAGCGTCTCACTCTGTTTTGGAGATACCGTCTCGACAAGGAGACTACCGTTGCGTAGGCGAGTTGCATTTTTGACCTTCCCAACGAGTCCGTCGAGTGCGCGTCTCACGTAAAATGGACTAATGTTTTTCATTGTCTTTTCTGTTCCGTCCAAGGTGATACTGATAAACTTCGGAGGCGGCACTTTGACAGTTACTTTCTCAGGGTCCAAGTCCATAGCAATTTTCGTCAAAATTTGACCACCAGTCGTATCAATTCCTGTCTTCTGTTTTTTATTATTTTTTTCTGAGGGAGGAGAAGAGGAGCGCGAAGAGGCCATTTTGAACTGGCCCCCCCTACGGAACTGTCGGCGTCAGCCTGCCACCGGGGGGGCGAAAGAAAAAGACACCTAAAAATTCTTCGCGGTCTGTGCCGGCCGTGGGGACCCCCCCCACAGCCCGATCCCAAGCAACCCACTTCACGCAAGTTACCCTTCAAACTGGTCATTACACACCTAATGGCAAGTCTTACACCAGAGGCGTGTCGCAGTTTTATGCCCCTACCACGGGAATAACCGCCCGTGGCTCCCCACTCTACACCGAATACAAGTGCCAGACTACTGCGGCTAACTCCGACCGACCCTCCCAAAGCCGGAGCAATCCGAGACCGCACGCAGCTTCAGGGGACTTGTGGTTGATTACACTGCGACACCCATACGTCAGCGGTAACACGTCGGAGCGATATATCCGCCCCGGCGAGCAGAGTCGTTCACCGGGACGTTTAAGTCGCTCCGGACCCCCATTGGGGTTCTACGTGAGTGTACATGACTACTGGTCCGGGCTCCGCACCTAGACTTGCATATAGGGGCAGTATGAAGGGTCCACTATTACTTCGTTGCTGGGCGCCCTGTCGGGCCACACAAGTTGGAAGTCGCGCTCGAAACCGTGGGACAGGACCACGGAGATAGGAAAGATCCCCGCTGGTGAGACGGGAGTTATAAACCTAAGAAACTTAACCTAATAATAGATATAAGAACTAGAAGGGGAAGAAGAATAAAGCCTCATCAGGCATTGTTAAAAAATCCCGTCATGGTGGCGGACGTGGCAAGAACAAAAACAGCGGGGATGGAGAGGTGAAAATGGCTGTGATGATGTGGTGGGCGTTCCGCATGCAATGGCGGCCGGCAGAGAGAAATAGTGATGAAAAAGAAGAGAGAACGAAGAGGAGTGGATGGTGATAGGACGAAAAATGGCAGAAAAGAAGAGCACGAGAGCCACCATTGCACCCCCCGGTCACCACTTGGAGGAACCCACCTCGACCGGATACTATACTATACTATACTATACTACACTATACTCTGCTATGCTATACTATACTATACTATACTATACTAGACTAGACTATGCTATACTATACTAGACTATACTATACTATGCTATGCTATACTATACTATGCTATGCTATACTATACTATACTATAATATACTATACTATACTAGACTATACTATACTATACTACACTATACTATACTATACTAGACTATACTATATTATACTATGCTATGCTATGCTATGCTACGCTATGCTATGCTATGCTATGCTATGCTATGCTACGCTATGCTATGCTATGCTATCCTATACTATTCTATACTATACTATAATATGCTATGCTATGCTATGCTATGCTATGCTATACTATACTATACTATACTGTACTATAATATACTAGACTATGCTATGCTATGCTATTCTATGCTATGCTATGCTATGCTATACTATTCTATGCTATGCAATGCTATGCTATTCTATGCTATACTATACTATACAATACTATATTATACTAGACTATACTATACTATACTATTCTAGAATAGACTATACTAGACTATACTATACTATACTATACTAGACTATACTAGACTATATTAGACTATACCATACTATACTATTCTAGACTATACTATACTATACTATGCTATGCTATGCTATACTATACTATACTATACTATACTATACTATGCTATGCTATGCTATGCTATGCTATACTATACTATACTAGACTATACTATACTATGCTATGCTATACTATACTATACTATACTATACTATGCTATTCTATGCTATGCTATACTATACTATACTATACTATACTAGACTAGACTAGACTATACTATACTATACTATTCTATACTAGACTATCCTATACTATACTATACTATACTATACTATACTATACTATACTCTGCTATGCTATGCTATACTATACTATAGTATACTATACTAGACTAGACTATACTATACTATACTATATTATACTAGACTATACTAGACTATACTATACTATACTATACTATAATATTCTAGACTATACTATACTATACTATGCTATACTATACTATACTATACTATACTATGCTATGCTATGCTATGCTATACTTTACTATAATATACTAGACTATACTATACTATACTATACTATGCTATGCTATACTATACTATACTATACTATACTATACTATACTATGCTATGCTATGCTATACTATACTATACTATACTATACTAGACTATACTATACTAGACTATACTATACTATACTATACTATAATATACTAGACTATACTATACTATACTATACTATAATATACTAGAATATGCTATGCTATGCTATGCTATGATATGCTATACTATACTATACTATACTAGACTATACTATACTATACTATGCTATACTATACTATACTATACTATACTATACTATGCTATGCTATGCTATGCTATGCTATACTATACTATACTAGACTATACTATATTATACTATACTATGCTATGCTATACTATGCTATGCTATACTATACTATACTATACTAGACTATACTATACTATACTAAACTATACTATACTATACTATACTATACTATACTATACTATACTCTGCTATGCTATACTATACTATACTATACTATACTAGACTATATTATACTATACTATACTAGACTATACTATACTATGCTATGCTATGCTATACTATACTATGCTATGCTATAATATACTATACTATATTAGACTATACAATACTATACTATACTATACTATACTATACTAGACTATACTATACTATACTAGACTATACTATACTATACTATACTGTACTATACTATGCTATGCTATGCTATGCTATACTATACTATGCTATGCTATGCTATGCTGTGCTATGCTACGCTATGCTATGCTATGCTATCCTATACTATACTATACTATACTATAATATGCTATGCTATGCTATGCTATGCTATGCTATGCTATACTATACTATACTATACTATACTATAATATACTAGACTATGCTATCCTATGCTATGCTATGCTATACTCTACTATACTATACTATACTATACTATACTATGCTAGGCTATGCTAAGCTATGCTATGCTACGCTTTGCTATGCTTCACTATACTATACTCTATTATACTATGCTATGCTATGCTATGCTATGATATGCTATACTATACTATACTATACTATACTATGCTATACTATGCTATGCTATGCTATGCTATGCTATGCTATACTATACTATACAATACTATACTAGAATATGCTATGCTATGCTATGCTGTACTATACTATACTATACTATACTATACTATACTATACTATACTATACTATACTAGACTATGCTATGCTATGCTATGCTATGCTATGCTGTACTATACTATACTATGCAAAGCTATGCTATGCTATGCTATACTATACTATACTATACTATACTATACTATACTATACTATACAATACTATACTTTGCTATGCTATGCTATGCTATACTATACTATACTATACTCTACTATACTAGGCTATGCTATGCTATGCTATGCTGTACTATAATATAGTAGACTATACTATAGTATACTATACTATACTATACTATACTAGGCTATGCTAAACTATACTATAGTATACTATACTATACTATACTATACTAGACTATACTATACTATGCTATGCTATACTATACTATACTATACTATACTAGGCTATGCTATGCTATGCTATGATATACTATACTATACTATATAAGGCTATGCTATGCTATGCTATACTATGCTATGCTATGCTATGCAATGCTATGCTATGCTAAGCTATACTATACTAAACTATACTAGACTATACTATACTAGACTATACTATACTATACTATACTATACTATACTATACTATACTATACTAGACTATACTATACTATACTATACTATACTATACTATACCATACTATACTATACTATACTATGCTATACTATACTACACTATACCATACTAGACTATACTATATACTATACTATACTATACTATACTATACTATACTATGCTAAACTATACTATACTAGATTATACTATGGTATGCTATGCTATGCTATACTATATTATACTATACTATACTATACTATACTATACTATACTATACTATACTATACTAGACTAGACTATACTATGCTATGCTATGCTATGCTATGTTATGCTATACTATACTATACTATACTATACTATACTATACTATACTATACTATACTATACTATACTATACTATACTATACTATGCTATGCTAAGCTGTGCAATACTATACTATACTATACTATACTAGACTATACTATGCTATACTATAATATACTATAATATACTATGCTATATACTATACTATACTATACTATACTATGCTATACTAGACTATACTATACTATACTATACTATATTATACTATACTATAATATACTATACTATATTATACTATAATATAATATACTATACTATATTAGACTATACTATATACTATACTATACTGTACTATTCTATACTATACTACACTATACTATACTAATTTATACTATATACTATACTATACTATACTATACTATACTATACTATACTATACTATACTAGACTATGCTATACTATACTATACTATACTAAACTATACTATACTAGACTATACTATATACTATACTATACTATGCTATGCTATGCTTTGCTATACTATACTATACTATACTATACTATACTATACTATACTATACTATACTATATTATACTATACTAGACTATACTATGCTATGCTATGCTATGCTATGCTATGCTATGCTATGCTATACTATACTATACTATACTATACTATGCTATGCTATGCTATGCTATGCTATACTATACTATACTATACTATACTATACTATACTATACTATACTAGACTAGACTAGACTAGACTAGACTATACTATGCTATGCTATACTATACTATACTATACTCTACTATACTAGGCTATGCTATGCTATGCTATGCTGTACTATAATATAGTAGACTATACTATAGTATACTATACTATACTATACTATACTAGGCTATGCTATACTATACTATAGTATACTATACTATACTATACTAGACTATACTATACTATGCTATGCTATACTATACTATACTATACTATACTAGGCTATGCTATGCTATGCTATGATATACTATACTATACTATATAAGGCTATGCTATGCTATGCTATACTATGCTATGCTATGCTATGCAATGCTATGCTATGCTAAGCTATACTATACTATACTATACTAGACTATACTATACTAGACTATACTATACTATACTATACTATACTAGACTATACTATACTATACTATACTATACTATACTATACTATGCTATACTATACTATACTATACTATACCATACTAGACTATACTACATACTATACTATACTATACTAGACTATACTATATACTATACTATACTATGCTATGCTATGCTATGCTTTGCTACACTATACTATACTATACTATACTATACTATACTATATTATACTATACTAGACTATACTATGCTATGCTATGCTATGCTATGCTATGCTATGCTATACTATACTATACTATACTATGCTATGCTATGCTATGCTATGCTATGCTATGCTATGCTATACTATACTATACTATACTATACTAGACTAGACTAGACTAGACTAGACTAGACTAGACTAGACTAGACTAGACTAGACTAGACTAGACTAGACTAGACTAGACTATACTATGCTATACTATACTATACTATACTATACTATAATATACTATGCTATATACTATACTATACTATACTATACTATACTATACTATACTATACTATACTATACTATGCTATACTAGACTATACTATAATATACTTTACTATACTATACTATCCTATGTTATGCTATGCTATACTATACTATACTATACTATACTAGACTAGACTATACTATACTATGCTATGCTATGCTATGCTATACTATACTATACTATACTATACTATACTATACTATACTAGACTATACTAGACTATACTATGCTATACTATACTATACTATACTATACTAGTCTATACTATACTATTCTATACTCTACTAGACTATACTATACTATACTATACTATACTATACTAGACTAAACTATACTATACTATACTATACTAGCCTATACTATACTATGCTATGCTATGCTATGCTATACTATACTATACTATACTATACTAGACTATACTAGAGTATGCTATGCTATGCTAAGCTTTGCTATACTATACTATACTAGACTGAACTAGACTATACTATACTATACTATGCTATGCTATGCTATGCTATGCTATGCTATACTATAGTATACTATACTGTACTATACTAGACTATACTATACTATACTATACTATACTATACTATACTATACTAGACTATGCTATGCTATGCTATGCTATGATGTATTATACTATACTATACTATACTAGACAATACTAGACTATGCTATGCTATGCTATGCTATGCTATACTATGCTATGCTATGCTATGCTATGCTATACTATACTATACTATACTATGCTATGCTATGCTATACTATACTATACTATACTATATTATACTATACTATACTATACTATACTAGGCTATGCTATGCTATGCTATGCTATGCTGTACTATACTATACTATACTAGGCTATGCTATGCTATGCTATACTATACTATACTAGACTATACTATACTATACTATGCTATGCTATACTACACTATACTATACTATACTATACTATACTATATTATTCTATACTATACTATACTATACTAGGCTATGTTATGCTATGCTATGCTATGCTATGCTATGCTAATCTATACTATACTATACGATACTAGGCTATGCTATGCTATGCTATGCTATACTATGCTATGCTATGCTATGCTATGCTATGCTATACTATATACTATACTATACTATACTATACTATACTATTACTATGCTATGCTATGCTATGCTATACTATACTATACAATACTATACTATACTATACTGTACTAGACTATACTATGCTATGCTATACTATACTATACAATACTATACTATACTATACTATACTATACTATACTATACTATACAATGCTATATACTATACTATACTATACTACACTATACTATACTATACTAGACTATACTATGCTATCCTATACTATACTATACTATACTATGCTATATACTATATTATACTATACTAGACTATACTATACTATACTATACTATACTATAATAGGCTATGCTATGCTATGCTATACTATACTATACTATACTATACTATGCTATGCTATGCTATGCTATGTTGTGCTATGCTATGCTATGCTATGCTATGCTATGCTATACTATACTATACTATACTATACTATACTAGACTATGCTATGCTATGCTATGCTATTCTATACTATACTATCTTATACTATACTATACTATACTAGGCTATGCTATGCTATGCTATCCTATACTATACTATACTATACTATGCTATGCTATGCTATGCTATGCTGTGCTATGCTATGCTATGCTATGCTATGCTATGCTATGCTATACTATACTATACTATACTAGACTAGACTAGACTAGACTAGACTAGACTAGACTAGACTAGACTAGACTAGACTAGACTAGACTAGACTAGACTATACTATACTAGACTATACTATACTATACTATACTATACTAGACTATGCTATGCTATGCTATGCTATGCTATACTATACTATACTATACTATACTATACTATACTATACTATACTATACTAGGCTATGCTATGCTATGCTAAGCTATGCTATACTATACTATACTATACTAGGCTATGCTATTCTATGCTATACTATACTATGCTATGCTATGCTATGCTATGCTATACTATACTATACTATACTATACTATTACTATGCTATGCTATGCAATGCTATGCTATACTATACTATACAATACTATACTATACTAGACTAGACTATGCTATGCTATGCTATGCTATACTATACTATACTATACTAGGCTATGCTATGATATGCTATGCTATGCTGTGCTATGCTGTACTATGCTATGCTATGCTATGCAATGCTATCAATGCTATGCTATACTATACTTTACTATACTATGCTATTCTATGCTATGCTATGCCATGCCATGCCATGCCATGCCATGCCATGCCATGCCATGCCATGCCATGCCATGCCATGCTATGCTATGCTATACTATACTATACTATACTATACTATACTATACTAGACTAGACTAGACTAGACTATGCTATGCTATGCTATGCTATACTATACTATACTATACTAGGCTAGACTATGCTATGCTATGCTATGCTATGCTATGCTATACTATACTATAATATACTATACTATACTAGACTATACTATACTATGCTATGCTATGCTATGCTATACTATACTATACTATACTATACCATACCATACTATACTAGGCTATGCTATGCTATGCTATGCTATAATATACTATACTATACTATACTATTCTATGCTACGCTATACTATGCTATGCTATGCTATGCTATGCTATGCTATGCTATACTATACTAGACTATGCTATGCTATGCTATGCTATGCTATGCTATGCTATGCTATGCTATACTATACTATACTCTACTATACTATACTATGCTATGCTATGCTATGCTATGCTATACTATACTATCCTATGCTATGCTATACTATACTATACTATAATATACTATACTAGTTTATACTATACTATACTATACTATACTATACTATACTATACTTTACTAGACTATACTAGACTATGCTATGCTATGCTATGCTATGCTATGGACTATACTATACTATACTATACTATACTATACTATAATATACTATACTATACTATACTAGACTATTCTAGACTATACTATACTATGCTATGCTATGCTATGCTATGCTATACTATACTATACTAGACAATACTATACTATACTAGACTATGCTATGCTATGCTACGCTACGCTATGGTATGCTATGCTATGCTATACTATACTATACTATGCTATGCTATGCTATATTATGCCATACTATACTAAACTATACTATACTATAGTATACTAGACTATGCTATGCTATGCTATGCTATACCATACTATACTATACTATACTTTACTATACTATACTAGACTAGACTATACTATACTATACTATACTATACTATACTATACTATACTATACTATACTATACTATGCTATGCTATGCTATGCTATGCTATGCTATACTATACTATACTATACTAGACTATACTGTACTATACTATACTAGACGATACTATACTATACTATACTATGCTATGCTATGCTATGCTATGCTATACTATACTAGACTATACTATACTATACTAGACTATACTATACTATACTATACTATACTATACTATACTATACTAGACTATGCTATGCTATGCTATGCTATGCTATGCTATGCTAAGCTATGCTATGCTATACTGTACTGTACTATACTATACTATTACTATACTAATTACTGTGACTGTGACTGTAACTATAACCATGACAATGACTATTACTATTATTATTACTATACTATACTAGACTATACTATACTATACTCATTGCTATACTATACCACCCAGTACACTAGGCCTATACTATATACTATACACAATACACTATAGGCTACTATACTATACTATACTATTACTATTCTAATTACTGTAACTGTAACTATAACCATAACTATAACTATTAATATTACTATACTATACTATACTATACTGTATGCTATACTATACCACACAGTACCCTAGACCTATACTATATACCATACACTATACACTATATGCCACTATACTATACTATTACTATACTAATTACTGTAACTGTAACTATAATCATAACTATGACTATGACTATGACTATGACTATAAGTATTATTATTACTATACTATACTAGAGGTCTCAGAAATTTAAGAATGGTTCAGAAAAATGTTTCCTAATTATTTATCCCTGTATTCATTAGATTTAATTTGAAATCTTTCATTTAGTATACATAAAGCACACTACCTACATTAAAAGTAGTAACTCACAGCATATCCTCCGAGTTACGTAACACATTTAAGTACATAATCTGTGATTCATTAAACTGATTTGTAACATATACTAACACAATCAGTATACTTGAATAATTTTTCATCTGCATAAAGTAGAGACATTGTAGTTTAATAAGTCTTAATGTGACAATACGACTAGTATACGCATTTGATTGAAAGTTGTCCATGTATATATTTTGTTTTTTGAGTAGTAGGATATGATTACTTAATTCAATTTAATTTGTACATAAACATGCATTAAAGATAAATCATAGGATTGATCAGCAGTCTCTTTGAATTTAATAATTCACTTATAGAAATTAAAAAGAAATGAAGTAAAAATTCAAATAAACAAATAGACTTCAACCACACAGGCGTATACAAACTCAAATGTAACACCTCCAATAACTTCTACATAGGACAGACAGGCAGATCATTTCAAACACGTTACAAAGAACACATCACAGCCATAACAAAATTACAAAACACCTCCACATATGCAGAACACACCGCAAATACCAACCACATCTAAAAAGACATCAACACAGACATGGAAATACTGCACATCCAACCAAAAAGTCAGAAACTCAACAGACTAGAACAATATGAAATATACAGACACACTAAAAAACACCCCAACGATATTCTCAACACACAGTTCAATTTCAAAACACATACACTCTTTGACTCTACACTACGAACGCACCCTCACAGGAAACAAGAAGCGCCAAGACCAACAACGACCAGTTCTGAAGATGGCCCAAAATAGGTCGAAACATGTTAACAAGGTACGTTAAAATTCAACATAAGAAAATTCTTATCATACATATTCCGAAGTAAAAATTCAAGTTAAAAGATCTAAATGGGGAAATTTACTATATCTGAAAAAAAAAATAACCGATTCCTTTTGTTTACTATGTTAATGAAAATAAGATTGAAACTGCAAATACAACAATTTGGAAACACAAGGTTCTATTTGGAAACAACAATTTTATTTCAACTCAGTACAACATAAAATAATATTATTCCGAACATTTTAGATTCACGAAATGATAAACAACTCATTTACGAAGCTACAAACCGGAGTAGTCATTACAAATATTTTCCATTTTGATTTTATTTCTAGACAAACTTAAAAATGCTCTTCTGTAAAATTTACAAAACAGTAGATAGAACCTTTTTATTCTGAGCCCTCGATTGTTCGGCTTGATTAAGCGGTCATGATTTTACCAACAAACATTGAGTTTAGAAAAAACATTTCAAATTGTTTGATCATGTTTCCCTATTAAAAGGCAAGCTGGGCGGAGTGCACACAGATTTATTGGGACGGAAGTGTACAAAAATAAGAACCAAGAAGAAAGTACACCCCTTTTCTGTAAATAAAACAAACAAATAAATAAATCAATGAATCAAACAAAACAAACGAATATTCAAACAAATAAACAAACAAACAGACAGACAGACAAACAAAAAAATAAACTGAAAGAGATTCGTACCTTGTAATTATTGTGATTATGATAATAATTATTATTAATATTAATATTTTTACCATTATTGCTATTCATTAACACCACTTTCAAGCCACTGCCGGTAAAGCCTACGAGCTGCAGCTTCATTTAGCCGTAGAGCAGGACAATATCTCTGCACAATATGTAATGAGATTTCGTAAGCGCATCAGAAACACCGCTGTTATTATAATTAGTAAGAAAACAGGAACGAAGTAAATGAAGCGGGTTCAGAACCCTCTTACTACTCCTACTTGACGTTGTAATCACTACTTCACTCGAGTCAAACGTTTGCATTTGTTCTGGCGTCCGTTCCCTTTAGCGCTTTATCCACGAAGGAGAGTCTAGTTCAACAAATGATATGCCACACTAGCAATGCAGTGAGCAATGCTGTACATAATAGAATGCCTGAAATTGAAGTGAAATGGTCAATAATTACACTGCAAGAAACTCCACTTAAAATCGTAAAAAGTGGTAGATTCATAAGAATAACTTGAAATGTCACTGATGATTTTACATGACGAAATCTTCTCAAGTGTCTCACAGTGGATAGCCATTTTGTTTTTTAATATCAAGTAAGGATATGTTCATTCTTGATCAAATTATTATGATTCATGTGTATCTGGGGTAAATTGACTAGACAACAGCGCATTCAGGCGGCGCTTCGATACGCAGATGATTGCTTGTAATAATTATCTTTCAAGAAGCTGTTACTACTAAACTGTCACAGAAAGGAAACGACACATTTTGCTGAGGATTTGAAACATTATTTACTTCACTTCAACGTAATTGGTGACAGCGAGATGATATTTGGCGAGGTGAGGCCTGAGGTTCCTCATTTTATTACTTGATATTCGTCTTATAGTAAACAGATAATCAACCAAAGCGGTAATCGAACCCGCCCATGAGCGCACGTCCGATTCTCAAATGTAGCTTGATAAAAGATTCAATTAACATAATGGAATTTCCGGTACTTACATATTCTGGCTTCATGAGCTGCGTAACATTAATATGAATTGGCGATATCTGATTGCACGTCCGTCTGCACTTCTGTCCACTCAGTAGCCGCTGTAGAACAGATGCAGCCAGTGCCTTTGCTGCCACAACTTGAAATGTTTACAATTTTAATGCAGGAATAAAAATATGTATTAAAGATCCAGTTGTTGGTAAGACCACAATTCATTTTGAAATCGATACACTGACTGCGTAATGACACATTACTGGGTTGCAGCAACTTAATAGTTATTTATGCAGCGATCATAATGATGGCCACTGAGACCGAGTGCCGGAGTCAGTTCAGACGTAAGAGAGTGTCTTAACAGCCATTATATGAGAGTTACATATAACTGTTTTCTACTACCTACAGTAAGGTTAAACAAGAATTCACTAACTTATTAAAATTTGAAATTAATGTTTAGATACATAGGCTGCTTCTTTATATTGAAAATATGGAAGTATGAATATGCTTTGAGACGGAGGGAAACAAAAGAATGCAAGTGATACTCATTTGCAGGGTGAGCATTATGGGGGAATAATAATAATAATAATAATAATAATAATAATAATAATAATAATAATAATAATAATATTCTCTTGTTAACTAACTAACTTAAAACGTTTCTTCCGAAAAAAACTGATATTTAACATCTCCTATTATACCATGCCAGAAAAAAAAAAGTATACTAGAGCTGTGATACAGTGAGCACAAGAAGCGGCATAAGTAGCATCGGTTTTCAAGTCATTATATTTCGTAAACTAGGAAAAAAAAAAAAAAAAAAACGAAACGAATCACTATCACCACATTTTTTAACGAACGAAAATTAGCTTAAATATGCATTTCCATTAAATTCAAAGTACACGACGTGGGACAATTCCCTTGTAAAATTTTCGCTTAGCTATAATTGTCTGAAATCCAGATCAGATGATACAAGAGCAAACATTTAATGAATGAGCCGTTCAGAGCAGAAGTGGTGTAAGTCAAGAACGGGTAATGAGGGTTGAAGTAAATATTCTGTAAAATACAGCGCAGAGTAGCAATTAATATTCACTTTATTTAAAGTATTAGTAGTGAGCGGATAGCAAGAACGACATATTAATTGCTACTTCGCGCTATATTGTACAGAATTTTTAATTTCAACCTCATGATCCGATTTTGACTTACACCGCTTTTGCTCTGAACGGCTCAAATAACTTGTTAAGTTTGAGCAAGGCATTGAACCTTGTGTTGTCTGTGAGGTAAAGTGAGACTAACGCGATGGGTGCGTATTCTGGTTACAACATGTTTATCTTGAGGCCATAACTGCATAACACTAACAAAGATATTTGATCAAGTAAAAGTGTTTAGAAACAAACAGCGGCACACCCACTGGGGAACTACTCGGGCTCAAGCTTCCTAAATGATAATGAAAATAATAATAATAATAATAATAATAATAATAATAATAATAATAATAATAATAATAATAATAATAATAAAACGGAAAAAGAAAGAAAAAAAGAAGGAAGAAGGCCAAAGGTTTTAATGCTTGACGAGTCTTATCTACAAGTAGGCCTATTACTGTGGGAAATGTGTGATGTTTGAAACAGTTTATTTTTAATAGGCTTCTATGGGGCTAGATTTTTAGATGTTGGAAACTCAAACTTACGATAATGTTCGAAGATATGTAAATTTTCTTTGGACAATATTTAGTAGCCGTAAACATTCCCAGTCAGCCAATCACATACAGCGACGCTGTCTGTACTTCTGAGTCTATCCACGCTTTGCGTACAGCTTTAATGTTCGTCTAATATGGATAGCTTCCCATGGTTATATTTTTAGGTGTGCCACTGGAAACAAGTAAGAAATGGTAAATATTAACTCACCAAAAATGTTGCAGACGACGATGTCTCTTGTCCTCCTTTCTGTAAAGGAAAGAAATGCCAGTCTGTATTACAATTCAAGTCATTATATCATTTGTTTAAAGCGAGTCAAATAGCACTAATTAGGTGGGATGTCTTTGTTGAGGAGTTAGGTGTCATATCCAGGTATAATCATCTCCTCTTGCGCATCTGTAAACACATAAAGTGCCATTCTGTAACATAATTTATTTGTTTAAAGCCAGGTAAGTGACATTAATTACGTGAAATGTCTTTATTTAGTTGTTTAGATATCTTGTCCAGGTATGTTGTCGTGCTGCTGTTCTGCAAAGAAATTCAATTCAAGTCATTAAATCCTTTGTTTAAAGCAATGTAGTCACTTTTATCGTTGATAAATTACATCGTTATTTGAAATATAGCGTGGCTTCTTCCTATTTCGCCCGCAATTTTTCAGTGACACGAATTGCTGCCAAGTATAATCTCTCAACGCTTGCATTCCGTAACATTTACGATTCGCGGAACAGCAAGATATCCCGTCCTTCAACCAGAAACTGTTTTTGCTCAAACATCATTACCAGTATTCGAGTCTGTGTTATCTGCCGTAATTGCAAGGTGAAAGATTAGTGTTGTTACTGCCCAGAACTGAGGTTCGATTGACATCACAGTGATACCTCTAAATTTATTGTCAGATATATTTGGCGGGAAAGTATTGAAAAATAGTCAATTAGTCAGAATTTCTCCCACACAGGTGCTTGTTTTCACTGGATGGCAATTGTTCCCTCTTCATTGCATACATCGCCAACTAGCTACATATTACACTAGTCAGACTTCAGATGTATGCAAACAATTGTTCTTCCTCTAAAGAACAAATCCATTTATTCATAGTGTACTTCCCAGGAGCAAGTCTTTCACTGCAAACCCAGCTTTCTCCAATCTTTTCTATTTTCTGCTTCCTCTTTGTCTCCTCATATGATCCGTTATCTTACTGTCGTCAATCATCTGATATCTTCTTCTGCCCCGAACACTTCTCCCTTTCACCATTCTTTCCAGCGCACCCTTCAATAGGCAATTCTTCTCAGTCAGTGATCCAAATAATTATTTTTCTCTTCCTGATCAGTTTCAGCATCATTATTTCTTCATCCACTCTATCCAACACAGCTTCATTTCTTAGTCTGTCTGTCCACTCCATTTTCTCCATATCCGCATTTCAAATGTTTGTATTTCCTTCTCTTTACTTCCTATCCATGTTTCTGGCTCATACAATACTCCACTTCACACAAAGCACTTCACTAGTCTCTTTCTTAATTCTTTTTTTCACAGGTCTGCAGAAGATGCTCTTTTTTATATTAAAAGCTTCCTTTGCCATTGCTATCCTCCTTTTGACTTCCTGGTAACAGCTCATGTTACTGCTTATAGTACATCCCAAGTATATGAAGCTGTCCAATTGCTCTACTGCCTTATTTAGAACTCTGTAATGTACTTTCTTCATTTTTCTTCCTATGACTGTGGTCTTCGTCTTGTTTGCATCTATCTTCATCCCATACTTAACACAGCTGCCATATAACCCCAGTAGCATACACTTTAATATCATCTCCTCTCCTGCTAACAACGCTATATCATTACCGAATCTTTTGCACTTTATTCTTTTTCCTCCTACTATCACACATCCCATGTTCTGAAAACAGTTCTTCACTAAATCCTCCAGGTAGATGTTGAACACGGTAGGTGTTAGAGGGCACCCTTAAAGTATTCCTTTCCCTATTTCACTTCTTTCTGACATTTTTTTCTCCTATCCTGACTTAGACTCGTTGTTGCAAATAAAGATTACTGAACAGCTTTCTCTCTTTCTAGTCCTCACTTATTTATTTAGGATCGCCATCAGTTCATTCCAATCCACTCTGTCAAACCCCTTTTCTAGGTCCACAAATACTACACATATACTTCTTTATTCTTTTCTAGGTATGTTTCGCCGATTGTTGGTAGCAGTTCAACCACATAACTTTTCTTTTCTAAAGCGAAACTGCTCTTCGTCCAACTGTTCTTCTTAGAATTAAAACGTCGATTTAGTACTCGCAAGAGAATAAATTTAATGTTGAACTAAACTTGTCTACAGTTATATATATATATATATATATATATATATATATATTTGCATTTTTCTCAGAAAACATTGCACAACGCAAATTATGTTTATATGTTGATTTCAGGTCATAATTAAAGCTGAAACTAAAATTTAATTTCCATACATATTATTAAGGATGCTTACTTCACTACACCATGCAAAAATTTAACGAGTAGAACAAGTTTGAGGGCCTAAATTATACTAAACATTTTAGAGAGTCCGTCAAAATAAAATATGAACCTTTAAGGATCCTGACACCCAATAGGCTGGAAGCCGCTGATCTAAGTAAACAGAGTACAGAAGCTGCTACAAGATAGAGGCAGGAGTACATTATTATCTAAGTTCGATACGTAATCTCTTACCTTTGTCTCCGGGACAGGCGTTCTTTTCTAGTTTTTTGGCGATCTTCTCACGCTGTTTCTTCCTCTTGCCTTTGGGACTACTCTTCCTCCTCTGAACTGCTTGGTAATCCGAGTTCTTTTCTCCTGAAGTACTCCTCCCCCATAACTCGGACATAGAACTCGCGGAGAGACTCTTTGTCTGGGGGTTTGCAATCTTCGTCCTCTGATCGTCGAGGTGAATAGTGCCGGTACTTCGGGGAGAGGTCAAATTGGACCTTCTTCTTCGGACGATCGGGATCCCGTTCTTCTTGTTTATCCTTTTTCAGGATAGAACGGGGAGGAGGCGGAGACGGAGGCGGAGACTGAGGTGGCGGTGGCGGTGGCGGTGGCGGAGGCGGAGACTGAGGTGGCGGTGGCGGTGGCGGTGGCGGTGGCGGTGGAGATGGAGGTAAAGGTGATGGGGATTGTGGTGTTGACTGTTCTGTGACCGCCATTGAACCTACTGGTGTGGGGGGTATGTAAAAGTAACGAAATCTTGTGGGATACCGGAGGTCTGACGTCGTGGATGAAGAGGGAGGTGGATCAGGCGTCGCGGAGTCTTCATCCCTGTCCGCCAGACCACCGTTCTTCCACAGATAGAACCCCCCTATTCCCGCCATCCCAGTCATTGTAATAAGTCTCACCAGTCCTGGCCTCCCTAAGGACATCCGTGCTGCGCCTCCTGCAAATCCACGGCGTCCCGCGAGCGCAGATCCTGCTTTGAAAACTCCAATCGCAGTTCGCAGGATTCCTGAAACATTCGTTCAAAATAGCAAACCATAGTGTTTCCAAGGCAAATTATCCTTCTTGTCGTGACTGTCGGCCATTTTTTATGACATCGCACGACAATATCAAAACGCGCGAGTATGTTGAAATATTGATACAATAAAAGATGCGAACGTTTTCAAATCTTCTACATTTAAGATATTATTATTATTATTATTATTATTATTATTATTATTATTATTATTATTATTATTATTATCCACTTCATTAATACTTACGAGTAAAGAATTGATTACTATTTTATAGCTAGACAAGTGTTAAATGCTGACACACAAATACGTAGAAATTCTAATATTTTATTAGAATGTAATCTGCCTACTTATACATAGGTAGTATTCCAGGGTGGGTTACTACTCGTTTTGACTTCATACAGTGATAAATATAAGAGAATTTCTCTCTTATTTAATTCTGCTTTTCCATAAGATATTTTATACCGACAAGGCAGTGTTGGCGTACTACAGGTTTTATTATCGAAATATTACATGTGTAGAGACGACGATGAATGAACGTTATTGGAGGGAGACGGGCTTGAATAAGTAAGATTTTAATGGAAATGAAACAGGAACAACTTCGAAACATTTACAATAAATTTAGAATGCTCAGTTTACTACATTGTACTCTTCCCAGTAAGAATAGCTTACTAAATTTATTTTTGAATACTGTTTAATTCCGACAGTCTCTGATGATGATGATAATAATAATAATAATAATAATAATAATAATTATTATTATTATTATTATTATTATTATTATTATTATTATTATTATTATTATTTATTTTAGCTGGCATAGTTAAGGCCGTAAGGCCTTCTCTTCCACTCAACCAGCAAAAAGTATACATACATATGTATGAACTTGCAGAGAATTAAAAAATTTGATTTATATAAGAGTTAGATGTATACAAGAGTTATTTACGAATTAAACAACAAAATACTATGAACTATTATTTAAGCACTGATATACAAATTGTGTAGCAGAAGTAAGCTAAAATAAAATACGTAGAATGTTAATATTTTTCAAATAATGTTAGATAATAGAAAGATATTATGAGACCATTTTGAAAAGCTCTATCAGGATGCATGTCTAAAGGAAAAAGTAACAATGTAGTCCGTGATAGTTTAAATCAGTATGATTGGAGTGAAATGCTAAGAAGGTTATCTTTTAAGCTGTTTTTAAAAGTGTTTATTTTCTTGCAGCCCCTAATACTTTGTGACAAGGAATTGCATTGTCGCGAGGTGGATACTGTAAAAGATGATCAATAACAAAATGTTCTATGAAGATGTATACTTAGCGTGCCACAGATAGGCTAAGTGATCTGGTATTTACGTTGTGGTTAGAGTATAGATAAGAGAAACGAGACGAAAGGTAACTTGGTGTTGAGGTGTGCAGAATTCGAAAGAGTAAAGACGAAGAGTGTAAAGTTCTACGTTCTTTAAGTCGGAGCCACGAAAGACTTGCGAAGGACGGTGATATGTGATCATATCGTCGGATGTTGCACACGTATCTGACGCACATATTCTGAACACGCTGTAACTTGACTGACAGTTCAGAACTTAGGTCACTTAACAAAACGTCACAATAATAGATGTGCGGCATTACTAGGGCTAGTACTAGGGTAAGGTTTAGTTGCTAGGGCAAGAAGTTCCTCAAGCGACTCAAACAGTGAATGGAGGAACAGATTTCTGATGTCACTAGGTGAGTATTCCACAAGCGCGATAGCGAGATTGTGTAAGATGAATACGATGATGTCTTATGTGTTGGTATGGTTAGTATGCGGCTATTTTGCGTGCGTGTGAAGAGATTGTGATACGATGATAATCAGCCAGCAAGCCTTGAGAAAGTGCTATAGAAGCAGCACCTTCTTTGTCAATAGTGTCTTCACTTGTAAGATACGTATGCTGACTGCGAGGACTGTGGCTGCAGTATTTGTTCTTTGTGTTGAATGGGGACAATCACGTTACACACGTGATCAGGAGTTAAGGCTGTTGCAGCCATAAGGCAAATTTCTGCATGACGCAACCTTCAGTAGGTTCTGGAATGTACACTATGTTTACACCATAAAAAACTCCGTTCAAAAGAAGAAAAGGACAATAATGCAACAAAAAGTAGAACATTTCCTAAAAAAACCAGTAAACCAAAAAAGATTTAAAAAATGCAAATAAACTCAAAATAAAAGCAGGCTGTATTGCTTCGTGTGAAGTGACACGAGTTTATATTCTATCCTGCATTGCCTGTGTTGTCTAAGAAAAAATATGATACTTCATCAACTTCCGAGACTCATTACTTCCTTCAATTTTTCCAACTTACCTGGTAGATTTGAAGTCTGCACATTCCACGATCCGGTAGACATCGGTCTTCTTTTCTTCTCTTCGTTGGCTTGCATCATGAAGCGTCCTTCCCCAGTATCCCCCACCCGGACATCCGATCGGGGGGATAGTTTACGTCCGGAGTTTTTTACCAGGGACGAACTCATCATGACATACTTGCAAATTATTCTTGTGATATATGAATGCGGTAGCTTTCCATTGCTTTCCGCACACCACTCTCTCTTTCGCATCTTAAAAGATCCCAGGGGGCCCCAGCGTGGAGGTGAGGAGAGTGGATTTGACTAATTAGGCCCTCCGGACTTCACCGAAATTCACCGCAAGGGTTAAATATCAGTTCCATCAGGGTTTTTGACCCGATCAGAGACCAGGAAATCCCAATTAGCCTTTGCCCCCCTTATTGAGTCTAAAGCCTTATAAAGGTCATCAGTGTAAAAAGACAACTAAGATACGTATCGAACATGACTCCAAGAAAGTTAGTCTTCCAGAATAATTTAAGATTAAAGTTATGCCACTGAAATACTAGAAATGTAAAATTAACATTATTACTAAGAAATACACCAATATATTGTGGGTCCCCTCACCACGGCATGGCGCGTTCTCAGGCTGCGGATAGAGGAGACGGCCTCCAGATATGGAGGGTAGAGTGAATATATTGAATAAGCAGTCGTGGACAGTCGATAAGGGGTGGTCCTCCAGCTTGGGGATTGGACGAAGGGCTAACAACCCATCTCCGTAAAAAAAAAAAAACAGCTTCTTACGAAACCATACAATAAGCCTCGGAATGGGACTGATTCTCTGGCACGAACACAGCTAAGGTTTGTATTCGACAGGTATTGGAGAAAAAATGGAAGTATAAGGGTACAGTATATCGGTTATTCATAGATTTCAAAAAGGCATGTAACTCGGTTAAGAGAGACGTTTTATATAACATTCTTATTGAATTTGGTATTCACAAGGAACTAGTTCGATTAATTAAAATGTGTCTCAATGAAACTTACAACAGAGTCCGTACAGGCCAGGTTCTGTTAGATGGTTTTCCAATTCACTGCGGGCTAAAGCAGGGAGATGCACTATCACCTTTACTTTTTAACTTTGTTCTAGAATATGCCATTAGGAAAGTTCAGGATAACAGAGAGGGTTTGGAATTTAACGGGTTACATCAGCTGCTTGTCTATGCGGATGACGTGAATATGTTAGGAGAAAATCCACAAACGGTTAGGGAAAACACGGAAATTTTACTTGAAGCGATAGGTTTGGAAATAAACCCCGAAAAGACAAAGTATATGATTATGTCTCGTGACCAGAATGCTGTACGAAATGGAAATATAAAATTGGGAGATTTATGCTTCGAAGAGGTGGAAAAATTCAAATATCTTGGAGCAACAGTAACAAATATAAATGACATTTGGGAGGAAATTGAACGCAGAATATATGGGAAAATACCTGTTATTATTCGGTTGAGAAGCTTTTCTCGTCTAGTCTGCTGTCAAAAAATCTTAAAGTTAGAATTTATAAAATTACCAGTTGTTCTGTAAGTTTGTGAAACATGACTCTCACTTTCAGAGAAGGGCAGAGATTAAGGGTATTTGAGAATAAGGTTCTTAGGTAAATATTTGGGATTAAGAAGGATGAAGTTATAGGAGAATTGAGAAAGTTACACCTAGTGTTGCCTAAACCCCAAAAAACACAAAATTATATACGGAAAAACGAGCTGTTTTATCATCATTAAAAGCTACATATTTTCACACATTCGAACATCCAAGCTATCAAAAATCTCTATAAACTAATTTCAAGAATTAAGGAGAATTGGCCGTTCAAAACGTTATAAAAATGCAATAATGTAACATGAATATTTCTCAAAGCAAAAGCCTTACATTTCTAGGGATAAATAATATTCAAACCTCAGTTTCCTGCTACTGCAATGCGGACCAGGAATATTGCTGGAATAATAATTCATGATAATTCAATTATTTGACGTAATGAAAAGATGAAAGCCACAAGGTCTCACCTTGTTGGCGAAACGATTAGTCCACCCTCATTACTTCCGTTGGATATCCCATTCCATTGTCTGGTATTCCGATGTAGCCAGATATTCAACTGGGTTAGTTAAAAGTTCCCACTCCTTGGACTGCATATCATTCTCGGGTCGATGTCTCCCACTGCATGGGCTCCAGTTGTTCCTAGAAAATTTCAGAAATGAATAATAAATGGTGAGATTTCAACCCACGATAGTTAAGTTTTAAGGGCTATAAATGCCGTAATATGGCTCATTTTAGAACAAAAATAAAGTGGGTTGTCATTGATATAGATTGACACAATTAAATTAGTCTTATTCCTGAATGAGTGGATTCTATCAAACATTTGAAAGTTCACCTTCTTTGAAAATTTATTCGTCGCAGGTAGATTTCTCTGTGACTTTGTATACATTTTACAGTATTCTCTAGATTTAAAATACTATTTAAATACAATTTACGATTCACAGAATTCCAAACTTTCAGAAGCGCTGTATTACACGATTTACTTTGTTTGTATTTATGGATAAAGAAGGATGGTCATAACACAATTTAATGTATTAAAATCATAAACCTCTTTGCCCTCAGTAATTTTTTAATTGCGTTGCGCGTTTTAAATGGGCCTATCCAGTCGATGCTTAATTATCACCTCCCAATATACACAGGTATTCCTAGAATCGTCATTGACGCTATAAAGCGTAAATGTTTTTATTCCCTACTTATTATTCCAGTTTTCAAGTAGAAATCATAATATAACTTTGAAAGTTTACCTTAGTGGGAAGACGTTCATCCTGGTTGTCCCATGGGAATCGATCTGAGCTCCTCAATACACATACTCTCCATAAAGCGCTTCTTTGCTTGCTTTAACTGAAATCAAAAAGCATAATGTTGGTCCAATATGTCATTTGCATTATTGAAGACGACATTGCTACGTGTTGAGCGATGAACACGAATTCCATAGAGAATGAAAAAATGGTTCTTGAGCGCCTGTCTAAAATATCTTCGTGCCAAACTAGTGTTTCAAGCACTCGCCGTATTGTGCACCTTCCCTTCGGGTCAGAGGACAATCTTCAGCGCTTAAAAAGCTATCATTTCGCAAATTGTTGCATAAATAACTACCTATTATGTGATTATTTTTATCCCATTTTTTAAACACATTTGCAAACATATATTTTGTAAACATGTCTACTTTACACTTTTCAGTTTCAACAAATAATGTTGCATAATGTTTTTGGTACATTTACGGTTTAAGTGATAATAATTTAATACCCTAATTAATATTAAATTAGTTTAAGTAATGGATATTTACCCACATCGAGTGCACACAATCTCTGGGTGACTTCGAATTGTGGTTTTCTGTTATCGTACACAGTGTCGTATATATTATGCAAATCTAGTCTTTCAGGTAAAGCTCCCTGTAGAGCAGATTTGAATAATGTCAAGGGAAAAATTGTACGATGTGGGTCTCTGGCGTTTCGTCATCCCACGCGAGTTGTGTGGATATAAAGGGAAAAATTGAGACGGTGTCGGGTGGAGTTCCCGGATAGCTCAGTTGGCAGAGCGCTGGTACGTTCAACCAGAGGTCCTGGGATCGATACCCGGCCCCGGAACAATTTTTCCCTTGAAATTATTCAAATACAAGATTATTATATTTGTATAACATGTAATGAGATTTCTTCAAGTCATCCCTCAAAATTTAGAGAAACAAATGTTTTGTATTATAAAACTGCAGTAACAGATGTCCTAATATTCGGCGAAATAATTTAGAGAGCGGAATTGTAGAGCATTATCTGAAGTTAACTGTGCAGTTTACTATTGCTTGTTCATGTCCTTTATGGATCATACAGTCGTATCTAAAGAAACTGCAGACTGTACTGGAATCGACGAGTTTTATTTTAATTTACTAGCCGTTTATTATAATGTTGTAAGCTTAAATAGTACAAGAAATGTCTGAAGGAAGTGAAATGGGGAGAGGAGTACAACAAGTTTGCCCTTTATCATCTACCATGTTCAACATCTACTTGGAGGATTTAGTGAAGAACTGCTTTCAGAACAAGGGAGGGGTAAAAGTAGGAGGCAGAAGAATAAATTGCATAAGATTACCAGATGTTATGGCGCTGTTAACAGAAGAGAAGGTAATACAAAGAGATATGCTACTGGAGCTGTGAGCAGTATGGATTGAAAGTAAATGTAAAGAAGGCGAAGTCCATGGTTGTCGGAAAAATCAAGGAGGTAAACGTGCGAATACTGAATGAGGCAGTAGAGCAAGTAAACAGCTTCAAATACTTGGAGTGTGCTAAGTGCAGTAACATGAGCTGCTGCCAGGAAATTGAAAGGAGAATAGCTATGTCAAAGGAAGCTTTTAATAGAAAAAGGAACATTTTCTGCGGAAGTCTGGAAAAGGAACTAAGGACGAGATTATTGAAATGCTTTGTGTGGAGATTGGCAGTGTATAGAGCAGAAACGAGGATATTACGACGAAGTGAAGAGAAGCGAATATAAGCATTTGAAACGTGGCTATGGAGAAGGATGGAATGGCGAAAACGTTGACAATGTAAAATACAATGTAAGTTTATAATTTGCTTTAAAGATAAGTCACATGATTGAATAGCTTTTCCTTTGTATGTATTACTTGATTTATTGGAACTTTAAAAAATGAACTCAGAAAATCTAACTAGATCATGCCAAGGCCTGAATATCTTTATTTCCTCAAATAACCAGGCTACACAGGGTGTGCTAAGTGCGCACAGGGTCGACTCCAGGCTGGTTGAAGAATGCAGAACTAGCCTGGAAAGTTTATCCAATGTCCCAGGACATAGTGAAATGTCTGACAATAACAAGCCGGCCTATTAGCCAAGGAAGGAACTTCCATCCAATGCTGTGCCCGGAGCTCTGTGTTCGAATCTCTAAGTATATAATGAAATAGGCCCTAAAGGAGAACCTGTTGAAAAGTTTGCTAGAACCTGGAGATCTACACCAGCCATATAACATGCTAAACTCCTTATTGAGAATTTTAACCTGACTGAACTGAACTACACCTGGTACTGGAAAGGAGAATTTTTAAGTTGGTTAACTGGAATGTTGACAGGACACTGTCATCTGAATAAGCACCTACATGTTGACTCAACTTGTAGGAAATGTGGATTGGAGGCCGAGTTATCACTTCACATTTTGCTGGATTGTCCAGGTCTAAGCCAAATCAGGCTCGTTATCAAATGTTGTCACTTCTGAGGAAATTAATCCCAGCAGCATAGCAAAGCTGGTAACACGTTGCGGTCTTCTGGGCTGATCTCCAGTATATGGAGTGCACAAGGGGCCATTTGTGCCCAAGTGTTACAGCAGTAATCTACACCCTTCATTTAGAAGGAGAAGGAGAAGAAGATTACATTACGCATCAGTGATTACGCATAGCATTTTCAATCCCACATTTTCTACGACGTTTTCCCCCAATTCTTTCCTCTATATAAGTGTCTACACTATCTGAATTGTGAAGATTTCTCAAAATATATTCTTTCCATAATATGCTGGCAGTTATTAGATTTATAAAACACATAATTTTAAGATTTGTTCGTCTGCCTAGAGGTGTACATTTTTACTATTCATTTTTTAGTTTCCGTCAAATTAAGCTTTAAGTCATGTAATGTTCTCTGGCACTGTCTTAATACTTTCTATTGCACCTTTTCGCACCGCTGTTGTTCTTGCTACTGATCCAGGTCTTCGTACTGTACAAGATGGTCCTCGTCATAATAATATATCAGGAGTTATTTTCAGAGTATTTTATATTCAGGCGATAAAGATGTCTTTCCATGCAGTTCACACTATTTGCCAATATGAATAAGGCGATTGCCTCTTTTTGTTTTACGACTGTCTTCCATCCAGACTTCACTGGCACTCTATGCTAAGTCACATTTTCGTTGGACATCGTTGCAGTTTAGTTCTACTTCGGTTTTATTACACGTTTAATAAAGTTTTCTGTTACAGTAGAAGAATCGTAATTTTCGATTGCAAACATAAAAATTCGAACGATTTTTCAGTGTTAGATGTTCTAACTTTCTCAAATAACCAGAACAATACAACGTTTAAGAGATTATTATTATTCTGAAGTTCGTTTGTGTTATGCATTATCTAAAATGTCTACATTGTTGTAACATAAAAAGTCATTGAACATTGCAGACATTAGTACAATGTATTGTAGATGGCAGTAGTGTGTTATGAATAGCTTTTTTCTTATCAGTTGTGCCAACTATGGAATCTTCATTGAACTCTGTGGAAGGTTACTGGTCAAGAAGGCTTTGTTGATTCAGTTTCATTTTTATTAAAACAGTTGCATTCCACTTCAATTATCTAGATCCCAGTAATCAACGTCACTTGACAGATGATTTTCAATAAATCTTAGTATTAAACAATCTCTGATACGTGACTATTCATAATATCATATAGCAGAAGCTATAACAAACATAACCTAAATAATATAAACGAGTCTTAGAAAAGTTTTAATTAGGGGTGATGAAATAAACAAGAAACGTTTTAATTAGCGATGATGAAGTAAAAAATAAACATGAATAATTTTGAAAGAAAGAATTATTGAAAGTACAATTTTCAAATTTGAATATTTTGGTGGTTGGTGGTTGGTGGTTCAGTTGATGTTATATTGGACGTGTGTGTAAAAGAAGTGAACTCGTTGATGTACATGGTGTATCCCTCAACTTATTCAGGATTTCCGAATGGTGCTCTTCATTTATTTGTAAATAGGGTTTCAGGGAAGATGCATAGCTATGACCAGTGATCTTTATTAATTCTTGTTCTCGAATGCCAATGCGAATCATATTTGAAAGTGCTGTGCATCGACTGGAGTGGTTTGTAATTTTTTTTTTTTTTTTTTTTTGACGTCCAGACCAGTGCAGTTTGAAATGTTGGCAAACAAAGAAACAAATGCTAGGGTAGTGATAAAAATAAACAAATGCTAGGGACGCGATAAAATTGTGCGATAAGCAGCCATGATTGGTCGAAAGACCTCCTTTCGTACCGTTTTATTGGTCGAAAGTAGTGTGACTTAGTAAAAGTGTAATAGTCATTTTAATTGAGTTCACTATACTTTTGCAGTTTGATTAAAGCATTTAAAATCTCGAAATCGATGCTATTTATTGAAATAAGAAATTTATATCGAAATGATAACCTGTATCGAAATGATCATTGCATAATAACTTCGTTTCAGTATTGTCGTAAAAAAATTAATACATTCTCCAGGATGTATGTAGCAATACAATTTTCAAGAAAATAACACTAACACATTAATTATTATCAAAGAGGTACAGTAATTTACATTTTATCTAAATAAGAATTATAACATTAATGAATAGAACCGTGTGGAATCGAGGGAAATTCTAGCTACAGAAATACAAGCAGCAGCTAAATGCTGTTAATTCTCGGTTAGTAAGATGCCGCATCACAACCAGCAACTTCTATAATATGCCAAAGTATTTAATGTTATCTGCAAAATGAAATTATAATTTAACAGCATTGAAACTTGATAATATTTCTATCTTCCTATATTTAAGGTTTTATCACCATTGTGTCTATAGATTTAGATTGTCTTCAATTTGTCTTTTATTAACCACTTCCCTAATTAACCCGGGTTAACTCGGGTTGCTAACTTGTGTCAAAATTTATTAACCCGACTTAACTCGTTTGAGTCCCATTTTCGCTGCTAAGGATTATATTCCGAATATATACGTTTCCATCCTTCCATTAACCTTTTCCTCACTAGATGGCTACAGAAGTTAGTGATATTGCTATACCTTATTTTATTTCAAGGAGTGCAGTTCGGTGGCTCCTTTGAACACTCACTTACAGATTTATGACTTCCTACACAAACAATTCTGACAATTGCATCCTGTCCCCTCATCCCAACATTGCACAGTTGCCACAATCCTGATGATCCTCGAAAATTATGCAGTGAAACTGACGGGATTCTTGGAATTCGGAAAAGATGCGACAACTCTGCCTCCACGTGGATTTGACGGGAGACTGTCAATTCTTCTGAACGAAGGTTGTGATTGGTTACTGACAGGAGGAGACAAGATTTCCGTCACAGTAAGGAAGACATTTATTTATGACAACCAATTAGTACGGGGCAGTAGAAGGTCTGTCGGCAAAGTTCTTTCTATGAAACTGCACTCCATGAAATAAAATAAGGTATACATCTGGTGGTGTGTTTTGTACTTCTTCCTTGCGAGTGGAATTCTATGCTCATATAGCATTCACACACATTAGTGAGTAGATGCTAGTTAGTTTTGGCGGTTTCTGTTTGTGTTTAGTGTTTTTGTGCTGTTTTGTGTAAAGATGGATCAAGTTAGTGATTCCGAAACTTTGATCAGGAATATATTCCTGTAGAAGATTAGGAAATGAAACATCAGTATCAGAAGACGAAGTTATAGACCAACAAACAAATTCAGATCAGTTGATGTCGCGTCTTTTCGACAGTGGTTTGAATAGAAGACATCTGGCACCATTTCTTCTGCACCTCCGAGGTCCCCATTCCCTGAAATTTTAACATTGTTTCCGATAACGATAATTCTCAATTTTTAAAATTATTCTTTAATAATGACCTCATCAACATTATATTCGAGGAGACGATTCGGCATGCTAATAAGTGTTCACAGAATGCTGAAAATAATTCGTGGCGGCCTACTACAGACTCTGAAATACGTGTACTTTTGGGCATAGTGATACTGCAGAACATTATTCACAAACCTGAAGAACAGATGTACTGGTACAAATATTCAATGACTGCTACACCATTCTTCCCAAAACGCTCTCATATAGGAGATTTGTCGAATTGAAAAATTCCTGCACTTCGCCAACAATGAGGACTACGATCCGGAAACCCACCCAAATCTGAAATCTGAAATTGAATAAGTCTGGCCTATTTTTCGGAATCTTGAAGACAAATACACTCCCGACAGAGATGTCACCATCGAAGAGAGCCTGTTGATTTATAAAGGGGCGACTAGGGTGGGTACAGTATATATCACTAAAACGAGCCAGGTTTGGGATAAAGGCATAACATATACTGTATGCTCTGTGAATCTAAGAGCGGGTACGTTTAGTCCAGTATAATTTACACTGGAAAAGGAACCGTTCTTGACAACGACTACAAGGATATTTCAATGTCTAGACAAGAAGTCATGATACTCATAAAGTCTTTACTTGGCCGGGACTATTGTCTTACAACTGACAATTTTACACGTCACCCCAGTTATCCAACATGCATTTCACACACTACAGACACTTACGGGGCCGTGAGAATGAGTAGGAAAGAGATGTCACCAGGAATGAAGAGAACAAAGCTGAAGAAAATGCAGCCTTCCCTTCCAGAGGGACAAGAATATTACCCTCAGGTTGAAGGATAAAAAAGATGTGGTGCTTCTTAGCACAATACACAGCGCTGAGATGGTCGTCATCAAGGATGATTTGAAGCCGAAAATGGTGGGGGACTATAACAACTCAATGGGAGGAGTCGACGAGGTACACCAGCACTGGGCAGCTTATCCTGTCCCGCGAAATAGTGCAGAGGGATATTATAAAAATATCTTTTCATCTTCTCGAGTTGGCCCTGTGGAATTCCTACGATATCTGAATGCAGGAATATACCCTTGGACTATCGAATGGTGGTAATTCGTAAGATTTTCGAAAAATACACCCCGAATGTCCTATCACTCAAGGCAGGATGGCCAGGAAAATCGCCCAACCCACTTCGGCTTACAGGTAGACATTCTCCAGAAGTTATTTCACGAACTCTGAAGAAGAACAACCAACCAGACAGTGTTTCATGTGCAGTATTGCGAGAAACTCAAAATACAATCAAATTCGACACAAGAGCAGTTACTACTGTGCGGAATGCAATGTGCCACTGTGCGTAATACCCTGCTTTCGAGTCTATCACACGACAAGCAACATTTAATGCCTTGATAACAGCACTGGTATTGTACCTCATAAATTAATCCATAAAAAACATAAGTTGGTAAATAGTTGAGGAGAAAATCAAAGTGGGACAACTACCAGAGCTGGAATCAAGGTGCACAAGATAACTCGGGATAATAATTCAGGTATGAATGTATGTCTGTTTCATAGTGATTTTTTAAGTATGTAAGAAAATTAGTGATGTACAGTGATTCTGCAATATTAAATTACCTCTATACGAAAATAAAAAAAATATGACACTTTTTTTTCACAAAACTGGTAAAATATATAGTAAGGGTCTTTTCAAAATCATTTCACACACTTATATGCACTCAAAGGATACGAATAGGAAACCATGTTGTGTTTCTGAGCAGCAGACAAGAATATATTCATCTGTTCTAATGTTGTTATGTCAATGTTTAGTTTTGAATGGCAATTTACACGAGAAGAAATCTTTCGACGTACGTATAAGTAGAAAGATTGGCTTTCAATGTCTTAAACTTAATAATAAAATTCAGAACCTCAGATCAACTCAAACAAAAGAATCTCTGAAAAAGGATAGTGATTTCAAAACTAAACATATATTCTATGCCAGAATTGTAAATTTATCAAACACTGTGTTTAATCAGGAAGAAACAGAACTGTTGAAGAAAAGACAAAATACAATTTCGAAGGAAAAAAACCAAAGTAAATCAATTCAACAAATTGTTATAGATTCAAAATTGCATTACAAAAACTTTAAGATCTGAAAAAAAGCATAGTTAGACATGAAATAGACAAGAAAATAAATAGATTACAAATGAATAACAATTGACAACAACAATTTCCTCAAAATAAGAAATTAATAAAGAATCTTAATACCGGTAACAAAATTTCAGATAATAACTTGATCATAACAAAAGCTGATAAAGGAAATGCTACTGTAACATTGGATAAAACTGATTATATTAGTAAAACACAAAATTTTCTTTCTGAGAATCAATTTGAAAAATTAAAAAGAGACCACATAAATCACTATCAATGAGCAATAAAGGACGCGTTTAACCCTCCTGTTATCAAGGTGTTTTACTACCATGGAGGGAGGTAATACAATTACACCAATCAAAATCGTATACCAATCTTGGTTAAGCATTTGGAATAATTTATTATAAATGTATATATTATTGACTACGGACCTCAGAAAATGTCAAATAAGTTTGCTCTTTTTAAAAATACAGGCTGATTCAAAGGGCCTGTTGAATTTTCTTGAAAATGTACTATACCTAGATTAATGAACTTGAAAATACTGCATGTTATTGGTGCAAATATGAGAAAACTTATATGAAGTTGAACTTGCATCTCTTTGATTTCAAGGCAAACTCTTCAATACTACATAGTTTTGACGAGCTGGACAACAAATTTACAAGCAATGAAAGTCATAAAATAAATTGAAAATCATTTCAGATATTTGCTGATATTTAAATATTCCAATAGTCTACCATTTACACAAACGAGAACGACTTCAAGATTTTCGTTTATAATAAAATAAAATGCTTGAAAATCGTTAAACACTTCTACAAATAAATAAATAAAATTATCAATCTAAGAATTTAAATTTATTTATTTTTTGTTATTGAAATTCAAATATTCGAACACCACGTTTGTAAAACGAGCATTAAGTTCGTTGCAATATCATAATGATTCTTAATAATTGAGCCATCTTTATCTACTATTTCCATAATACTGCAGCTTTTATTTGTTGAAAGGTTAGTAGCTTCGTTAATAGTCTGCCAAAATCTTTTGGGATCATTCCTATTGTTGACAAATTTCTGAGTAGTAACTAACTTTCATATTTCTTATAACGCAAGTTAAGATATTTCTGTACCCTTTATATTGTTTTGATAAATCTTCATTCAAAGGTTCACGTTTTACTTTTTTGGCTAGTCTGTCTCTTGTGCGTATTGATTTAACCATACCCGAAGTGATCCAGGGTTTTAAACATTGTAATAAATATAAATAAATCATTTTCTTAATTAAAAACAGTGTATATCTCCAATAAATGATTCCTTAGTATCGCCACAGATACACTTGATTGTACTTGTCACTATATCTTGTCACTAGAAAGTTATTGAAATTTATATTTTCCCCGCCATTCATAAAATATTTTGATATGATACCTCTTGCACAAAAGGAGAGATCTATAACTGAAACTCCATTAATATATTTCAGTATTATTTGTATTTATCCTGATAATAATGAACAGTTTGACTCGTAGACATTTTGTTTTTTCAGCATTAACTTCCCATGATTTTGCGAGAAGATTCGAAGAGAACGGCAGTTACGTAGACTTTCAGCTCCCCACTACTACCATTAATGCACAACACAATGTCAATACGGCGGTTGCTGTCGTCTGCGATACAACGAACTTTTCTGTTGATTTTCGAGTTTGGCATTTTTTCCGGTTATTGTATGCTTATTTAAGTTGTGTTAACTCTCGCTAGTGGTTTTATATTTTACTAGTGGCTTGTGCAGCAAATGTTGCTGCAAACTAAGTTCGTTAGACGTTCAAATAAAAATTTTTCAGATTTATTTTCAATGAAGAATACTTGTCTTTTTAATAGTTATTTGCTTCCATAATAATGAAACACACTCCCTCTGAATGGATTTTTTTAGGCCAAATACTTTCTCTTGAACCTATCCAACTTCAGTTTTTGAGTTTCAACGCGAAAACGCAAGTATCAATGTCAGGACGATAGCAGTAGCTATTTCAGGTCATTGTGGATTGTAGGCGAAAGTTAAAAAGAATGTCAGGTTTGCTAAGCTTTCGAATAATAGCATTTTCGTATAGCTGCTGCATGTAGAACTTGAAATGTAGAGCGTAAAATCATTTTATCCTACTAAGAGATCTTGCTGAAATGATCTGGAGACTACAAAATTTTCTAGGCCTCTTATTTATCAGTAAGTAATACCTTTTTATCTTTCCTTAGGAACTGTAATTTTTGCGCTCTCTCGAGCCAATACTGAAGACAATGACACATATCAATATCTACACTACACCGCCATTAAATACATGAAAAAGACCCAATCCCACTGGGCTAATAAGTATAAAAATATTTGATTTTCAATAACAATATTATTATCTTACTTAAGTTTTGTAGTTACATATAGCAGCCACTCAGTGAATTATAGAAATGAAGATCTAAATTAAGATATTCTCTACATTTACTTACATAACCTCAAAACGTTTCACTTTCATGTCATCAATATAGCATCAGTATTATGTACAATTAATGAAAAATAGATGCATCATGGTATTAACTATAATAATATTTCATTTTTAATGATAATAATGTCATCAAACCACCTCAAATTTCGTAGATTTCAATATCCAATACACAGCTGTACTCAGAAAATTATTATACACTGCAGAATCAGTTTTTAATAACAAATTGAATTGAGCTCTAAATATGTCGGCAATCATGCAGGTCATGGCCTTCGTGTAATAGCCTATTGTTTATTGTAGTGTGTGTTTTGTTCTGAAATTCAATCAAGTCGGCCGTGATTCGATAAAATTAGTTCTCAAAACTGACAACAGATGGATTTTGGAAAATAGGAAAATTATGTAGGAAAATTGACATTTCACTGAAATCTACTACTTTTCCGAAAAACTTTGGGTTCCAAGCTTCAAAATGAGGGGCCATTTATTAAAATCCGTTCAGCCGTTTTCTCGTAATTTCCATTACCAGTTCAAATTATATATATAAATTTTATCCGTCTTAGTATTTATTTTATTATTGTAAATATTTTTGTTTTATCACTATTATTATTGTTATTATTATTATTATTATTATTATTATTATTACTAATAATTATTTTGTATTACAATCCTTGTATCATTTCTGTCACGATTATTCTATTATTATTATTATTATTATTATTATTATTATTATTATTATTATTATTATTATTTATATCATCAGCATTATTATTTGAACCCTGTAAAATTTATGTAGACTACTGGACTGTACCCGAGCACGAGCATTATGCTCATTTCGGGTATCTATTCATATGTATTCAATTCAAATGTAAATTGTAAATAAATCTGAATTTGAATTTGAACAGAGAAATAATAGAGTTTATATGCAATGTCTTCGATATATCTTTATTTCACCGCCTGTTCGAACGCATCCATACATTCGATGGCTGCTTATACTGCCTGTTCATTGAATGGTCCGACATGTAACATGACCTATATACTTACTTACCTACTTACTTATTTACAACTTTTAAGGAACCCGGAGATTCATTGTCGCTCTCACATAAGCCCGCCATCTGTCCCTATCTTGTGCAAAATTAATCCAGTCTCTATCATCGCATCCCACCCTCCTCAAATTCATTTTAATATTATCCTCCTATCTACGCCTCGGCATCCTCAAAGGTGTTTTCCCTCCGCTCTCTCAACTAACACTCTATATGCATTTCTGGATTCGGCCATACGTGTTACATGACCTATGTATTATATTTTATGCCTAAAGCCGACATTTGAGACTATTTTCCAGTCTTTCTACATCCTACCTGGAATAGGGATCACCTCAAACTAAAGTTTTAATTTCCCAACTTGGAGTTGTAAACAGAAAATGCTTACCTTGAATGAGAGGCCACTGGAAAAAATCTACTGGTCGTTTCTCGTCACAATAAAAATGTGTATTCTACTAATTCCACAATTTGGGACATCTGGCCGACATCTACGGCTGACCAATAGGATCCACAAAACAAAGCAGACGTTTAAATTAAAAATAAGATACAATATGATTTGCGGAGAGAATACAGAACAATGTTAAATTTAAAAATAGATTATTACAGTTTGATTTCGGAGAAACATGAGATGAAAGTACAGTTAAGAGTAATGAAATGAAGTAAAATAGAAAATAATAATAATATTATGTAGTGTGATACAAGTGATTGTGTAAAATGGATATTGAATCTCTCAATACCATTAGAAAAATGTTGTTAATGTCCTCATTAGAAAATTTAAGAGAAGGAGAATGATTTTGGTTAACTTAAATGAAGTTCGCCTACCAACTAAATATAAATATCTTTAATATTTATATACTGAGAGCTATGAAAATGATGACACACAAAGTAGAAGAGAGGATAAGCAAACTGAACTGGCCGGCCCGGATGGCTCAAGCGGTAGGGGCACGGCATGTCCCTATCGCTTGGTCCGAAGGGTTGTGGGTTCGAATCCCGCCTCGGGCATGGGTGTTGTGATTGTAGTAGTATAAGTAAAACAAAGGAAACAAAAACAAAGGTAAACAAACAGAAAACAAAAATAGAAAAAAAACTGTCGATGTGGGTGGCGCAGTCGGTAGAGTGCTGGGATATTGTGGTCGACGTTGCGGGTTCGATTTCAGCCCAGGTCGATGACATTTAAGTGTGCTTAAATGCGATAGGCTGATATCAGTGGATTTTCTGGCATGTGAAAGAACTCCACAAGAGAAGGTTCACCGCCGATGCTGATGTATCCTCGGAAGTTGCGATCATCGTTAAATGAAATATAATTCATAAATTATAAATTGAAGTAATAAAGGAAGTCTTGGGAATTATTTGAATGCAATTATGAAACAAGGTCAACAAGTGTCTGGAAATCGTAAAGTATTATTTTATAGGATGAAAGCCCATTCCCTAACCTCGCGGAGTGAAGATTCATCTAATACTTTTGTCACGATCACAGTGAGGTTTAGTGGTTAAGTCAGATAGAGGTCGATTCAAATTTCTTATTCTATATTCTTTCCTGCTAATGCAATGGTCGTCAGCACTCACTGAAATGGGTAACGGGTGAGCAGTTCATAGAAATATGCACTGGTGCAGAATGGAGAAAGCATACCTCTACATTATGTGGAAAAATATTTGTTTGGTTCAGTATTCGTTTAATATCAGAAGTTCGGCATTGCGAGAGAACGAATTAACAGTTTTATCCCCTTTAAAATATAAATACATGAGTGACTGTCTAAAAAATCTTGTATGAAACTCTTGCGAAATTAGCGTTTTAGGCACTCGCCATGTTATCCCCCTCCTCTTCCGGTTGGTGGATAATCTTCACCTCTCGTGCTTAAAGCGCTATCATTTCGCAACTTGTATAAAATAGCTATATTACATTTGATACCATTATCTTTTAAACATATTTAGAAACGCACATTTTGTGATCATGCCTACATTACACTTTTCAGTTGTAACAAATAATTTTGCATAATGTTTTGTTACATTTACGGTTTAAGACTAACTACTTTAATACCCTCAGTTTCAGTAATGGGTACTTTACAAGACGAACCTGTTTGTATACAAACACATTAAAACACACCCCGATCAAATTCTCAACACACAGATCAATTTCAGTACTCACACACTATTTGACTCCAATCTTCAACACCTTTCAACAATCAAACACACCCACTTAACAGGCAGAGAAGTTCGAGATGACGCCGTGATCTAGTAGGTTCTGACGATGGTGCGTGAAGCACTGAAACAGTTGTAAGCAGGACAAATCTTACATAATTAACACGAGTAAGTCCCACGAGTTAATCAATTAATCATTATCATATTCTCAAGTGTTAAAAGTAGTGTACGCAAGATTCAAAATGGACCTTCGTTATATTGCGTTTCAATCCTTAAAATTTGGATTTTCATACAAGATTCCTTTTTAATAATTTCTATAAGAACATGTGACGTTTCAGATTGTGGGAGGCAATTCCAATCTCATGGGACGCGCCCGTCGTCCCAAGTTTGTCTGGTTTCCTAAGTTTGGCCTCGTACTTCTGTTATATTTACTGCCTTCCTTATCACGGTTCCGCTGATAAAGGCAGTATCAGGGCATTACTTATGATTATGAATGACTAGTTCTTCTTCTTGAAATATATTAAAATAATATAATGTATTATTGGCACATTTGGGTGTCAACACTGTTCGCAACCGCTGCTAAATTTTAACAAAACCGATATCAAAAATGCTGCGACTGCAGCCCTGAGAACCTTGTCACACGTCGCTACTTTTAAGCTGCACACTATTAACGTTTGTAATATTTTATAATTAAGGCGGTAGCCGGAAAAAGAGCCCATAAGCAAAAGTCATGTTTCGAGAAAACAATGATTGAAAAATTTACTTGTAGGCTATGTCATTGCGATTTGGATGCACTTTTATCAACATAACAATTTTCATACTGTTACAATAATATTTGTCTACAAGTTTTTGTTAAATAATATATTCCGAATTTAATAGTGATAATAAAAGAATATATTTTATTGAAGCATTTTATAGGCCCTTTTTCCAGAGAACAAGTTTATTTTATCAAAATACTTTCAGTATAATTATATTTTAGCAAAATTTGATATCATCATTGAACGGCGCACATTACAGAGGTTTACGATTTCTTAATAATTTTAGTAAAATTATATTTCTTACATATATCTCATAGTTACGTCATAAATTGTACCGAATACGTAAGAATCAAGAATATCTATTGGGTACAGAACACAGATTACAAGTTATTTAATATCAATCTAGAATGGATTCACACTCAGTGCAGTTTACACTTCAGTGCACATCCTTGATGGACTCACACTCACTTTGGGAATCATCTAAGTACTGTAGGCCTACATTGATGTTTTCTCCCACTCTAACTCTTCTCTCTTCAATATGTTTTGCACTTCACATTCAGTTTTTCACCAGTCTTTTCTTTGTAATAATCGCAGAATAACCCAAAGAGAATCTTGATGTTTAGGTTTGGGTTAGTGGACAATAAAGGATCTTGCTATGTGGAATCGGTTGTAGGTATGACTGCAGTAAATCCCATTATATTGTTGTTCATTTTATATGGTCTGTTTTCATGGGAACTCCTTTTTCCCTCAAATCTTTCACTTTTAAATATTTTCCCTTGTATTACTCTCAGTCTTTTGGAAAACATTTTGAAGATTTCCAAAATCATTTGACGGCACACCTCTAGCTGAACACCACTTCGACGCAGAGAATATGTCCATACATTTTCACGACTTACTTTTGGATTTTAAGTTACATTTATGACAAGTTTTTTTTTTTATAATAAGCCTGCCACTGTAGCATCCTGCAGTAACTTTGTTTGCCCACTGTAAAATATTTCGAAGAGATCTTTTCGTTCATCAGCAGTGAACTTGGAGAAACATTCCTTCTGGCAGCAGGAGGTAATGGGTGCAAAAACTTACCTTCAACAATAGCACCTTTCGAAGTTACATACGTGATATCATGTTGATTGTTCATTTTTCTGTCTTCCCGTTTTAAGTTCATTTTTATGTCCTGTCTCCTCTTTTTTCGTTTATGTTCATTTCATTCCATTTTGAAACAATTCAGATCGCACACAGATCACAACTGCTGCACACAACACAATTATACTGCCTGCCTCGAACTGACTGTGTTGATGTTTGCTGCATTCCACAACTACGCAAGAGTGCATGGGTTCATTCAATTAGCTACCCTGCCCTCTGTGTACAAGATATTGAAACGAAACTAAGTAAGCTAGTAGATTTTAACACGGAGACTCGATTTAAACTTTCTCCCGAAAAAGGGCCTATAGACCCATGGGCCCCTTTTCCGGCTACCGCCTCAATTTGTAATTTTCTATTGTCTGCGATCATTAACACTTAATCTGAGAACTCTGTAAAACTATATTTCAACGTTATTCAGACAAAAAAACTTTGTTATAGATTAAGAATCGAACCCGCTCTCTTCTGGGCAATACGCAGAAGTCTTAGGTTCTTGCTACTGAGACAACACGAAAGCTTTCATTTCTGCGCGGAGTGTCGTTCTAGTCATGAAGGTTCAAATGTCGATTTAACTACACTATTTATCTATATACTTATCTATTATTTACGTCATATCGCCATATGTTTTGAAGTTTTTGAAGTGAATTTCGGAACGATGCTAGCAACAAACCAAATTGTCTGAATTTAAGTAACTCAAATATTCGTTACCTTGTGTATCAGTGCTCTGGTGTCCGATCATGCGCAGTGTCTTACATCTGGGACTTAAGAATATTCCATCGTCTCGTTCCTTTTCTTGGGGAACTGCGCGTACTGAAAACATACGTTGCATTATTTGAAATAAATTCTTAATTTCGTGATTATCAATAATCCAGAATATGAACTTTCATGCAATGATTTTGGTACTTACCAAATTATCTCATTTACACATGTCCCTCGAATGCTAGTGCAAGAAAATAAATTATAAATGGTTACATCATTTTCAGTAGAAATGTGCATGTTTGTGAAGTAGTGAAACATTCGGTGAGAAAGTATGTGTCGATTTAGTGACGCTGGTTTGTTTATACATTGTTATATGAAAAAATCAAATTGTTTCTTGCAGTAGAGTTTTTCTAATCATCATAAATAGTTAAAATTAATGTACTTACAGTTAAAATGCAGCTCTTTGCTTGTTCCATTCACTATGAAATGAAACAACCCAGAACTCACCACGAGGAGGTGGCTGCACGTCGAGTTCCGCCCTGCCATTCCCAACCTCAATACCTTGTGGACAAGGGCTCTTCATGGTTATTTACTCATTTATAATGTTCAGTTAAATGTCTTCAGACTCTTCCACGTGAAACAATGTTAGTCTTGTATTTATATTAGCGTTCCATTTACAACTCTTTACATGAAGCTGTGAAAGCCTCCATGAAGATGTAGTTGTAGTATAATACATAATGAATAATAATGTTATAATAATCAAATTTTGTCACATTCTTAGTTACATTTCTTTGTTTCTATATCAGTTGTTCTTTACTTCCAAAGACCATTTGCAATTAGTAAGAATTAGGTAGTATCTTAACATTCAGTTGACATAACATATTGATGGCTAAGAAGTGATACCTCGTATCTGTGAATTTGCAGGTGAATTAGAAAATTGTTTAAAAAATTGAAGACTTGGCGGTTAAATAATGATAATCCACATATACAAATTGCATACATTTTAATTTTTACTGCAAACACAAGAAGATTGCTATATATTTCAAGTAGCATAATCCAATAATTTGTTAACATATTTACATAATTATTTAACCAAATTAAACATAATGTGACTGATAGGCTGTTAACAACCAGAAAACTGTCGATCTCAATTTTGATGCTTATCACTATTTACCCCCGAGGTCTGCAATTAAGTTAACCGATGGTAATAAGGCCCACCTAAGTAATAAAACGTTCTTTCTTTGAAATGGATACGTTTAGCAATTTTTAAATGATGGAATAACATACTTTTATAGTTATCCTATAATATTTTACTTCAAACAAATATTCAAACAGACACATAAATGCTGTGAGCAATCAAAATTAACATCATATCACTGGGCCTCATATCCTGCTGTGACAGATAATAAGGCCCACAATAAAGAATATAACTTATGTATTGAACACAATTTGGGCATACAAAGTCTTCAATTTTTCCCTCAGTGAGACCTACACATTCATCGTGCACCCAATATTCACAAGAGACACACATATGCATGTCTAAAACAATTTTATTCGCAGACAGAACTCATCCGAGTCCCCTGGATGTTTATAAATCCTGAAATTGATGGTTCATCCAATGTTCTCTCTGCACTGGGAACTGTCAGTCTTTCGTTTGTTTCACTTCTTGCATGAAAGTTTGTGCTTCAGAGTTTCAACTTTATAGTGTAGGGACTTCTGTGAACTTGTGGGCGTTTCTACGTATTTATTTCATGGGCCTGCTCTGTTACTTCGCGACAATTTTAATTTATGAACTGCTCATATGCTCATTAGCGAAAGTTTCACGGTAGCCTCAAACTTTTTAAAGTTTACACAATAACGTGTATTTAACATTATATTAACAACACATAGTAAAACGATTAAATATCAACTTAAATTTTGCAAACATTTTTGAAGAAATCATAAATAATCACGTAACTTGTTGCAACCAGTCAGCTACAAACAAGAACGAGAATTTAATTTCTTAATACCTCACTCGAACGCTAGAAGAAAAGGCCTGTAGAGCGGTTGCTCTCTTTTGTGTAACTAATGCCAAAACTAGGCAGTGGGCCTTATAACATGCTGGGCCTTAACGCTCTCAGGCACCTTAGTTTCTCTCAACATAGACAGACTTTTTATATATGCTTCTACCTTGCAAGGTCTTCTACTCGAGGACAAAATATTAGTTAACTGTCCAATTTTGTAAACATAGTGATAAATTATATAATGCAATTAAACTAAATAACAATTTTTGTAGATACGACGTATCACCTCTTAGCCATCGATATAAAATGACGTTCTTTTCTTTGTACATTTCTTTTGTATCTTTTGTACATTTCTGTCGTTCAGTAATGCTGTGACCGTTTTATATTAATTCTGTGACTATTTTCATATTTTTCTCCATTTAAGTTTTTTTAACATCTCTTTTCGTGTTTATTCTTCCTCTCTTTATATTCTTCATTTCTCTTCATATTGTTCAGTTGCTAATTCCTTACCATGTCAAAAATAAGTTGGCCATTAAATGTTTAATTAAATCATTAACTTTTTCCAGCTTCACTCGCATTTATTGCATTATTCTGTTACACTAGGTAAGAACTTCTTGTGGCATTCATAGTAATATTATGCTCTTTATTTCTTATTCCCTCGTCTCTCGTTTGCCTTCATTCTTTGCTGCTATAAATTCGATCTCCTGGTGTCTTCACTTCATTTATGATTTATTGTAATTAATTTTCATATATTATATCAATAATGTATAATATACAAGGTCTCCTGTTTATAAAGACGAATGTGTTTATGTGAAAATAGCGGAAATTAAAGTGAAGTGGTCACTTAAGCAATACTTTACTGTAAGAAACTCCTTTCGACGTCGCGATAAGTGATAAAAACATATATTGTCAGTGATAATTTTGCTGCATTTCTTCTGTCAAACTGTAACTTTCCTTGTTTCACTAACACATGACGCATACTACATAATATGATTGAGAAACTAATATTTTTGTCTCGAATAGACTTCAGTTTGTTTTGATCTTTTCAGTAACTGCTCAGGTTTTTCATGGTTAATCATTGTAGATGAATACCGGGTTCTTTCCGGAGGTAAAAGACAATCGCAGCGTGGTGCCGACCATACCACCTCGATATGTTTTATTTAACGACGCTCGCAACTGCAGAGGTTATATCAGCGTCGCCGGATGTGCCGGAATTTTGTCCCGCAGGAGTTCTTTTACATGCCAGTAAATCTACTGTCATGAGCCTGTCGCATTTAAGCACACTTAAATGCCATCGACCTGGCCCGGGATCGAACCCGCAACCTTGGGCATAGAAGGCCAGCGCTATACCAACTCGCCAACCAGGTCGACTACCACCTCGTTCTAGTGCCGAGATTAAGACGGTAATGATCTATCTCAATGTCTCTGAAGTGTCTTCATGACGTCGTATTAATATGATTTGGCATTATCTGATTATCACAGTTGCACGTCCAGCATAAGCTGTCCGCACTTCTGTCCACTCAGTGACCGCTGCAGTAAAACCAACTTTCAAGTAAAACGAACCCGCGTCCGAGCGAACTCCGTTCAGCAGCCGACTGAGCTACGCCGCTGGCTACTACTAACAGTAATACATAATATCATCGTGTTGCAGATTGAGCTTGGATATAATAAAGTATTAACTAAATGTCTATCTTACACAATTATGTAATTTACAGTCACCACTTTTATTCAATATATACATCAACTCCATCGTCAGACATTGGCGACTAATAGGCCTAATTCATGGAAACATCCCGCTCTTCCGAAATTGTACTCTAGATACATTATTATATGCAGACGATCAGGTTCTTTTTGCCACAAATGAAGACGAGTTGCAATACTCAATACATCACCTGAATATAATAGCACAAAATTTCAATATGAAAATTTCCCCAAACAAAACAAAAATTATGGCGTTCCAAGGTAAACAGCCAGTTAGGAGTGAAATTTGCATTGGAACCCATACGTTAGAACAGGTAAACTCATTTAAATATTTAGGTTATAATTTGACTTATTTACCTATTACTGATAGGCCTATATCTGAAAATATTCAACATTTTAATGGAGCTTTAAGAACCATCAAGCAGGTTTTCACAACCACGAAAACCCAAAAACATACTAGCTTAAAAGCATATAAAGTTCTAGCAAGACCTGTTCTCATGTATGGTAGTGAGGCCTGGACTGTCCGAAACTCAGATGTTCAACGCCTAACAACTGCGGAAATGAGATTTCTAAGGAGGACTTCCGGCTACAGCTTGCTTGACCACAAAAGGAATGAACTGATTAGACAAGAATTGAAAATTACACCTATTTATGAACATCTCAACCACTATAGACAAAAATGGCTTAACTATGTCAATAGGATGGATCGTTCCAGATTCCCAAGACAATTTCTCCGCTATATACCACATGGAAGACGATCTTTGGGACGCCCCTGAAAAGATGGACGGAGACCGTAACAGGACATTAGGCCCAATAGGCCTACCTGCAAGGACGATGATGATGACAGTCTATATCCTAATTCTAATTTATGGTAGGCCTAAATGGGAATTGTATGTTTCTTGAATACTATTTTTTGTTATAAATTTTTGGAAATTGATGTACCTAGCCCTGAAAAGAGCTTACTTTGAGTGTCCATTCAATATGAAAATCAATGTCCTCCCTTGTGAGCGATTTCTTATACTAGAATAGAAAAAGATAATATAATGCTTACTACTCGCGGAAGCATAATTATTTTATTTATAAGATTGAAAGAGTTGCAGTGCATAAGCCAGATCATTCGTCTGTACTTAGTATCTATATTATATATGTCTAGCCTTATAGTTACGTATTCCACACCATAATGAATGAATGGTGGGAATACAAAATATTTAAAATATTAGAGTTGAGTAACATCGTCATAAAGTTAGCCTAATTACAGTTTACCTAATCCTTTTAACATTTGTTTCTCTTTAAATAAAACTCATAGGATGCTATTCATAGACATTTCGCTAGCCCGGGCTATGAGTGTGCTAAACAGGATTCATATCATATCATATTGCTGACACTGGTTTGTGAATACGAAAAACGTTAGTTCGCTGATCATCCACCGAAATCCCGCGCTAAGAATGTCTATGAATACGGCCAATAGTGTACAGTATTATTTTGGTGTTTTTCACAACTGGAATTATTGCATAACGTTAATATAAAAATGTTAATGACGGAATGTAAAATAGAAGAAATTGAAGTGAAATGCACATAAAAGAGTTAGTACGTAAATTTAATTACTGTAATTTTGAAATAATTTGTACAACTTTTTGAAAGAAGGAGAAAATAGAATAATTAATTAAAATGAAGTTTTAACATCGAAAAGGCATGAGGGAATAATCTCTACACTGGTTATCTTAGCTAATAAACCATGAGGTGCAGACAGAATCGTTGGATAAGGAAGGCTATTAATGTAAGTTAAAGTAAAATTTTCATTTCTTCATTGTCACGTCAAAGTATAATTTATCGTCTTTATTATTCTTCTGTACTGATGGACTTCAACAGCACCATTTCCTTTTATCAAAGTTAAAAACTCGTCAAGCCTAAAAACCAATTTCTGCTTGCTAACAACAAACTGGTCGACCAGAAGCACACCGATGCAGTGTCAGTCAAACGTGACATTGTTTATTATGCTCATGAGTATTTTTGTTTCTGGCAGCTCAGTGAATTTACTTGATAATAAGACAAATTGTGGGAAAATTATGACGATGACGATACCGATAGTGGAATAAAATTAATATCACGAGAGACTGTATAAAAACTTACAAAAAATCAAGCAATGAGCGCGATTCGAACAACCTAACGTTCGTTTGATATCATAAAACTTTGAGCTACGGCACAAGGCTTTGCCAGTCTCCTCTCCACATGTACGCCGGTGAACATCGCGGGCAACTTTTGCTTATTGCCTGCAGTGGCGGTGCGTCCTATGTATTCAGTGGTTCAGAGAACCGCTGGGAAAACAATTTAATTATTTAAATAAATGTACAGGGTGAATCAAAAGTCTGTAACTATATAAATATCTTCCATATGCTTGATTTTCGGTTACTATTGGTGTTACCAAAGACCAAATGCTCTACTAATGACACATTCGATTCTAGCCCTCAGCTATTTCAAAAGCCACCATTTTGAATACAACTTTGAAATTTTAAATGGAAAGGGAGTCATATATGTACTCAAAATCATGTGGAATTTTCAGAAAAACAATGGTGCAATCTGTTTTGAGATATCTCTAATCGCAACAATGACACAAACAATAGTTATTTAATACTGCGTCTACAGATATTTTGTAACATGGTACAGTACTAAAGAGGCTTTGGAAAAGGTGTTTTTATGCAATTCTAGTAATTAACTTTCCCAGCTATACTGTGTGGTTAACCTGTGACAGTTTCAATGCATTGTTGTGATTATTTGAAGCTTTCCTGTAACAAATTTCTTGATTTTCGTGATGATATTATCGAAATAGGAAAGAATTGGTATCAATTTCATTCCGGTAGGTTAAACCACAGAAATGTTGCAGCAGATTGGACGAACAGTTCTCTGGATATTCGATTGCTCGGCGTGGACCAGGAGAATGGCCGCCAGGTCTCCAGATTTAACACCCTTTGATTTTTTCTTTACGTATGGTCGTGTTTAATTCTAATTGACTATCGATGCCGGAACGTTAACAGAACTATTTTCCTCAGCGGAATTGCATTGTTTTCACTTACAACGTTACTGCTGTTAAATATAATCCGACGTGCGTCTCGTATTGTCCTAATTATGTCGACACTATTGTTTTTCTTAAGGCATAAACGTCTTAAGGATATTTTGCCTACTGAAGGTGAATTGCTGCTGTTGCGAATACAAAACCCGTTGCTCCGAGTTCGTGAGGATCTCTTTGTTACTCGCTTACGGTTGGCTGTTCACCGTCTAGATTGCAGAAGATATTTCAAGAAAATTCGGAAGAAATTATGGCATCAGTTGACGGACGCACGAACGAACGAACGAACGAACGAAGGTAGTTATTTTGTGTAAGTAAGTAGTAAATTCAATAAATCAAGTATAGTTATGTTTGCAATTAATTTAATCTTGAATCTGAATTGAGAAACTGAGTTGATTTTCTATATATCCTGATTAAAAGCAGTATAACAAGTAAAATAAGTGATACTAGCAAAATTAAGTATAACGAGTGAAATTAGCTACACAATAAAATGTTAAGGAAGTTGGAAACGAGGTACAGTTAGTCTTCTTTTTCCATTATAAGATATTATAACGGCGATGTCAGAAATCCTGATAACTTTGAGTGTGGTATTCAGTGGGAGTCGAGTGCAGTAGCCTTCCGTTCTGCAAGCCATGTGACAAGTTGTCGAGCATAACAAAGTTCTTGTTCACAAGTATGACATCATAACAACTTGATGTCAGACAAGCAAAGCGGCGAAACATCTACAAATAAATTATTTTGTTTCCGGAGTTTGCTATTTGCTAAGAGTAAAGACACGATCTGGACATGCACTGGTGTGTAATATTTAAACCATTTGGCTCAGAAAATTAAGAAACCATGCTCTTTCAAAGATATTGATCATCATTATTATCATCATCATTTTGAGGGAATTATCTACTTTAAAGAACTGTAGTATTTTTTTTTTTTTTTAATTTTAAGAAATGGGACATTGTTTAAATTGTTGGAAAACTATGTAATATCATAAATATAGTGAACTCCTGTCATTTTGGGCACGAATCGCCACTGAATTGCTGTATTAGGGAGTTTAGAGAGTTAGCCTATAGCCTATCATTGTCTAAAGTAGAAAGACATACGTAACAGCAGAATAGGATTAGATTGTTTGTAAAGACGTGGAAGGAAAAACAGTCAACGAGATCATGAAGACAGTATGATGAAAAACTTCGTGCATGGCCACCATGAAGATTTCCTTAAGCCAATCATTTTTCTTTTCTCGAGTTTACATGGTTCTTAAACATATATATCTTAGTTATATCGGTTATCTTCACTTCACACATTCATTCATCTTATCGACGTGCAATGATTCACTGCAGCCGCTGCGATGTGGCACTGCTCTGCGATAATAATTAAAGCGAATGCCTCTCCCAAGGAACTGGGCGGCGGCTATTTCAATAACAAATATACAAGCTAATTTTTGTTTGGTAAATAACATGGTAATAGTCGCTTATGTGGTTTTTTGTTGTTAGACGATGTATAAAATCATGAAATTCGAACGCATAGACTTATTCCGCTCTTGAGCTGAACGTGACTGGCAATTGCGGCGCCCTCTCTGCGACTGAATCCACGAGCACTGTTGTATATAGTTGTGTCCATGGCTAGACAGTCTGTATTATCTTGTGTTATGTTCTTATGTATCTTTCGTAAGGAACGGACTACTTTTGTGTTTATATTTTGTATTGAATACGAATCTTATATTATGACGTGCATTAATCCCATTAGTGTTGTTAACATTTTAAAACTGGAAGTTGATAAGGTGTAGGGTGAAATAGTCGGAGAAGAAGCAGAAGATGAGCATTTGCGTATGAACTTCTACTACTTAACATGGCAAATATGAAAACAGGACATTTAAGCTATGGTTCCGCTACGGCGATCATCGCCGAGCGAACAACGCCGCTCGATTAGCTCTACGTGTAAATATACGCAGCTGGTTTCTTTACGACGTTCATCGCTGGCTGCAGCGATGTGCGTCAGCGTTCATCGCTCTGGATTGATTTGACTTCGAATTGAGAGCGATGATCGTCGTACATTCAGAAAACAAAAGAATGACGGTAAAGCAATATGGCTTCAAAACGTGTACAACTTCTCAACAATAAATGACTATATTTTAATTAATTTTGTTGCCAGTCATCCTGCCTGCATGATATGGGTTCGAAAGTATATAGAGATGCCCATAAAAATAAATGTTGTGGAAGGAAGTTGGTGAAATTGTAGGGAAGGGTGGTAAAGTAACTTGTTTTCGAGATAGGATAATATGCGAATAGGTACATTAGAAAAACAATATTACAAATGAACTTTTTAATGACAGTGGTTATAAAAATGCCGAATTGAGTGTTTTTAAGCAGGGATGTATAAACTGGGTGTCAAGAGAATCTCTTCCATGAAATTTCAACCTTTAATAACGACGATTACAGTATTATAGGTCTAATTAATTAGCCTACTCGAGACTATTTTAAAATTCAAATGAAGTGTGTCTTATCATTAGATTTCAGTTGAATATCTTGGCCATAGCTTGAATATTGAAACCACTACAATTTATAACGAACAGTGTAATTTATTTTGTTGACATGATTTGCTCGCTCGGAAAATACAGTTATTTTTCCAGAAAAGCTAAAACAGAGAGGGCACAATATTCTTTCCCTTCACTGACTTCTGTGAGCTTTAGCGACATACTGTATATTGATAAACACGGGCTTGCTATTAGTCTGTAGCCACATGTATTTTCAATACGGAATAAATATCGTTTAATGCCTAGCTATATATTCTAATGCACTGTTGTAGCCCCACTCCATTTGTTAATTTACCAACATAACATGCGAGAGATCCAGGATGAATTACTGTATCCATGTGGTCAGTTTCCTTACTATTGCTCCTGCACCTGTTGAGTATTATGTTTGTAACAAGCAGACGGAGGAAAGCTACATATTTCTGAAAATTATAGAATTTAGTAAACATGAATAATTGTTTTAACATAATTGCAATATCATTTTACGGTACCGGTAGACCTACCTTAAAGTAATAGACAATTTCTCGCTGATGGTTTTTCAACAAATGAAGTAGGATTTCTCTTCACATCACTTTCAATTAAAGACAAAATAAAATTGAACTGCTCTATGGTGAGTGTAAAATAGTCTTTGAATTTAATTTGATCAGTAGGCCTAAGTATATATCTACAAATTAGCGCATTGAAACATTCTTTTGTACGTCTGGTTTTAAACATATCATTGGTTTGGAGACTTCTGTCTATTGGTGTACAATATATTTAATTCATTCATATTCTTCTTCCTCAAGAAGTAATACAGTCATTATTTTTCCCTATTTACAGCTATTTTAACAACTTGTAAATTCTCAAGTTCATTGTTAAACAGCTGGAGACAATCGATATTAACCAGCGATGTCCTCGATCGACTGATTGTCGATTCTTAGAAATCGATTATTCTCTACAGCAAAGACGGCGATGTTCGCTGCAAAAGGAAACCGCATAGCCGACGTTGAGCGCTGAGCGATGATCGCCGTAGCGGAACCATAGCTTAATTCTAACGTGTGACACTTTAGACGTCGATAGTGATTCGGATAGTGGCGAAACTTTGCATGAAGGAAGTGTAGATTCAGAATGTGATCCAGGACCTTGCACTAGTGAATACGAACCTTCAAGTCTCAAAAAGGAGTAATCCGAACACGAAAAAATGCAAATGTTCTTGACAGGTACAGAAGAGTACGGAACTGTATGAGAGCCTGAAAACCCTCGGAAACAACTAGAATATGATTACATCTGCAGCAAAAAAAAAAAAATAAGTGCACAGTGAAATATGTAAAAAAAAGACTATAGAATATTTTAAAAAACTCCCAAATCAAGCACACGGGACACTATAAAAAAAGAAATGCTACATGCGTTCAAGGTATCCCGTCAACAGAACCTAACTGTCCACGATTTTAATTTAAAAAACTAGGCTATATTATCAGCAAAAAATCAGATACTTGCATGTAGGGATGGGCGAAAAATAACGTAGCAGTTACTTTGTAACAGTTATTTAATTGTAACGGCTACAAAAATAACTTGGACATGAAATAACTAGTTACTCGCTGTTACACTGTTACTTTCGTCTGGATGTAACTTATGCAAAAGAAACTAGTTATAATAACGTCATTACGTAGTGTTCAACCGGTCCACGAGATAGCGCGGCATTACTAATGTGTTTCACCATCTGGTTACAAAAATATCAACTAAGTCTGTTCCCTAAAGCAGAGCACAGAGCACGGTCACAGTCTAATATATATTACAGTGACGGCTCGTGACGTGAAAGGTGTGTGAAGCAGTGTTAGGTCGACTTCTAATTTTATAACAAAAATCATGTATAGGCTTATGTATATTAAATACCGGTATATTTAAAATACGTAAAATTGATGATGATGATAGTAATAGTAGGCCTAATAATAATAATAATAATAATAATAATAATAATAATAATAATAATAATAATAATAAAATCATAAATTAATGGTAATAAATAATCATACCAATTTTTTAAGACAAGTTTAATCCTTCTGTTCATGGCAACGAACTTATCAGTAACATCGTTGTGGAAAGGCTGATTTTTTTCATAATTTTGTGCATAATTTGCTTCAGCATAGGAATATTTTGCGATTGATGAGCGTCTTTGTTGTGACATGCAACTACGCAAATAGTTTTTAATGTGATTCATGTAAGAAAAATATCTTTCCGCGGACAAATTTGTTAAGAAACAGCCCAAATCCCTAAAGCATACTGATTTTTATGAACAAATATTACTCGTAATTATTTAAAATAGTCCTAATAATTAATGTAAAGAACAGTAGAGAAAATAATATTACAATGCACACAACGCGATCTTTATGCACACTCGCTAACGAAAGCGCGAACAAATTTAACTTTGTACATAGGCTACAGTAGTACCTACAACGTTAACACCATAGCCATGGTTTTTCAATTCCTCTTACATTATATTTCCACTTTTCTCAAGACTCGCGCTTGCTTCTATAGCAAAAGTTTAAAAAAATTACAAATATGTATTCATTAAGTAGGCCTATAACTTTTAATTTTACGCTTTTAAATTTCTGTCATTTTCATTGTTAGAGTTGGCTACCCTGAATAGTCCCTTTGTCGTTGATTGGCGGAACGTTGTGAATTCGTCTCTTCTACTACTTCACGTCCGACCAAAGCCATGATACTAACTGTTGTTGCGGGGTGAGGGGTGTAGCCTTGTTGCCATGGTAACCATAGCTGAGTGAAACACTAACAGGAGGAAAATCGAGCTCGCTTCAACGGCGCAGAACTTAAACGTATCGCAGTCTTGTTTCTACGGTAACCATAGCAAGCGAAATAGAAAGTCACAATGCAAGAAGTGGATTCACCGACGCTATGTTTGTTAATTCTTCAGCCCGGCGCGATTTTTGAACGTACATAGATATAAATATCATAAAATCAATCACACTGTGATTTATAGTAAAAGTAAAGTGAATTTTTCAATTTTTTAAAATGCTATGGTGAAGTTGGGGTTCACTTGGTTCACCTGAAAAGCCGCCTCTGATATATATATATATATATATATATATATATATATATATATATATATATATATATATTAGACTGTGGCACGGTTTCGATCAGAGCCGAGAATATGATATTTCACAATATTACTGTTATTAAATCTGTAAGAAAATATATTAAAAACGGCTATATACTCTTCATAAAATATTTCCACCAGAAGTGGAATGTGTATATGCAAGCTAAACCATCACAAAAATTAGTCATGATGAATAAATCAATTTAGTTTATTATATATCATAAGCTATTGATGTCCTTCGCAATAATATGAAGTTTTCAAATATTTAAAATAAACTATTATTGCATGATTTGTCGCATTAGGGGCCTACTAATTTCATAGGTGGATCTAGCCTTTCAATATCGTGGGGGGGGGGGGGGAGAGAAAGTTTGAGCTTGTTTATATAGGTACCGATAAAACTACTTTAAATAATTTCTTAGACTTTGTCTACACTTCTATAAAGTCGTCATATCTTATCCTTTTACAATGCTTTCATGGGCGTAAGCAAGTGGGTAGGTCAGGGAGAGGCTTTGGCTTCCTAAATCTCAAAAGAAAATTTTAAAAAATATATGTTAGCACTGCATAAATACGAAAAGTAAACTGAAAACAAGGTACATTTTAGAAAATCTGTCTAATATTAAAATGAAACTATGTGGCACAATTTCATACTATTAAGTTACTATCCCCCCCCCCCACCGTTCTGACGTCACCAACAGCCAGGGATGTGCTGGAGGGCACTCGCAAAGGCTCGCGCGAGCCCTTTGTTAAATATTTATATTGGTTCCAAGATCTTTGTTAAAATAACTCGCAAGGAAAAATCAATCAAATAAACGCATTTTTCTAATTTAGGTAACCAGCTACTATTCTGCATTCTGCTAAAGCGATCGATTGAAAATACAGAAATTTAGTGGCTTTTGCACTGCTTGTTGGAGACTCTCTATAGCTAATTATGATTTCCGAGATTTCGTGGATAACTTAATAGGAAAAAATTGCCCTTTTGTCATTCACTGCAGCCAAAGCCAAAATAAATCCCGAATTACATCACCATTAGCAGTGCGGAAGCTGTAAGAGATTTCAGTGTAATGAATGATATTGTCACTGTGAAAGAAGTAGCTTACAATCTCCCACTTGTCAAGTTTAATGACAATTAAACTATCGGCAAATCTCTGAAATAATAGGAGAGGTTCCAGTTTGTGCTATCCTGTTTGAGAAATCATCGCATCGGTGGAGCTATTTTGAAGATCAAGAGTTATTATTATTATTTATTATTATTATTATTATTATTATTATTATTATTATTATTATTATTATTATTATTTTGTTCGCGATCCCGCATTAATAGCTGTGCGGATACTCAGGTGGCCGCGGACCTCTGGTTGAAAATCACTGATCTACGATGTATGATTATTTATTATAATAAATAAATTCATAATGTACATAATAGGCCTATATGAGGTATAATATGATTCATGATTGTGTTTCTTAAATAACAGTCGGTTCTGTGGCGTACTGATGATGATGATGATTATTATTATTATTATTATTATTATTATTATTATTATTATTACTATTATTATTATTATTATTATGTGTCTGTTACGAGTGTTGAAAGGTCAATGAAACCAATCTTTTATGTTACAGTATTTCTGCTACAAATGTACTTGTCAACTAGCAAACACAACCAAAACTGTTAAATAATTGCGAACACACTCAAACACGGTCAAACTCTTGCAAAAACATCCAAGCACTCTTAAACACTTGGAAACAGGACCAAATAATGTTAAACATTTGCAAACACCGAAACACTGTTAATAACTTGCAAACACACCCAAACACAGAAAAAGACTTGCAATCACACACAATGGCTGTTAAAATATATAAAACACACCGAAACATTCTTAAACATTTGCAAACACACCCAAACAATCTTAAACAATTGCAAACACACCCAAACACTTTTAAACTCTTACAAACAGACCCAAACAATGTTATACACTTTCAAACACACCCGAACACTATTAGACACTTCAAACACAAACAGTGTTAAACCTTTGCAAACACACCCAAACACTGGTAAAAGCTTGCAAACACACTCAAACACTCTTAAACACTTTCCAACACACCCAAACACTGGCAAACACTTGCAAACACACCCAAACACTGGTAAACAATTGCAAACACACCCAAACACTGTTAAATAATTGCAAACACACCCAACCACTGTTAAACACTTGCAAGCACTCCCAAACACTGTGAAACACTTGCAAACACACCGGAACAATATTAGACACTTGAAAACTCACCAAAACACTGGTAAACACTATCAAACATACCCAAACACCTGTAAACACTTGCAATCACATCCAAACGCTATTAGACACTTTCAAACCCAACCAAACACTGTTAAACACTTTCAAACACAACCAAACACTGGAATACACTTTCAAATACAAAGAAACATTGTTAAAAACTTTCACACACACCCAAACACTGTTAAACATTGCAAACAAACCCGAACACTATTAGACACTTTCAAACATACCCAAACAACTGTAAACACTTGCAATCACATCCAAACGCTATTAGACAGTTTCAAACACACCCAAACAATGCTAAACACTTGCAGACACACCCAAAAACTGGTAAACATTTGACACTTTCAAACTTACCCAAACATTGTTAAGCACTTGCTAACACACCCGAACACTATTAGACACTTTGAAACACAACCGAAAACTGTTAAAAATTTGCAAACACACGCAGAGACTGTTAATCACTTTCAAACACACCCAAACACTGTTAAACACTTGCAAACACACCCAAACATTCTCAGATACTTTCAAACAAAACCAAACACTGTTAAACACTTGAAAACACACCCAAACACCATTAGACACTTTCAAACGCAACCAAACACTGTTAAACAATTGCAAACATTCCCGAACACTATTAGCCACTTGAAAACACACCCAAACATTGGTAAACACTTCCAAACACACCCGAACACTGGTAAACATTTGCAAACACACCCAAATACTATTAGACACTTTTCCAACATAACCAGAAACTGTGTAACAATTTCAAAAACATCCAAAAAGTGTCAAACAATTTCAAACACACCCAAGCACTTTTGAACACTTGCAAACACACCCGAACACTATTACACACTTTCAAACACAACCAAACACTATTAAACACTTTCAAACATAGCCTCACACTGGTAACCACTTTCAAACACACCCAAATACTGGTAAAGACTATCAAATACAACCAAACACTGTTAAACACTTGCAAACATACCCGAACAATATTACCCACATTCAAACAAAACCAAACACTCTTAAACACTTTCAAACACACCCGTACACTATTAGATACGTTAAAACACAACCGAACACTGTTAAACACTTGCAAATACACCCGAACACTGTTAAACACTTGCAAACACCCCCGATCACTGTTAAATACTTGCAAACACACCCTAACACTGTTAGACACTTCCAAACTCACCCTAACACTGGTAGACTCTTTGAAACACAAGCAAACACTGTTAAACAATTTCAAACAATCCCAAACACTGTTAAACATTTGCAAACACAACCAAAACTGGTAAACACTTACAAAACACACCCGAGCACTCTTAAACACTTGGAAACAGAACCAAACAATGTTAAACATTTGCAAACACACCGAAACACTGTTAATAACATGCAAACACACCCAAACACTGGATAAGACGTGCCAACAAACACAAACGCTGTTAAACTATAATAAACAGACCGAAACACTCTTAAACACTTGCAAACACACCCAAACAATCTTAAACAATTGCAAACACACCAAACACTCTTAAACTCTAGCAAACAGACCCAAACAATGTTATAAACTTTCAAACACACCCGAACACTATTAGACACTTTCAAGAACAAACAAACAGTGTTAAACATTTGCAAACACACCCAATCACTGGTAAAAGCTTGCAAACATATCCAAACACTCTTAAACACTTTTCAACACACCCAAACACTGGCAAACACTTGCAAACACACCCAGCCACTGGTAAACAATTGCAAACACACCCAAACTCTGCATAACACTTGCAAACACACACAGTCACTGGTAAACACTTGTAAACTCATCCAAACACTGTTAAACACTTGCAAACACACCCAAACACTGGCAAACCCTTGCAAACACACCCAAACACTGGTAAACACTTGCAAACACACCAAAAACATGCATAACACTTGCAAACACACACAGATACTGGTAAACACTTGCAAACACACCCAAACAATGTTAAACACTTGCAGACACATCCAAAAACTGGTAAACATTTGACACCTTCAAACTTACCCAAACATTGTTAAGCACTTGCAAACACACCCGAACACTATTAGACACTTTCAAACACAACCGAAAACTGTTATAAAATTTGCAAACAAACGCAAAGACTGTTAAACACTTTCAAACACACCCAAACACTGTTAAACACTTGCAAACATACCCAAACATTCTTAGATACTTTCAAACAAAACGAAACACTGTTAAACACTTGAAAACACATCCAAACAATATTAGACAATTTCAAACACAACCAGACACTGTTAAACAATTGCAAACACTCCCGAACACTATTAGCCACTTGAAAACACACCGAAACATTGGTAAACACTTTCAAACACACCAAAACACTTTTAAACCTTTGCAAACACTCCAAAACACTATTATACTTTTTCAAACATAACCAAACACTGTTAAACATTTTCAAACACACCCAAACAGTGGAAAACACATTCAAACACACCCAAGCACTGTTAAATACTTGCAAACAAAACCAAGCACTGTTAAACTGTAGCAAACATACTCGAACACTATTAGACACATTCAAACACAACCAGACTGTGTTAAACACTTTGAAACGCCCCCTAACACTGGTAAACACTTGCAAACACACCAAAACAATGTTAAATACTTGCAAAAACAAACAAACATTATTAAACACTTGCACACACACACCCAAACACTGTGAAACGATTTCAAACTCTCCCAAACACTGTTAAACACATGAAAACATACCCAAACACTGTTAAACAACTTCAATCATAACCAAACGCTGTTAAACACTTTCAAGCACACCCAAACAATGTTAAACATTTTGAAACACAACCAAGCACTGTTAAACATTTGCAAACACACCCAAACACGTGTAAACACTTGCAAACACACCCAAACACTGGTAAACACTTTCAAACATACCCTAACACTGTTAGACAGTTCCAAACTCTCCCTAACACTGTTAAACTCTTTCAACCACAACCAAATACTGTTAAACGCTTTCAAACACGCTCAAACACTGTTAAACACTTGCAAATATACCCGAACACTATTAAACACTTTCAGAATCAAACCAGACACTGTTAAACACTTGCAAACACACCCGAACATTATTAGACACTTTCAAACATAATCAAACACTGTTAAACACATGCAAACATACTCGAACATTATTAGACAATTTCAAACACAAACAAATACTGTTAAACCCTTTCAAAATCACCCAAACACTGTTAAACAATATCCAAACACTGTTAAACAGTTTCAAACACACCCAAACACATTTAAACTCTTGCAAATACACCCAAACAATGTTAAACACATTAAAAATATCCAGACACTGTTAAATAGTGTCAAACACACCCAAACACATTTAAATTCTTTCAAACACACCCAAACACTGTTAAACATATGCAAACACATCCAACAATGGTAAGCAGTTGCAAACACACCCAACATTCTTTAAACTCTTGCAAACACACCCAAACACTGTTAAACATTGTTAAACACTTGCAGACACACCCAAACATATTAAATACTTTTAAACACTCCCAAACACTGTTAAACACTTTCAAACACACGCAAACATTGTTAAACACATTCAAAAACACCCAAACACTGTTAAACACTTGCAAACACACCCAAACACTGTTAAAAAATTGCAAACACACCCAAACAATGTTAAACATTTTCTAACACACCCAAACAGTGGTCAAAAACTGCAAACACACCCAAACAATGATAAAAAATTGAAAAATCCCAATTACTGATAAGCACTTTCAAATACACCCAAACACATTTAAACTCTTTCAAACACACCCAAACACTGTTAAACATATGCAAACACATCCAAACAATGTTTAACATTTGCAAACACACCCAACCATCTTTAAACTCTTGCAAACACACCCAAACACTGTTAAACACTTTCAAACACCCCAAACACTCTTAAACACTTGCAGACACACCCAAACATATTAAATATTTTCAAACATTCCCAAACACTGTTAAACACTTTCAAACACACGCAAACTTTGTTAAATATATTCAAAAACACCCAAACACTGTTAAACAATTTCAAACACATCCAAACACTGTTAAACACTTGCAAACACACCCAAACAATCTTAAACAATTGCAAACACACCCAAACACTTTTAAACTCTTACAAACAGACCCAAACAATGTTATACACTTTCAAACACACCCGAACACTATTAGACACTTCAAACACAAACAGTGTTAAACCTTTGCAAACACACCCAAACACTGGTAAAAGCTTGCAAACACACTCAAACACTCTTAAACACTTTCCAACACACCCAAACACTGGCAAACACTTGCAAACACACCCAAACACTGGTAAACAATTGCAAACACACCCAAACACTGTTAAATAATTGCAAACACACCCAACCACTGTTAAACACTTGCAAGCACTCCCAAACACTGTGAAACACTTGCAAACACACCGGAACAATATTAGACACTTGAAAACTCACCAAAACACTGGTAAACACTATCAAACATACCCAAACACCTGTAAACACTTGCAATCACATCCAAACGCTATTAGACACTTTCAAACCCAACCAAACACTGTTAAACACTTTCAAACACAACCAAACACTGGAATACACTTTCAAATACAAAGAAACATTGTTAAAAACTTTCACACACACCCAAACACTGTTAAACATTGCAAACAAACCCGAACACTATTAGACACTTTCAAACATACCCAAACAACTGTAAACACTTGCAATCACATCCAAACGCTATTAGACAGTTTCAAACACACCCAAACAATGCTAAACACTTGCAGACACACCCAAAAACTGGTAAACATTTGACACTTTCAAACTTACCCAAACATTGTTAAGCACTTGCTAACACACCCGAATACTATTAGACACTTTGAAACACAACCGAAAACTGTTAAAAATTTGCAAACACACGCAGAGACTGTTAATCACTTTCAAACACACCCAAACACTGTTAAACACTTGCAAACACACCCAAACATTCTCAGATACTTTCAAACAAAACCAAACACTGTTAAACACTTGAAAACACACCCAAACACCATTAGACACTTTCAAACGCAACCAAACACTGTTAAACAATTGCAAACATTCCCGAACACTATTAGCCACTTGAAAACACACCTAAACATTGGTAAACACTTCCAAACACACCCGAACACTGGTAAACATTTGCAAACACACCCAAATACTATTAGACACTTTTCCAACATAACCAGAAACTGTGTAACAATTTCAAAAACATCCAAAAAGTGTCAAACAATTTCAAACACACCCAAGCACTTTTGAACACTTGCAAACACACCCGAACACTATTACACACTTTCAAACACAACCAAACACTATTAAACACTTTCAAACATAGCCTCACACTGGTAACCACTTTCAAACACACCCAAATACTGGTAAAGACTATCAAATACAACCAAACACTGTTAAACACTTGCAAACATACCCGAACAATATTACCCACATTCAAACAAAACCAAACACTCTTAAACACTTTCAAACACACCCGTACACTATTAGATACGTTCAAACACAACCGAACACTGTTAAACACTTGCAAATACACCCGAACATTGTTAAACACTTGCAAACACCCCCGATCACTGTTAAATACTTGCAAACACACCCTAACACTGTTAGACACTTCCAAACTCACCCTAACACTGGTAGACTCTTTGAAACACAAGCAAACACTGTTAAACAATTTCAAACAATCCCAAACACTGTTAAACATTTGCAAACACAACCAAAACTGGTAAACACTTACAAAACACACCCGAGCACTCTTAAACACTTGGAAACAGAACCAAACAATGTTAAACATTTGCAAACACACCGAAACACTGTTAATAACATGCAAACACACCCAAACACTGGATAAGACGTGCCAACAAACACAAACGCTGTTAAACTATAATAAACAGACCGAAACACTCTTAAACACTTGCAAACACACCCAAACAATCTTAAACAATTGCAAACACACCAAACACTCTTAAACTCTAGCAAACAGACCCAAACAATGTTATAAACTTTCAAACACACCCGAACACTATTAGACACTTTCAAGAACAAACAAACAGTGTTAAACATTTGCAAACACACCCAATCACTGGTAAAAGCTTGCAAACATACCCAAACACTCTTAAACACTTTTCAACACACCCAAACACTGGCAAACACTTGCAAACACACCCAGCCACTGGTAAACAATTGCAAACACACCCAAACTCTGCATAACACTTGCAAACACACACAGTCACTGGTAAACACTTGTAAACTCATCCAAACACTGTTAAACACTTGCAAACACACCCAAACACTGGCAAACCCTTGCAAACACACCCAAACACTGGTAAACACTTGCAAACACACCAAAAAAATGCATAACACTTGCAAACACACACAGATACTGGTAAACACTTGCAAACACACCCAAACAATGTTAAACACTTGCAGACACATCCAAAAACTGATAAACATTTGACACCTTCAAACTTACCCAAACATTGTTAAGCACTTGCAAACACACCCGAACACTATTAGACACTTTCAAACACAACCGAAAACTGTTATAAAATTTGCAAACAAACGCAAAGACTGTTAAACACTTTCAAACACACCCAAACACTGTTAAACACTTGCAAACATACCCAAACATTCTTAGATACTTTCAAACAAAACGAAACACTGTTAAACACTTGAAAACACATCCAAACAATATTAGACAATTTCAAACACAACCAGACACTGTTAAACAATTGCAAACACTCCCGAACACTATTAGCCACTTGAAAACACACCGAAACATTGGTAAACACTTTCAAACACACCAAAACACTTTTAAACCTTTGCAAACACTCCAAAACACTATTATACTTTTTCAAACATAACCAAACACTGTTAAACATTTTCAAACACACCCAAACAGTGGAAAACACATTCAAACACACCCAAGCACTGTTAAATACTTGCAAACAAAACCAAGCACTGTTAAACTGTAGCAAACATACTCGAACACTATTAGACACATTCAATCACAACCAGACTGTGTTAAACACTTTGAAACGCCCCCTAACACTGGTAAACACTTGCAAACACACCAAAACAATGTTAAATACTTGCAAACACAAACAAACATTATTAAACACTTGCACACACACACCCAAACACTGTGAAACGATTTCAAACTCTCCCAAACACTGTTAAACACATGAAAACATACCCAAACACTGTTAAACAACTTCAATCATAACCAAACGCTGTTAAACACTTTCAAGCACACCCAAACAATGTTAAACATTTTGAAACACAACCAAGCACTGTTAAACATTTGCAAACACACCCAAACACGTGTAAACACTTGCAAACACACCCAAACACTGGTAAACACTTTCAAACATACCCTAACACTGTTAGACAGTTCCAAACTCTCCCTAACACTGTTAAACTCTTTCAACCACAACCAAATACTGTTAAACGCTTTCAAACACGCTCAAACACTGTTAAACACTTGCAACTATACCCGAACACTATTAAACACTTTCAGAATCAAACCAGACACTGTTAAAAACTTGCAAACACACCCGAACATTATTAGACACTTTCAAACATAATCAAACACTGTTAAACACATGCAAACATACTCGAACATTATTAGACAATTTCAAACACAAACAAATACTGTTAAACCCTTTCAAAATCACCCAAACACTGTTAAACAATATCCAAACACTGTTAAACAGTTTCAAACACACCCAAACACATTTAAACTCTTGCAAATACACCCAAACAATGTTAAACACATTAAAAATATCCAGACACTGTTAAATAGTGTCAAACACACCCAAACACATTTAAATTCTTTCAAACACACCCAAACACTGTTAAACATATGCAAACACATCCAACAATGGTAAGCATTGCAAACACACCCAACATTCTTTAAACTCTTGCAAACACACCCAAACACTGTTAAACATTGTTAAACACTTGCAGACACACCCAAACATATTAAATACTTTTAAACACTCCCAAACACTGTTAAACACTTTCAAACACACGCAAACATTGTTAAACACATTCAAAAACACCCAAACACTGTTAAACACTTGCAAACACACCCAAACACTGTTAAAAAATTGCAAACACACCCAAACAATGATAAAAAATTGAAAAATCCCAATTACTGTTAAGCACTTTCAAATACACCCAAACACTGTTAAACACATTAAAAATATCCAGACACTGTTAAACAGTGTCAAACACACCCAAACACATTTAAACTCTTTCAAACACACCCAAACACTGTTAAACATATGCAAACACATCCAAACAATGTTTAACATTTGCAAACACACCCAACCATCTTTAAACTCTTGCAAACACACCCAAACACTGTTAAACACTTTCAAACACCCCAAACACTCTTAAACACTTGCAGACACACCCAAACATATTAAATATTTTCAAACATTCCCAAACACTGTTAAACACTTTCAAACACACGCAAACATTGTTAAATATATTCAAAAACACCCAAACATTGTTAAACAATTTCAAACACATCCAAACACTGTTAAACACTTGCAAACACACCCAAACACTGTTAAACACTTTCAAACATAACTAACAAACTTTCAAACGCTTTCAAACACACCCAAACAGTTTTAAACATTTGCAGACACAACCAGAAATTGTTAAACACTTGCAAACATACCCAAACACCGTTAAGCATTTTCAAACACACCCAAACACTGTTAAACACTTCAAATACAGCAAAACATTGTTAAACACTTGCAAAAACACCCAAACACTGTAAAACAGTTGCAAACACACCCAAATATTTTTAAACAATTGCAAACACATCCAAACACTGTTAAACACTTGCAAACACACCCAAACACTGTTAAACTCTTGCTAACGCACCCAAACACTGTTAAACAATAGCAAACGCAACCAAACATTGTTAAAAAACTTGCAACACTCACCCAAACATTCTTAAACACTTGCAAACACAACCAAACACTGTTAAACATTTGCAAACACACCCAAAAATCTGTCAAACACTTGCAAACACACCCAAACACTATTAAACAATTCCAAACACACCAAAACACATGTAAAGACTTGCAAACACACCCAAACACTTTTTAAAACCAGCAAACACACTTAAACTCTTGCAAACACACCCCAACAGGTAAACACTTTCAAACAAACTAAACACTGTTAAACACTTTCAAACACACCTAAACACTGTGAAATAGTTTGGAACACACAACCAAATTCTGTTAAACAATTTCAAACACACACAAACAGTGGTAAACAATTGCAAGCACACCCAAACACTGTTAAACATTTGCGAACACAACCAAACACTGGTGAACTATTGCAAACGCACTCGAAGAGTATTCGACGCTTTGAAGCACACCCAAACACTGTTAAATACTTGCAACGCACACAAACACTGCTATATAATTGCAATCAACCTCAAACACTGTTAAACACTTGCAAACACACCGAAACACTGTTAAACATCTGCAAACACACAATCACTCTTAAAGAATTTCTAACACACCCATACACTGTTAAACAATTTCAGACACACCCAAACATTGTTAATCACTTTCAAACACAGCCAAACGCTGTTTGGCAGTTTCAAACACACCGAAATACTATAAAAACTTTCAAACACACCCAAACACATTTGAAAATTTGCAAAAACCCCCGAACACTGTTAAAATCTTTCAAACACACCTAAACATTGTTAAACATTTTCAAACACACCCAAACTGTGTTAATCACTTGCACTCACACCCAAACAATGTTAAACACTTTCAAACACACCCAAACAATGGTCAACAACTGCAAACACACCCAAACAAGGATAATAAATTGAAAACACCCAATCACTGTAAAACACTTTCAAACACACAAAAACACTGTTAAACACATCAAAAATATTCAGACACTGTTAAACAGTTTCAAACACACCCAAACACATTTAAACTCTTTCAAACACACCCTAACATTGTTAAACACATGCAAACACATCCAACAATGTTAAACATTTGCAAACACACCCAACCATCTTTAAACTCTTGCAAACACACCCAAACACTGTTAAACACTTTCAAACACCCCAAACACTCTTAAACACTTGCAGACACACCCAAATATATTAAATAATTTTAAACACTCCCAAACACTGTTAAACACTTTCAAACACACGCAAACATTGTTAAACACATTAAAAAACACCCAAAGACTTTTAAACAATTTAAAACACACACAAACACTGTTAAACACTTGCAAACACACCCAACCACTGTTCAACACTTGCAAACACACCCAAACTATGTTAAACATTTTCAAATACACCCAAATAGTGGTCAACAACTGCAAACACACCCAAATAATGATAAAAATTTGAAAAAACCCAATCACTGTTAAGCACTTTCAAACACACCCAAACACTGTTAAACACATTAAAAATATCCAGACACTGTTAAACAGTGTCAAAAACACCCAAACACATTTAAACTCTTTCAAACACACCCAAATACTGTTAAACATATGCAAACACATCCAAACAATATTTAACATTTGCAAACACACCCAACCATCTTTAAACTCTTGCAAACACACCCAAACACTGTTAAACACTTTCAAACACCCCAAACACTGTTAAACACTTGCAGTCACACCCAAAGATATTAAATACTTTCAAACATTCCCAACCACTGTTAAACACTTTCAAACACACGCTAACATTGTTAAACACATTCAAAAACACCCAAAGACTGTTAAACAATTTTAAACACATCCAAACACTGTTAAACACTTGCAAACACACCCAAACACTGTTAAACACTTTCAAACACAACTAACAAAATTTTAACGCTTTCAAACACACCCAAACAGTGTTAAACATTTGCAGACACACCCAGAAATTGTTAGACACTTGCAAACACACCCAAACACTGTTAAACACTTCAAATACACCAAAACATTGTTAAACACTTGCAAAAACACCCAAACACTGTTAAACTCTTGCTAACGCACCCAAACACTGTTAAACAATAGCAAACGCAACCAAACATTGTTAAAAAACTTGCAACACTCACCCAAACATTGTTAAACACTTGCAAACACAACCAATCACTGTTAAATATTTGCAAACACACCCAAAAATCTGTCAAACACTTGCAAACACACCCAAGCACTGTTAAACAATTCCAAACACACCAAAACACATGTAAACACTTGCAAACACACCCAAACAATTTTTAAAACTTGCAAACACACCCAAACACACTTAAACACTTGCAAACACACCCAAACACACTTAAACACTTGCAAACAAACCCAAACACACTTAAACTCTTGCAAACACACCCTAACAGTTAAACACTTTCAAACAAACTAAACACTGTTAAACACTTTCAAACACACCTAAACACTGTGAAATAGTTTGGAACACACCCAAATTCTGTTAAACAATTTCAAACACATCCAAACAGTGGTAAACAATTGCAAGCACACCCAAACACTGTTAAACATTTGCGAACACAACCAAACACTGGTGAACAATTGCAAACACACTCGAAGAGTATTCGACGCTTTGAAGCACACCCAAACGCTGTTAAATACATGCAACGCACACAAACACTGCTATATAATTGCAATCAACCTCAAAAAATGTTAAACACTTGCAAACACACCGAAACACTGTTAAACATCTGCAAACACACACAATCACTCTTAAAGAATTTCTAACACACCCATACACTGTTAAACAATTTCAGACACACCCAAACATTGTTAATCACTTTCAAACACAGCCAAACGCTGTTTGGCAGTTTCAAACACACCGAAATACTATAAAAACTTTCAAACACACCCAAACATATTTGAAAATTTGCAAAAACCCCCGAACACTGTTAAAAACTTTCAAACACACCTAAACACTGTTAAACACATTCAAACACACCCAAACTGTGTTAATCACTTGCACTCACACCCAAACAATGTTAAACACTTTCAAACACACCCAAACAGTGGTAACAACTGCAAACACACCCAAACAAGGATAATAAATTTAAAACACCCAATCACTGTTAAACACCTTCAAACACACAAAAACACTGTTAAACACATTAAAAATATCCAGACACTGTTAAACAGTTTCAAACACACCCAAACACATTTAAACTCTTTCAAACACACCCTAACATTGTTAAACACATGCAAACACATCCAACAATGTTAAACATTTGCAAACACACCTAACCATCTTTAAAGACTTGCAAACACACCCAAACACTGTTAAACACTTTCAAACACCCCAAACACTCTTAAACACTTGCAGACACACCCAAATATATTAAATGATTTTAAACACTCCCAAACACTGTTAAACACTTTCAAACACACGCAAACATTGTTAAACACATTCAAAAACACCCAAAGACTGTTAAACAATTTAAAACACACACAAACACTGTTAAACACTTGCAAACACACCCAACCACTGTTCAACACTTGCAAACACACCCAAACTATGTTAAACATTTTCAAACACACCCAAATAGTGGTCAACAACTGCAAACACACCCAAATAATGATAAAAAATTGAAAAAACCCAATCACTGTTAAGCACTTTCAAACACACCCAAACACTGTTAAACACATTAAAAATATCCAGACACTGTTAAACAGTGTCAAAAACACCCAAACACATTTATACTCTTTCAAACTCACCCAAACACGTTAAACATATGCAAACACATCCAAACAATATTTAACATTTGCAAACACACCCAACCATCTTTAAACTCTTGCAAACACACCCAAACACTGTTAAACACTTTCAAACACCCCAAACACTGTTAAACACTTGCAGACACAAACAAAGATATTAAATATATTCAACCATTCCCAAACACTGTTAAACACTTTCAAACACACGCTAACATTGTTAAACACATTCAAAAACACCCAAAGACTGTTAAACAATTTTAAAAAACATCCAAACACTGTTAAACACTTGCAAACACACCCAAACACTGTTAAACACTTTCAAACACAACTAACAAACTTTTAAACGCTTTCAAACACACCCAAACAGTGTTAAACATTTGCAGACACACCCAGAAATTGTTAAACACTTGCAAACACAACCAAACACTGTTAAACACTTCAAATACACCAAAACATTGTTAAACACTTGCGAAAACATTCAAACACTGTTAAACTCTTGCTAACGCACCCAAACACTGTTAAACAATAGCAAACGCAACCAAACATTGTTAAAAAACTTGCAACACTCACCCAAACATTGTTAAACACTTGCAAACACAACCAATCACTGTTAAATATTTGCAAACACACCCAAAAATCTGTCATCACTTGCAAACACACCCAAACACTGTTAAACAATTCCAAACACACCAAAACACATGTAAACACTTGCAAACACACCCGAACACTTTTTAAAACTTGCAAACACACTCAAACACACTTAAACACTTGCAAACACACCCAAACACACTTAAACACTAGCAAACAAACCCAAACACACTTAAACTCTTGCAAACACACCCTAACAGGTAAACACTTTCAAACAAACTAAACGCTGTTAAACACTCTCAAACACACTTAAACACTGTGAAATAGTTTGGAAGACACCCAAATTCTGTTAAACAATTTCAAACACATCCAAACAGTGGTAAACAATTGCAAGCACACCCAAACACTGTTAAACATTTGCGAACACAACAAAAATATTGGTGAACAACTGCAAACACACTCGAAGAGTATTAGACGCTTTAAAGCACACCCAAACACTGTTAAATACTTGCAACGCACACAAACACTGCTATATAATTGCAATCAACCTCAAACACTGTTAAACACTTGCAAACACACCGAAACACTGTTAAACATCTGCAAACACACACAATCACTCTTAAAGAATTTCTAACACACCCATACCCTGTTAAACAATTTCAGACACACCCAAACATTGTTAATCACTTTCAAACACAGCCAAACGCTGTTTGGCAGTTTCAAACACACCCAATACTATAAAAACTTTCAAACACACCCAAACACATTTGAAAATTTGCAAATCCCCCGAACACTGTTAAACAGTTTCAAACACACCTAAACTCTGTTAAACACATTCAAACACACCCAAACTGTGTTAATCACTTGCACACACACCCAAACAATATTAAACACTTTCAAACACACCCAAACAGTGGTCAACAACTGCAAACACACCCAAACAAGGATAATATATTGAAAACACCCAATCACTGTTAAACACTTTCAAAGACACCCAAACACTGTTAAACACATTAAAAATATCCAGACACTGTTAAACAATTTCAAACACACCCAAACACATTTAAATTCTTTCAAACTCACCCAAACATTGTTAAACACATTTAAACACATCCAACAATGTTAAACTTTTGCAAACACACCCAACCATCTTTAAACTCTTGCAAACACACCCAAACACTGTTAAGCACTTTCAAACACCCCAAACACTGTTAAACACTTGCAGACACACACAAACATATTAAATACTTTTAAACACTCCCAAACACTGTTAAACATTTTCAAACACACGCAAACATTGTTAAACACATTCAAAAACACCCAAAGACTGTTAAACAATTTCAAACTCACCCAAACACTGTTTAACACTTGCAAACACACCCAAACATTGTTAAACATTTGCAGACACACCCAGAAATGTTAAACGCTTGCTAAAAACACCCAAACCCTGTAAAACAGTTGCAAACACACCCAAAAATTTTTTAACAATTGCAAACACATCCAAACACAGTTAAACACATGCAAACACACCCAAACACTGTTAAACTCTTGCTAACGCACCCAAACACTGTTAAACAATCGCAAACGCAACCAAACACTGTTCAAAAACTTGCTACACTCACCCAAACATTATTAAACACTTGCAAACAATACCAAACACTGTTAAACATTTGCAAACACACCCGCAAATCTGTCAAACACTTGCAAACACAACCAAACACTGTTAAAAACTTTCAAACACACACAACCACTGTTAAACACTTTCAAACACACCCAAACTGTGTTAATCATTTGCAAAGACACCCAAACAATGTTAAACAGTTTCAAAACACACCCAAACAGTGGTCAACAACTGCAAACACACCCAAACAATGATAAAAAATTGAAAACACACCCAATCACTCTTAAACACAGTTGAACACTTGAAAGCACACTTAAACACTGTTAAACACTTTCACACAATCTCTTACATTGTTAAACACTTGCAAACACACCCAAACACTTTTAACACTTGCAACACACCCAGACACTGTTGAACACTTGCAGACACAAACAAACACTGTTAAACAATTGCAAACACAACTAAACACTGTTAAACACATGCAGACACACCCAAACACTGTTAAACACTTGCAAACACACCCAAACACTGTATAACACTTGCAAATACACCCAAGCACTGTTAAAAACTTGCAAACACACCCGAATCCTATTAGACAAATGCAAACAAACCCAAACTCTGTTAAACACTTGCAAACACTTCAAACACTGTTGAACATTTACAAACACACCCAAACACTGTTAAACACTTGCAAACACATACAAACACTGTTAAACACTTGCAAACATACCTGGACACTTCAAAACTTGCAAACACACTTGGACACTGTTAAACACTTTTAAACACACCCGAACGATATCAGACACTTTCAAACACAACCGAACACTGGTGAACACTTGCAAACGAACCCAAACATTGTTAAACATTTTCAAACACAGCCAAACAATGGCAAACACTTTCAAACACACTCAAACATTGGTAAAAACCTTCTAACTTTCCCAAACAACTGGTAAGTACTTTGAAACACACCCAAACGCTGGTAAAAACTTTCAAACACACCCAAACACTGGTAGACACATTCAAACACACCCAAACACTGATAAACAATTTCAAACACTCCCAAACATTTTTTACACTTTCAAACACTCCCAAACACCTGTAAACAATTTCAAACACACCCAAACACTGGTAAACAATTTAATACACACCCAAACACTGGTAAACACTTTCAAACACTCCCAAACACATGGTAAACACTTTCAACCTCACCCTAACACTGATAGAGAACTTCAAACACACCCAAACACTGGTAAACACTTTGAAACGCCCAAACACTGGTAAAAACTGTCAACAAACAAAGCACTGGTAAACACTTTCAAACACACCCAAACACTTGCAAACACTTTCAAAAGATCCAAACACTGGTAAAAACATTCAAACACACCCAAATATTGGTAAACAATTTGAAACACTTCCAAACACTGCTAAACATTTTCAAACATTCCCAGACACTGATAAACACTTTCAAACACACCCAAACACTGGTAAAACTTTTCGAACACTACCAAACACTGGCAAACACTTTCAAACACTTCCAAACACCGGTAAACACTTTCAAATATTCCCAAACACAGATAGACACTTTCAAACACACCGAAACACTGGCAAACAATGTCAAACACACCCAAGCACTGGTAAACATTTTCAAACACACCCAAGCACTGGTAAACATTTTCAAACTCACCCAAACGCAGGCAAACAATTTGAAACATTTCCAAACACTGGTAAACACTTTCAAATATTCCCAAACACAGATAAACACTTTAAAACACACCCAAACACTGGCAAACAATGTCAAACACAGCCAAGAACTGGTAAACATTTTCAAACACAAACTAACATTGGTGAAGAATTTCAAGCACACCCAAACACTGGTAAAAATTTTCTAACACACCAAATCATTGGCAAACAAATTCAAACTAACCCAAACACATGTGAAAATTTTCAAACGAACAGAAACACTGGTAAACACTTTCAAACGCACCCAAATACTGGTAACAAATTTCGAACACACCCAAGCACTTGTAAACAATTTCAAACACATCGAAATACTGCTAAACAATTTCAAACACACCCAAACTCTGGTAAATACATTCAAACACTCCAAAACACTGTTAAACACTTGCAAACACACCCGAACACTATTAGACAATTTCAGACACAACCAAACACTGTTATACATTTTCGAACCCACCCAAACACTGTTAAACACTTGCAAACACAACAAAACACTATTAAACACTTGCAAACACACCCGAACACTATTAGATACTTCCAAACACAACCAAAACTGTTAAACAATTACAAACACACCCGAACACCATTAGACACTTTCAAACAATACCAAACATTGTCAATCGCTTGCAAACTCACTCGAACACTATTAGACTCTTTCAAACACAACCAAACTCTGTTTAAAAAATGCAAACAAACACGAACACTATTAGACATTTTCAAACACACCCAAACACTGTTCAACACTTGCAAACACACCCGAACATTATTAGACACTTTCAAACAAAAACAAACATTGTTAAACACTAGCAAACACACCCAAACATTGTTAAACATTTGCAAACACACCCAAACACTGGTAAAGAGTTGCACATACACAAAAACATTGTTAAACATTTGCAAACACACCCGAACACAGTGAAACAGTTGCATACTCACCCAAACACTGTTAAACACTTGCAAACACACGCAAACACTGTTAAACACATGCAAACACACCCAAAAACTGTTAAATGATTGCAAACAAACCCAAACCCTGTTAAACACTTGCAAACACACCCGAACACTATTAGACACTTTCAAACACACCCGAACACTGTTAAACATTTGCAAACACAACCAAACACTGTTCAACACTTGCAAACTTTCCCAAACACTGTTAAACACTTTCAAACACACCCGAGCACTTTAAAAACACTTGCTAACACACCCGTACATTGTTAAACACTTGCAAGCACACTCAAACACAGGTAAGCACTTGCAAACACAGCCGAAACGGTAAACACTTGCAAAACACAACAAAACACAGTTAAACACTTGCAAACACACCCAAACACAGTTAAACACTTGCAAATACACCCGAACACTGTTAAAGAATTGCAAACACACCCAAACACTGTTAAAACTTGCAAACAGAACCAAACACTCTTAAATACTTGCAAACACTCCCAAACACTGATAACACTTGCAAACACACCCAAAAACTGTTATGCACTTGCAAACAAAACCAAACACTGTTAAACACTTGCAAACACACCCGAACACTGCTAAAAACGTGCATACAAACCAGAAAACTATCAGACAAATAGAAACAAAACCACACACTGTTAAACACTTGCAAGCACACCAAAACACTGTTAAAAACTTTCAAACACACCCGAACACCTAAACACTTGCAAAAAAGCCAGAACATTGTTAAAAACTTGCAAACGCACCCAAACACTGTTAAACACTTGCAAACACACCCAAACACAGTTAAACACTTGCAAATACACCCGAGCACTGTTAAAAACTTGCAAACACACCCGAATACTATAAGACACATTGAGACATACCCAAACGCTGTGAAACACTTGCAAACACACCCAAGCACTGTTAAAAATTTGTAAAAACACCCAAACAACTTTGAACATATGTAAACACACCCAAACACTGTTAAACACTTGCAAACACACCTGAACAATATTAGACACTTTCAAACACACCCAAACGCTGTTAAACACTTGGAAACACACCCGAACAGTATTAGAAACTTTCAAACACACGGAAACACTGTTTGCACTTGCAAACACACCCGAACACTATTAGACACTTTGAAACACAACCAAACTCTGTTAAACAATTGCAAACTTACCCAAACACTGTTAAACACTTACAAACACACCCGAACACTATTAGATACTTTGAAACACAACCAAACACTGGTAAAGAATTTCAAATACACCCGAACACTATTAGACACTTTCAAACACAACCAAACACTGTTAAACAATTGGAAACACACCCGAGCATTATTAGACATTGTCAAATAAAACCACACACTGTTAACGCTTGCAAACACACTCGAACACTATTATACAATTTCAAACACAGCCAAACACTGTTAAACAATAGCAAACACACCGAAACACACTTAAACAATTGAAAACAGACCCAAACATTGATATACTAAAGCAAACACACCCAAACACTGTTAGACTCTTGCGAACACAGCAAAACACCGGTAAACTCTTGCAAACACACCCAAAAACTGGTAAAAACTTGCAAACACACCCAAACATAGTTAAACCCTTGGAAACATACCGAAACATTGGTAAACACTTGCAATCACACCCAACCACTTTTAAACATTTGCAAACACACCCAAACAGTGTTAAACACTTGCAAACACACCCAGACAATGGAAAAGACTTGCAAACTCACACAAACACTTTTGAACTCATACAGACATAACCAAACACTGTTAAATACTTGCAAACACACCCGAACACTGTTAAACAGATGCAAGCACACCCAAACACTGTAAAACAATTGGAAACACATCCAAACACTGTTAAACACTTGCAAACACACCCAAACACTGTTAAACACTTGCACGCGCTTCCAAAAACTTTTAACCCCTGCAAACGTAACAGTTTCAAACACATCCAAACAGTGTTAAACAATTTCAAACACACCCAAGCAATTTTATACACTTGCAAACACACCCGAACACTATTAGACGCATTCAAACACAACCAAACACTATTAAACACTTTCAAACATATCCTAACACCTGTAAACACTTTCAGACAAACCCAAATACTGGTAAAGACTAACAAATACAACCAAACACTGTTAAACGCTTGCAAACACACCCAAACACTGTTAAACACTTGCAAACATACCCGAACAATATTAGACACATTCAAACAAAACCAAACACTCTTAAACACTTTCAAACAAAACCAAACACTCTTAAACACTTTCAAACACACCCGTACACTATTAGACACTTTCAAACACAACCGAAAACTGTTAAACACTTGCAAACACGCCCGAACACTGTTAAACACTTGCAAACATCCCGATCACTGTTAAATACTTGCAAACACACCCAAACACTGTTAAACATTTACCAATACACCCAAACACTGTGAAAACGTTTGCACACATACCCGAAAAATATTAGACACTTGAAAACACACCCAAACAATTGTAAACAATTTCAAACATACCCAAACACTATTAGACATTTTCAAACACACCCCAACACATATTAGACACTTTCAAACACAACCAAACCCTGTAAAACACTTGCAAACACACCCTAACACTGTCAAACACATGCAAACACACCTGAACACTATTAGACTCCTTCAAACACAACCAAGCACTGTTAAACAATTGAACAAAACACCCGAACACTATCAGACAATTACAAACACAGCCAAACACAGTTAAACACTTGCAAACACACCCGATCATTATTAGACACTCTCAAACACAACCAAACACTGTTAAATGCTTGGAAGCACCCCCGAATAATATTAGACTCTTTGAAATACAACCAAACACTCTTTTAAACACTTGCAAACACACTCGAACACTATTAGACAATTTCAAACACAACCAAACAATGGTAAACAATTGCAAACACACCCGAACAATATTAGACAATTTCAAACACACCCAAACACTGTTAAACACTTGCAAACACACCCGAACATTATTAGACACTTTCAAACACAACCTGTCAAACACTAGCAAACACACACAACACTGTTAAACACTTGCAAACACACCCAAACATGTCAAACACTTGCAAACACGCCCAAACACTGGTAAACAGTTGCAAACACACAAAAACAATGTTAAACGCATGCAAACACACCCGAACACAGTTAAACAGTTTAAAATACACCCAAACACTGTTAAACACTTGAAAACACACCCATACACGTTTATATACTTGCAAACACACCTTACACTCTTAAAGACATGCAAGCACACCCAAACATCTTAAACACTTGCAAACATCCCCAAACAAAGTTACACATTTGCAAACACACCCAACACTGTTCATCACTTGCAAAAACACCCCAACACTCTTAAACTCTTGCAAGCACAACCAAACATGGGTGAACACTTGCAAACACACCCAAACACTGTTAAACAATTGCATACACAGCTAAACACTGTTAATCACTTGCAAAAACACCCAAACACCGTTCAACACTTGCAAACACACCCAAACACTGCATAACACTTGCAAACAAAAAGAGACATTGGTAAACACTTGTAAACTCACCCAAACGCTGTTAAACACTTGCAAGCAAACCCAAACAATGGCTAAATCTTGCAAACACACCCAAACACTGGTAAACACTTGCAAACACAAACAGACACTGGTAAACACTTATAAACTCACCCAAACGCTGTTAAACACTTGCAAACACATCCAAACAATGTTAAACACTTGCAAACACACCCAAAAACTGGTAAAGATTTGACACATTCAAACTTACTCAAACATTGTTAAGCGCTTGCAAACACACGCGAACACTATTAGACACTTTGAAACACAACCGAAAGCTGTTAAAAATTTGCAAACACACGAAAAGACTGTTAAACACTTTCAAACACACCCAAACACTGTTAAACACTTGCAAACACACCCATACACTCTTAGATACTTTCAAACAAACCAAACACTGTTAAACATTTGAAAAAACACCCAAACACTATTAGACATTTCAAACACAACCGAACACTCTTAAACAATTGCAAACTCTTCCGAACATTATTAGCCACTTGAAAACACACCCAAATATTGGTAAACACTTTCAAACACATCCAAACACTGGTAAACATTTGCAAACACTCCCAAATACTATTATACTTTTTCAAACATAACCAAACACTGTTAAACATTTTCAAACACACCCTAACAGTGGTAAACACTTTCAAACACACCCAAGCACTGTTAAATACTTGCAAGCAAAACCAGGCACTGTTAAACGGTTGCAAACATACCCGAACACTATTAGACACATTCAAACAAAACCAGACAGTGCTAAACAATTTCAAACGCCCCCTAACACTGGTAAACACTTGCAAACACACCCAAACAATGTTAAATACTTGCAAACACAAACAAACATTGTTAAACACTTGCACACACACACCCAAACTCTGTGAAACGATTTCAAACACTCCCAAACACTGTTAAACACATGCAAACACACCCTAGCATTAATAAATACTTTCAAACACACCCAAACACTCTTAGAGACATTCAAACACACCCTGACACTGTAAAACACATTCAAACACACCCAAACATTATTAAACACTTTAAAACACACTCTAAACTACTAAACTCTTGCAAACACACCCAAACAATTTTAAATACTTGCAAACACACCCAAACATTGTTAAACACTTGCACACACACATACACAAACACTGTGAAACAATTTCGTACACTCCCAATCACTGTTAAGCACTTGCAAACATAATCAAACACTGTTAAACAACTTCAATCAAAACCAAACACAGTTAAACACTTTCAAACACAACCAAACAATGTTAAATACTTGCAAACACACCCAAACATTGTTAAACACTTGCACACACACACAACCAAACACTGTGAAACAATTTCAAACACTCCCAATTACTGTTAAACATTTTCAAACATACCCAAATGCTGTTAAAAAACTTCAATCAAAGCCAAACACTATTAAACACTTTCAAACACACCCAAACAATGTTAACCACTTTCAAACACACCCAAACACTTTTAATCACTTTCAAAAGCATCCAAACACTGTTAAGCAGCTTAAAGACACCCGAACACTTTTAAACTCTAGCAAACACACCCAAACACTGTTAAACACTTTCAAACACCACAAACACTGTTAAACACTGGCAGACACAACCAAACATATTAAATAATTTCAAACACCCCAAACACTGTTAAACACTTTCAAACACACGTAAACAATGTTAAACACTTTCAAACACACCCAAATTCTGTTAAACAATTTCAAATACAACCAACCACTGTTAAACAATTTCAAAATCAACCAATCACTGTTAAACAATTTCAAACGCACCCAAACTGTTAAACACTTGCAAACACACCCAAACACTGTTAATCAATTTCAAACACAACCAAACACTGTTAAACACTTTCAAACACACACAAACACTGTTAAAGAACTTCTAACACACCCAATCATTGTTAAACGCTTTCAAACACAATCAAACACTGTTAAACACATTCAAAAATATTCAATCCTGTTAAACAGATTCAAACACACCCAAACACATTTGAACTGTTTCGAAACCACCCAAACACTGTTAAACACTTTCAAACACAACCAAATACAGTTGAACATTTTCAAAAGCACCCAAGCACTTTTAAACGCTTCAAACATACCTAAAAACTGTTAAAAACTTGTAAACACACCCAAACAATTTTAAACATTTGCTATCACAGCCAAACAATATTAAACACTTGCAAACACTCCCAAGCAATCTTAAAAACTTGCAAACTCACCCAAAGACTGTTAAAAACTTGCAAACACACCCAACAATGTTAAACACTTGCAAACACACCCAAACAGTGATAAGCAATTGCAAACACACCCAAACACAGGTAAACAGTTGCAAACACACAAAAACACTCTTAAACACTTGCAAACACACTCGAACACAGTTGAACACTTGCAAACACACCCAAACTCTGTTAAACACATGCAAACACACCCAAACACTGTTAAATACTTGCAAACACACCCCAACGCTGTTAAAGATTTTCAAACTCACCTAAACACTGTTAAACACATGCAAACACACCCAAACTCTGTTAAACACATGCAAACACACCCAAACACTGTTAAATACTTGCAAATACAACCAACACTGTTAAACACTTGCAAAAACACCAACACTGTTAAACACTTGCAAGCAAAACCAAACACTGGTAAACACTTGCAAACACACCAAAACAATGCTAAACTCTTGCAAACACACTCAAACACTGTTAAACACTTGCAAACACACCCAAACAGCGTTAAACAATTGCAAACACACCCGAAAACTGTTAAACACTTGCAAACACACACGAATAATATTAGAAGATTTCAAACACACCGAAACACTTTTAAACACTTGCAAACACACCCAAACATTCTTAAACAATTGCAAATACACACAAAACACTGTTACAAATTTGCAAACACACACAAATATTATTAGACACATTGAAACACACCCAAACAATGTTAAACACTTGCAAACACATCCAAACACTGTTAAGCAATTGCAAACACACCCAAATACTGTTAAACAATTGCAAACAAAACTAAATATTGTAAAACAATTTCTCACACCCATACACTGTAAAACACTTGCATACACGCCCAAACACTGTTAACATTTGCATACACACCCAAACACTGTTAACACTTGCAAAAACACCCATACTCAATTAAACACATGCAAAAACAACCAAACATTCTTAAACACTTGAAAGCACACCCAAATACTTTTAAAAACTTTCAAACACACCAAACACTGTTAAACACTTGCAAACACACCCAAACACTGTTGTTATTTCAAACACACCCAAATATTTTTAAACATTTTCATACACATCCAAACATTGTTGAACAGATTTAAAGACGCTCAACCACAGTTAAACAATTGAAAACACAACCCAAACACTGTTCAACACTTGCAAACACTCCAAATATTGTTAAACACTTGCAAACACACTAAATCACTGTTAAACACTTTTAATCACACCCAAACACTGTTAACCCCATTCAAACATAAAAAACACACTTAAACAATTTCACACAAAACCAAACCCTGTTAAACACCTTAAAACACACCAAAACAATATTAAACGCTTGCAAACACACCCTGACACTGTTAAACACTATTAAACACTTCCAAACACACACAAACACTGTTAAACACTTGCAAACACACCCAGACACTGTTAAACATTTGCACACACAAACACCCAAACACTGTGAAACAATTTCAAACACTCCCTAACACTGTTAAACACTTGCAAACATACCCAAACACTGTTAAACAACTTCAATCAAAACCAAACACTGTTAAACACATTCAAACACACCCAAACAATGTTAAACACTTTCAAACACACCCAAACACTTTTAAACACTTTCAAAAGCATCCAAACAATGTTAAACAGTTTCAAACACACCCGAAAACATTTAAACTCTTACAAACACAACCAAACACTGTTAAAAACATTCAAACACACCCAAACACTGTTAAACATATTCAAACACACCCAAACATTGTTAAACAATTTTAAACACACTTAAAAACACTGTTAAACACATGCAAACAAACCCAAACAATGTTGAATACTTGCAAACACACCCAAACTTTGCCAATCGCTTGCAAACACAACCAAACATTGTTAAACATTTTTAAACACACCCAAACACTGTTAAGCTCATGCAAACAAACCCGAACAAGGTTGAATACTTGCAATCACACCCAAACTTTGCCAAACGCTTGCAAACAAAACCAAACATTGTTAAACACTTTCAAACACAATCACACACTGTTAAACACTTGCAGACACACCCAAACACTCTTAAACATTTTCAAACAGACGCAACCTCTGTTAAACAATTTCAAAATCACCCAAACACTGTTAAACAATTTTAAACACACCGAAAAACTGTTAAACACTTGAAAACACACCCAAACACTGTTAAACAATTTCAAACACAACCAACCACTGTTAAACACTTTCAAAATCAACCAAACACTGTTAAACAATTTCAAACGCACCCAAACTGTTAAACACTTGCAAACACACCCAAACACTGTTAATCAATTTCAAACACAACCAAACACTGTTAAACACTTTCAAACACACACAAACACTGTTAAAGAATTTCTAACACACCCAATCATTTTAAACGCTTTCAAACACAATCAAACACTGTTAAACACATTCAAAAATATTCAACCCTGTTAAACAGATTCAAACACACCCAAACACATTTGAACTTTTTCGAAACCACCCAAACACTGCTATACACTTTCAAACACAACCAAATACAGTTGAACATTTTCAAAAGCACCCAAGCACTTTTAAACGCTTCAAACATACCTAAAAACTGTTAAACACTTGTAAACACACCCAAACAATTTTAAACATTTGCTATCACAGCCAAACAATATTAAACACTTGCAAACACTCCCAAGCACTCTTAAAAACTTGCAAACTCGCCCAAAGACTTAAAAAATTGCAAACACACCCAACAATGTTAAACACTTGCAAACACACCCATACAGGGTTAAGCACATGCAAACACACCCAAACACAGGTAAACAGTTGCAAACACACAAAAACACTCTTAAACACTTGCAAACACACCCGAACTCAGTTGAACACTTGCAAACACACCCAAACTCTGTTAAACACATGCAAACACACCCAAACACTGTTAAATTCTTGCAAATACAACCAACACTGTTAAACACTTGCAAAAACACCAAAACTGTTAAACACTTGCAAGCACAACCAAACACTGGTAAAACTTGCAAACACACCAAAACAATGCTGAACTCTTGCAAACACACTCAAACACTGTTAAACACTTGCAAACACACCCAAACACCGTTAAACAATTGCAAACACACCCGAAAACTGTTAAACACTTGCAAACACACACGAATAATATTAGAAGCTTTCAAACACACCGAAACACTTTTAAACACTTGCAAACACACCCAAACATTCTTAAACAATTGCAAATACACACAGAACACTGTTACAAATTTGCAAACACACACAAATATTATTAGACACATTGAAACACACCCAAACAATGTTAAACACTTGCAAACACATCCAAACACTGTTAAGCAGTTGCAAACACACCCAAATACTGTTAAACAATTGCAAACAAAACTAAATATTGTAAAACAATTTCTCACACACCCATACACTGTAAAACACTTGCATACACACCCAAACACTGTTAACACTTGCAAAAACACCCATACTCAATTAAACACATGCAAAAAGAACCAAACATTCTTAAACACTTGAAAGCACACCCAAACACTTTTAAAAACTTTCAAACACACCAAACACTGTTAAACACTTGCAAACACACCCAAACACTGTTGTTATTTCAAACACACCCAAATATTTTTAAACATTTTCATGCACATCCAAACATTGTTGAACAGATTTAAAGATGCTCAACCACAGTTAAACAATTGAAAACACAACCCAAACACTCTTCAACACTTGCAAACACTCCAAATACTGTTAAACACTTGCAAACACACTAAATCACTGTTAAACACTTTCAATCACACACAAATACTGTTAACCCCATTCAAACATAAAAAACACACTTAAACAATTTCACACAAAACCAAACCCTGTTAAACACCTTCAAACACACCCAAACAATATTAAACGCTTGCAAACACACCCTGACACTGTTAAACACTATTAAACACATCCAAACACACATAAACACCGTTAAACACTTGCAAACACACTCAGACACTGTTAAACACTTTGAAACAAACCCAAACACAGTTAAACATTTGCAAACACACCCAAATATTGTTAAACAATTGCAAACACATCGAAACACTTCAAAACGCTTCCTAACAATGTTAAACATTTGCAAACACACCCAAACACTTTTAAAAACTTGCAAACGCACCCAAACACTGTCTATCACTTCCAAACGCAACCAAACAATGTTAAACATTTGCAATCGCACACAAAAACGGTTAAAAACTTGCAAAACACACCCAAACACTGTTAAACAATTGCAAACACACCCAAACACTGATGAGCACTTTCAAACACACCCAAAAACACTTAGACATATTGAAACACACCCAACCACTGTTAAACACATTCAAACTAATCCAAACACTGTTAAACACTTTCAAGCACACCCTAAACTACTAAACACTTGCAAACACACCCAAACACTGTTAAATACTTGCAAACACACCCAAATACTGTTAACAACTTGCAAACACACACGAACAATATTAGAAACTTACAAACACACAGAAACAATGTAAACACTTGCAAACACACCCAAACACTGTTAAACAATTTAAAACAACCGCAAACGCTGTTAAACACTTTCAAAAACACCCAAACCATGTTAAACAATTTCAAACACACCCAAACACTCTTAAACACTTGCAAACAGACAAAATCACTCTTAAAGAATTTCTAACATACCGATACACTGTTAAGCAATTTCAGACACACCCAAATATTGTTAAACACATTCAAAAACACCCAAACAGTGTTAAACACTTTCAAACACACCCAAACACTGTTAAACACTTGAAACACAACCAAAAACTTTTAAATACTTGCAAACACACCTTACACTGTTAAAGAATTGCAAACACACCCAAACACCGTTAAATACTTGCAAACATCCCCAAACAAATTTACACACTTGCAAACACACCCAACACTGTTATACACTTGCAAAAACACCCTAGCACTGTTAAACACTTGCAAGCACAACAAAACACGGGTAAACACTTGCAAACACACCCAAACACTATTAAACACTAGCAAACGCACCCTAACACACTTAAACATTTGCAATTACATCCGAACTCTGTTAAACACTTGAAAACACACCCGAACGCAATTAGAAACTTTCAAACACAACCAAACCCTGTTAAACACTTCCAAACACTCCCAAATATTGTTAATATATTGCAAAAACCCAAAAACACTCTTAAACACTTTCAAACACAGCCAACACTATTAAACAATTGCAAACACAACCAAACACTCTCAAACAATTGCAGACTCACCCAAAAACTGTCAAACACTTTCAAACACAACCAAACAATATTGGACACTTGCAAACACACCCGAACAATCTTAAACACATGTAAACATACCAGAACACTGTTAAATACTTGCAAACACACCGAAACACTATTAAACACTTGCAAACACACTCAAACAATATTACACACTTGCAAACACAACAAACAGTGTTAAACATTGCAAACACACCCACACATTGTTAAACACTTTCAAACGCACCCAAACACTGGTAAAGACTTGAAAACACACCGGAACACGTTTAAACACTTACAAACACACCTGAACATTCTTAAGCACATGCAAACACACCCAAACACTCTTAAACATTTGCAAACACACCCAAATACTTTTGAAGCTTCCAAATACACCCGAACACTATTATACACTTGAAACCACACCCATACGCTGGTAAACACTTTCAAACACACCCAAACACAGGTAAACACTTGCAAAGAGACCCAAACACTATTAGACACTTTCAAACACAAACAAAGCTCTTAACACATTCAAACACACCCAAACACAGTTAAACAATATCAAACACACCCTAACACTCTTAGACACTTCCAAACTCACCCTAACACTGGTAAACTCTTTGAAACAAACCAAACACTGTTAAACAATTTCAAACAATCCCAAACACTGTTAAACAATTGCAAATACATCCGAACAATATTACACACTTTCAAACACAACCAAATTGTGTTAAACACTTTCAAACACACCCAAACACTGGTAAACATTTGCAAACACTCCCAAATACTATTAGACTTTTTCAAATATAACCAAACACTGTTAACGCTTGCAAAGACACTCGAACACTATTCGACAATTTCAAACACAACCAAACACTGTTCAATATTAGCAAACACACCGAAACACTGTTAAACACTTGAAAACACATCCAAACACTGGTAAACACTAGCAAACACAACCAAAATTGTTAAATACTTGCGAACACACCCAAACACAGTCAAACTCTTGCAAAAACACACAAACACTCGTAAACACTTGCAAAAACACCCAAGCAATCTTAAACACTTGGAAACCAGACCAAACAAAGTTAAACATTTGCAACACTCCGAAACACTGTTAATAACTTCCAAACACACCCAAACACTCAAAAAGACTTGCAAACACACACAAAGGGTGTTAAACTATATAAAACACACCGAAACATTCTAAAACACTTGCAAACGCACCCAAGCAATCTTAAACAATTGCAAACACACCCAAACACTTTTAAACTCTTGCAAACAGACCCGAACAATGTTATACACTTTCAAACACACCCGAACAATATTAGACACTCTCAAACTCAAACAAACAGTGTTAAACATTTGTAAACACACCCAAACACTGGTAAAAGCTTGCAAACACACCCAAACACTCTTAAACACTTTCCAACACACCCAAACACTGGCAAACACATGCAAACACACCCAAACACTGGCAAACAATTGCAAACACACCCAAACACTGCATAACACTTGCAAACACACACAGACACTGGTAAACACTTCTAAACTCACCCAAACGCTGTTAAACACTTCCAAACACACCCAAACAATGTTAAACACTTGCAAACACACCCAAGCACTGTTAAACACTTGCAAACACAACCAAACAATGTTAAATACTTGCAAACACACCCAACCACTGTTAAACACTTGCAAGCTCTCCCAAACACTGTGACACACATGCAAACACACCCGAACACTATTAGAGACTTTGAAACACAACCGAAACCTGTTAAAAATTTGCAAACACACGCAAAGACTGTTAAATACTGTCAAACACACCCAAACACTGTTAAACACTTGCAAACACACCCATACACTCTTAGATACTTTCAAACAAAGTCAAACTCCGTTAAACACTTGAAAACACACCCGAACACTATTAGACACTTTCAAACACAACCAAACACTGTTAAACAATTGCAAACACTCACAGAACTATTAGCCACCTGAAAACACACCCAAACACTGGTAAACACTTTCAAACACACCCAAACACTAGTAAACATTTGCAAACACTCCCAAATACTATTAGACTTTTTCAAACATAACCAAACACTGTTAAACATTTTCAAACACACCCAAACAGTGGTAAACAACTTCAAACACACCCAAACACTGCTAAATACTTGCAAACTAAACCAAGCACTGTTAAATACTTGCAAACTAAAGCAAGCACTGTTAAACTGTTGCAAACATACCCGAAACACTATTAGACACATTCAAACACAACCAGACAGTGTTAAATACTTTCAAACGCCCCCTAACACTGGTAAACACTTGCAAACATATCCAAACAATGTTAAATACTTGCAAACACAAACAAACATTTTTAAAAACTTGCACACAAACACCCAAACACTGTGAAACAATTTAAAACACTCCCAAACATTGTTAAACACATACAAACATACCCAAACACTGTTAAACAACTTCAGTCATAACCAAACACTGTTAAACTCTTTCAAAGACACCCTAACAATGTTAAACTCTTTCAAACAAAACCAAGCACTGTAAAAAATTTGCAAACACACCCAAAAACTGTTAAAAATTTCAAACACACCCAAGCACCGTTAAACAGTTTGAAACACACCCAAACACTGGTAAAGACTTGCAAACACACCGGAACACGGTTAAACACTTACAAACACACCCAAACACTATTAGACACTTTCAAACACAAACAACACTCTTAACACTTGCAAACACACCCAAACACTGGTAAACAATTTCAAACACACCCACACACTGGTAAAAATTGCAAACACACATAAACACTAATAAAAATTTCAAACACACCCAAGCACCGTTAAACCCTTGGAAACTCACTCTAACACTGGTAAACACTTGCAAACACACCGGAACACGGTTAAACATTTACAAACACACCCCAACATTCTTAAGCACATGCAAACACACCCAAACACTTTAAAACACTAGCAAACACACCCAAACACTGTTAAAACTTCCAAACACACCCGAAAACTATTAGACACACTGAAACCATACCCATACACTGGTAAACAATTTCAAACACACCAAACACAAATAAACACTTCCTAACATACCCAAACACTATTAAACACTTTCAAACACAAACGAAACTCTTAACACTTTCAAAGACACCCAAACACTTGTAAACACTTTCAAACTCACCCTAACTCTGTTACACATTTCCAAACTCACCCTAACACTGGTAAACTCTTTCTAACACAACCAAATACTGTTAAACGCTTTCAAACACACTCAAACACTGTTAAACACATGCAACCATACCCGAACAATATTAGACACTTTCAAACACAACCAAACACTGTTAAACACTTGCGAACACACCCGAACACTATTAGACACTTTCAAACACAATCAAACACAGTTAAACACATGCAATCATACTCGAACATTATTAGACAATTTCAAACACAAACAAACACTGTTAAACCCTTTCAAAATAACCCAAACACTATTAAACAAAATCCAAACATCGTTAAACAGTTTCAAACACACCCAAACACATATAAACTCTTGCAAACACACCCAAACACTGTTAAACACTTTCAAACACAACCAAGTATACTTAGACACATTCAAACACACCCAAACACTGTTAAAAAATTCAAATACACCCAAACACTGTTAGACACTTTCAAACACACACTAAACTACTAAACATTTACAAACACACCCAAACACTGTTAAATACTTGCAAACACACACAAACACTGTTAACAACTTGAATACACGCCCAAACACTGTTAAAAACTTTGAAACGCTCGCAAACGCTCTTAAACACTTTCAAAAACACCCAAACATTGTTAAGGAATTTCAAACATACCCAAACATTCTCAAACACTTTCAAACACATCCAAACATTGTTAAACAATTTCAAACAAAACCAAAGAGTGTTAAACACTTTCAAACACACGCAAACACTGTTAAAGATTTTCTAACACATCCATACACTGTTAAACAATTTCAAAAACACCCAAACATTGTTAAACACTTTCAAACACACCCAAACAATATTAAACACTTTCAAACACACCCAAATACTGTTAAACACATTAAAAATATTCAGACACTGTTAAACAGTTTTAAACACACCAAAACACATTTAAATTCTTCCAAACACACAAACACTTTTAAACACTTTCAAACACAACCAAATACACTTAAACACATTCAGACACACCCAAACACTGTTAAACATTTTCAAACACACCCAAACAATGTTAAACACATGCAAACACATCCAAACAATCTTAAACATTTGCAAACGCACCCAACCGTTTTTAAACTCCTGGAAACACACCCAAACACTGTTAAACAATTTCAAACACCCCAAACACTGTTAAAGACTTGCACACACACCCAAACATATTAAACACTTTCAAAAACAGCCAAAGACTGCAAAACGATTTCAAACACACCCTAACACTGTTAAACACTTACAAACACACCCATACACTGTTAAAGATTTGCAAACACTCCTAAACACTGTAAAACGCTTTCAAACACTTCCAAACAGTGTTAAATATTTGCAATAACACCCAAACACGGTTAACCATTTGCAAACACTCCCAAACACTCTTAAGCATGTTCAAACTCACCCAAAAACTGTTAACAATTGCAAACACATCCAAACACTGTTAAACACTTGCAAACATACCCAAACACTGTTACACACTTGCAAACGCACCCAAACACTGTTAAACAATCGCAAACGCAACCAAACACTGTTAAAATATTGCAACACACACCCAAACACTGCTAACACTTGCAAACATACCCAAAAAATTTTAAGCATTTGCAAACACCCCCAAAAACTGTCAAACACTTGCAAACACACCCAATACTATTAAACACATTCAAAACACCCAAATACTCTTAAACATATTCAAACACACCCAAACACAGGTAAACACTTGCAAACACACCCAAACACTGTTAAATTTTTCAAACACACCCAAACACACTTAAACAATTGCAAACAAACCCAAACACCCTTAAACACTTGCAAACACAGCCAAACACTTATACACTTTCAAACAAACTAAACATTGTTAAACACTTTCAAACACACCCAAATTATGTTAAACAATTTCAAACACAACCAGACATTGGTAAACAGTTGCAAGCACTCCCAAACACTGTTAAACATTTGCGAACACACCCAAACACTGGTGAACACGCAAACACTGCCGAAGAGTATTAGACGCTTTGAAGCACACCCAAACACTGTTAAACACTTGCAACGCACACAAACACTGCTAAACACTTGCAAACACACCCAAACAATGTTAAACACTTGCAAACAAACCAAACCACTTTAATACACTTGCAAAAACACCCGAACACTTTTAAACACTTGCAAACGCACCCGAACATTGTTAAACACTTGCAAACGCAACCAAACACTGTTAAACATCTGCAAACACACCCAAACACTGTTAAACACTTGCAAGCAAGCCAAACCCCTTTAAGACACTTGCAAAAACACCCGAACACTTTTAAACACTTGCAAACGTACCCGAACTTTGTTATACACTTGCAAACACACCCAAACACTGTTAAACACTTTCAAACACATGCAATCACACCAAAACACGATTTGTCACTTTTAAACACACCCAAACACTGTTAAAAACTTGCAAACACCCGAACACTATTAGGCACTTTCAAACACAACCATACACTGATAAACAGTTTCAAGCACACACGAACACTGGTAAACACATTCAAACACACCCTAACACAGTTACACAATTTCAAACATACCCAAACACTGTTAAACAATTGCAGACTCACCCAAAAACTGTCAAACACTTTCAAACAAAACCAAACAATATTGGACACTTGCAAACACACCCGAACAATCTTAAACACATGCAAACATACCAGAACACTGTTAAATACTTGCAAACACACCGAAACACTATTAAACACTTGCAAACACACTCAAACAATATTACACACTTGCAAACACAACAAACAGTGTTAAACGTTGCAAACACACCCACACATTGTTAAACACTTTCAAACACACCCAAACACTGGTAAAGACTTGAAAACACACCGGAACACGTTTAAACACTTACAAACACACCCAAACACTGGTAAAACTTTTCGAACACTACCAAACACTGGCAAACACTTTCAAACACTTCCAAACACCGGTAAACACTTTCAAATATTCCCAAACACAGATAGACACTTTCAAACACACCGAAACACTGGCAAACAATGTCAAACACACCCAAGCACTGGTAAACATTTTCAAACACACCCAAGCACTGGTAAACATTTTCAAACTCACCCAAACGCAGGCAAACAATTTGAAACATTTCCAAACACTGGTAAACACTTTCAAATATTCCCAAACACAGATAAACACTTTAAAACACACCCAAACACTGGCAAACAATGTCAAACACAGCCAAGAACTGGTAAACATTTTCAAACACAAACTAACATTGGTGAAGAATTTCAAGCACACCCAAACACTGGTAAAAATTTTCTAACACACCAAATCATTGGCAAACAAATTCAAACTAACCCAAACACATGTGAAAATTTTCAAACGAACAGAAACACTGGTAAACACTTTCAAACGCACCCAAATACTGGTAACAAATTTCGAACACACCCAAGCACTTGTAAACAATTTCAAACACATCGAAATACTGCTAAACAATTTCAAACACACCCAAACTCTGGTAAATACATTCAAACACTCCAAAACACTGTTAAACACTTGCAAACACACCCGAACACTATTAGACAATTTCAGACACAACCAAACACTGTTATACATTTTCGAACCCACCCAAACACTGTTAAACACTTGCAAACACAACAAAACACTATTAAACACTTGCAAACACACCCGAACACTATTAGATACTTCCAAACACAACCAAAACTGTTAAACAATTACAAACACACCCGAACACCATTAGACACTTTCAAACAATACCAAACATTGTCAATCGCTTGCAAACTCACTCGAACACTATTAGACTCTTTCAAACACAACCAAACTCTGTTTAAAAAATGCAAACAAACACGAACACTATTAGACATTTTCAAACACACCCAAACACTGTTCAACACTTGCAAACACACCCGAACATTATTAGACACTTTCAAACAAAAACAAACATTGTTAAACACTAGCAAACACACCCAAACATTGTTAAACATTTGCAAACACACCCAAACACTGGTAAAGAGTTGCACATACACAAAAACATTGTTAAACATTTGCAAACACACCCGAACACAGTGAAACAGTTGCATACTCACCCAAACACTGTTAAACACTTGCAAACACACGCAAACACTGTTAAACACATGCAAACACACCCAAAAACTGTTAAATGATTGCAAACAAACCCAAACCCTGTTAAACACTTGCAAACACACCCGAACACTATTAGACACTTTCAAACACACCCGAACACTGTTAAACATTTGCAAACACAACCAAACACTGTTCAACACTTGCAAACTTTCCCAAACACTGTTAAACACTTTCAAACACACCCGAGCACTTTAAAAACACTTGCTAACACACCCGTACATTGTTAAACACTTGCAAGCACACTCAAACACAGGTAAGCACTTGCAAACACAGCCGAAACGGTAAACACTTGCAAAACACAACAAAACACAGTTAAACACTTGCAAACACACCCAAACACAGTTAAACACTTGCAAATACACCCGAACACTGTTAAAGAATTGCAAACACACCCAAACACTGTTAAAACTTGCAAACAGAACCAAACACTCTTAAATACTTGCAAACACTCCCAAACACTGATAACACTTGCAAACACACCCAAAAACTGTTATGCACTTGCAAACAAAACCAAACACTGTTAAACACTTGCAAACACACCCGAACACTGCTAAAAACGTGCATACAAACCAGAAAACTATCAGACAAATAGAAACAAAACCACACACTGTTAAACACTTGCAAGCACACCAAAACACTGTTAAAAACTTTCAAACACACCCGAACACTATTAAACACATGCAAACACACCCGAACACCTAAACACTTGCAAAAAAGCCAGAACATTGTTAAAAACTTGCAAACGCACCCAAACACTGTTAAACACTTGCAAACACACCCAAACACAGTTAAACACTTGCAAATACACCCGAGCACTATTAAAAACTTGCAAACACACCCGAATACTATAAGACACATTGAGACATACCCAAACGCTGTGAAACACTTGCAAACACACCCAAGCACTGTTAAAAATTTGTAAAAACACCCAAACAACTTTGAACATATGTAAACACACCCAAACACTGTTAAACACTTGCAAACACACCTGAACAATATTAGACACTTTCAAACACACCCAAACGCTGTTAAACACTTGGAAACACACCCGAACAGTATTAGAAACTTTCAAACACACGGAAACACTGTTTGCACTTGCAAACACACCCGAACACTATTAGACACTTTGAAACACAACCAAACTCTGTTAAACAATTGCAAACTTACCCAAACACTGTTAAACACTTACAAACACACCCGAACACTATTAGATACTTTGAAACACAACCAAATACTGGTAAAGAATTTCAAATACACCCGAACACTATTAGACACTTTCAAACACAACCAAACACTGTTAAACAATTGGAAACACACCCGAGCATTATTAGACATTGTCAAATAAAACCACACACTGTTAACGCTTGCAAACACACTCGAACACTATTATACAATTTCAAACACAGCCAAACACTGTTAAACAATAGCAAACACACCGAAACACACTTAAATAATTGAAAACAGACCCAAACATTGATATACTAAAGCAAACACACCCAAACACTGTTAGACTCTTGCGAACACAGCAAAACACCGGTAAACTCTTGCAAACACACCCAAAAACTGGTAAAAACTTGCAAACACACCCAAACATAGTTAAACCCTTGGAAACATACCGAAACATTGGTAAACACTTGCAATCACACCCAACCACTTTTAAACATTTGCAAACACACCCAAACAGTGTTAAACACTTGCAAACACACCCAGACAATGGAAAAGACTTGCAAACTCACACAAACACTTTTGAACTCATACAGACATAACCAAACACTGTTAAATACTTGCAAACACACCCGAACACTGTTAAACAGATGCAAGCACACCCAAACACTGTAAAACAATTGGAAACACATCCAAACACTGTTAAACACTTGCAAACACACCCAAACACTGTTAAACACTTGCACGCGCTTCCAAAAACTTTTAACCCCTGCAAACGTAACAGTTTCAAACACATCCAAACAGTGTTAAACAATTTCAAACACACCCAAGCAATTTTATACACTTGCAAACACACCCGAACACTATTAGACGCATTCAAACACAACCAAACACTATTAAACACTTTCAAACATATCCTAACACCTGTAAACACTTTCAGACAAACCCAAATACTGGTAAAGACTAACAAATACAACCAAACACTGTTAAACGCTTGCAAACACACCCAAACACTGTTAAACACTTGCAAACATACCCGAACAATATTAGACACATTCAAACAAAACCAAACACTCTTAAACACTTTCAAACAAAACCAAACACTCTTAAACACTTTCAAACACACCCGTACACTATTAGACACTTTCAAACACAACCGAAAACTGTTAAACACTTGCAAACACGCCCGAACACTGTTAAACACTTGCAAACATCCCGATCACTGTTAAATACTTGCAAACACACCCAAACACTGTTAAACATTTACCAATACACCCAAACACTGTGAAAACGTTTGCACACATACCCGAAAAATATTAGACACTTGAAAACACACCCAAACAATTGTAAACAATTTCAAACATACCCAAACACTATTAGACATTTTCAAACACACCCCAACACATATTAGACACTTTCAAACACAACCAAACCCTGTAAAACACTTGCAAACACACCCTAACACTGTCAAACACATGCAAACACACCTGAACACTATTAGACTCCTTCAAACACAACCAAGCACTGTTAAACAATTGAACAAAACACCCGAACACTATCAGACAATTACAAACACAGCCAAACACTGTTAAACACTTGCAAACACACCCGATCATTATTAGACACTCTCAAACACAACCAAACACTGTTAAATGCTTGGAAGCACCCCCGAATAATATTAGACTCTTTGAAATACAACCAAACACTCTTTTAAACACTTGCAAACACACTCGAACACTATTAGACAATTTCAAACACAACCAAACAATGGTAAACAATTGCAAACACACCCGAACAATATTAGACAATTTCAAACACACCCAAACACTGTTAAACACTTGCAAACACACCCGAACATTATTAGACACTTTCAAACACAACCTGTCAAACACTAGCAAACACACACAACACTGTTAAACACTTGCAAACACACCCAAACATGTCAAACACTTGCAAACACGCCCAAACACTGGTAAACAGTTGCAAACACACAAAAACAATGTTAAACGCATGCAAACACACCCGAACACAGTTAAACAGTTTAAAATACACCCAAACACTGTTAAACACTTGAAAACACACCCATACACGTTTATATACTTGCAAACACACCTTACACTCTTAAAGACATGCAAGCACACCCAAACATCTTAAACACTTGCAAACATCCCCAAACAAAGTTACACATTTGCAAACACACCCAACACTGTTCATCACTTGCAAAAACACCCCAACACTCTTAAACTCTTGCAAGCACAACCAAACATGGGTGAACACTTGCAAACACACCCAAACACTGTTAAACAATTGCATACACAGCTAAACACTGTTAATCACTTGCAAAAACACCCAAACACCGTTCAACACTTGCAAACACACCCAAACACTGCATAACACTTGCAAACAAAAAGAGACATTGGTAAACACTTGTAAACTCACCCAAACGCTGTTAAACACTTGCAAGCAAACCCAAACAATGGCTAAATCTTGCAAACACACCCAAACACTGGTAAACACTTGCAAACACAAACAGACACTGGTAAACACTTATAAACTCACCCAAACGCTGTTAAACACTTGCAAACACATCCAAACAATGTTAAACACTTGCAAACACACCCAAAAACTGGTAAAGATTTGACACATTCAAACTTACTCAAACATTGTTAAGCGCTTGCAAACACACGCGAACACTATTAGACACTTTGAAACACAACCGAAAGCTGTTAAAAATTTGCAAACACACGAAAAGACTGTTAAACACTTTCAAACACACCCAAACACTGTTAAACACTTGCAAACACACCCATACACTCTTAGATACTTTCAAACAAACCAAACACTGTTAAACATTTGAAAAAACACCCAAACACTATTAGACATTTCAAACACAACCGAACACTCTTAAACAATTGCAAACTCTTCCGAACATTATTAGCCACTTGAAAACACACCCAAATATTGGTAAACACTTTCAAACACATCCAAACACTGGTAAACATTTGCAAACACTCCCAAATACTATTATACTTTTTCAAACATAACCAAACACTGTTAAACATTTTCAAACACACCCTAACAGTGGTAAACACTTTCAAACACACCCAAGCACTGTTAAATACTTGCAAGCAAAACCAGGCACTGTTAAACGGTTGCAAACATACCCGAACACTATTAGACACATTCAAACAAAACCAGACAGTGCTAAACAATTTCAAACGCCCCCTAACACTGGTAAACACTTGCAAACACACCCAAACAATGTTAAATACTTGCAAACACAAACAAACATTGTTAAACACTTGCACACACACACCCAAACTCTGTGAAACGATTTCAAACACTCCCAAACACTGTTAAACACATGCAAACACACCCTAGCATTAATAAATACTTTCAAACACACCCAAACACTCTTAGAGACATTCAAACACACCCTGACACTGTAAAACACATTCAAACACACCCAAACATTATTAAACACTTTAAAACACACTCTAAACTACTAAACTCTTGCAAACACACCCAAACAATTTTAAATACTTGCAAACACACCCAAACATTGTTAAACACTTGCACACACACATACACAAACACTGTGAAACAATTTCGTACACTCCCAATCACTGTTAAGCACTTGCAAACATAATCAAACACTGTTAAACAACTTCAATCAAAACCAAACACAGTTAAACACTTTCAAACACAACCAAACAATGTTAAATACTTGCAAACACACCCAAACATTGTTAAACACTTGCACACACACACAACCAAACACTGTGAAACAATTTCAAACACTCCCAATTACTGTTAAACATTTTCAAACATACCCAAATGCTGTTAAAAAACTTCAATCAAAGCCAAACACTATTAAACACTTTCAAACACACCCAAACAATGTTAACCACTTTCAAACACACCCAAACACTTTTAATCACTTTCAAAAGCATCCAAACACTGTTAAGCAGCTTAAAGACACCCGAACACTTTTAAACTCTAGCAAACACACCCAAACACTGTTAAACACTTTCAAACACCACAAACACTGTTAAACACTGGCAGACACAACCAAACATATTAAATAATTTCAAACACCCCAAACACTGTTAAACACTTTCAAACACACGTAAACAATGTTAAACACTTTCAAACACACCCAAATTCTGTTAAACAATTTCAAATACAACCAACCACTGTTAAACACTTTCAAAATCAACCAATCACTGTTAAACAATTTCAAACGCACCCAAACTGTTAAACACTTGCAAACACACCCAAACACTGTTAATCAATTTCAAACACAACCAAACACTGTTAAACACTTTCAAACACACACAAACACTGTTAAAGAACTTCTAACACACCCAATCATTGTTAAACGCTTTCAAACACAATCAAACACTGTTAAACACATTAAAAAATATTCAATCCTGTTAAACAGATTCAAACACACCCAAACACATTTGAACTGTTTCGAAACCACCCAAACACTGTTAAACACTTTCAAACACAACCAAATACAGTTGAACATTTTCAAAAGCACCCAAGCACTTTTAAACGCTTCAAACATACCTAAAAACTGTTAAAAACTTGTAAACACACCCAAACAATTTTAAACATTTGCTATCACAGCCAAACAATATTAAACACTTGCAAACACTCCCAAGCAATCTTAAAAACTTGCAAACTCACCCAAAGACTGTTAAAAACTTGCAAACACACCCAACAATGTTAAACACTTGCAAACACACCCAAACAGTGATAAGCAATTGCAAACACACCCAAACACAGGTAAACAGTTGCAAACACACAAAAACACTCTTAAACACTTGCAAACACACTCGAACACAGTTGAACACTTGCAAACACACCCAAACTCTGTTAAACACATGCAAACACACCCAAACACTGTTAAATACTTGCAAACACACCCCAACGCTGTTAAAGATTTTCAAACTCACCTAAACACTGTTAAACACATGCAAACACACCCAAACTCTGTTAAACACATGCAAACACACCCAAACACTGTTAAATACTTGCAAATACAACCAACACTGTTAAACACTTGCAAAAACACCAACACTGTTAAACACTTGCAAGCAAAACCAAACACTGGTAAACACTTGCAAACACACCAAAACAATGCTAAACTCTTGCAAACACACTCAAACACTGTTAAACACTTGCAAACACACCCAAACAGCGTTAAACAATTGCAAACACACCCGAAAACTGTTAAACACTTGCAAACACACACGAATAATATTAGAAGATTTCAAACACACCGAAACACTTTTAAACACTTGCAAACACACCCAAACATTCTTAAACAATTGCAAATACACACAAAACACTGTTACAAATTTGCAAACACACACAAATATTATTAGACACATTGAAACACACCCAAACAATGTTAAACACTTGCAAACACATCCAAACACTGTTAAGCAATTGCAAACACACCCAAATACTGTTAAACAATTGCAAACAAAACTAAATATTGTAAAACAATTTCTCACACCCATACACTGTAAAACACTTGCATACACGCCCAAACACTGTTAACATTTGCATACACACCCAAACACTGTTAACACTTGCAAAAACACCCATACTCAATTAAACACATGCAAAAACAACCAAACATTCTTAAACACTTGAAAGCACACCCAAATACTTTTAAAAACTTTCAAACACACCAAACACTGTTAAACACTTGCAAACACACCCAAACACTGTTGTTATTTCAAACACACCCAAATATTTTTAAACATTTTCATACACATCCAAACATTGTTGAACAGATTTAAAGACGCTCAACCACAGTTAAACAATTGAAAACACAACCCAAACACTGTTCAACACTTGCAAACACTCCAAATATTGTTAAACACTTGCAAACACACTAAATCACTGTTAAACACTTTTAATCACACCCAAACACTGTTAACCCCATTCAAACATAAAAAACACACTTAAACAATTTCACACAAAACCAAACCCTGTTAAACACCTTAAAACACACCAAAACAATATTAAACGCTTGCAAACACACCCTGACACTGTTAAACACTATTAAACACTTCCAAACACACACAAACACTGTTAAACACTTGCAAACACACCCAGACACTGTTAAACATTTGCACACACAAACACCCAAACACTGTGAAACAATTTCAAACACTCCCTAACACTGTTAAACACTTGCAAACATACCCAAACACTGTTAAACAACTTCAATCAAAACCAAACACTGTTAAACACATTCAAACACACCCAAACAATGTTAAACACTTTCAAACACACCCAAACACTTTTAAACACTTTCAAAAGCATCCAAACAATGTTAAACAGTTTCAAACACACCCGAAAACATTTAAACTCTTACAAACACAACCAAACACTGTTAAAAACATTCAAACACACCCAAACACTGTTAAACATATTCAAACACACCCAAACATTGTTAAACAATTTTAAACACACTTAAAAACACTGTTAAACACATGCAAACAAACCCAAACAATGTTGAATACTTGCAAACACACCCAAACTTTGCCAATCGCTTGCAAACACAACCAAACATTGTTAAACATTTTTAAACACACCCAAACACTGTTAAGCTCATGCAAACAAACCCGAACAAGGTTGAATACTTGCAATCACACCCAAACTTTGCCAAACGCTTGCAAACAAAACCAAACATTGTTAAACACTTTCAAACACAATCACACACTGTTAAACACTTGCAGACACACCCAAACACTCTTAAACATTTTCAAACAGACGCAACCTCTGTTAAACAATTTCAAAATCACCCAAACACTGTTAAACAATTTTAAACACACCGAAAAACTGTTAAACACTTGAAAACACACCCAAACACTGTTAAACAATTTCAAACACAACCAACCACTGTTAAACACTTTCAAAATCAACCAAACACTGTTAAACAATTTCAAACGCACCCAAACTGTTAAACACTTGCAAACACACCCAAACACTGTTAATCAATTTCAAACACAACCAAACACTGTTAAACACTTTCAAACACACACAAACACTGTTAAAGAATTTCTAACACACCCAATCATTTTAAACGCTTTCAAACACAATCAAACACTGTTAAACACATTCAAAAATATTCAACCCTGTTAAACAGATTCAAACACACCCAAACACATTTGAACTTTTTCGAAACCACCCAAACACTGCTATACACTTTCAAACACAACCAAATACAGTTGAACATTTTCAAAAGCACCCAAGCACTTTTAAACGCTTCAAACATACCTAAAAACTGTTAAACACTTGTAAACACACCCAAACAATTTTAAACATTTGCTATCACAGCCAAACAATATTAAACACTTGCAAACACTCCCAAGCACTCTTAAAAACTTGCAAACTCGCCCAAAGACTTAAAAAATTGCAAACACACCCAACAATGTTAAACACTTGCAAACACACCCATACAGGGTTAAGCACATGCAAACACACCCAAACACAGGTAAACAGTTGCAAACACACAAAAACACTCTTAAACACTTGCAAACACACCCGAACTCAGTTGAACACTTGCAAACACACCCAAACTCTGTTAACACATGCAAACACACCCAAACACTGTTAAATTCTTGCAAATACAACCAACACTGTTAAACACTTGCAAAAACACCAAAACTGTTAAACACTTGCAAGCACAACCAAACACTGGTAAAACTTGCAAACACACCAAAACAATGCTGAACTCTTGCAAACACACTCAAACACTGTTAAACACTTGCAAACACACCCAAACACCGTTAAACAATTGCAAACACACCCGAAAACTGTTAAACACTTGCAAACACACACGAATAATATTAGAAGCTTTCAAACACACCGAAACACTTTTAAACACTTGCAAACACACCCAAACATTCTTAAACAATTGCAAATACACACAGAACACTGTTACAAATTTGCAAACACACACAAATATTATTAGACACATTGAAACACACCCAAACAATGTTAAACACTTGCAAACACATCCAAACACTGTTAAGCAGTTGCAAACACACCCAAATACTGTTAAACAATTGCAAACAAAACTAAATATTGTAAAACAATTTCTCACACACCCATACACTGTAAAACACTTGCATACACACCCAAACACTGTTAACACTTGCAAAAACACCCATACTCAATTAAACACATGCAAAAAGAACCAAACATTCTTAAACACTTGAAAGCACACCCAAACACTTTTAAAAACTTTCAAACACACCAAACACTGTTAAACACTTGCAAACACACCCAAACACTGTTGTTATTTCAAACACACCCAAATATTTTTAAACATTTTCATGCACATCCAAACATTGTTGAACAGATTTAAAGATGCTCAACCACAGTTAAACAATTGAAAACACAACCCAAACACTCTTCAACACTTGCAAACACTCCAAATACTGTTAAACACTTGCAAACACACTAAATCACTGTTAAACACTTTCAATCACACCCAAATACTGTTAACCCCATTCAAACATAAAAAACACACTTAAACAATTTCACACAAAACCAAACCCTGTTAAACACCTTCAAACACACCCAAACAATATTAAACGCTTGCAAACACACCCTGACACTGTTAAACACTATTAAACACATCCAAACACACATAAACACCGTTAAACACTTGCAAACACACTCAGACACTGTTAAACACTTTGAAACAAACCCAAACACAGTTAAACATTTGCAAACACACCCAAATATTGTTAAACAATTGCAAACACATCGAAACACTTCAAAACGCTTCCTAACAATGTTAAACATTTGCAAACACACCCAAACACTTTTAAAAACTTGCAAACGCACCCAAACACTGTCTATCACTTCCAAACGCAACCAAACAATGTTAAACATTTGCAATCGCACACAAAAACGGTTAAAAACTTGCAAAACACACCCAAACACTGTTAAACAATTGCAAACACACCCAAACACTGATGAGCACTTTCAAACACACCCAAAAACACTTAGACATATTGAAACACACCCAACCACTGTTAAACACATTCAAACTAATCCAAACACTGTTAAACACTTTCAAGCACACCCTAAACTACTAAACACTTGCAAACACACCCAAACACTGTTAAATACTTGCAAACACACCCAAATACTGTTAACAACTTGCAAACACACACGAACAATATTAGAAACTTACAAACACACAGAAACAATGTAAACACTTGCAAACACACCCAAACACTGTTAAACAATTTAAAACAACCGCAAACGCTGTTAAACACTTTCAAAAACACCCAAACCATGTTAAACAATTTCAAACACACCCAAACACTCTTAAACACTTGCAAACAGACAAAATCACTCTTAAAGAATTTCTAACATACCGATACACTGTTAAGCAATTTCAGACACACCCAAATATTGTTAAACACATTCAAAAACACCCAAACAGTGTTAAACACTTTCAAACACACCCAAACACTGTTAAACACTTGAAACACAACCAAAAACTTTTAAATACTTGCAAACACACCTTACACTGTTAAAGAATTGCAAACACACCCAAACACCGTTAAATACTTGCAAACATCCCCAAACAAATTTACACACTTGCAAACACACCCAACACTGTTATACACTTGCAAAAACACCCTAGCACTGTTAAACACTTGCAAGCACAACAAAACACGGGTAAACACTTGCAAACACACCCAAACACTATTAAACACTAGCAAACGCACCCTAACACACTTAAACATTTGCAATTACATCCGAACTCTGTTAAACACTTGAAAACACACCCGAACGCAATTAGAAACTTTCAAACACAACCAAACCCTGTTAAACACTTCCAAACACTCCCAAATATTGTTAATATATTGCAAAAACCCAAAAACACTCTTAAACACTTTCAAACACAGCCAACACTATTAAACAATTGCAAACACAACCAAACACTCTCAAACAATTGCAGACTCACCCAAAAACTGTCAAACACTTTCAAACACAACCAAACAATATTGGACACTTGCAAACACACCCGAACAATCTTAAACACATGTAAACATACCAGAACACTGTTAAATACTTGCAAACACACCGAAACACTATTAAACACTTGCAAACACACTCAAACAATATTACACACTTGCAAACACAACAAACAGTGTTAAACATTGCAAACACACCCACACATTGTTAAACACTTTCAAACGCACCCAAACACTGGTAAAGACTTGAAAACACACCGGAACACGTTTAAACACTTACAAACACACCTGAACATTCTTAAGCACATGCAAACACACCCAAACACTCTTAAACATTTGCAAACACACCCAAATACTTTTGAAGCTTCCAAATACACCCGAACACTATTATACACTTGAAACCACACCCATACGCTGGTAAACACTTTCAAACACACCCAAACACAGGTAAACACTTGCAAAGAGACCCAAACACTATTAGACACTTTCAAACACAAACAAAGCTCTTAACACATTCAAACACACCCAAACACAGTTAAACAATATCAAACACACCCTAACACTCTTAGACACTTCCAAACTCACCCTAACACTGGTAAACTCTTTGAAACAAACCAAACACTGTTAAACAATTTCAAACAATCCCAAACACTGTTAAACAATTGCAAATACATCCGAACAATATTACACACTTTCAAACACAACCAAATTGTGTTAAACACTTTCAAACACACCCAAACACTGGTAAACATTTGCAAACACTCCCAAATACTATTAGACTTTTTCAAATATAACCAAACACTGTTAACGCTTGCAAAGACACTCGAACACTATTCGACAATTTCAAACACAACCAAACACTGTTCAATATTAGCAAACACACCGAAACACTGTTAAACACTTGAAAACACATCCAAACACTGGTAAACACTAGCAAACACAACCAAAATTGTTAAATACTTGCGAACACACCCAAACACAGTCAAACTCTTGCAAAAACACACAAACACTCGTAAACACTTGCAAAAACACCCAAGCAATCTTAAACACTTGGAAACCAGACCAAACAAAGTTAAACATTTGCAACACTCCGAAACACTGTTAATAACTTCCAAACACACCCAAACACTCAAAAAGACTTGCAAACACACACAAAGGGTGTTAAACTATATAAAACACACCGAAACATTCTAAAACACTTGCAAACGCACCCAAGCAATCTTAAACAATTGCAAACACACCCAAACACTTTTAAACTCTTGCAAACAGACCCGAACAATGTTATACACTTTCAAACACACCCGAACAATATTAGACACTCTCAAACTCAAACAAACAGTGTTAAACATTTGTAAACACACCCAAACACTGGTAAAAGCTTGCAAACACACCCAAACACTCTTAAACACTTTCCAACACACCCAAACACTGGCAAACACATGCAAACACACCCAAACACTGGCAAACAATTGCAAACACACCCAAACACTGCATAACACTTGCAAACACACACAGACACTGGTAAACACTTCTAAACTCACCCAAACGCTGTTAAACACTTCCAAACACACCCAAACAATGTTAAACACTTGCAAACACACCCAAGCACTGTTAAACACTTGCAAACACAACCAAACAATGTTAAATACTTGCAAACACACCCAACCACTGTTAAACACTTGCAAGCTCTCCCAAACACTGTGACACACATGCAAACACACCCGAACACTATTAGAGACTTTGAAACACAACCGAAACCTGTTAAAAATTTGCAAACACACGCAAAGACTGTTAAATACTGTCAAACACACCCAAACACTGTTAAACACTTGCAAACACACCCATACACTCTTAGATACTTTCAAACAAAGTCAAACTCCGTTAAACACTTGAAAACACACCCGAACACTATTAGACACTTTCAAACACAACCAAACACTGTTAAACAATTGCAAACACTCACAGAACTATTAGCCACCTGAAAACACACCCAAACACTGGTAAACACTTTCAAACACACCCAAACACTAGTAAACATTTGCAAACACTCCCAAATACTATTAGACTTTTTCAAACATAACCAAACACTGTTAAACATTTTCAAACACACCCAAACAGTGGTAAACAACTTCAAACACACCCAAACACTGCTAAATACTTGCAAACTAAACCAAGCACTGTTAAATACTTGCAAACTAAAGCAAGCACTGTTAAACTGTTGCAAACATACCCGAAACACTATTAGACACATTCAAACACAACCAGACAGTGTTAAATACTTTCAAACGCCCCCTAACACTGGTAAACACTTGCAAACATATCCAAACAATGTTAAATACTTGCAAACACAAACAAACATTTTTAAAACTTGCACACAAACACCCAAACACTGTGAAACAATTTAAAACACTCCCAAACATTGTTAAACACATACAAACATACCCAAACACTGTTAAACAACTTCAGTCATAACCAAACACTGTTAAACTCTTTCAAAGACACCCTAACAATGTTAAACTCTTTCAAACAAAACCAAGCACTGTAAAAAATTTGCAAACACACCCAAAAACTGTTAAAAATTTCAAACACACCCAAGCACCGTTAAACAGTTTGAAACACACCCAAACACTGGTAAAGACTTGCAAACACACCGGAACACGGTTAAACACTTACAAACACACCCAAACACTATTAGACACTTTCAAACACAAACAACACTCTTAACACTTGCAAACACACCCAAACACTGGTAAACAATTTCAAACACACCCACACACTGGTAAAAATTGCAAACACACATAAACACTAATAAAAATTTCAAACACACCCAAGCACCGTTAAACCCTTGGAAACTCACTCTAACACTGGTAAACACTTGCAAACACACCGGAACACGGTTAAACATTTACAAACACACCCCAACATTCTTAAGCACATGCAAACACACCCAAACACTTTAAAACACTAGCAAACACACCCAAACACTGTTAAAACTTCCAAACACACCCGAAAACTATTAGACACACTGAAACCATACCCATACACTGGTAAACAATTTCAAACACACCAAACACAAATAAACACTTCCTAACATACCCAAACACTATTAAACACTTTCAAACACAAACGAAACTCTTAACACTTTCAAAGACACCCAAACACTTGTAAACACTTTCAAACTCACCCTAACTCTGTTACACATTTCCAAACTCACCCTAACACTGGTAAACTCTTTCTAACACAACCAAATACTGTTAAACGCTTTCAAACACACTCAAACACTGTTAAACACATGCAACCATACCCGAACAATATTAGACACTTTCAAACACAACCAAACACTGTTAAACACTTGCGAACACACCCGAACACTATTAGACACTTTCAAACACAATCAAACACAGTTAAACACATGCAATCATACTCGAACATTATTAGACAATTTCAAACACAAACAAACACTGTTAAACCCTTTCAAAATAACCCAAACACTATTAAACAAAATCCAAACATCGTTAAACAGTTTCAAACACACCCAAACACATATAAACTCTTGCAAACACACCCAAACACTGTTAAACACTTTCAAACACAACCAAGTATACTTAGACACATTCAAACACACCCAAACACTGTTAAAAAATTCAAATACACCCAAACACTGTTAGACACTTTCAAACACACACTAAACTACTAAACATTTACAAACACACCCAAACACTGTTAAATACTTGCAAACACACACAAACACTGTTAACAACTTGAATACACGCCCAAACACTGTTAAAAACTTTGAAACGCTCGCAAACGCTCTTAAACACTTTCAAAAACACCCAAACATTGTTAAGGAATTTCAAACATACCCAAACATTCTCAAACACTTTCAAACACATCCAAACATTGTTAAACAATTTCAAACAAAACCAAAGAGTGTTAAACACTTTCAAACACACGCAAACACTGTTAAAGATTTTCTAACACATCCATACACTGTTAAACAATTTCAAAAACACCCAAACATTGTTAAACACTTTCAAACACACCCAAACAATATTAAACACTTTCAAACACACCCAAATACTGTTAAACACATTAAAAATATTCAGACACTGTTAAACAGTTTTAAACACACCAAAACACATTTAAATTCTTCCAAACACACAAACACTTTTAAACACTTTCAAACACAACCAAATACACTTAAACACATTCAGACACACCCAAACACTGTTAAACATTTTCAAACACACCCAAACAATGTTAAACACATGCAAACACATCCAAACAATCTTAAACATTTGCAAACGCACCCAACCGTTTTTAAACTCCTGGAAACACACCCAAACACTGTTAAACAATTTCAAACACCCCAAACACTGTTAAAGACTTGCACACACACCCAAACATATTAAACACTTTCAAAAACAGCCAAAGACTGCAAAACGATTTCAAACACACCCTAACACTGTTAAACACTTACAAACACACCCATACACTGTTAAAGATTTGCAAACACTCCTAAACACTGTAAAACGCTTTCAAACACTTCCAAACAGTGTTAAATATTTGCAATAACACCCAAACACGGTTAACCATTTGCAAACACTCCCAAACACTCTTAAGCATGTTCAAACTCACCCAAAAACTGTTAACAATTGCAAACACATCCAAACACTGTTAAACACTTGCAAACATACCCAAACACTGTTACACACTTGCAAACGCACCCAAACACTGTTAAACAATCGCAAACGCAACCAAACACTGTTAAAATATTGCAACACACACCCAAACACTGCTAACACTTGCAAACATACCCAAAAAATTTTAAGCATTTGCAAACACCCCCAAAAACTGTCAAACACTTGCAAACACACCCAATACTATTAAACACATTCAAAACACCCAAATACTCTTAAACATATTCAAACACACCCAAACACAGGTAAACACTTGCAAACACACCCAAACACTGTTAAATTTTTCAAACACACCCAAACACACTTAAACAATTGCAAACAAACCCAAACACCCTTAAACACTTGCAAACACAGCCAAACACTTATACACTTTCAAACAAACTAAACATTGTTAAACACTTTCAAACACACCCAAATTATGTTAAACAATTTCAAACACAACCAGACATTGGTAAACAGTTGCAAGCACTCCCAAACACTGTTAAACATTTGCGAACACACCCAAACACTGGTGAACACGCAAACACTGCCGAAGAGTATTAGACGCTTTGAAGCACACCCAAACACTGTTAAACACTTGCAACGCACACAAACACTGCTAAACACTTGCAAACACACCCAAACAATGTTAAACACTTGCAAACAAACCAAACCACTTTAATACACTTGCAAAAACACCCGAACACTTTTAAACACTTGCAAACGCACCCGAACATTGTTAAACACTTGCAAACGAAACCAAACACTGTTAAACATCTGCAAACACACCCAAACACTGTTAAACACTTGCAAGCAAGCCAAACCCCTTTAAGACACTTGCAAAAACACCCGAACACTTTTAAACACTTGCAAACGTACCCGAACTTTGTTATACACTTGCAAACACACCCAAACACTGTTAAACACTTTCAAACACATGCAATCACACCAAAACACGATTTGTCACTTTTAAACACACCCAAACACTGTTAAAAACTTGCAAACACCCGAACACTATTAGGCACTTTCAAACACAACCATACACTGATAAACAGTTTCAAGCACACACGAACACTGGTAAACACATTCAAACACACCCTAACACAGTTACACAATTTCAAACATACCCAAACACTGTTAAACAATTGCAGACTCACCCAAAAACTGTCAAACACTTTCAAACACAACCAAACAATATTGGACACTTGCAAACACACCCGAACAATCTTAAACACATGCAAACATACCAGAACACTGTTAAATACTTGCAAACACACCGAAACACTATTAAACACTTGCAAACACACTCAAACAATATTACACACTTGCAAACACAACAAACAGTGTTAAACGTTGCAAACACACCCACACATTGTTAAACACTTTCAAACACACCCAAACACTGGTAAAGACTTGAAAACACACCGGAACACGTTTAAACACTTACAAACACACCCGAACATTCTTAAGCACATGCAAACACACCCAAACACTCTTAAACATTTGCAAACACACCCAAATACTTTCGAAGCCTCCAAATACACCCGAACACTATTATACATTTGAAACCACACCCATACGCTGGTAAACACTTTCAAACACACCCAAACACAGGTAAACACTTGCAAAGAGACCCAAACACTATTAGACACTTTCAAACACAAACAAAGCTCTTAACACATTCAAACACACCCAAACACAGTTAAACACTATCAAACACACCCTAACACTCTTAGACACTTCCAAACTCACCCTAACACTGGTAAACTCTTTGAAACAAACCAAACACTGTTAAACAATTTCAAACAATCCCAAACACTGTTAAACAATTGCAAATACACCCGAACAATATTACACACTTTCAAACACAACCAAATTGTGTTAAACACTTTCAAACACACCCAAACACTGGTAAACATTTGCAAACACTCCCAAATACTATTAGACTTTTTCAAATATAACCAAACACTGTTAACGCTTGCAAAGACACTCGAACACTATTCGACAATTTCAAACACAACCAAACACTGTTAAACATTAGCAAACACACCGAAACACTGTTAAACACTTGAAAACACATCCAAACACTGGTAAACACTAGCAAACACAACCAAAATTGTTAAATACTTGCGAACACATCCAAACACGGTCAAACTCTTGCAAAAACACACAAACACTCGTAAACACTTGCAAAAACACCCAAGCACTCTTAAACACTTGGAAACAGGACCAAACAAAGTTAAACATTTGCAAACACTCCGAAACACTGTTAATAACTTCCAAACACACCCAAACACTCAAAAAGACTTGCAAACACACACAAAGGGTGTTAAACTATATAAAAAACACCGAAACATTCTAAAACACTTGCAAACGTACCCAAACAATCTTAAACAATTTGCAAACACACCCAAACACTTTTAAACTCTTGCAAACAGACCCAAACAATGTTATACACTTTCAAACACACCCGAACAATATTAGACACTCTCAAACACAAACAAACAGTGTTAAACATTTGCAAACACACCCAAACACTGGTAAAAGCTTGCAAACACACCCAAACACTCTTAAACACTTTCCAACACACCCAAACACTGGCAAACACATGCAAACAAACCCAAACACTGGCAAACAATTGCAAACACACCCAAACACTGCATAACACTTGCAAACACACACAGACACTGGTAAACAATTCTAAACTCACCCAAACGCTGTTAAACACTTCCAAACACACCCAAACGCTATTAAAGACTTCCAAACACACCCAAACAATGTTAAACACTTGCAAACACACCCAAGCACTGTTAAACACTTGCAAACACAACCAAACACTGTTAAATACTTGCAAACACCCAACCACTGTTAAACACTTGCAAGCACTCCCAAACACTGTGAATCACATGCAAACACACCCGAACACTATTAGAGACTTTGAAACACAACCGAAACCTGTTAAAAATTTGCAAACACACGCAAAGACTGTTAAATACTGTCAAACACACCCAAACACTGTTAAACACTTGCAAACACACCCATACACTCTTAGATACTTTCAAACAAAGTCAAACTCCGTTAAACACTTGAAAACACACCCGAACACTATTAGACACTTTCAAACACAACCAAACACTGTTAAACAATTGCAAACACTCACAGAACTATTAGCCACCTGAAAACACACCCAAACATTGGTAAACACTTTCAAACACACCCAAACACTAGTAAACATTTGCAAACACTCCCAAATACTATTAGACTTTTTCAAACATAACCAAACACTGTTAAATATTTTCAAACACACCCAAACAATGGTAAACAACTTCAAACACACCCAAGCACTGTTAAATACTTGCAAACTAAACCAAGCACTGTTAAATACTTGCAAACTAAAGCAAGCACTGTTAAACTGTTGCAAACATACCCGAAACACTATTAGACACATTCAAACACAACCAGACAGTGTTAAATACTTTCAAACGCCCCCTAACACTGGTAAACACTTGCAAACATATCCAAACAATGTTAAATACTTGCAAACACAAACAAACATTTTTAAAAACTTGCACACAAACACTCAAACACTGTGAAACAATTTAAAACACTCCCAAACATTGTTAAACACATACAAACATACCCAAACACTGTTAAACAACTTCAGTCATAACCAAACACTGTTAAACTCTTTCAAAGACACCCAAACAATGTTAAACTCTTTCAAACAAAACCAAGCACTGTAAAAAATTTGCAAACACACCCAAAAACTGTTAAAAATTTCAAACACACCCAAGCACCGTTAAACACTTTGAAACACACTCAAACACTGGTAAAGACTTGCAAACACACCGGAACACGGTTAAACACTTACAAACACACCCAAACACTATTAGACACTTTCAAACACAAACAACACTCTTAACACTTGCAAACACACCCAAACACTGGTAAACAATTTCAAACACACCCACACACTGGTAAAAATTGCAAACACACATAAACACTAATAAAAATTTCAAACACACCCAAGCACCGTTAAACCCTTGGAAACTCACTCTAATACTGGTAAACACTTGCAAACACACCGGAACACGGTTAAACATTTACAAACACACCCCAACATTCTTAAACACATGCAAACACACCCAAACACTTTAAAACACTAGCAAACACACCCAAACACTGTTAAAACTTCCAAACACACCCGAAAACTATTAGACACACTGAAACCATACCCATACACTGGTAAACAATTTCAAACAAACCAAACACAAATAAACACTTCCTAACATACCCAAACACTATTAAACACTTTCAAACACAAACGACACTCTTAACACTTTCAAAGACACCCAAACACTTGTAAACACTTTCAAACTCACCCTAACTCTGTTACACATTTCCAAACTCACCCTAACACTGGTAAACTCTTTCAAACACAACCAAGTACTGTTAAACGCTTTCAAACACACTCAAACACTGTTAAACACATGCAACCATACCCGAACACTATTAGACACTTTCAAACACAACCAAACACTGTTAAACACTTGCGAACACACCCGAACACTATTAGACACTTTCAAACACAATCAAACACAGTTAAACACATGCAATCATACTCGAACATTATTAGACAATTTCAAACACAAACAAACACTGTTAAACCCTTTCAAAATAACCCAAACACTATTAAACAAAATCCAAACATCGTTAAACAGTTTCAAACACACCCAAACACATATAAACTCTTGCAAACACACCCAAACACTGTTAAACACTATCAAACACAACCAAGTATACTTAGACACATTCAAACACACCCAAACACTGTTGAAAAAATTCAAATACACCCAAACACTGTTAGACACTTTCAAACACACACTAAACTACTAAACATTTACAAACACACCCAAACACTGTTAAATACTTGCAAACACACACAAACACTGTTAACAACTTGAATACACACCCAAACACTGTTAAAAACTTTGAAACGCTCGCAAACGCTCTTAAACACTTTCAAAAACACCCAAACATTGTTAAGGAATTTCAAACATACCCAAACTTTCTCAAACACTTTCAAACACATCCAAACATTGTTAAACAATTTCAAACAAAACCAAACAGTGTTAAACACTTTCAAACACACACAAACACTGTTAAAGATTTTCTAACACACCCATACACTGTTAAACAATTTCAAAAACACCCAAACATTGTTAAACACTTTCAAACACACCCAAACAATATTAAACACTTTCAAACACACCCAAATACTGTTAAACACATTAAAAATATTCAGACACTGTTAAACAGTTTCAAACACACCAAAACACATTTAAACTCTTCCAAACACACAAACACTTTTAAACACTTTCAAACACAACCAAATACACTTAAACACATTCAGACACACCCAAACACTGTTAAACATTTTCAAACACACCCAAACAGTGTTAAACACATGCAAACACATCCAAGCAATCTTAAACATTTGCAAACGCACCCAACCCGTTTTTAAACTCCTGCAAACAGACCCAAACACTGTTAAACAATTTCAAACACCCCAAACACTGTTAAAGACTTGCACACACACCCAAACATATTAAACACTTTCAAAAACACCCAAAGACTGCAAAACGATTTCAAACACACCCTAACACTGTTAAACACTTACAAACACACCCATACACTGTTAAAGATTTGCAAACAATCCTAAACACTGTAAAACGCTTTCAAACACTTCCAAACATTGTTAAACATTTGCAATAACACCCAAACACGGTTAACCATTTGCAAACACTCCCAAACATTCTTAAGCATGTTCCAACTCACCCAAAAACTGTTAAACAATTGTAAACACATCCAAACACTGTTAAACACTTGCAAACATACCCATAAACTGTTACACACTTGCAAACGCACCCAAACACTGTTAAACAATCGCAAACGCAACCAAACACTGTTAAAATATTGCAACACACACCCAAACACTGCTAACACTTGCAAACATACCCAAAAAATTTTAAGCATTTGCAAACACCCCCAAAAACTGTCAAACACTTGCAAACACACCCAAAACTATTAAACACATTCAAAACACCCAAATACTCTTAAACATATTCAAACACACCCAAACACTTCCAAACATACCCAAACACAGGTAAACACTTGCAAACACACCCAAACACTGTTAAATTTTTCAAACACACCCAAACACACTTAAACAATTGCAAACAAACCCAAACACTCTTAAACATTTGCAAAAACAGCCAAACACTTATACACTTTCAAACAAACTAAACACTTTCAAACACACCCAAATTATGTTAAACAATTTCAAACACAACCAGACATTGGTAAACATTTGCAAGCACTCCCAAACACTATTAAACATTTGCGAACACACCCAAACACTGGTGAACACGCAAACACTACCGAAGAGTATTAGACGCTTTGAAGCACACCCAAACACTGTTAAACACTTGCAACGCACACAAACACTGCTAAACACTTGCAAACACACACAAACACTTAAACACTTGAAAACACACCCAAACACTGTTAAACATCTGCAAACGCACCCAAACAATGTTAAACACTTGCAAACAAACCAAACCACTTTAAGACACTTGCAAAAACACCCGAACACTTTTAAACACTTGCAAACGCACCCGAACATTGTTAAACACTTGCAAACGCAACCAAACACTGTTAAACATCTGCAAACACACCCAAACACTGTTAAACACTTGCAAACAAGCCAAACCCCTTTAAGACGCTTGCAAAAACACCCGAACACTTTTAAACACTTTCAAACGTACCCGAACTTTGTTATACACTTGCAAACACACCCAAACACTGTTAAACACTTTCAAACACATGCAATCACACCAAAACATGATTAGTCACTTTTAAACACACCCAAACACTGTTAAAAACTTGCAAACACCCGAACACTATTAGGCACTTTCAAACACAACCATACACTGATAAACAGTTTCAAGCACACACGAACACTGGTAAACACATTCAAACACACCCTAACACAGTTAAACAATTTCAAACACACCCAAACACTGTTAAAAAATTGCAGACTCACCCAAAAACTGTCAAACACTTTCAAACACAACCAAACAATATTGGACACTTGCAAACACACCCGAACAATCTTAAACACATGCAAACATACCAGAACACTGTTAAATACTTGCAAACACACCGAAACACTATTAAACACTTGCAAACACACTCAAACAATATTACACACTTGCAAACACAACAAAAAGTGTTAAACGTTGGAAACACACTCACACATTGTTAAACACTTTCAAACACACCCAAACACTGGTAAAGACTTGAAAACACACCGGAACACGTTTAAACACTTACAAACACACCCGAACATTCTTAAGAACATGCAAACACACCCAAACACTCTTAAACATTTGCAAACACACCCAAATACTTTTGAAGCTTCCAAATACACCCGAACACTATTATACATTTGAAACCACACCCATACACTGGTAAACACTTTCAAACACACCCAAACACAGGTAAACACTTGCAAAGAGACCCAAACACTATTAGACACTTTCAAACACAAACAAAGCTCTTAACACATTCAAACACACCCAAACACAGTTAAACACTATCAAACACACCCTAACACTCTTAGACACTTCCAAACTCACCCTAACACTTGTAAACTCTTTGAAACAAACCAAACACTGTTAAACAATTTCAAACAATCCCAAACACTGTTAAACAATTGCAAATACACCCGAACAATATTACACACTTTCAAACACAACCAAATTGTGTTAAACACTTTCAAACACATCCAAACACTGGTAAACATTTGCAAACACTCCCAAATACTATTAGACTTTTTCAAACATAACCAAACACTGTTAAACCTTTTCAAACACACCCAAACAGTGGTAAACAATTTCAAACACACACAAGCACTGTTAAATACTTGCAAACTAAACAAGCACTGTTAAACTGTTGCAAACATACCCGAAACACTATTAGACACATTCAAACACAACCAGACAGTGTTAAATACTTTCAAACGCCCCCTAACACTGGTAAACACTTGCAAACATATCCAAACAATGTTAAATACTTGCAAACACAAACAAACATTTTTAAAAACTTGCACACAAACACCCAAACACTGTGAAACAATTTAAAACACTCCCAAACATTGTTAAACACATACAAACATACCCAAACACTGTTAAACAACTTCAATCATAACCAAACACTGTTAAACTCTTTCAAAGACACCCAAACAATGTTAAACTCTTTCAAACAAAACCAAGCACTGTAAAAAATTTGCAATCACACCCAAAAACTGTTAAAAATTTCAAACACACCCAAGCACCGTTAAACACTTTGAAACACACTCAAACACTGGTAAAGACTTGCAAACACACCGGAACACGGTTAAACACTTACAAACACACCCAAACACTATTAGACACTTTCAAACACAAACAACACTATTAACACTTGCAAACACACCCAAACACTGGTAAACAATTTCAAACACACCCACACACAGGTAAAAATTGCAAACACACCAAACACAAATAAACACTTCCTAACATACCCAAACACTATTAAACACTTTCAAACACAAACGAAACTCTTAACACTTTGAAACACACCCAAACAGTTGTAAACACTTTCAAACTCACCCTAACTCTGTTACACATTTCCAAACTTACCCTAACACTGGTAAACTCTTTCAAACACAACCAAATACTGTTAAACGCTTTCAAACACACTCAAACACTGTTAAACACATGCAACCATACCCGAACACTATTAGACACTTTCAAACACAACCAAACACTGTTAAACACTTGCGAACACACCCGAACACTATTAGACATTTTCAAACACAATCAAACACAGTTAAACACATGCAATCATACTCGAACTTTATTAGACAATTTCAAACACAAACAAACACTGTTAAACCCTTTCAAAATAACCCAAACACTGTTAAACAAAATCCAAACATCGTTAAACAGTTTCAAACACACCCAAACACAATTAGACACTTGCAAACACACCCAAACACTGTTAAACATTTTCAAACACAACCAAATATACTTAGACACATTCAAACACACCCAAACACTGTTAAACACATTCAAATACACCCAAACACTGTTAGACACTTTCAAACACACCCTAAACTACTAAACATTTACAAACACACCCAAACACTGTTAAATACTTGCAAACACACACAAACACTGTTAACAACTTGAATACACACCCAAACACTGTTAAAAACTTTCAAACGCTCGCAAACGCTCTTAAACAGTTTCAAAAACACCCAAACATTGTTAAGGAATTTCAAACATACCCAAACATTCTCAAACACTTTCAAACACATCCAAACATTGTTAAACAATTTCAAACAAAACCAAACAGTGTTAAACACTTTCCAACACACACAAACACTGTTAAATATTTTCTAACACACCCATACACTGTTAAACAATTTCAAAAACACCCAAACATTGTTAAACACTTTCAAACACACCCAAACAATATTACACACTTTCAAACACACCCAAATACAGTTAAACACATTAAAAATATTCAGACACTGTTAAACAGTTTCAAACACACCAAAACACATTTAAACTCTTCCAAATACACACAAACACTTTTAAACACTTTCAAACACAACCAAATACACTTAAACACATTCAGACACACCCAAACACTGTTAAACATTTTCAAACACACCCAAACAGTTTTAAACACATGCAAACACATCCAAACAATCTTAAACATTTGCAAACGCACCCAACCGTCTTTAAACTCCTGCAAACACACCCAAACACTGTTAAACAATTTCAAACACCCCAAACACTGTTAAAGATTTGCACACACACCCAAACATATTAAACACTTTCAAAAACACCCAAAGACTGCAAAACAATTTCAAACACACCCAAACACTGTTAAACACTTACAAACACACCCATACACTGTTGAAGATTTGCAAACACTCTTGAACACTGTAAAACGCTTTCAAACACTTCCAAACAGTGTTAAACATTTGCAATAACACCCAAACACGGTTAACCATTTGCAAACACTCCCAAACACTCTTAAGCATGTTCAAACTCACCCAAAAACTGTTAAACAATTGCAAACACATCCAAACACTGTTAAACACTTGCAAACATACGCAAACTCTGTTAAACACTTGCAAACGCACCCGAACACTGTTAAACAATCGCAAACGCAACCAAACACTGTTAAAATATTGCAACACACACCCAAACCCTGCTAACACTTGCAAACATACCCAAAAAATTTTAAGCATTTGCAAACACCCCCAAAAACTGTCAAACACTTGCAAACACACCCAATACTATTAAACACATTCAAAACACCCAAATACTCTTAAACATATTCAAACACACCAAAATAGTGTTAACCATTTTCAAACACACCCAAACACTTCCAAACATACCCAAACACAGGTAAACACTTGCAAACACACCCAAACACTGTTAAACTTTGCAAACACACCCAAACACACTTAAACAATTGCAAACACACCCGAACACTCTTAAACACATGCAAACACACCCGAACACAGGTAAACATTTGGAAACACACCCAAACACTGTTAAACACTTGCAAACAAACCCAAACACTCTTAAACCCTTGCAAACACAGCCAAACACTTATACACTTTCAAACAAACTAAACACTGTTAAACACTTTCTAACACACCCAAATTATGTTAAACAATTTCAAACACAACCAGACATTGGTAAACAGTTGCAAGCACTCCCAAACACTGTTAAACATTTGCGAACACACCCAAACACTTGTGAACACGCAAACACTGCCGAAGAGTATTAGACGCTTTGAAGCACACCCAAACACTGTTAAACCCTTGCAACGCACACAATCACAGTTAACTCTTGCAAACACACCCAAACACTTAAACACTTGAAAACACACTCAAACACTGTTAAACATCTGTAAACACACCCAAACAATGTTAAACACTTGCAAACAAACCAAACCACTTTAAGACACTTGCAAAAACACCCGAACACTTTTAAACACTTGCAAACGCACCCGAACATTGTTAAACACTTGCAAACGCAACCAAACACTGTAAAACACAGCGAACACACCCAAACACTCTTAAACACTTGCAAACAAGCCAAACCGCTTTAAGACACTTGCAAAAACACCCGAACACTTTTAAACACTTTCAAACGTACCCGAACTTTGTTATACACTTGCAAACACACCCAAACACTGTTAAACATTTTCAAACACATCCAAACACTGTTAAACATTTGCAAACACACCCAAACACTGTTGAACACATGCAATCACAACAAAACACGATTAGTCACTTGGAAACACACCCAAACACTGTTAAAAACTTGCAAACACCCGAACACTATTAGGCACTTTCAAACACAACGATACACTGATAAACAGTTTCAAGCACACACGAACACTGGTAAACACATTCAAACACACCCTAACACAGTTAAACAATTTCAAACACACCCAAACATTGTTAAACAATTGCAGACTCACCCAAAAACTGTCAAACACTTTCAAACACAACCAAACAATATTGGACACTTGCAAACACACCCACACATTTTTAAACACTTTCAAACACACCCAAACACTGGTAAAGACTTGAAAACACACCGGAACACGTTTAAACACTTACAAACACACCCGAACATTCTTAAGCACATGCAAACACACCCAAACACTCTTAAACATTTGCGAACACACCCAAATACTTTTGAAGCTTCCAAATACACCGGAACACTATTATACACTTGAAACCACACCCATACACTGGTAAACACTTTCAAACACACCCAAACACAGGTAAACACTTGAAAAGAGACCCAAACACTATTAGACACTTTCAAACACAAACAAAGCTCTTAACACATTCAAACACACCCAAACACAGTTAAAAACTATCAAACACACCCTAACACTCTTAGACAATTCCAAACTCACCTTAACACTGGTAAACTCTTTGAAACAAACCAAACACTGTTAAACAATTTCAAACAATCCCAAACACTGTTAAACAATTGCAAATACACCCGAACAATATTACACACTTTCAAACACAACCAAATTGTGTTAAACACTTTCAAACACACCCAAACACTGGTAAACATTTGCAAACACTCCCAAATACTATTAGACTTTTTCAAATATAACCAAAAACTGTTAACGCTTGCAAAGACACTCGAACACTATTAGACAATTTCAAACACAACCATACACTGTTAAACATTAGCAAACACACCGAAACACTGTTAAACACTTGAAAACACATCCAAACACTGGTAAACACTAGCAAACACAACCAAAATTGTTAAATACTTGCGAACACATCCAAACACGGTCAAAATCTTGCAAAAACACACAAACACTCGTAAACACTTGCAAAAACACCCAAGCACTCTTAAACACTTGGAAACAGGACCAAACAAAGTTAAACATTTGCAAACACTCCGAAACACTGTTAATAACTTCCAAACACACCCAAACACTCAAAAAGACTTGCAAACACACACAAAGGGTGTTAAACTATATAAAACACACCGAAACATTCTAAAACACTTGCAAACGCACCCAAGCAATCTTAAACAATTGCAAACACACCCAAACACTTTTAAACTCTTGCAAACAGACCCAAACAATGTTATACAGTTTCAAACACACCCGAACAATATTAGACACTGTCAAACACAAACTAACAGTGTTAAACATTTGCAAACACACCCAAACACTGGTAAAAGCTTGCAAACACATCCAAACACTCTTAAACACTTTCCAACACAACCAAACACTGGCAAACACTTGCAAACACACCCAAACACTGGTAAATAATTGCAAACACACCCAAACACAGCATAACACCTGCAAACACACACAGACACTGGTAAACACTTCTAAACTCACCCAAACGCTGTTAAACACTTCCAAACACACCCAAACGCTTTTAAAGACTTCCGAACACACCCAAACAATGTTAAACACTTGCAAACTCACCCAAGCACTGTTAAACACTTGCAAACACAACCAAACACTGTTAAATACTTGCAAACACACCCAACCACTGTTAAACACTTGCAAGCACTCCCAAACACTGTGAAACACATGCAAACACACCCGAACACTATTAGACACTTTGAAACACAACCGAAACCTGTTAAAAATTTGCAAACACACGCAAAGACTGTTAAATACTGTCAAACACACCCAAACACTGTTATACACTTGCAAACACACCCATACACTCTTAGATACTTTCAAACAAAGTCAAACTCCGTTAAACACTTGAAAACACACCCAAACACTATTAGACACTTTCAAACACAACCAAACACTGTTAAACAATTGCAAACACTCACAGAACTATTAGCCACCTGAAAACACACCCAAACATTGGTAAACACTTTCAAACAGACCCAAACACTAGTAAACATTTGCAAACACTCCCAAATACTATTAGACTTTTTCAAACATAACCAAACACTGTTAAACATTTTCAAACACACCCAAACAGTGGTAAACAATTTCAAACACACCCAAGCACTGTTAAATACTTGCAAACTAAACCAAGCACTGTTAAACTGTTGCAAACATACCCGAAACACTATTAGACACATTCAAACACAACCAGACAGTGTTAAATACTTTCAAACGCCCCCTAACACTGGTAAACACTTGCAAACATATCCAAACAATGTTAAATACTTGCAAACACAAACAAACATTTTTAAAACCTAGCACACAAACACCCAAACACTGTGAAATAATTTAAAACACTCCCAAACACTGTTAAACACATACAAACATACCCAAACACTGTTAAACAACTTCAATCATAACCAAACACTGTTAAACTCTTTCAAACACACCCAAACAATGTTAAACTCTTTCAAACAAAACCAAGCACTGTAAAAAATTTGCAAACACACCCATAAAAACTGTTAAAAATTTCAAACACACCCAAGCACCGTTAAACACTTGGAAACACACTCAAACACTGGTAAAGACTTGCAAACACACCGGAACACGCTTAAACACTTACAAACACACCCAAACACTATTAGACACTTTCAAACACAAACAACACTCTTAACACTTGCAAACACACCCAAACACTGGTAAACAATTTCAAACACACCCACACACTGGTAAAAATTGCAAACACACATAAACACTAATAAAAAATTCAAACACACCCAAGCACCGTTAAACCCTTGGAAACTCACTCTAACACTGGTAAAGACTTGCAAACACACCGGAACACGGTTAAACATTTACAAACACAACCCAACATTCTTAAACACATGCAAACACACCCAAACACTTTAAAACACTTACAAACACACCCAAACACTGTTAAAACTTCCAAACACACCCGAAAACTATTAGACACAGTGAAACCACACCCATACACTGGTAAACAATTTCAAACACACCAAACAGAAATAAACACTTCCTAACATACCCAAACACTATTAAACACTTTCAAACACAAACGACACTCTTAACACTTTCAAAGACACCCAAACACTTGTAAACACTTTCAAACTCACCCTAACTCTGTTACACATTTCCAAACTCACCCTAACACTGGTAAACTCTTTCAAACACAACCAAATACTGTTAAACGCTTTCAAACACACTCAAACACTGTTAAACACATGCAACCATACCCTAACACTATTAGACACTTTCATACACAGCAAACACTGTTAAACACTTGCGAACACACCCGAACACTATTATACACTTTCAAACACAATCAAACACAGTTAAACACATGCAAATATACTCGAACATTATTAGACAATTTCAAACACAAACAAACACTGTTAAACCCTTTCAAAATAACCCAAACACTGTTAAACAAAATCCAAACATCGTTAAACATCTTCAAACACACCGAAACAATATTAAACGCTTGCAAACACACCCTGATAATGTTAAACACTATTAAACACTTTCAAACACACATAAACACTGTTAAACACTCTCAAACACATGCAAACACTGCTAAATACATGCAAAACAACCAAAAACTCTTAAACATATTCAAACACACTCAAACAATGTTAAACAATTCCAAACACACCCAAACATAGGCAAACATTTGCAAACAAACCCAAAAACTCTTAAACCTTGCAAACACACCCTAACACACTTAAACACTTGCAAACACACCCACACACACCTAAACTCTTTAAAACACACCCAAACTCTGTTAAATACTTGCAAACACACCTAAACACAGGTATAAACTTGCAAACACTCCCAAACACTGTTAAACACTTGCAAACTCACTCAAACTCTGTTAAACAAATACAAACACACCCAAACTTTCTTAAACATTTTTCAACGTACCCAAACACTGTTAAACACTTTCAAACACACCCAAAAGCTGTAAAACACTTGCAAAAACACCCGAACACTGTCACACCCTTGCAAACACACCCAAACACTGTTAATCACTTTCAAACATAGCCAAACAATGTTAATCACTTTCAAACACACCCGAACACTGTTAAGCAGTTTCAAACACACCCAAACACTGTTAAAAACTTTCAAACACACCCAAACAATTTTAAAAACTTGCAAGAACAGCCTAACAATCTTAAACACTTTCAAACACAACTAAACACTGTTAAACACTCTCAAACAGACGTAAAAACTGTTAAACACTTGCAAACACACCCAAACAATGTTAAACACTTTCAAACACACCCAAACACTGGCCAACAACTGCAAACACACCCAAACAACGTTAAAAACTTGAAAACACACCCAAACAATGTTAAACACTTGCAAAAACACGCAAACAATGTTAAACATTTGCAAACACACCTAACAATCTTAAACAATTTCACACAACCTCTTACATTGTTACACACTTACAAACACACCCAAACACTTTTAACACTTGAAAAACAACCAGACACTGTTGAACACTTGCAGACACAAACACTGTTAAAAAGTAAAGGAAATTTAAGAATTTTTTAAAGTGTTCAAAATTTTCAAAATTCGTCGATATTCCAAAAAATTTCAAAATTTTAAAAATTTTAAAAAATTTTCAAAAATTTCGCAATTTCCAAAAATGTTCAAAATTCGACGAAATTCCAAAAAAATTCAAAATTTTCAAGAATTTTTGAAATTTTCAAACATTTCAGAATTTTAAAAAATTTTTAAAATTCCATTCAATTTAAAAAAATTTCACAATTTTAAAAAACTTCAAAAATTGAAAAAATTTCAATATTCTAAAAAATTTTCAAAATTCGTCGAAAATCCAAAAAATTTGAAAATGTTCAATATTTTAAAATATTTTGTAAATTTTCAAAAATTTCTAAAATTTTCAAAATCTTCAAAATTCTTCGTAATTCCACAAAATTTGAAAATTTTCTATAATTTCAAAATTTTCAAAAAATTTCAAAATTCGTCGAAATTCCAAAAAATTTTAATTTTTTAATTAAATTTTAAAAATTTTCCAAATTCAACGAAATTCCAAAATATTCCAAAATTTTGAAAATTTTCAAATATTGAAAATATTGAAAAAAATTTCAAAAATTTTCAAAATCCGTCGAAATTCCAAAAAATTTCAAAATTTTCTAGAATTTTAAAATTTTCATAATTTTAAAAAATTTTCAAAATATTCAAAAATTTTAAAATATTCAATATTTTCAAAATTTGTCGAATTTCCAAAAAAATTACAAAATTTCCAAAAATATAAAAATATTCTCAAAACAATTCAAAATTTGTCGAAATTCCAGTATATCTGAAAATTTCCTAACATTTTCTAAATTTCTCAAAATTTTTAATTATAATCCACACCACCTGGCAGCACCGATAGGCTCCATACACCTCGTTCAGCCACGGCATTCTCTGGGCTGCCACGCTAGCAGCACCTGCATGCTCGCTGCTCCCATCTAGCAGAACAATAATTTTAGAAATTGAAGGATTTTTAACAATTTTTTCAAATTTTCATAAATTTTCAAAATTTTCAAAAATTTTCAAAATTCGTCCAAATTCCAAGTTTTTTAAATTTCAAAATTTTCAAACATTTTCAAAAATTTTAAAATTTCAAAAAATTTTCAAAAATTGCGTAATTTTCAAAAATTTAAAAATTCCACTAAATTCCAAAAAAATTTAAATTTTGGAAATTTTCAAAAATTGAAAAATTATCAAAATTTTTTCAAAATTCTTCGAAATTTCCAAAAAATTTCAAAATTTTCAAAAATATTCAAGACATTCAAAAATTTTCAAAATTTTCAAATAATTTCCAAATTCGTTGAAATTTCAAGAAATTTAAAAATTCTCAATATTTTCATAAATTTTCAAATTTTTCAGATTTGAAAAATTTTCGAATGAAAATTTTAAAAAAATTTTCAAAATTCGTTGAAATTCCAAAAAATCTGAAAAATTCCAAACATTTTTTTATTTCTCAAAATTTCCAATTATTTGCAATACTCCCCCATGCACCACCGATAGGCTCGGTGCCAGCAACGGCATTCTCTGGCCTACTACACTGGCAGGACCTGCAGGCTCCCTGCTCCCAACTAGCAAGCCAATAATTAAAAAAATTAAAGGAAATTTAAGAATTTTTTAAAATGTCCAAAATTTTCAAAAATTTTCAAAATTCGTCGAAATTCCAAAAAATTTCAAAATCCTTCGAAATTCCAAAATGTTCATTATTTTCAAAAGATTTCAAAATTTTCAAAAATTATAAAAAATGTTCCAAATTTGTCGTCCAGAAAATACCAGTTTTCAAAAATTTCAAAATTTTCAACATTCGACGAAATTCCAAGAAATTTCAAAATTTTCAAAAATTTTCAAAATGAATAAAACCTTTTTAAAATTTGTCGAAATTCCAAAATATCTGAAAATTTCTATTCATTTTCTAATTTTCTCAAAATTTTCAAATATTTTCAATGCTCCCCTGGCAGGACAGATAGGCTCATGGATACACCTCGGGCTGATGGCTACCAAACTGGCAGAACCTGCAGGCTCGCTGCTCCCACCTAGCACACCAATAATTTTGATGATTAAAGGAAATTTTAGTATTTCAAGAATTGTTAAAATTTTCAAAAATTTTCAAAATTAGTCGATATTCCAATAAATTTCAAAATTTTCAAAACTTTCAAAAATTTTCAAACTTTTAAAAAATTTTCAAAAATTTTCAAAATTTGTCGAAATTCCAAGTTTTTTAAAATTTCAAAATTTTCAAAAATTTTCAAAAATTTTCATAAATTTCAAAATTTCAAAAAATTTTCAAAAATTGTGTAATTTTCAAAAATTTAAAAATCCCACTAATTTCCAAAATATTTCAAATTTTGGAAAGTTTCAAAAATTAAAATATATAATATAAAATACAAAATTTTTCAAAATTCTTCGAAAATTCCAAAAAATTTCAAAATTTTCAAAAATATTCAAGATATTCAAAAATTTTCAAAATTTTCAAACAATTTCCAAATTCGTCGAAATTTCAAGAAATTTCAAAATTTTCATTATTTTCAAAAGTTTTCAAATTTTTCAGATTTGAAAAATTTTCGAATGAAAATTTTAAAAAATTTTCAAAATTCGTCGAAATTCCAAAAAATCTGAAAAATTCCAAACATTTTTTTTAATTTCTCAAAATTTTCAATTATTTCCAATACTCCCCCATGCAGCACCGATAGGCTCGGTGCCAGCAACGGCATTCTCTGACCTACAGTGGCAGGACCTGCAGGCTCCCTGCTCCCAACTAGCAAGCCAATAATTTAAAAAATTAAAGGAAATTTAAGAATTTTTTTAAATTTCCAAAATTTTCAAAAGTTTTCAAAATTCGTCGAAATTCCAAAAAATTTCAAAATCCTTCGAAATTCCAAAATGTTCATTATTTTCAAAAAATTTCAAAATTTTCAAAAATGTTCCAAATTTGTCGTCCAGGAAATTTCAGTTTTAAAAAATTTCAAAATTTTCAACATTCGACGAAATTTCAAGAAATTTCAAAATTTTCAAAATTTTCAAAAATTTTCAAAATGAATAAAACCTTTCAAGAAATTTTAAAATTTGTCGAAATTCCAAAATATCTGAAAATTTCTATTCATATTCTAATTTTCTCAAAATATTCAAATATTTTCAATTCTCCCCTGGCAGGACAGATAGGCTCATGGATACACCTCGGGCTGATGAGCTACCAAACTGGCAGAACCTGCAGGCTCGCTGCTCCCACCTAGCAGACCAATAATTTTGAAAATTAAAGGAAATTTTAGTATTTCAAGAATTTTCAAAATTTTCAAAAATTTTCAAAATTCGTCGAAATTCCAATAAATTTCAAAATTTTCAAAAATTTTCAAAATTTTCATAACTTACAAAAATTTTTATAATTTTGAAAAATTTTCAAAATTTTAAAAAATTTTCAAACTTTTAAAAAATTTTCAAAATTCCACGAAATTCCAAACAATTTCAAAATTTTCAAAGATTTAAAAAATTTTCGAAATTTTTCACAATTTTAAAAAATTTTCAAAATTTGTCGAAATTCCAAAAAATCTCAAAATTTCCTAACATTTTCTAAATTTTTCAAAATTTTTAATTACATTCAATACTACCCCTGGCAGCACCGATAGGCTCGAAGATACACCTCGGTCAGCCACGGCATTCTCTGGGCTACTACATTGGCAGCACCTGCATGCTCGCTGCTCCCACCTAGCAGACCAATAAAGGAAATTTTTGAATTTTTAAAAAATTTTCAAAATTTTCAAAAATGTTCAAAAATTTCAAAATTTAAAAAAAATTGCATAAATTTCAAAAATTTTCAAAATTCCACTAAATTCCAAAAAATTTCAAAATGTTGATCATTTTCAAAAATTTTCAAAATATTCAAAAATTTTCAAAATTTTCGCAAAATTTCAAAATTCGTCGGTATTCGAAAAAATTTCTAATTTTCAATATTTTAAAAAATTTTAAAAAATTTTAAAAACCTCAAGATTTTCAAAAATTTTCAAAATTTGTCGAAATTCCGAAAAATTTGAAAATTCCCAAATATTTTTTTAATTTCTCAAAATTTTCAATTATTTAAAAAACTCACCCAGGCAGCTCCGATAGCCTCGAGGCTACACTACGGTCAGCCACGGCATTCCCTGGACTACCACACTGGCAGCACCTGCAGTCTCGATGCTCCCATCAAGCAGACCAATAATTTAAAAAATTAAAAGAAATTTAAGAATGTTTTTAATATTTTAAAAAGTTAAAAAATTTTTCAAAATTCTATGAAATTCCAAATAATTTTAAAATTTTCAAAATTTTCAAAAATTTAAAAAAATTCGACGAAATTCCAAAAAATTTCAAAAATTTGAAAAGTACCAAAATTTTCAAATATTTTCAAAATCCGTCGAAATTCCAAAAAATTTCAAAATCTTCAAACACTGACAAAAACTTGAAAACGCACCCAAACACTCTTAAACACTTTCCAACACACCCAAACACTGGCAAACACTTGCAAATACACCCAAACACTGCATAACACTTGCAAACACACACACACACACTGGTAAACACTTGTAAACTCACCCAAACGCTGTTAAACAATTGCAAACACACCCAAACAATGTTAAACACTTGCAAACACACCCAAAAACTGTTAAACACTTGCAAACACACCCGATCACTGTTAAACACTTGCAAACACACCCGAACACTGTTAAATACTTGCAAACACACCCAACCACTGTTAAACACTTGCAAGCACTCCCAACCACTGTGAAACACTTGCAAACACACCCGAACACTATTAGACACTTGAAAATTCACCAAAACACTGGTAAACACTTGCAAACACACCCAAATACTATTAGACACTTTCAAACCCAACCAAACAAAGTTAAACACTTTCAAACACACCCAAACACTGGAATACACTTTCAAATACAAAGAAACACTGTTAAACAATTTCAAACACACCCAAAAACTGTTAAACATTGGAAACAAACCCGAACACTATTAGACACTTTCAAACACAACCAAACACTTGCAAACACACCGGAACACTATTAGACACTCTCAAACACAACCAAACACTGTTAAACACTTGCAAACACACTCGAAGAACATTATACAGTTTCAAACACAACCAAGCACTTGGAAGCACACCCGAACATTATTAGATAAATTCAAACACACACAAAAACTCTTAAACACTTGGAAACACACCTGAACATTATTAGACACCTTCAAACTTACCCAAACACTGTTAAGCACTTGCAAACACACCCAAACACTGTTAAACACTTGCAAACACACCCAAACAATCGTAGATACTTTCAAACAAAACCAAACATTGTTAAACACTTGAAAACACCCAAACACTATTAGACACTTTCAAACACAACCAAACACTGTTAAACAATTGCAAACACACCCAAACACTCTTAAACACATTCAAACACACCCAAACACTGGCGAACACTTGCAAATCCACCCAAATATTGTTAAAGACTTGCAAACACACCCAAACACTGTTGTAAATTCGCAAACACACGCAAACCATTTCCAATACTCCCACAGGCAGCACCGATAAGGTCGATGCCAGCCACGGCAATCTCTGGAGTACCACACTGGCAGGACCTGCAGCCTCCCTGCTCCCAACTAGCAAAACAATAATTTTAAAAATTAAAGGTAATTTAAGCATTTTTTTAAATTTTCAAAATTTTCAAAATTCGTCGAAATTCCAAAAAATTTCAAAATTTTAAAAATTTTCAAAAGTTTTCAAATTTTCAAAATTGTCAAAAATTTCAAAATATCCAAAAATATTCAAAACTCGACGATAATCCAAAAAAATTCAAAATTTTCAGATATTTTTTATATTTTAAATAATTTCAAATTTTTTTTAAATTTTCAAAATTCGATGAAATTCATAAAATTTCAAAATTTCAAAAAAATTTCAAAATTCGTCGAAATTCCACTCATTTTTTCACAAATTTTGAAAAAATTGCACAAATTTTCAAAATTCAACGACATTCCAAAAAATTTCAAAATTTTGAAAATTTTCAAAAATTAAAAAAAAATTGAAAAAATTTTCAAAAATTTTTAAATATCCGTCGAAATTCCATTAAATTTCAAAATTTTGAAAAATTTTAAAATTTTCATAATCTTCAAAAATTTTCAAAATATTAAAAAATTTTAAAAAATTTCTATATTTTCAAAACTCGACGAAGTTCCAAAATATTTCAAAGTTTTGAAAAATTTTCAGTTTTAAAAATTTTCAAAAATTTCAAAATTTCCAATAATTTTTAAAATAATTATCAAAATTCGACGAAATTTAAAAAATTACAATGTTTTCAAAATCTTTCAAAATTTTCAAAAATATTCAAAATACGACGAAATTCCAAAAAATTCTAATCTTTCAAAATTTCTTAAATTTTCAAAATTTGTCGAAATCCCAAAAAAACTTGAAATTTCCAAACATTTTTTTAATGCTGTTAAACACTTGTAAACAACCGAACACTATTAGACACTTTCAAACAACACCAAACACTGATAAAGACTTTCAAGCACACCCGAACACTGGTAAACACATTCAAACACACCCTAACACTGTTAAAAACATTCAAACACACCAAAACTTTGGTAAACACTTTCAAACACAACAAAAATTGTTAAACACTTTCAAATACACCCAAACACTGCAAAACACTTTCAAACATACCCGAACACTATTAGACACTTTTAAACACAACCAAGCACTGTTGAACAATTGCAAACACACCCGAAAACTATTAGCAATTTTCTAACACAACCAAACACTGTTAACCACTTGCAAAGACACTTGAAGTCTATTAGACTCTTTGCAACACAACGAATCACTGTTAAGGACTTGCAAATACTCCCGAACACTATTAGAAACGTACAAACACACCCAAACACATTTACACAGTTGCAAACGCACCCAAACATTATTAGACACTTTCAAACACAACCAAAAATTGTTAAACATTTGTAAACTCACCCAAAAACTCTTATTCACTTCCAAAAACACCTAAACAAAGTTAAACGCTCTCAAACACAAACAGTGTTAAACATTTGCAGACACACCCTAACACTGTTAAACACTTGCAAATACCCAAACACTGTTAAGTATTTTCAAACACACTCAAAGACTGTTAAACTCCTTCAAACACACCTAAACACTGTGAAACAATTGCAAACACACCGAAACACTGTTAAACACGTTCAAACACACCCAAACTATCTTAAACAAATTCAAACAAGCCCAAACACTGTTAAACACTTCAAACACACCCAAACATTTTTAAAATCTTCCAAACACACCTAAAAACTGCTAAACACTTTCAAACACACCCAAACAATTTTAAACGCTTTCAAACGCACCCAAATACTGGTAAAAACTTGCAAACACCCATATACTGTTAAACATATGCAAACACACCCAAACATTGTTAAACAATTGCAAACACACCCAAACACTGTTAAAAACTTGCAAACACAAACAATATTAAACACTTGCTAATGTTAAAATCATAAAAATTTTTTAAATTTTAAAAAAATTGTCAAAAATTTCAAAATTTTGAAAAATTTTAAAAAATTTTGAAAAATTTTAAAAAATTTCAAAAATTTTCAAACAATCCAATATTTTCAAAAATTTTCAAAAACGTTAAAAATTCTTCCAAATTTTCAAAAAATTTTAAAAATTTGTCGAAATTCCAAAAATACTTCAAATTTCCAAACATTTTCTAAATTCCTCACAAATTTCAATTATTTCCAATACTACCCCTGGCAGGACCGATAGGCTCGAGGCTACACGTCAGCCACGGCATCCTCTGGGTTGCATCTGCATGCTCGCCGCTCCCAAATAGCACTACAATAAGTTCAAAAATTAAAGGAAATTGAAGAATTTATTAGCATTATCATAATTTTTTAAATTTAAAAAAAATTGTCAAAATTTTCAAAAATCGCCAAACTTCCAAAAAATTTCATATTTTCAAAAATTTTAAAAATTACAAAATTTTAAAAAATTTCAAAAAGTTACAAAATACTCAAAATTTTTAAAAAATTTTGAAAAATTTCATAATTTTCAAAAATTTTGAAAAATTTCATAATTTTCAAAAATTTTCAAAAATTTCAAAATTTTCAAAAATTTCCAGTCATCGAAATTCCAAAAAAATTTCAAAATTTTCAAAAATTTTCAAAAATTTTAAAATTTTCAATAATTTAAAAAATCCACAATTTTCAAAAATTTTAAAAATTTCAAAAATTTTCCAAATTCATCGAAATTCCAAAAAATTGCAAAATTTTAAAAAATTTTCAATAATTTTAAAAATTTCAAAAATTTTGAAAAACGTTAAAAATTCCAAAATTTGTCAAAATTCCAAAACACTGAATATTTCTAACAATGTCTAAATTTCTAATAATTTTCAATTATTTCAATTACTCCCCCTGGCAGCATCGATAAGGTCGAGGCTACACATGTCAGCCACGGCATTCTCTGGGCTGCATCTGCAGGATCACCGCTCCCAACTAGCGGTACAGTAATTTCAAAAATTAAAGGAAATTTAAGAATTTTTTAGAATCAAAGTTTTTAAATTTTTAAAAAATTTTCAAATTATTCAAAAATCGTCGAAATTCAAAAAAAATTCAAAAATTTTAAAAATCTTCAAAAAATTTCAAGATTTTCAAAAATTTAAGAAATTTAAAAAAAATCCAAAATTTTCAAAAATTTCAAATATTTTCAAAAATCGTCGAAATTCCAAAAAATTTGAAAATTTTCAAAAATTTTCGAACTTTTGAAAAATTTTCAAAATGTTAAAATTTCAAAAATTTTCAAAAATCGTCGAAATTCAAAAAAAAATTAAAATTTTTAAAAATTTTGAAAAATTTAAAAATTTAAAAAAATGTTAAATTTCAAAATTTTCAAACATTTTCAATAATTTCGAAAATTTCAAGAACATTAACAATTCTTCAAAATTTTCAAAAAATTTTAAAAATTTGGCGAAATTCCTCAAATTCTGAAAATTTCCTCATTTTGTAAATTCCTAATAAATTTCAACTATTTCCAATACTCCCCGTGGCGGCACCGATAGGCTGAAGGCTACACATGTCAGCAACGGCATCCTATGGGTTGCATATGCAGGCTCGCCGCTACCAACTAGCAGTACAATAAGTTCAAAAATTAAAGGAAATTTAAGAATTTGTTAGAGTTATCGAAATTTTTTAAATTTAAAAAAATCGTCAAAATTTTCAAAAATCGTCGAAATCCCAAAAATTTTCGAATTTTCAAATATTTTCAAAAATATCAGAAACTCGCAAAAAATTCGAAATTTTCAAAAATTTTCAAAAATTTCAAAAATATCAAAAATTTTCAAAAATCGTCGAAATTCCAAAAAATTTCAAAATTTTCAAAATTTTTCAAAAATTAAAAAATGTTCAAAAATTTCAAAATTTCAAACTTTTCATTATTTTTTAAAAATTTGAAAAACTTCTAAAACGTTAAAAATTCTTCCAAATTATCAAAAAATTTTAAACATTTGTCGAAATTCCAAACATTCTCAAAATTTCCTAACATTTTGTAGATTCCTAAAAAATTTCAATTATTTTCTATACTCCCCATGGCAGCACAGATAGGCTCGAGTCTACATATGTCAGCCACGGCATCCTCTGGGTGCATCTGCAGGCTCGCCGCTTCCAAATAGCAGTACAATAATTTAAAAAATTAAAGGAAATTTAAGAATTTGTTGAAATTATCAAAATTTTTAGATTTAAAAAAAAATTGTCAAATTTCAAAAATCGTCGAAATTCCAAAAAATTTCAAAATTTTTCAAAATAAAAAATTTCAAAATTTTCATTTTTTTTTAAATTTTCAAAAAATCCAAAATTTTCAAAAATTTTCAATCATCGTCGGAATTCCAAAAAATTTAAAACATATCCAAAATTTTCAAAAATTTCAAAATTTTAAAAAATTTCAAAAATTTTGAAAAATCCAAAATTTTAAAAAACTTTCAAAAATTTCCAAAAATTTGAAAAATTTTCAAAAATCGTCGGAATTCCAAAACATTTCAAAATCTTCAAAAATTTTCGAAAATTTAAAAATTTTGAAAAATTTTCAAATATTTAAAAAATTTTTAAAATTTTCAAAAGTCGAAATTCCAAAAAATTTCAAAATTTTTAAAATTTTTCAAAAATTTCAAAATTTTCAAAATTTCAAAAATTTCATAATTTTCAAAAATTTTCAAACAAATTTCAAAAATTTAAAAAACGTTAAATTCTTCCAAATTTTCAAAAAATTTTAAACATTTGTCGAAATTCCAAAAATTCTGAAAATTTCCTAACATATTCTAAATTCCTCAAAAATTTCAATTATTTCCAACACTCCCCCAGGCAGCACCGATAGGCTCGAGGCTACACATCTGTCAGCCACTGCATCTGGGATGCATCTGCGGGCTCACCGCACTGAACTAGCAGTACAAAAAATTTAAAAAATTGAATGAAATTTAAGAATTTGTCAGATTTATGAAAATTTTTTAAATATTGAAAAATTTTGCCACAATTTTTTAAAAACTGTCGAAATTCCAAAACAATTGAAAATATCCAAAAATTTTCAAAATTTTCAAAAATTTTAAAAAATTTCAAAAATTTAAAAAATTTTCAAAAATCATCGAAATTCCGAAAAATTTCAAAATTTTCGAACATTTTTAAAAATTTCAATATTTTGAAAATTTTTCAAAAATTTTCAAAAATCGCCGAAATTCCAAAAAATTTCAAAATTTTAAAATTTTCAAAAATTTTCAAATTTTCTACATTTTCAAAATTTAAAAAAATGTCAAAATTTCCAAAAATTTTCAAAATTCGACGAAAATCCAAATAATTTCAAAATTTTCAGAAATTGTTTATTATTTAAAAAATTTCAAAATACTTTAAAATTTTCAAAATTCGATGAAATTCAAAAAAACTTCAAAATTTTCAAAAATTTCCAAAAATTTCAGGATTTTGAAAAATTTTCAAAAATATAAAAAATTACAAAAACTTTGAAAATCTTCGAAATTCCAAAAAATTTCAAAATTTTATGAAATTTCAAAAATTTCAAAAATTTGAGAAATTATTAAGAATTTCAAAAATTCTCAAAAATCGTCGATATTCCAAAAAAATTTCAAAATTTTCAAAATTTTTCAAACATCAAAACCGTTACAAATTCTTCCAACTTTTCAAAAAATTTTAAAAATTCGTCGAAATTCCAAAATTTCTGAAAATTTCCTAACATTTTATAAATTCCTCAAAAATTTAAATTATTTCCAATACTCCCCCTGGCAGCAACGATAGGCTCGAGGCTACGCATCTGTCAGCCACGGCATTCGCTGTATTGCATCTGCAGGCTCGCCGCTACCAACTAGCACTACAATAAGTTCAATAATTAAAGGAAGTTTAAGAATGTTATAATTATCAAATTTTTTTTAATTTTTAAAAAATTTCAAACTTTAAAAAATTTTCAAGCATTTCAAAATTTTCAAAAAGTTGCAAAAAATTCAAAATTTTCAAAAATTTTCAAATATTTCAAAATTTTTAAAAAATCATCGATATTCCAATAAAGTTCAAAATTTTCAAAAACTTCAAAATTTTAACAAATTTCAAAAATTTTCAAAAAATCCAAAATTTTCAAACATTTTCAAAAATTTCAAAAATTTCAAAAATTTTAAAAAATCGTCGAAATTCCAAAAAATTTCAAAATTTTCAAAAATTTCAAAACTTTCAAAAATTTTCAAAAACTTCAAAAACGTTAAAACTTCTTCCAAATTTTCAAAAAAATTAAGAATTTTGTCGAAATTCCAAAAATTCTGAAAATTTCCTAACTTTTTCTAAATTCCTCAAAAATTTCAATATTTCCTTTACTCCCCCTAGCTGCACCGTTAGGCTCCAGGCTACACATCTGTCAACCACGGCATCCTCTAGGTTGCATCTGCAGGCTCGCCGCTCGATTCTAGCAACACAAGTTCAATTATTAAAGGAAATTTAAGAATATAAGTTATCAAAATTTTTTAAATTTTTAAAAATTTGTCAATATTTTCAAAAACCGTCGAAATTCCAAAATTTTCAAAAATTTCAAAAACGTTAAAAATTCTTCCAAATTTTCAAACAAAATAAAAATTTTGTCGAAATTCCAAAAATTATGAAAATTTCCTAACTTTTTCTACATTCCTAAAAAATTTCAATTATTTCCTATACTCTCCTTGGCAGCACCGATAGGCTCCAGGCTACACATGTCAACCACGGCATCCTCTATGTTGCATCTGCAGGCTCGCCGCTCTAAACTATCAGTATATTATGTTCAATAATTAAAGGTAATTTAAGAATTTGTTAGTTATCAAAATTCTTTATATTTTGAAATATTTGTCAAAATTTTCAAAAATCGTCCAAATTCCAACAAATTTCAAAATTTTCAAAAATTTTCAAAATTTCCAAAAATTTTCAAAATTTTCAAAAATCTTCGAAAACTTCAAAATTTTCAAAAATTTCAAAAATTTAAAAAAAATCCAAAATTTTCAAAAATTTTCAAAAATTTAAAAAATTTAAAAAAATTTCAAAAATCGTACAATTTCTAAAAATTTCAAAATTTTCAAAAATTTCAAAAATTTAAAATTTAAAAAAAATTGTAAAAATTCCAAAAAATTTCAAGATTTTCAAAAAATTTAAAAAATTTCAAAATTTTGAAAAATTTTCAAAAATTTAAAAAGTTTCAAAAATTTTCAGAAATCATGGAGATTACAAAAAAATTTCGAAATTTTAAAAAATTTTCAAAAATTTCAAAAACGTTAAAAATTCTTCCAAATTTCAAAAAAATTAAGAATTTTGTCATAATTCCAAAATTTCTGAAAATGTCCTAACTTTTTCTAAATTCCTCAAAAATTTCAATCATATCCTATACTCCCTCTGGCAGCACCGATAGGCTCCAGGCTATACATGTCAACCACTGCATCCTCTAGGTTGCATCTGCAGGCTCGCCGCTCCAAACTAGCAGTACAATAAGTTAAAAAATTAAAGGAAATTTAAGAATTTGTTAGTTATCAAAATTTTTTAAATTCTGAAAAATAATGTCAAAATTTTCAAAAATCGTCGAAATTCCAAAAAATTTCAAAATTTTCAAAAGCTTTCAAAATATCCAAATTTTTCAAAATTTTCAAAAATTTTCAAAAACTTCAAAATTTTCAAAAATCTCAAAAATTTAAAAAAAAATCCAAAATTTTCAAAAATTTTCAAAAATTTAAAAAATTTTAAAAAATGTCAAAATCGTCCAAATTCCAAAAAATTTCAAAATTTTCAAAAATTTTGAAAATTCGCCCAAATTCCAAAATATTGCAAAATTTTTTAAAAATTTTAAAAAATTTCAAAATTTTCAAAATTAATCAAAAATTTCAAAATTTTCAAAAATTTTTAAAAATTTCAAAAACGTTAAAAATTCTTCCAAATTTTCAAAAAATTTTAAAAATTTGTCGAAATTCCAAAAATTCTGAATATTTCCTATCATTTTGTAAATTCCTAAAAATTTTCAATGATTTCCAATACTCCCCTTTGGCACCGCCGATAGGCTCGAAGCTACATGTCAGAAACGGCATCCTCTGGGTTGCATCTGCAGGCTCGACGCTACAAACTAGCAGTATAATAAGTTCAATAATTAAAGGAAATTTAAGAATATGTTAGAGTTATCAAAATTCTTTAAATTTTAAATAATTTGTCAAAATTTTCAAAAATCGTCGAAATTCCAAAAAATTTCAAAATTTTCAAAAACTTTCAAAATTTCGAAATTTTTTAAAAATTTTCAAAAACATCAAAATTTTCAAATATTTAAAAAATTTTTCAAAAATCCAAAATTTTCAAATATTTTTAAAAATTTTAAAAATTTGAAAAATTTTGAAAATTCGTCCAAATTCCAAAAAATCGCAAAATTTTCAAAAATTTTCAAAAATTTCAAAATTTTCCAAATTTATCAAAAATTTCAAAATTTTAAAAAATTTTCAAATATTTCAAAAACGTTAAAAATCCTTCCTGATTTGCAAAAAATTTTAAAAATTTGTCGAAATTCCTGCAGATGCAACCAAGTGGATGGCGTGGTTGACAGATGTGTAGATGGAGCCTATGGGTGCTGCCAGGTGGAGTATAGGAAATAGTAGACATTTTTGAGGAATTTAGAAAAAGTTAGGAAAAATTTTGAAATTTTTTGGAATTACGACAATTTTTGAAAATTTTGATAAATTATTTAAAATTTAAAGAATTTTGATTACAAACAAATTCTTAAATTTCCTTTAATTATTGAACTTATTATACTGCTAGTTTGTAGCGGCGAGCCTGCAGATGCAACATAGTGGATGCCGTGGTTGACAGATGTGTAGCCTGGAGAATATCGGTGCTGCCAGAGGGAGTATAGGAAATAATTGTAATTTTTTAGGAATTTAGAAAAAGTTAGGAAATTTTCAGAATTTTTGGAATTTCGACAAATATTTTAAATTTTTTGAAAATTTGGAAGAATTTTTAAGGTTTTTTAAATTTTTGAAAATTTTTTAAAATTTAGAAATTTTTAGGAATTTCGACGATTTTTGAAAATTTTTTAAATTTTTGAAAATTTTGAATTTTTTGAAAATTTTTCAAATTTTTGAAAATTATGAGTTTTGACAATTTTTTTAAAAATTTTGAAATTTTTTGGAATTTCGACGATTTTTTAAATTTTTTAAAATTTTTCAAAATTTTGAAATTTTTTAAAATTTTTGAAAATTTAGAAATTTTTTGGAATTTCGACGATTTTTGGAAATTTTTAAAATTTTTGAAATTTTGAATTTTTTTAAAATTTTTGAAATTTTTGAAAATTTTGAGTTTTTGAAAAATTTTAACAATTTTGAAATTTTTTTGGAATTTCGACGATTTTTGAAAATATTGACAAATTTTTAAAAATTTAAAAAATGTTGATAATTCTAACAAATTCTTAAATTTCCTTGAATTTTTTAACGTTTGTACTGCTAGTTGGTAGCGGCGACACTCCAGATGCAACCCAGACGATTCAGTGGCTGACATGTGTAGCCTCGGTCTTACCGGTGCTGCCAGGAGCAGTATTGGAAATCATTGAAATTTTTTAGGAATTTAGAAAATGTTAGGAAATTTTCAGAATTTTTGTAATTTCGACTAATTTTTAAGAATTTTTGAACATTTGGAAGATTTTTTAACGTTTTTGAAATTTTTAAATATTTTTTAAAATTTTGAAGTTTTTGAAAATTTTTGAAAATTTCAAAAATTTTTGAAGATTTTGAAATTTTTTGGAATTTCGACGATTTTTGAAAATTTTGACAGATTTTAAAAAATTTAAAAAATTTTCATAACTAACAAATTCATAAATTTCCTTTAATTTTTGAAATTATTGTACTGCTAGTTTTGAACGGCGAGCCTGCAGATGCAACCTAGAGGATGCCGTGAATATGTGTAGCCTCGAGCCTATCGGTGCTGCCAGTGTATTCGAAATAGATGAAATGTTTGAGGAATTTACAAAATGTTAGGAATTTTTCAGAAATTTAGGAATTTCGACAAATTTTTTTAATTTTTTGAAAATTTGGAAGAATATGTAATTTTTTTGAAAATATTGAAAATTTTGAAATTTTTAACAGTTTTTGAAAATATTGACATTTTTTGGAATTTGGACGATTTCTGTAAATTTTTGAAAATTTTTCAAATTTTTGAAAATTTTTGAAAATTTTGCATTTTTTGAAAATTTTTTAAATTTTTGAAAATTTTGAAGTTTTAGAAAATTTTTGAAAATTTCGAAAATTTTTGAAAATGTTGAAAATTTTTGAAGATTTTGAAATTTCGACGATTTTTCAAATTTTGAGAACTTTTGAAAATTTCGAAATTTTTTGCAATTTCTACGATTTTTGAAAATTTTGACAATTTTTTTAAAATTAAAAAAATTCTGATAACTCCAAAAAATTCTTAAATGTCCTTTAATTATTGAACTTGTACTGCTAGATTGGAGCGGCGAGCCTGCAGATGGAACCTAGAGGATGCCGTGCTGACATGTGTAGCCTCGAGCCTATCGGTGCTGCCAGTATATTCGAATTAGTTGAAATTTTTTAGGAATTTACATAATGTTAGGAAATTTTCAGAATTTTTGGAATTTGGACAAATTTTTTAAATTTTTTGAAAATTAGGAAGAATTTGTAACTTTTTTGAGAATTTTGAAAATTTTGAAATTTTTAAAAATTTTTGAAAATTTTGAAATTTTTTGGAATTTGAACGATTTTTGAAAATTTTTTAAATTTTTTAAATTTATGAAAATTTCGGATTTTTTTAAAATTTTTTGAAATTTTTTAAAATTTTGAAGTTTTTGAAAATGTTTGAAATATTTCGAAAATTTTTGAAAATCTTGAAATATTTGAAAATTTTTGAAATTTTGAAAATTTTTCAAATTTTTGAAAACTGAAACTTTTGAAAATTTTTCAAAATTTTAAATTTTTTTGGAATTTGGACGATTTTTTAAAACTTTTTAAATTTATTGAAATTTTTGAAAAATTTTGAAAATTTTGGATTTTTTGAAAATTTTTGAAATTTTTAAAAAATTTGAAGTTTTTGAAAATTTTTTAAAATTTTGAAAATTTTTGAAAATTTTGAAAATTTTTGAAAATTTTGAAAATTTTTGAAAATTTTGAAAATTTTTGATAATTTTTAAAAATTTTTTGGAATTTCGACGGTTTTTGAAAATTTTGACATGTTTTTTAATATTTAAAAATTTTTGATAACGAACAAACTCTTAAATTAACTTTAATTATTGAACTTATTGTATGCTAGTTTGGAGCGGCGAGCCTGCAGATGCAACCAAGTGGATGGCGTGGTTGACATGTGTAGCATGGAGCCTATCTGTGCTGCCAGGTGGAGTATAGGAAATAGTTGATATTTTTGAGGAATTTAGAAAAAGTTTGGAAAAATTTTGAAATTTTTTGGAATTTCGACGATTTTTGAAAAATTTGAAATTTTTTAAATTTTTGAAAATTTTGAATTTTCTTTTGAAAATATTTGAATTTTTTGAAAATTTTGAAGTTTTTGAAAAATTTTTGGAAATTTTGAAATATTTGAAAATTTTTGAAATTTTTGAAATTTTTTGAAAATTTAGTATTTCTTGAAAATTTTTAAAATTTTTAAAAAATTTGAAGTTTTTGAAAATTTTTGAAAATTTTGAAAATTTTTGATAATTTTGAAATTTTTTGGAATTTCGACGGTTATTTGAAAATTTTGATATATTTTTTTAATTAAAAATTTTTGATAACTAACAAATTCTTAAATTCCCTTTAATTTTTGCTAGTAGGTAGCGGCGAGCCTGCAGATGCAACCCAGAGGATGCCGTGGCTGACGTAGACACTAGCCTGTCGGTGCTGCCAGGGGGAGTATAGGAAATCATTGAAATTTTTGAGGAAATTACTGAAATGTTAGCAAATTTTCAGAATTTTTATAATTTCGACAAATATTTAAAATTTTTTTTGAAAATTTGGAAGAATTTTTAACGTTTTTGAAATTTTGAAAATTTTTAAAAATTTTGAAATTTTTGAAAATTTTTGAACATTTTGAAATTTTTGAACATTTTTCAAAATTTTTAAATTTTTTGGAATTTAGACGATTTTTGAAAATTTTTTAAATTTTTTAAATTTTTGAAAATTTCGGAATTTTTTAAATTTTTTGAAATTTTTGAAGTTTTTGAAAATGTTTGAAAAATTTTGAAAATTTTTGAAAATTTTGAAAATTTTTAAAATTTTTGAAAATTTTGAAATTTTTGACAATTTTGAAATTTTTGAAAATTTTTCAAAATTTTGATTGTTTTTGGAATTTGGACGATGTTTGAAAAATTTTTAAAGTTTATAAATTTTTGACAAATTTTGAAAATTTTTGGATTTTTTTAAAATTCTTTAATTTTTTGCAAATTTTGAAATTTTTGAAAATTTTTTAAAATTTTAAAAATTTTTGAAAATTTTGACAATTTTTAAGTTTTTGAAAATTTTTTAAAATTTTGAAATTTTTTAAAAATTTTGAAATTTTTTGGAATTTCGACGATTTTTGAAAGTTTTTAAATTTTTTAAAATTTTGGACTTTTTTGAAAATTTTTGAAACTTTGGAAAATTTTGAAGTTTTTGAAAATTCTTGAAAATTTTGAAATTTTTTGATAACTAACAAATTCTTAAATTTCCCTTAATTATTGAACTTATTATACTGCTAGTTTGTAGGGGCGAGCCTGCAGTTGCAACAGTGGATGCCGTGGTTGACAGATGTGTAGCCTGGAGAATATCGGTGCTGCCAGGGGGGAGTATAGGAAATAATTGTAATTTTTGAAGAATTTAGAAAAAGTTAGGAAATTTTCAGAATTTTTCGAATTTCGACAAATTTTTAAAATTTTTTGAAAATTTGGAAGAATTTTTAACGTTTTTTAAATTTTTGAAAATTTTTTAAAATTTAGAAATTTTTTGGAATTTCGACGATTTTTCAAAATTATTGGAATTTTTGACATTTTTGAAAATTTTTTAAAATTTTGAAATTTTTGAAAATTTTTGAAATTTTTGAAATTTTTTGGAATTCGGACGGGTTTTTGAAAATTTTTTAAATTTCTGAAATTTTTTAAAATTTTTGAAAATTTGAAATTTTTTGGTATTTCGACGGATTTTGAAAATTTTTGAAATTTTTTAAATTTTTTAAAATTTTTGATATTTTTGAAAATTTTTGAATTTTTGAAAATTTTGAAGTTTTTAGTTTTTGAAAATTTTTGAAAATTTTGAAAATTTTTGAATATTTTGATATTTTTGAAAATTTTTGAAATTTTTGAAAAATTTTTAAAAATTTGGATTTTTTTGAAAATTTTTGAAATTTTTTAAATTTTGAAAATTTTTGAAAATTTTGGATTTTTTGAAAATTTTTGAAACTGGAAAATTTTGAAGTTTTAGAAAATTTTTGAAAATTTTGAAATTTATTGATAACAATAAGAAATTCTTAAATTTCCTTTAATTTTGTTTAACTGATTGTAAAGATATAGGCAGCGGCGAGCCTGCAGATGCGACCCAGATGTGCCGTGGCTGACATGTAGCCACTAGCCTATCGGTGCTGCCAAGGGAGTATAGGAAATCATTGAAATTTTTCAGGAATTTACTAAAATGGTGGCAAATTTTTAGAATTTTTGGAATTTCGACAAATATTTAAAATTTTTTGAAAATTCGGAAGAATTTTTAACGTTTTTGAAATTTTTGAAAATTTATTAAAATTTTGAAATTTTGAAAATTTTTGAACATTTTGAAATTTTTGAAAATTTTGAAAATTTTTAAATTTTTAGGAATTTCGACGATTTTTGAAAATTTTTTAAATTTTTGGAAATTTTTTAAAATTTTGATTTTTTTTAAAATTTTTGAAAATTTTGGATTTTTTGAAAATTTTTGAAACTGGAAAATTTTGAAGTTTTTGAAAATTTTTGAAAATTTTCAAATTTTTTGATAACACTAAGAAATTCTTAAATTTCCTTTAATTTTGTTTAACTTATTGTAGTGCTATTAGGCAGCAGCGAGCCTGCAGATGCGACTCTGAGGATGCCGTGGCTGACATGTGGCCACAAGCCTATCGGTGCTGCCAGGGGAGTATAGGAAATCATCGAAATTTTTGAGGTATTTACTAAAATGTTGGCAAATTTTTAGAATTTTTGGAATTTCGACAAATATTTAAAATTTTTGAAAATTCGGAAGAATTTTTAACGTTTTTGAAATTTTTGAAAATTTTTAAAATTTTGAAATTTTTGAAAATTTTTGAACATTTTGAAATTTTTGAAAATTTTTTGGAATTTGGACGATTTTTGAAAATTTTTGAAAATTTTTTAAAACTTTGAAAATTTTTAAATTTTTTGGAATTTCGCCGATTTTTGAAGTTTTTTTTTTTAATTTTTAAAATTTCGGATTTTTTGAAATTTTTTGAAATTTTTTAAAATTTTGAAGTTTTTGAAAATGTTTGAAATATTTCGAAAATTTTTGAAAATCTTGAAATATTTGAAAATTTTTGAAATTTTGAAAATTTTTCAAATTTTTGAAAACTGAAACTTTTGAAAATTTTTCAAAATTTTAAATTTTTTTGGAATTTGGACGATTTTTTAAAACTTTTTAAATTTATTGAAATTTTTGAAAAATTTTGAAAATTTTGGATTTTTTGAAAATTTTTGAAATTTTAAAAAATTTGAAGTTTTTGAAAATTTTTTAAAATTTTGAAAATTTTTGAAAATTTTGAAAATTTTTGAAAATTTTGAAAATTTTTGAAAATTTTGAAAATTTTTGATAATTTTTAAAAATTTTTTGGAATTTCGACGGTTTTGAAAATTTTGACATGTTTTTTAATATTTAAAAATTTTTGATAACGAACAAACTCTTAAATTAACTTTAATTATTGAACTTATTGTATGCTAGTTTGGAGCGGCGAGCCTGCAGATGCAACCAAGTGGATGGCGTGGTTGACATGTGTAGCATGGAGCCTATCTGTGCTGCCAGGTGGAGTATAGGAAATAGTTGATATTTTTGAGGAATTTAGAAAAAGTTTGGAAAAATTTTGAAATTTTTTGGAATTTCGACGATTTTTGAAAAATTTGAAATTTTTTAAATTTTTGAAAATTTTGAATTTTCTTTTGAAAATATTTGAATTTTTTGAAAATTTTGAAGTTTTTGAAAAATTTTTGGAAATTTTGAAATATTTGAAAATTTTTGAAATTTTTGAAATTTTTTGAAAATTTAGTATTTCTTGAAAATTTTTAAAATTTTTAAAAAATTTGAAGTTTTTGAAAATTTTGAAAATTTTGAAAATTTTTGATAATTTTGAAATTTTTTGGAATTTCGACGGTTATTTGAAAATTTTGATATATTTTTTTAATTAAAAATTTTTGATAACTAACAAATTCTTAAATTCCCTTTAATTTTTGCTAGTAGGTAGCGGCGAGCCTGCAGATGCAACCCAGAGGATGCCGTGGCTGACGTAGACACTAGCCTGTCGGTGCTGCCAGGGGGAGTATAGGAAATCATTGAAATTTTTGAGGAAATTACTGAAATGTTAGCAAATTTTCAGAATTTTTATAATTTCGACAAATATTTAAAATTTTTTTTGAAAATTTGGAAGAATTTTTAACGTTTTTGAAATTTTTGAAAATTTTTAAAAATTTTGAAATTTTTGAAAATTTTTGAACATTTTGAAATTTTTGAACATTTTTCAAAATTTTTAAATTTTTTGGAATTTAGACGATTTTTGAAAATTTTTTAAATTTTGTAAATTTTGAAAATTTCGGAATTTTTTAAATTTTTTGAAATTTTTGAAGTTTTTGAAAATGTTTGAAAAATTTTGAAAATTTTTGAAAATTTTGAAAATTTTTGAAATTTTTGAAAATTTTGAAATTTTTGACAATTTTGAAATTTTTGAAAATTTTTCAAAATTTTGATTGTTTTTGGAATTTGGACGATGTTTGAAAAATTTTTAAAGTTTATAAATTTTTGACAAATTTTGAAAATTTTTGGATTTTTTTAAAATTCTTTAATTTTTTGCAAATTTTGAAATTTTTGAAAATTTTTAAAATTTTAAAAATTTTTGAAAATTTTGACAATTTTTAAGTTTTTGAAAATTTTTTAAAATTTTGAAATTTTTTAAAAATTTTGAAATTTTTTGGAATTTCGACGATTTTTGAAAGTTTTTAAATTTTTTAAAATTTTGGACTTTTTGAAAATTTTTGAAACTTTGGAAAATTTTGAAGTTTTTGAAAATTCTTGAAAATTTTGAAATTTTTTGATAACTAACAAATTCTTAAATTTCCCTTAATTATTGAACTTATTATACTGCTAGTTTGTAGGGGCGAGCCTGCAGTTGCAACAGTGGATGCCGTGGTTGACAGATGTGTAGCCTGGAGAATATCGGTGCTGCCAGGGTGGAGTATAGGAAATAATTGTAATTTTTGAAGAATTTAGAAAAAGTTAGGAAATTTTCAGAATTTTTCGAATTTCGACAAATTTTTAAAATTTTTTGAAAATTTGGAAGAATTTTTAACGTTTTTAAATTTTTGAAAATTTTTTAAAATTTAGAAATTTTTTGGAATTTCGACGATTTTTCAAAATTATTGGAATTTTTGACATTTTTGAAAATTTTTTAAAATTTTGAAATTTTTGAAAATTTTTGAAATTTTTGAAATTTTTTGGAATTCGGACGGGTTTTTGAAAATTTTTTAAATTTCTGAAATTTTTTTAAATTTTTGAAAATTTGAAATTTTTTGGTATTTCGACGGATTTTGAAAATTTTTGAAATTTTTTAAATTTTTGAAAATGTTTGATATTTTTGAAAATTTTTGAATTTTTGAAAATTTTGAAGTTTTTGAAAATTTTTGAAAATTTTGAAAATTTTTGAATATTTTGATATTTTTGAAAATTTTTGAAATTTTTGAAAATTTTTAAAAATTTGGATTTTTTTGAAAATTTTTGAAATTTTTTAAATTTTGAAAATTTTTTGAAAATTTTGGATTTTTTGAAAATTTTTGAAACTGGAAAATTTTGAAGTTTTAGAAAATTTTTGAAAATTTTGAAATTTATTGATAACAATAAGAAATTCTTAAATTTCCTTTAATTTTGTTTAACTGATTGTAAAGATATAGGCAGCGGCGAGCCTGCAGATGCGACCCAGATGTGCCGTGGCTGACATGTAGCCACTAGCCTATCGGTGCTGCCAAGGGAGTATAGGAAATCATTGAAATTTTTCAGGAATTTACTAAAATGGTGGCAAATTTTTAGAATTTTTGGAATTTCGACAAATATTTAAAATTTTTTGAAAATTCGGAAGAATTTTTAACGTTTTTGAAATTTTTGAAAATTTATTAAAATTTTGAAATTTTGAAAATTTTTGAACATTTTGAAATTTTTGAAAATTTTGAAAATTTTTAAATTTTTTGGAATTTCGACGATTTTTGAAAATTTTTTAAATTTTTGGAAATTTTTTAAAATTTTGATTTTTTTTAAAATTTTTGAAAATTTTGGATTTTTTGAAAATTTTTGAAACTGGAAAATTTTGAAGTTTTTGAAAATTTTTGAAAATTTTCAAATTTTTTGATAACACTAAGAAATTCTTAAATTTCCTTTAATTTTGTTTAACTTATTGTAGTGCTATTAGGCAGCAGCGAGCCTGCAGATGCGACTCTGAGGATGCCGTGGCTGACATGTGGCCACAAGCCTATCGGTGCTGCCAGGGGAGTATAGGAAATCATCGAAATTTTTGAGGTATTTACTAAAATGTTGGCAAATTTTTAGAATTTTTGGAATTTCGACAAATATTTAAAATTTTTTGAAAATTCGGAAGAATTTTTAACGTTTTTGAAATTTTTGAAAATTTTTAAAATTTTGAAATTTTTGAAAATTTTTGAACATTTTGAAATTTTTGAAAATTTTTTGGAATTTGGACGATTTTTGAAAATTTTTGAAAATTTTTTAAAACTTTGAAAATTTTTAAATTTTTTGGAATTTCGCCGATTTTTGAAGTTTTTTTTTTTAATTTTTTAAAATTTCGGATTTTTTGAAATTTTTTGAAATTTTTTAAAATTTTGAAGTTTTTGAAAATGTTTGAAATATTTCGAAAATTTTTGAAAATCTTGAAATATTTGAAAATTTTTGAAATTTTGAAAATTTTTCAAATTTTTGAAAACTGAAACTTTTGAAAATTTTTCAAAATTTTAAATTTTTTTGGAATTTGGACGATTTTTTAAAACTTTTTAAATTTATTGAAATTTTTGAAAAATTTTGAAAATTTTGGATTTTTTGAAAATTTTTGAAATTTTTAAAAAATTTGAAGTTTTTGAAAATTTTTTAAAAATTTTAAAATTTTTGAAAATTTTGAAAATTTTTGAAAATTTTGAAAATTTTTGAAAATTTTGAAAATTGTTGATAATTTTTAAAAATTTTTTGGAATTTCGACGGTTTTTGAAAATTTTGACATGTTTTTTAATATTTAAAAATTTTTGATAACGAACAAACTCTTAAATTAACTTTAATTATTGAACTTATTGTATGCTAGTTTGGAGCGGCGAGCCTGCAGATGCAACCAAGTGGATGGCGTGGTTGACATGTGTAGCATGGAGCCTATCTGTGCTGCCAGGTGGAGTATAGGAAATAGTTGATATTTTTGAGGAATTTAGAAAAAGTTTGGAAAAATTTTGAAATTTTTTGGAATTTCGACGATTTTTGAAAAATTTGAAATTTTTTAAATTTTTGAAAATTTTGAATTTTCTTTTGAAAATATTTGAATTTTTTGAAAATTTTGAAGTTTTTGAAAAATTTTTGGAAATTTTGAAATATTTGAAAATTTTTGAAATTTTTGAAATTTTTTGAAAATTTAGTATTTCTTGAAAATTTTTAAAATTTTTAAAAAATTTGAAGTTTTTGAAAATTTTTGAAAATTTTGAAAATTTTTGATAATTTTGAAATTTTTTGGAATTTCGACGGTTATTTGAAAATTTTGATATATTTTTTTAATTAAAAATTTTTGATAACTAACAAATTCTTAAATTCCCTTTAATTTTTGCTAGTAGGTAGCGGCGAGCCTGCAGATGCAACCCAGAGGATGCCGTGGCTGACGTAGACACTAGCCTGTCGGTGCTGCCAGGGGGAGTATAGGAAATCATTGAAATTTTTGAGGAAATTACTGAAATGTTAGCAAATTTTCAGAATTTTTATAATTTCGACAAATATTTAAAATTTGTTTTGAAAATTTGGAAGAATTTTTAACGTTTTTGAAATTTTTGAAAATTTTTAAAAATTTTGAAATTTTTGAAAATTTTTGAACATTTTGAAATTTTTGAAAATTTTTCAAAATTTTTAAATTTTTTGGAATTTAGACGATTTTTGAAAATTTTTTAAATTTTTTAAATTTTTGAAAATTTCGGAATTTTTTAAATTTTTTGAAATTTTTGAAGTTTTTGAAAATGTTTGAAAAATTTTGAAAATTTTTGAAAATTTTGAAAATTTTTGAAATTTTTGAAAATTTTGAAATTTTTGACAATTTTGAAATTTTTGAAAATTTTTCAAAATTTTGATTGTTTTTGGAATTTGGACGATGTTTGAAAAATTTTTAAAGTTTATAAATTTTTGACAAATTTTGAAAATTTTTTGGATTTTTTTAAAATTCTTTAATTTTTTGCAAATTTTGAAATTTTTGAAAATTTTTTAAAATTTTAAAAATTTTTGAAAATTTTGACAATTTTTAAGTTTTTGAAAATTTTTTAAAATTTTGAAATTTTTTAAAAATTTTGAAATTTTTTGGAATTTCGACGATTTTTGAAAGTTTTTAAATTTTTTAAAATTTTGGACTTTTTTGAAAATTTTTGAAACTTTGGAAAATTTTGAAGTTTTTGAAAATTCTTGAAAATTTTGAAATTTTTTGATAACTAACAAATTCTTAAATTTCCCTTAATTATTGAACTTATTATACTGCTAGTTTGTAGGGGCGAGCCTGCAGTTGCAACAGTGGATGCCGTGGTTGACAGATGTGTAGCCTGGAGAATATCGGTGCTGCCAGGGGGGAGTATAGGAAATAATTGTAATTTTTGAAGAATTTAGAAAAAGTTAGGAAATTTTCAGAATTTTTCGAATTTCGACAAATTTTTAAAATTTTTTGAAAATTTGGAAGAATTTTTAACGTTTTTTAAATTTTTGAAAATTTTTTAAAATTTAGAAATTTTTTGGAATTTCGACGATTTTTCAAAATTATTGGAATTTTTGACATTTTTGAAAATTTTTTAAAATTTTGAAATTTTTGAAAATTTTTGAAATTTTTGAAATTTTTTGGAATTCGGACGGGTTTTTGAAAATTTTTTAAATTTCTGAAATTTTTTAAAATTTTTGAAAATTTGAAATTTTTTGGTATTTCGACGGATTTTGAAAATTTTTGAAATTTTTTAAATTTTTTAAAATTTTTGATATTTTTGAAAATTTTTGAATTTTTGAAAATTTTGAAGTTTTTGAAAATTTTTGAAAATTTTGAAAATTTTTGAATATTTTGATATTTTTGAAAATTTTTGAAATTTTTGAAAATTTTTAAAAATTTGGATTTTTTTGAAAATTTTTGAAATTTTTTAAATTTTGAAAATTTTTGAAAATTTTGGATTTTTTGAAAATTTTTGAAACTGGAAAATTTTGAAGTTTTAGAAAATTTTTGAAAATTTTGAAATTTATTGATAACAATAAGAAATTCTTAAATTTCCTTTAATTTTGTTTAACTGATTGTAAAGATATAGGCAGCGGCGAGCCTGCAGATGCGACCCAGATGTGCCGTGGCTGACATGTAGCCACTAGCCTATCGGTGCTGCCAAGGGAGTATAGGAAATCATTGAAATTTTTCAGGAATTTACTAAAATGGTGGCAAATTTTTAGAATTTTTGGAATTTCGACAAATATTTAAAATTTTTTGAAAATTCGGAAGAATTTTTAACGTTTTTGAAATTTTTGAAAATTTATTAAAATTTTGAAATTTTGAAAATTTTTGAACATTTTGAAATTTTTGAAAATTTTGAAAATTTTTAAATTTTTTGGAATTTCGACGATTTTTGAAAATTTTTTAAATTTTTGGAAATTTTTTAAAATTTTGATTTTTTTTTAAATTTTTGAAAATTTTGGATTTTTTGAAAATTTTTGAAACTGGAAAATTTTGAAGTTTTTGAAAATTTTTGAAAATTTTCAAATTTTTTGATAACACTAAGAAATTCTTAAATTTCCTTTAATTTTGTTTAACTTATTGTAGTGCTATTAGGCAGCAGCGAGCCTGCAGATGCGACTCTGAGGATGCCGTGGCTGACATGTGGCCACAAGCCTATCGGTGCTGCCAGGGGAGTATAGGAAATCATCGAAATTTTTGAGGTATTTACTAAAATGTTGGCAAATTTTTAGAATTTTTGGAATTTCGACAAATATTTAAAATTTTTTGAAAATTCGGAAGAATTTTTAACGTTTTTGAAATTTTTGAAAATTTTTAAAATTTTGAAATTTTTGAAAATTTTTGAACATTTTGAAATTTTTGAAAATTTTTTGGAATTTGGACGATTTTTGAAAATTTTTTAAAACTTTGAAAATTTTTAAATTTTTTGGAATTTCGCCGATTTTTGAAGTTTTTTTTTTTAATTTTTTAAAATTTCGGATTTTTTGAAATTTTTTGAAATTTTTTAAAATTTTGAAGTTTTTGAAAATGTTTGAAATATTTCGAAAATTTTTGAAAATCTTGAAATATTTGAAAATTTTTGAAATTTTGAAAATTTTTCAAATTTTTGAAAACTGAAACTTTTGAAAATTTTTCAAAATTTTAAATTTTTTTGGAATTTGGACGATTTTTTAAAACTTTTTAAATTTATTGAAATTTTTGAAAAATTTTGAAAATTTTGGATTTTTTGAAAATTTTTGAAATTTTTAAAAAATTTGAAGTTTTTGAAAATTTTTTAAAATTTTGAAAATTTTTGAAAATTTTGAAAATTTTTGAAAATTTTGAAAATTTTTGAAAATTTTGAAAATTGTTGATAATTTTTAAAAATTTTTTGGAATTTCGACGGTTTTTGAAAATTTTGACATGTTTTTTAATATTTAAAAATTTTTGATAACGAACAAACTCTTAAATTAACTTTAATTATTGGACTTATTGTATGCTAGTTTGGAGCGGCGAGCCTGCAGATGCAACCAAGTGGATGGCGTGGTTGACATGTGTAGCATGGAGCCTATCTGTGCTGCCAGGTGGAGTATAGGAAATAGTTGATATTTTTGAGGAATTTAGAAAAAGTTTGGAAAAATTTTGGAATTTTTTGGAATTTCGACGATTTTTGAAAAATTTGAAATTTTTTAAATTTTTGAAAATTTTGAATTTTCTTTTGAAAATATTTGAATTTTTTGAAAATTTTGAAGTTTTTGAAAAATTTTTGGAAATTTTGAAATATTTGAAAATTTTTGAAATTTTTGAAATTTTTTGAAAATTTAGTATTTCTTGAAAATTTTTAAAATTTTTAAAAAATTTGAAGTTTTTGAAAATTTTTGAAAATTTTGAAAATTTTTGATAATTTTGAAATTTTTTGGAATTTCGACGGTTATTTGAAAATTTTGATATATTTTTTTAATTAAAAATTTTTGATAACTAACAAATTCTTAAATTCCCTTTAATTTTTGCTAGTAGGTAGCGGCGAGCCTGCAGATGCAACCCAGAGGATGCCGTGGCTGACGTAGACACTAGCCTGTCGGTGCTGCCAGGGGGAGTATAGGAAATCATTGAAATTTTTGAGGAAATTACTGAAATGTTAGCAAATTTTCAGAATTTTTATAATTTCGACAAATATTTAAAATTTGTTTTGAAAATTTGGAAGAATTTTTAACGTTTTTGAAATTTTTGAAAATTTTTAAAAATTTTGAAATTTTTGAAAATTTTTGAACATTTTGAAATTTTTGAAAATTTTTCAAAATTTTTAAATTTTTTGGAATTTAGACGATTTTTGAAAATTTTTTAAATTTTTTAAATTTTTGAAAATTTCGGAATTTTTTAAATTTTTTGAAATTTTTGAAGTTTTTGAAAATGTTTGAAAAATTTTGAAAATTTTTGAAAATTTTGAAAATTTTTGAAATTTTTGAAAATTTTGAAATTTTTGACAATTTTGAAATTTTTGAAAATTTTTCAAAATTTTGATTGTTTTTGGAATTTGGACGATGTTTGAAAAATTTTTAAAGTTTATAAATTTTTGACAAATTTTGAAAATTTTTTGGATTTTTTTAAAATTCTTTAATTTTTTGCAAATTTTGAAATTTTTGAAAATTTTTTAAAATTTTAAAAATTTTTGAAAATTTTGACAATTTTTAAGTTTTTGAAAATTTTTTAAAATTTTGAAATTTTTTAAAAATTTTGAAATTTTTTGGAATTTCGACGATTTTTGAAAGTTTTTAAATTTTTTAAAATTTTGGACTTTTTTGAAAATTTTTGAAACTTTGGAAAATTTTGAAGTTTTTGAAAATTCTTGAAAATTTTGAAATTTTTTGATAACTAACAATTCTTAAATTTCCCTTAATTATTGAACTTATTATACTGCTAGTTTGTAGGGGCGAGCCTGCAGTTGCAACAGTGGATGCCGTGGTTGACAGATGTGTAGCCTGGAGAATATCGGTGCTGCCAGGGGGGAGTATAGGAAATAATTGTAATTTTTGAAGAATTTAGAAAAAGTTAGGAAATTTTCAGAATTTTTCGAATTTCGACAAATTTTTAAAATTTTTTGAAAATTTGGAAGAATTTTTAACGTTTTTTAAATTTTTGAAAATTTTTTAAACTTTAGAAATTTTTTGGAATTTCGACGATTTTTCAAAATTATTGGAATTTTTGACATTTTTGAAAATTTTTTAAAATTTTGAAATTTTTGAAAATTTTTGAAATTTTTGAAATTTTTTGGAATTCGGACGGGTTTTTGAAAATTTTTTACATTTCTGAAATTTTTTAAAATTTTTGAAAATTTGAAATTTTTTGGTATTTCGACGGATTTTGAAAATTTTTGAAATTTTTTAAATTTTTGAAAATTTTTGATATTTTTGAAAATTTTTGAATTTTTGAAAATTTTGAAGTTTTTGAAAATTTTTGAAAATTTTGAAAATTTTTGAATATTTTGATATTTTTGAAAATTTTTGAAATTTTTGAAAATTTTTAAAAATTTGGATTTTTTTGAAAATTTTTGAAATTTTTTAAATTTTGAAAATTTTGGATTTTTTGAAAATTTTTGAAACTGGAAAATTTTGAAGTTTTAGAAAATTTTTGAAAATTTTGAAATTTATTGATAACAATAAGAAATTCTTAAATTTCCTTTAATTTTGTTTAACTGATTGTAAAGATATAGGCAGCGGCGAGCCTGCAGATGCGACCCAGATGTGCCGTGGCTGACATGTAGCCACTAGCCTATCGGTGCTGCCAAGGGAGTATAGGAAATCATTGAAATTTTTCAGGAATTTACTAAAATGGTGGCAAATTTTTAGAATTTTTGGAATTTCGACAAATATTTAAAATTTTTTGAAAATTCGGAAGAATTTTTAACGTTTTTGAAATTTTTGAAAATTTATTAAAATTTTGAAATTTTGAAAATTTTTGAACATTTTGAAATTTTTGAAAATTTTGAAAATTTTTAAATTTTTTGGAATTTCGACGATTTTTGAAAATTTTTTAAATTTTTGGAAATTTTTTAAAATTTTTTTTTTTTTTTAAATTTTTGAAAATTTTGGATTTTTTGAAAATTTTTGAAACTGGAAAATTTTGAAGTTTTTGAAAATTTTTGAAAATTTTCAAATTTTTTGATAACACTAAGAAATTCTTAAATTTCCTTTAATTTTGTTTAACTTATTGTAGTGCTATTAGGCAGCAGCGAGCCTGCAGATGCGACTCTGAGGATGCCGTGGCTGACATGTGGCCACAAGCCTATCGGTGCTGCCAGGGGAGTATAGGAAATCATCGAAATTTTTGAGGTATTTACTAAAATGTTGGCAAATTTTTAGAATTTTTGGAATTTCGACAAATATTTAAAATTTTTTGAAAATTCGGAAGAATTTTTAACGTTTTTGAAATTTTTGAAAATTTTTAAAATTTTGAAATTTTTGAAAATTTTTGAACATTTTGAAATTTTTGAAAATTTTTTGGAATTTGGACGATTTTTGAAAATTTTTGAAAATTTTTTAAAACTTTGAAAATTTTTAAATTTTTTGGAATTTCGCCGATTTTTGAAGTTTTTTTTTTTAATTTTTTAAAATTTCGGATTTTTTGAAATTTTTTGAAATTTTTGAAAATTTTGAAGTCTTTGAAAATGTTCGAAATATTTTGAAAATTTTTGAAAATCTTGAAATATTTGAAAATTTTTGAAAATTTTGAAATTTTTGAAATTTTTGAAAATTTTGAAATTTTTGAAATTTTTTTAAAATTTTAAAATTTTTGAAAATTTTGAAATTTTTTGGAATTTGGACGATTTTGGAAAATTTTTGAAGTTTTTCTAATTTTTTAAAATTTTTCCAAATGTTTGAAAATTTTGAAATTTTTTCGAAAATGGACGATTTTTGAAATTTTTTTAAATTTTTGAAATTTTTAAAAAATTTTTGAAAATTTTGGATTTTTTGAAAATTTTTGGAATTTCGACGACTTTTAAAAATTTTTGTAATTTTTTAAATTTTTAAAAATTTTTCAAAATTTTGAAATCTTTTGTAATTTCGACGATTTTCCAAAAATTTTTAAATTTTTTAAACTTTTCAAAAATTTTAAAAATTTTGGATTTTTTGGAAATATTTTAAATTTTTGAAAATGTCGAAGTTTTTGAAAATTTTTGAAAATTATGAAATTTTTTGGAATTTCGGCGATTTTTGAAGATTTTGAAAAAATTTTTAAAAATTTAAAAAATTTTGATAACCCCTAAATTTTAAAATTTCCTTTATTGAACTTATTGTACTGTTGGATGGGAGCGGCGAGTCTGCAGATGCAACCTAGAGGATGCCGTGGCTGACAGATGTGTACTCTCGAGCCTATCGGTGTTGCCTGTGGGAGTATTCGAAATCGTTGAAATGTTTGAGGAATTTACAAAACGTTAGGTAATTTTCAGAATTTTTGGAATTTCGACAAATTTTTAAAATTTTTTCAAAATTATAAGAATTTTTAACGTTTTTGAAATTTTGAAAAATTTTTGAAAATATTGAAATTTTTTGGAATTTGGACGATTTCTGTAAATTTTTGAAGATTTTTGAAAATTTTGAAATTTTTGATGTTTTTTTAGATTTTTTGAAATTTTCGAAGTTTTTTAAAATTTTTGAAAATTTTGCATTTTTTGAAAATTTCTGAAATTTTTGAAAATTTTGAAGTTTTAGAAAATTTTTGAAAATTTCGAAAATTTTTGAAAATATTGAAAATTTTTGAAGATTTTGAAATTTTTTGGAATGTCGACGATTTTTGAAAATTTTGACAAGTTTTTAAAAATTAAAAAAATTTTGATAACTCTAACAAATTCTTAAATTTCCTTTATTGAACTTAATGTACTGCTAGTTGGGAGCGGTGAGCCTGCAGTTGCAACCCAGAAGATGCCGTGGCTCCCATGTGTAGCCTCGAGCCTATCGGCGCTGCCCGGGGGAGTATTCGAAATCATTGCCATTTTTTTTAGGAATTTACAAAATGTTAGGAAATTTTCAAAGAATTTTTGGAATTTCGACAAATTTTTAAAATATTTTGAAAATTTGGATGAATTTTTAACGTTTTTGAAATTTTTGAAGTTTTTAAAATTTTGAAATTTTTTGAAAATTTTTTAAAATTTTGAAATTTTTGAAATTTTTGAAAATTTTGAAATTTTTTGGAATTTGGACGATTTTGGAAAATTTTTGAAATATTTTAAATTTTTTAAAATTTTTCCAAATGTTTGAAAATTTTGAAATTTTTTGGAATTTGTACCATTTTTGAAATTTTTTTAAATTTTTTAAATTTTTAAAAAAATTTTTGAAAATTTTGGATTTTTTGAAAATTTTTGGAATTTCGACGATTTTTGAAAATTTTTGAAATTTCTTAAATTTTTGAAAATTTTTGAAAATTTTGAAAATATTTGAAAATTTTGAAAATTTTTGAAAATTTTGAAATTTTTTTGAATTTGGACGCTTTTTTAAATTGTTTGAAATTTTTGAAAGTTTTTGAAAATTTTGCATTTTTGAAAATTTTTGAAATTTTTGAAAATTTTGAAGTTTTTGAAAATTTTTGAAAATTTCAAAAATTTTTGAAGATTTTGAAATTTTTTGGAATTTCGACGATTTTTGAAAATTTTGACAGATTTTAAAAAATTTAAAAAATTTTCATAACTAACAAATTCATAAATTTCCTTTAATTTTTGAAATTATTGTACTGCTAGTTTTGAACGGCGAGCCTGCAGATGCAACCTAGAGAATGCCGTGAATATGTGCAGCCTCGAGCCTATCGGTGCTGCCAGTGTATTCGAAATAGATGAAATGTTTGAGGAATTTACAAAATGTTAGGAATTTTTCAGAAATTTTGGAATTTCGACAAATTTTTTTAATTTTTTGAAAATTTGGAAGAATATGTAATTTTTTTGAAAACATTGAAAATTTTGAAATTTTTAACAGTTTTTGAAAATATTGACATTTTTTGGAATTTGGACGATTTCTGTAAATTTTTGAAAATTTTTGAAAATTTTGCATTTTTTGAAAATTTTTTAAATTTTTGAAAATTTTGAAGTTTTAGAAAATTTTTGAAAGTCGAAAATTTTTGAAAATGTTGAAAATTTTTGAAGATTTTGAAATTTCGACGATTTTTCAAATTTTGAGAACTTTTGAAAATTTCGAAATTTTTTGCAATTTCTACGATTTTTGAAAATTTTGACAATTTTTTAAAATTAAAAAAATTCTGATAACTCCAAAAAATTCTTAAATGTCCTTTAATTATTGAACTTGTACTGCTAGATTGGAGCGGCGAGCCTGCAGATGGAACCTAGAGGATGCCGTGCTGACATGTGTGGCCTCGAGCCTATCGGTGCTGCCAGTATATTCGAAATAGTTGAAATTTTTTAGGAATTTAAATAATGTTAGGAAATTTTCAGAATTTTTGGAATTTGGACAAATTTTTTAAATTTTTTGAAAATTAGGAATAATTTGTAACTTTTTTGAGAATTTTGAAAATTTTGAAATTTTTAAAAATTTTTGAAAATTTTGAAATTTTTTGGAATTTGAACGATTTTTGAAAATTTTTTAAATTTTTTAAATTTATGAAAATTTCGGATTTTTTTTAAATTTTTTTAAATTTTTTTAAATTTTGAAGTTTTTGAAAATGTTTGAAATATTTCGAAAATTTTTGAAAATCTTGAAATATTTGAAAATTTTTGAAAATTTTGAAAATTTTTCAAATTTTTGAAAACTTCGAAATTTTTGAAAATTTTTCAAAATTTTAAATTTTTTTGGAATTTGGACGATTTTTTAAAACTTTTTAAATTTATTGAAATTTTTGAAAAATTTTGAAAATTTTGGATTTTTTGAAAATTTTTGAAATTTTTAAAAAATTTGAAGTTTTTGAAAATTTTTTTAAATTTTGAAAATTTTTTAAAATTTTGAAAATTTTTGAAAATTTTGAAAATCTTTGAAAATTTTGAAAATTTTTGATAATTTTTAAAAATTTTTTGGAATTTCGACGATTTTTGAAAATTTTGACAAGTTTTTAAAAATTAAAAAAATTTTGATAACTCTAACAAATTCTTAAATTTCCTTTATTGAACTTAATGTACTGCTAGTTTGGAGCGGCGAGCCTGCAGATGCAACCAAGTGGATGGCGTGGTTGACATGTGTAGCATGGAGCCTATCTGTGCTGCCAGGTGGAGTATAGGAAATAGTTGATATTTTTGAGGAATTTAGAAAAAGTTTGGAAAAATTTTGAAATTTTTTGGAATTTCGACGATTTTTGAAAAATTTGAAATTTTTTAAATTTTTGAAAATTTTGAATTTTCTTTTGAAAATATTTGAATTTTTTGAAAATTTTGAAGTTTTTGAAAAATTTTTGAAATTTTGAAATATTTGAAAATTTTTGAAATTTTTGAAATTTTTTGAAAATTTAGTATTTCTTGAAAATTTTTGAAATTTTTAAAAAATTTGAAGTTTTTGAAAATTTTTTAAAATTTTGAAAATTTTTGATAATTTTGAAATTTTTTGGAATTTCGACGGTTATTTGAAAATTTTGATATATTTTTTTAATTAAAAATTTTTGATAACAAATTCTTAAATTCCCTTTAATTTTTGCTAGTAGGTAGCGGCGAGCCTGCAGATGCAACCCAGAGGATGCCGTGGCTGACGTAGACACTAGCCTGTCGGTGCTGCCAGGGGGAGTATAGGAAATCATTGAAATTTTTGAGGAAATTACTGAAATATTAGCAAATTTTCAGAATTTTTGGAATTTCGACAAATATTTAAAATTTTTTTTCAAAATTTGGAAGAATTTTTAACGTTTTTGAAATTTTTGAAAATTTTTCAAAATTTTTAAATTTTTTGGAATTTAGACGATTTTTGAAAATTTTTTAAATTTTTTAAATTTTTCAAAATTTCGGAATTTTTTAAATTTTTTGAAATTTTTGAAGTTTTTGAAAATGTTTGAAAAATTTTGAAAATTTTTGAAAATTTTGAAAATTTTTGAAATTTTTGAAAATTTTGAAATTTTTGACAATTTTGAAATTTTTGAAAATTTTTCAAAATTTTGATTTTTTTTGGAATTTGGACGATGTTTGAAAAATTTTTAAAGTTTATAAATTTTTGAAAAATTTTGAAAATTTTTTGGATTTTTTTAAAATTCTTTAATTTTTTGCAAATTTTAAAATTTTTGAAAATTTTTTAAAATTTAAAAAATTTTTGAAAATTTTGACAATTTTTAAGTTTTTGAAAATTTTTTAAAATTTTGAAATTTTTTAAAAATTTTGAAATTTTTTGGAATTTCGACGATTTTTGAAAGTTTTTAAATTTTTTAAAATTTTGGACTTTTTTGAAAATTTTTGAAACTTTGGAAAATTTTGAAGTTTTTGAAAATTCTTGAAAATTTTGAAATTTTTTGATAACTAACAAATTCTTAAATTTCCCTTAATTATTGAACTTATTATACTGCTAGTTTGTAGGGGCGAGCCTGCAGTTGCAACAGTGGATGCCGTGGTTGACAGATGTGTAGCCTGGAGAATATCGGTGCTGCCAGGGGGGAGTATAGGAAATAATTGTAATTTTTGAAGAATTTAGAAAAAGTTAGGAAATTTTCAGAATTTTTCGAATTTCGACAAATTTTTAAAATTTTTTGAAAATTTGGAAGAATTTTTAACGTTTTTTAAATTTTTGAAAATTTTTTAAAATTTAGAAATTTTTTGGAATTTCGACGATTTTTCAAAATTATTGGAATTTTTTACATTTTTGAAAAATTTTTAAAATTTTGAAATTTTTGAAATTTTTTGGAATTCGGACGGGTTTTTGAAAATTTTTTAAATTTCTGAAATTTTTTAAAATTTTTGAAAATTTTGAAAATTTTTGAAAATTTGAAATTTTTTGGTATTTCGACGGATTTTGAAAATTTTTGAAATTTTTTAAATTTTTGATATTTTTGAAAATTTTTGAATTTTTGAAAATTTTGAAGTTTTTGAAAATTTTTGAAAATTTTGAAAATTTTTGAATATTTTGATATTTTTGAAAATTTTTGAAATTTTTGAAAATTTTTAAAAATTTGGATTTTTTTGAAAATTTTAGAAATTTTTTAAATTTTGAAAATTTTTGAAAATTTTGGATTTTTTGAAAATTTTTGAAACTGGAAAATTTTGAAGTTTTAGAAAATTTTTTAAAATTTTGAAATTTATTGATAACAATAAGAAATTCTTAAATTTCCTTTAATTTTGTTTAACTGATTGTAAAGATATAGGCAGCGGCGAGCCTGCAGATGCGACCCAGATGTGCCGTGGCTGACATGTAGCCACTAGCCTATCGGTGCTGCCAGGGGGATTATAGGAAATCAATGAAATTTTTGAGGAAATTACTGAAATGTTAGCAAATTTTCAGAATTTTTGGAATTTCGACAAATATTTAAAATTTTTTTTGAAAATTTGGAAGAATTTTTAACGTTTTTGAAATTTTTGAAAATTTTTAAAAATTTTGAAATTTTTGAAAATTTTTTAACATTTTGAAATTTTTGAAAATTTTTCAAAATTTTTAAATTTTTTGGAATTTAGACGATTTTTGAAAATTTTTTAAATTTTTGAAAATTTCGGAATTTTTTTAATTTTTTGAAATTTTTGAAAATTTTGAAGTTTTTGAAAATGTTTGAAAAATTTTGAAAATTTTGAAAATTTTTGAAATTTTTGAAATTTTTGAAATTTTTGACAATTTTGAAATTTTTGAAAATTTTTCAAAATTTTGATTGTTTTTGGAATTTGGACGATGTTTGAAAAATTTTTAAAGTTTATAAATTTTTGAAAAATTTTGAAAATTTTGGATTTTTTAAAATTCTTTAATTTTTTGCAAATTTTGAAGTTTTTGAAAATTTTTGAAAATTTTGAAATTTTTTGAAAATTGTGAAATTTTTTGAAATTTCGACGATTTTTGAAAGTTTTTAAATTTTTGAAAATTTTGGACTTTTTTGAAAATTTTTGAATTTTTTGAAAATTTTGAAGTATTGAAATTTTTTTTTAATTTTGAAAATTTTTGAAAATTTTAAAATTTTTGAAAATTTTTGAAATTTTTGAAAATATTTTAAAATTTTGGGTTTGAAAATTTTTCAAATTTTTGAAATTTTGAAAATTTTTGAAAATTTTGGATTTTTTGAAAATTTTTTAAACTTTGAAAAATTTTGAAGTTTTTGAAAATTCTTGAAAATTTTGAAAATTTTTGATAACTAACAAATTCTTAAATTTCCTTTAATTATTGAACTTATTATACTGCTAGTTTGTAGGGGCGAGCCTGCAGTTGCAACAGTGGATGCCGTGGTTGACAGATGTGTAGCCTGGAGAATATCGGTGCTGCCAGGGGGGAGTATAGGAAATAATTGTAATTTTTGAAGAATTTAGAAAAAGTTAGGAAATTTTCAGAATTTTTCGAATTTCGACAAATTTTTAATTTTTTTTGAACATTTGGAAGATTTTTTAACGTTAGTGAAATTTTTGAAAATTTTTCAAAATTTTGAATTTTTTTGGAATTTGGACGATTTTTGAAAATTTTTGAAATTTTTTAAAAATTTTGAAAATTTTGGATTTTTTGAAAATTTTTGAAATTTTTAAAAAATTTGAAGTTTTTGAAAATTTTTGAAAATTTTGAAAATTTTGAAATTTTTTGGAATTTCGACGGTTTTTGAAAATTTTGACATGTTTTTTTAATATCAAAAAATTTTTGATATCTAACAAATTCTTAAATTCCCATATTGATCTTTTTGTATGCTAGTTTGGAGCGGCGAGCCTGCAGATGCAACCAAGTGGATGGTGTGGTTGACAGAAGTGTAGCATGGAGCCTATCGGTGCTGCCAGGTGGAGTATAGGAATTAGTAGAAATTTTTGAGGAATTTAGAAAAAGTTAGGAAAAATTTTGAAATTTTTTGGAATTTCGACAATTTTTGAAAATTTTGACAAATTATTTAAAATTTAAAGAATTTTGATAACTCTAACAAATTCTTAAATTTCCTTTAATTATTGAACTTATGCTGCTAGTTTGTAGCTGCGAGCCTGCAGATGCAACATAGTGGATGCCGTGGTTGACAGATGTGTAGCCTGGAGAATAGCGGTGCTGCCAGGGGGGAGTATAGGAAATAATTGTAATTTTTGAAGAATTTAGAAAAAGTTAGGAAATTTTCAGAATTTTTTGGAATTTCGACAAATTTTTAAATTTTTTTGAAAATTTGGAAGAATTTTTAACGTTTTTTAAATGTTTGAAAGTTTTTTAAAATTTAGAAATTTTTTGGAATTTCGACGATTTTTCAAAATTAATGGAATTTTTGAAATTTTTGAAAATTTTTCAAAATTGTGAAATTGTTTGGAATTTCGACGATTTTTGAAAATATTGACAGATATTTAAAAATTTAAAAAATGTTGATAATTCTAACAAATTCTTAAATTTCCTTTAATTTTTGAACGTTTGTACTGATGGTTGGTAGCAGAGACCCTACAGATGCAACCCAGACGATTTAGTGGCTGACAGATGTGTAGCCTCGAGCTTACCGGTGCTGCCAGGGGCAGTATTGGAAATCATTGAAATTTTTGAGGAATTTAGCAAAATGCTAGGAAACTTTCAGAATTTTTGGAATGTCGACTAATTTTTATTTTTTTTTTAAATTTGGAAAATTTTTTAATCTTTTTTGAAATTTTTTAAAATTTTGAAAATTTTTGAAAATTTTGAAATTTTTGAAAATTTTTCAAAATTTTGAAATTTTTTGCAAATTGGAAGGGTTTTTGAAAATTCCTTAAATTTTTTAAATTTTAGAAAATTTTTGAAAATTTTGTATTTTTTGAAAAGTTTTTAAATTTTTTAAAATTTTGAAATTTTTGAAAATTTTTGAAAATTTTGAAACTTTTGAAAATTTTTGAAATTTTTGAAATTTTGAAAATTTTTGAAGATTTTGGATTTTTTGAAAATTTTTGAAACTTTGGAAAATTTTGAAGTTTTTGAAAATTTTTGAAAATTTTGAAATATTTTGATAACACTAAGAAATTCTTAAATTTCCTTTAATTTTGTTTAACTTATTGTAGTGCTATTAGGCATCGGCGAGCCTGCAGATGCGACCCAGAGGATGCCGTGGCTGACATGTAGCCACTAGCCTATCGGTGCTGCCAGGGGATAAAGGAAATCATTGAAATTTTTGAGGAATTTACTAAAATGTTGGCAAATTTTTAGAATTTTTGGAATTTCGACAAATATTTAAAATTTTTTGAAAATTCGGAAGAATTTTTAACGTTTTTGAAATTTTTGAAAATTTTTGAAAATTTTGAAACTTTTGAAAATTTTTGAACATTTTGAAATTTTTGAAAATTTTTCAAAATTTTGAAATTTTTTGGAATTTGGACGATTTTTGACAATTTTTGATGTTTTTGAATATTTTTTAAAATTTTGAAAATTTTTAAATTTTTTGGAATTTCGACGATTTTTGAAAATTTTTCAAAATTTTTAAATTTTTGTAAATTTCGAATTTTTTTTATTTTTTTTGAAATTTTTGAAAATTTTGAAGTTTTTGAAAATGTTTGAAATATTTTGAAAATTTTTGAAAATCTTGAAATATTTGAAAATTTTGGAAATATTTTAAAATTTTTGAAATTTTTGAAACTTTTGAAATTTTTGAAAATTTTTCAAAATTTTGAATTTTTTTGGAATTTGGACGATTTTTGAAAATTTTTTAAAATTTTGAAAATTCTGGATTTTTTGAAAATTTTTGACATTTTTAAAAAATTTGAAGTTTTTTAAAATTTTTGAAAATTTTGAAAATTTTTGAAAATTTTTGAAAATTTTCAAATTTTTTGATGACACTAAGAAATTCTTAAATTTCCTTTAATTTTAACTTATTGTAGTGCTATTAGGCAGCGGCGAGCCTGCAGATGCGACCCAGAGGATGCCGTGGCTGACATGTAGCCACTAGCCTATCGGTGCTGCCAGGGGTATATAGGAAATCATTGAAATTTATGAGGAATTTACTAAAATGTTGGCAAATTTTTAGAATTTTTGGAATTTCGACAAATATTTAAAATTTTTTGAAAATTCGGAAGAATTTTTAACGTTTTTGAAATTTTTGAAAATTCTTTAAAATTTTGAAATTTTTGAAAATTTTTGAACATTTTGAAATTCTTGAAATTTTTTCAAAATTTTTAAATTTTTTGGAATTTGGACGATTTTTGAAAATTTTTTATGTTTTTGAAAATTTTTTAAAATTTTGAAAATTTTTAAATTTTTTGGAATTTCGACGGTTTTTGAAAATTTTTTAAATTGTTTAAATTTTTGAAAATTTCGGATTTCTTTGAAATTTTTAAAAAATTTTGAAAAATTTTGGATTTTTTGAAAATTTTCGAAATTTTTAAAAAATTTGAACTGTTTGAAAATTTTTGAAAATTTTGAAAATTTTTGATAATTTTGAAATTTTTTGGAATTTCGACGGTTTTTCAAAATTTTGACATGTTTTTTTAATATTTAAAAATTTTTGATAACTAACAAATTCTTAAATTCCCATATTGAACTTATTGTATGCTAGTTTGGAGCGGCGAGCATGCAGATGCAAACAAGTGGATGGCTTGGTTGACAGAAGTGTAGCATGGAGCCTATCGGTGCTGCCAGGTGGAGTATAGGAATTAGTTGAAATTTTTGAGGAATTTAGAAAAAGTTAAGAAAATTTTTTAAATTTTTTGGAATTTCGACGATATTTGAAAATTTTGACAAATTATTTAAAATTAAAAAATTTTGATAACTAACAAATTCTTAAATTTCCTTTAATTATTGAACTTATACTGCTAGTTTGTAGGGGCGAGCCTGCAGATGCAACAGTGGATGCCGTGGTTGACAGATGTGTAGCCTGGAGAATATCGGTGCTGCCAGGTTGAGTATAGGAAATAATTGTAATTTTTGAAGAATTTAGAAAAAGTTAGGAAACTTTCAGAATTTTTGGAAATTCGACAAATTTTTAAAATTTTTTTAAAATTTGGAAGAATTTTTAACGTTTTTTAAATTTTTGAAAATTTTTTAAAATTTAGAAAATTTTTGGAATTTCGACGATTTTTCAAAATTATTGGAATTTTTGAAATTTTTGAAAATTTTTCAAAATTTGAAATTTTTTAAAATTTTTCAAATTTTTGAAATTTTTTGGAATTTCGACGATTTTTGAAAATATTGACAAATTTTTAAAAATTTGAAAATTGTTGATAATTCTAACAAATTCTTAAATTTCCTTTAATTTTTGAACGTTTGTACTTCTAGTTGGTAGCGGAGACCCTACAGATGCAACCCAGACGATACAGTGGCTGACAGATGTGTAGCCTCGAACTTACCGGTGCTGCCAGAGGCATTATTGGAAATCTTTGAAATTTTTGAGGAATTTAGCATGTTTGGAAAATTTCAGAATTTTTGGAATTTCGACTAATTTTTAATTTTTTTTTAACATTTGGAAGATTTTTTAACCTTTTTGAAATTTTTGAAGATTTTTGAAAATTTTCAAATTTGTGAAAATTTTTGAAAATTTTGAAATTTTTGAAAATTTTTGAAAATTTTGAAATTTTTGAGAATTTTGATATTTATGAAAATTTTTCAAAATTTTGAAATTTTTGAAAATTTTTGAAAATTTTTGAAATTTTTGAAATTTTTTTGGAATTCGGACGTGTGTTTGAAAATTTTTTAAATTTCTGAAATTTTTTAAAATTTTTGAAAATTTTTAAATTTTTTGGAATTTCGACGATTTTTGAAAATTGTTTAAATTTTTTAAATTTTTGAAAATTTCGGATTTTTTTGAAATTTTTTGAAATTTTTGAAAATTTTGAAGTCTTTGAAAATGTTTGGAATATTTTGAAAATTTTTGAAAATCTTGAAATATTTGAAAATTTTTGAAATTTTTAAAAATTTTTGAAATTTTTGAAAATTTTGAAAATTTTTAAAATTTTGAAAATTTTAGATTTTTTTTTTAAATTTTTGAATTTTTTGAAAATTTTGAAGTGTTTGAAAATTTTTGAAAATTTTTGAAATTTTTGAAAATATTTTAAAATTTTGGATTTTTTTTGAAAATTTTTGAAAATTTTGGATTTTTTGAAAATTTTTGAAACTTTGGAAAATTTTGAAGTTTTTGAAAATTTTTGAAAATTTGAAATTTTATAACACTAAGAAATTCTTAAATTTCCTTTAATTTTGTTTAACTTATTGTAGTGCTATTAGGCAGCAGCGAGCCTGCAGATGCGACCCAGAGGATGCCGTGGCTGTCATGTAGCCACTAACCTATCGGTGCTGCCAGGGGAGTACAGGAAATCATTGAAATTTTTGAGGAATTTACTAAAATGTTGGCAAAATTTTAGAATTTTTGGAATTTCGACAAATATTTAAAATTTTTTGAAAATTCGGAAGAATTTTTAACGTCTTTGTAAATTTTGAAAATTTTTTAAAATTTTGAAACTTTTGAAAATTTTTGAACATTTTGAAATTTTTGAAAATTTTTCAAAATTTTTAAATTTTTTGGAAATTGGACGATTTTTGAAAATTTTTGATGTTAAATATTTTTTAAAATGTTGAAAATTTTTAAATTTTTTGGAATTTCGACGATTTTTTAAAATTTTTTAAATTTTTTAAATTTTTGAAAATTTCGGATTTTTTTGAAATTTTTTAAAATTTTGAAGTCTTTGAAAATGTTTGAAATATTTTGAAAATTTTTGAAAATCTTGAAATATTTGAAAATTTTTGAAATTTTTTAAAATTTTTGAAAATTTTTAAATTTTTGAAAATTTTTCAAAATTTTGAAATTTTTTTGGAATTTGGACGATTTTTGAAAATTTTTTAAAATTTTGAAATTTTTGAAAAATTTTGAAAATTTTGAATTTTTTGAAAATTTTTGACATTTTTAAAAAATTTGAAGTTTTTGAAAATTTTTGAGATTTTTAAAAAATTTGAAGTTTTTGAAAATTTTTGAAAATTTTAAAAATTTTTGTAAATTTTGAAAATTGTTGATAATTTTGAAATTTTTTTGAAATTTCGACGGTTTTTGAAAATTTTGACATGTTTTTTTAATATTTAAAAATTTTTGATAACAAATTCTTAAATTCCCATATTGAACTTATTGTATGCTAGTTTGGAGCGGCGAGCCTGCAGATCCAACCAAGTGGATGGCGTGGTTGACAGAAGTGTAGCATGGAGCCTATCGGTGCTGCCAGGTGAGTATAGGAATTTGTTGAAATTTTTGAGGAATTTAGAAAAAGTTAGGAAAAATTTTGAAATTTTTTGGAATTTCGACGATTTTTGAAAATTTGACAAATTATTTTAAATTTAAAGAATTTTGATAACTCTAACAAATTCTTGAATTTCCCTTAATTATTGAACTTATTATTCTGCTAATTTGTAGCGGCGAGCCTGCAGATGCAACATGGATGCCGTGGTTGACAGATGTGTAGCCTGGAGAATATCGGTGCTGCCAGGGGGGAGTATAGGAAATAATTGTAATTTTTGAAGAATTTAGAAAAATGTTAGGAAATTTTCAGAAATTTTAGAATTTCGACAAATTTTTAAAATTTTTTGAAAATTTGGAAGAATTTTTAACGTTTTTTAAATTTTTGAAAATTTTTTAAAATTTAGAAATTTTTTGGAATTTCGACGATTTTTGAAAATATTGGAATTTTTTAAATTTTTGAAATTTTTGAAAATTTTTGAAATTTTTGAAAATTTTTGAAATTTTTGAAATTTTGAAAATTTTTGAAAATTTTGGATTTTTTGAAAATTTTTGAAACTTTGGAAAATTTTGATGTGTTAGAAAATTTTTGAAAATTTTGAAATTTTTTGATAACACTAAGAAATTCTTAAATTTCCTTTAATTTTGTTTAACTCATAGTAGTGCTATTAGGAACGAGCCTGCAGATGCGACCCAGATGTCGTGGCTGACATGTAGCCACTAGCCTATCGATGCTACCAGGGGAGTGTAGGAAATCATTGAAATTTTTGAGGAATGTACTAAAATGTTGGCAAATTTTTAGAATTTTTGGAATTTCGACAAATATTAAAAATTTTTTGAAAATTCGGAAGAATTTTTAACGTTTTTGAAATTTTTGAAAATTTTTAAAATTTTTAAATTTTTGAAAATGTTTGAACATTTTGAAATTTTTGAATATTTTTCAAAATTTTGAAATTTTTTGGAATTTGGACGATTTTTGGAAGTTTTTTGTTTTCGAAAATTTTTTAAAATTTGGAAATTTTTAAATTTTTTGGAATTTCGACGATTTTTGAAAATTTGTTAAATTTTTTAAATTTTTGAAAATTTCGGATTTTTTTGAAATTTTTTGAAATTTTTGAAAATTTTGAAATTTTTGAAAATTTTTCAAAATTATGAATTTTTTAGGAATTTGGACGGTTTTTGAAAATTTTTTAAATTTTTGAAATTTTTTAAAAATTTTGAAAATTTTGGATTTTTGAAAATTTTTGAATTTTTTAAAAAATTTGAAGTTTTTGAAAATTTTTGAAAATTTTGAAAATTTTTGATAATTTTGAAATTTGTTGGAATTTCGACGGTTTTTGAAAATTTTGACATGTTTTTTTAATATTTAAAAATTTTTGATAACTAACAAATTCTTAAATTCCCATTTTGAACTTATTGTATGCTAGTTTGGAGCAGCGAGCATGCAGATGCAACCAAGTGGATGGCTTGGTTGACAGAAGTGTAGAATGGAGCCTATCGGTGCTGCTAGGTGGAGTATAGGAATTAGTTGAAATTTTTGAGGAATTTAGAAAAAGTTAGGAAAATTTTTGAAATTTTTTGGAATTTCGACGATTTTTGAAAATTTTGACAAATTATTTAAAATTAAAAAATTTTGACAACTAACAAATTCTTAAATTTCATTTAATTATTGAACTTATTATACTGCTAGTTTGTAGCGGCGAGCCTGCAGATGCAACATAGTGGTTGCCGTGGTTGACAGATGTGTAGCCTGGAGAATATCGGTGCTGCCAGGGGGGAGTATAGGAAATAATTGTAATTTTTGAAGAATTTAGAAAAAGTTAGGAAATTTTCAGAATTTCTGGAAATTCGACAAATTTTTTAAATTTTTTGAAAATATGGAAGAATTCTTAACGTTTCTTAAATTTTTGAAAATATTTTAAAATTTAGAAATTTTTTGGAATTTCGACGATTTTTCAAAATTATTGGAATTTTTTAAATTTTTTGGAAATTCGACGATTTTTGAAAATATTGACAGGTTTCTAAAAGTTTAAAAAATGTTGATAATTCTAACAAATTCTTAAATTTCCTTTAATTTTTAACGTTTGTACTGCTAGATGATAGCGTAGACCCTACAGATGCAACCCAGACGTTTCAGTGGCTGACAGATGTGTAGCTTCGAGCTTACCGGTGCTGCCAGGGGCAGTATTGGAAATCATTGAAATTTTTGAGGAATTTAGCAAAATGTTAGGAAAATTTCAGAATTTTTGGAATTTCGACTAATTTTTATTTTTTTTAACATTTGGAAGATTTTTTAACGTTTTTGAAATTTTTTAAAATTTTTTAAAATTTTGAAATTTTTGAAAATTTTTGAAAATTTTGAAATTTTTGAAAATTTTGATATTTATGAAAATTTTTCAAAATTTTTAAATTTTTGAAAATTTTTGAAATTTTTGAAATTTTTTGGAATTCGGACGGGTATTTGAAAGTTTTTTAAATTTCTGAAATTTTTTAAAATTTTTGAAAATTTTGAAAATTCTTGAAATTTTTTAAATTTTTTGGAATTTCGACGATTTTTGAAAATTTTTGAATTTTTTGAAAATATTGAAGTTTTTGAAAATTTTTGAAATTTTGAAAATTTTTGAAATTTTGAAAACTTGAAATTTTTGAAAATTTTTTAAAATTTTGGATTTTTTTTAAAATGTTTGAAATTTTTGAAATTTTGAAAATTTTTGAAAATTTTGGATTTTTTGAAAGTTTTTGAAACTTTGGAAAATTTTGAAGTTTTTGAAAATTTTTGAAAATTTTGAAATTTTTTGATAACACTAAGAAATTCTTAAATTTCCTTTAATTTTTTTTTTAACTTATTGTATTCCTATTAGGCAGCGGCGAGCCTGCAGTTGCTACCAAGAGGATGCCGTGGCTGACATGTAGCCACTAGCCTATCGGTGCTGCCAGGGGATTATAGGAAATCATTGAAATTTTTGAGGAATTTACTAAAATGTTGGCAAATTTTTAGAATTCTTGGAATTTCGACAAATACTTAAAATTTTTTGAAAATTCGGAAGAATTTTTAACGTTTTTGAAATTTTTGAAAATTTTTTAAAATTTTGAAACTTTTGAAAATTTTTGAACATTTTGAAATTTTTGAAAATTTTTCAAAATTTTGAAATTTTTTGGAAATTGGACGATTTTTGAAAATTTTTGATGTTGAATATTTTTTAAAATTTTGAAAATTTTTAAATTTTTTGGAATTTCGACCATTTTTGAAAATTTTTTAAATTTTTTAAATTTTTTAAAATTTCGGATTCTTTTGAAATTTTTTGAAATTTTTTAAAAATTTGAAATCTTTGAAAATGTTTGAAATATTTTGAAATTTTTTGAGAATCTTGAAATATTTGAAAATTTTTGAAATTTTTGAAAATTTTTGAAATTTTTGAAAATTTTGAATTTTCTTTGGAATTTGGACGATTTTTGAAAATTTTTTAAAATTTTGACATTTTTTAAAAATTTTGAAAATTTTGGATTTTTTGAAAATTTTTGACATTTTTAAAAAATTTGAAGTTTATGAAAATTTTTGAAAATTTTGAAAATTTTTGATGATTTTGAAATTTTTTGGAATTTCGACGGTTTTTGAAAATTGTGACATGTTTTTTTAATATTTAAAAATTTTTGATAAATTCTTAAATTCCCCTATTGAACTTATTGTATGCTGGTTTGGAGTGGCGAGCCTGCAGATGCAACAAAGTGGATTACGTGGTTGACAGAAGTGTAGCATGGAGCCTATCGGTGCTGCCAGGTGGAGTGTAGGAATTAGTTGAAATCTTTGAGGAATTTAGAAAAAGTTAGGAAAAATTTTGAAATTTTTTGGAATTTCGACGATTTTTGAAAATTTGACAAATTATTTAAAATTTAAAGAATTTTGATAACTCTAATAAATTCTTAAATTTCCTTTAATTATTGAACTTATTATAATGCTAGTTTGTAGCGGCGAGCCTGCAGATGCAACATAGTGGATGCCGTGGTTGACAAATGTGTAGCCTGGAGAATATCGGTGCTGCCAGGGGGGAGTATAGGAAATAATTGTAATTTTTGAAGAATTTAGAAAAAGTTAGGAAATTTTCAGAATTTTTGGAATTTCGACAAATTTTTAAAATTTTTTGAAAATTTGGAAGAATTTTTAACGTTTTTTAAATTTTTGGAACATTTTTTGAAATTTAGAAATTTTTTGGAATTTCGACGATTTTTCAAAATTATTGGAATTTTTGAAATTTTTCAAAATTTTGAAATTTTTTAAAATTTTTCAAAATTTTGAAATTTTTTGGAATTTCGACGATTTTTGAAAATATTGACAAATTTTTAAAAATTAGAAAAATGTTGATAATTCTAACAAATTCTTAAATTTCCTTTAATTTTTTAACGTTTGTACTGCTAGCTGGTAGCGGAGACCCTACAGATGCAACCCAGACGATTCAATGGCTGACAGATGTGTAGCCTCGAGCTTACCGGTGCTGCCAGGGGCAGTATTGCAAATCATTGAAATTTTTGAGGAATTTATCAAAATGTTAGGAAAATTTCAGAATTTTTGGAATTTCGACTAATTTTTATTTTTTTTGAAAATTTGGAAGAATTCTTAACGTTTCTTAAATTTTTGAAAATTTTTTAAAATTTAGAAATTTTTTGGCATTTCGAAGATTTTTCAAAATTATTGGAATTTTTGAAATTTTTAAATTTTTCAAAATCCAAAATTATCGAAAATTTTCAAAATTTTAAAAAATTTTCAATATTTTAAAAAATTTTCAAAAACTTCAAAATTATCAAAATTTCAAAAATTTTGAAAAAATCGAAAATTTTTAAAAATTTTCAAAAAATACAAAATTTTCAAAAATTTTCAAAATTTTAAAAAATTTTCAAAAACTTCAAAATTTTCAAAAATTTCAAAAATTTTCAAAAATTTAAAAATTTTCAAAAATTTAAAACTTTCAAAAATATCAAAATTGCCAAAAATTTTCAAAAATTTTAAAATTTTCAAATATTTTCAAATTTTTGATAAACGTTAAATATTCTTCCAAATTTTCAAAAAAATTTAAAAATTTGTTGAAATTCCAAAAATTCTGAAAATTTCCTAACAATTTGTAAATTCCTCAAAAATTTCAATGGTTTCGAATACTGGCAACACCGATAGGCTCGAGGCTACACATGTCAGTCACGGCATTCTGCGTTGTATCTGCATCCTCGCCTGCACCAACTAGCACTACAATAAGATCAAAATTTAAAGGAAATTTTAAATATTTGTTAGAAGTATCAAAATTTTCAAAAATCTTCGAAATCCCAAAAAATTTCCTAATTTTCAAAAATTTTCAAAAAAATTAAAAAATTTTCAAAAAAATTCAAAATTTTAAAAAATTTAAAAAATTTTCAAAAATCGTCGAAATTCCAAAAAATTTCAAAATTTTCAAAAATTTTTCTAAATTTTAAAATTTTCAAAAAGTTAAAATTTTCTTCCAAATTTAAAAAAAAAAAAATTAAAAATTTTCGAAATTCAAAAAGTTCTGAAAATTTCCTAACTTTTTCTAAATTCCTCAAAAATTTCAATTATTTCCTATACTCCCACTGGAACACCGATATTCTCCAGGCTACACATCTGTCAACCACAGCATCCTCTGGGTTGCATCATCAGGCTCGACGCTCGAAACTAGCATAAAATAATTTCAATAATTAAAGGAAATTCAAGAATTTGCTAGTTATCAAAAATTTTTGAATTTTAAAAAAATTTGTCAAAAGTTTCATAAAACCGTCGAAATTACAAAAAACTTCAAAATTATCAAAAATTTTTAAAATTTTCAAAAATTTTTAAAAACTTCAAATTTTTCAAAAATTTCAAAAATTAAAAAAAAATTCAAAATTTTGAAAAATTTTCAAAAATTTAAGAAAATTTAAAAAATTTCCAAAAACAGTCCAAATTCTAAAAAATTTCAAAATTTTAAAAAATTTAAAAAATTTAAAAAATTTTCAAAAATCGTCCAAATTCCAAAAAATTTCAAAATTTTCAAAAATTTTCAAAAATTTCAAAATTTTCAAAAATTTTCAAAATTTTCAAAAAATTTCAAAAATTTCAAAAATTTTGAAAAACTCAAAACTTTCAAAAACTTCAAAAAATCCAAAATTTTCAAAAATTTAAAATATTTATAAAATTTTAAAAAATCGTCGAAATTAAAAAAAAAATAGAAAAATTTTCAAGATTTTCAAAATTTTCAAAAATGTTCAAAAATTTCAAAAACGTTAAAAATTCTTCCAAATGTTCGAAAACATTTATAAAATTGTCGAAATTTCAAAAATTCTGAAAATTTCCCAACATTTTGTACATTCCTCAAAAATTTCTATGATTTCCAGTACTAGCAGCACCGATGGCCTCGAGGCCACACATGTCAGGCACGGCATCCTCTAGGTTTCATATGCAGGCTCGCCACTACCACTAACACTGCAATAAGTTCAAAAATTAAAGGAAATTTAAGAATTCATTAGAATTATCAAAATGTATTAAATTTTTAAAAATTCGTCAAAATTTTCAAAAATCGTAATTCCAAAAAATTTAAAAATTTTAAAAAATTTTCAAAAACTTCAAAATTTGCAAAAATTTCATAAATTTCAAAAAAATTAAAAAAATCCATGATTTTCCAAAATTTTCAAAATTTTCTGAAACTTCAAAAATTTTAAAAATTTAAAAAAAAATCCAAAATTTTCAAAAATTTTCATAATTTTAAATAATTTTCAAAATCTTCAAAATTTTCAAAAATTTCAAAAAAATGAAAAATTTTCAAAAGTTTAAAAAAATTACAAAAATTTTCACAAAAATCCAAAATTTTAAAAAATTTTTTAAATTTCAAAATTTTCAAATATTTTAAAAAATTTGAAAATTTTCAAAAATTTTAAAAAATTTCAAAATTTTCAAAAATTTTAAAAAATTTCAAAATTTTCAAAAATTTTCAAATAATTCAAAAACGTTAAAAATTCTTCCAAATTTAAAAAAAAAACTTAAAAATTTCTCGAAATTCCAACAATTCTGAAAATTTCCTAACATTTTCTAAATTCCTCAAAAATTTCCATTATTTCCAATACTTTCCCTGGCAGCACCGATAGGTTCCAGGCTACACATGTCAGCCACGGCATCCTGTAGGTTGCATCTGCAGGATCGCCGCTACCAACTTGCAGTACAATACGTTAAAAAATTAAAGCAAATTTAAGAATTTGTTAGAATTATCAACTTTTTTTAAATTTTTTAAAATTTGTCAGTATTTTAAAAAATCGTCGAAATTCCAAAAAATTTCAAAATTTTTCACAAATTTTCAAAAACTCAAAATTTTCAAAAATTTCAAGAATTTTCAAAAATTCCAAAATTTTCAAAAGTTTTTAAAAATTTAAAAAATTTTCAAAAATCGTCGAAATTCCAAAAAATTTCAAACTAAGAAATTTTCAAAAATTTTCAAAAAATTTGAAAAATTTGTAGAAATTCCAAAAATTCTAAAAATTTCCTAACATTTAGTAGATTCCTCAAAAATTTCAATGATTTCGAATACTCTTGGCAGAACCGATAGGCAAAACATGTCAGCCACTGAATCGTCTGAAATTTTAAAAAATTTGTCAAAATTTTCAAAAAACCGAAATTCCAAAAAAAAAATTCAAAATCAAAAATTTTCCAAATTTTCAAAAATTTTCAAAACTTCAAAATTTTCAAAAATTTCAAAATTTCAAAAAATATAAAATTTTTCAAAATCCAAAATTATCGAAAATTTTCAAAATTTTCAAAAATTTTCAAAAACTTCAAAATTATCAAAATTTCAAGAATTTAAAAAAAATCCAAAATTTTCAAAAATTTTTAAAAATTTCAAAATTTTCAAAATTTTCAAAAAAATCCAAAATTTCCAAAAAATTTTCAAAATTTTAACAAATTTTCAAAAACTTCAAAATTTTCAAAAATATCAAATATTTTCAAAAATTTCAAAATTTTAAAAAATTTTCAAAAATTTAAAAAATTTAAAAAAATCGTCGAAATTCCAAAAAATTTCAAAATTTTAAAAAATTTTCAAATATTTAAAAAATTCCAATAATTTTCAAAAATCGTCGAAATTCCAAAAAATTTCAAACTAAGAAATTTTCAAAAATTTCAAAATTTTAAAATTTTTCAAAAATTTCAAAAACGTTAAAAATTCTTCCAAATTTTCAAAAAATTTGAAAAATTTGTCGAAATTCCAAAAATTCTGGAAATTTCCTGACATTTTGTTGTCCTCAAAAATTTCAATGATTTCGAATACTCTTGGCAGCACCGATAGGCTCGAGGCGACACGTCAGCCACTGAATCGTCTGGGTTGCATCTGCAGGGTCGCCGCTACCAACTAGAAGTACAATACGTTAAAAAATTAAAGGACATTTAAGAATTTGTTGGAATTATTAATATTTTTTTAATTTTAAAAAATGTGTTAATATTTTCAAAAATCGTCGAAATTCCAGAAAATTTCAAAATTTTCAAAAACTTCAAAATTTTCAAATATTTCAAAAATTTAAAAAAAATCCGAAATTTTTAAAAAATTTTCAAAATTTAAAAAATTTCAAAAATTTTCGAAAAAATCCAATATTTTAAAAAATTTTCAAAATTTTAAAAAATTTTCAAAAATTTAAAAATTTTCAAAAATATTCAAGAACCGTCGAAATTCCAAAAAATATCAAAATTTTCAAAAATTTTAAAATTTTCAAAAATTTTCAAAATTTTCAAAAATTTTCAAAAATTTCAAAAACGTTAAAAATTCTTCCAAATTTTCAAAAAAAATTAAAAAATTTGTCGAATTTCAAAAATTCTGAAAATTTACTAAATTTTCTGAATTCCTCAAAAATTTCAGTTATTTCCTATTCTCCCCCTGGCAGCACCGATATTCTCCAGGCTACACATCTGTCAAGCACGGAATCCTCTAAGGTTGCATCTGCAGGCTCGCCGCTACAAACTAGCAGTACAATAAGTTCAATAATTAAAGGAAATTTAAGAATTTGTGAGAGTTATCAAAATTTTTTAAATTTAAAAGTATTTGTCAAAATTTTCAAAAATCGACGAAATCGCAAAAAATTTAAAAATTTTTCCTAATTTTTTCTAAATTCCTGAAAAATTTCAATTTTCTATACTCCCCCTGGCAGCACCGATATGCTCCAGGCTACACATCTCTCAACCACGGCATCCTCTGGGTTGCATCTGCAGGTTCGCCGCTCCAAACTAGCAGTACCATAAGTTCAATAATTAAAGGAAATTTAAGAATTTGTTAGAGTTGTCAAAATTTTTTAAATTTTAAAAAATTTGTCAAAATTTTCAAAAACCGTCGAAATTCCAATAAATTTCAAAATTTTCAAAAATTTTCAAAATTTTCAAAACTTAAAAATTTTCAAAAATTTCAAAAGTTTTCAAAAACCGTCCAAATAAAAAAAAATTTGAAAATTCTCCAAAATTTTCAATAAATTTCAAAATTTTGAAAAATTTTCAAAAATTTAAAAGATTTTAAAAATTTTCAAAAGTCCTCCAAATTCCAAAAAATTTCAAAACTTTCAAAAATTTCAAAAACCTTAAAAATTCTTCCAAATATTCAAAAAATTTTAAAAATTTGTCGAAATTCCAAAAATTCTCAAAATTTCCTAACCTTTTGTAATTTCCTAAAAAATTTCAATGATTTCGTTTTCTCCCGCTGGCAGCACCGGTAGGCTCTACGCTACACATGTCAGCCACGGCTTCCTCTGGGTTGCATCTGCAGGATCGCCGCAACCAACAAGCTCTACAATAAGTAAAAAAAATTAAAAGAAATTTAAGAATTTGTTAGAATTATCAAAATTTTTAAAATTTTTTAAAATTCGTCAAAACTTTCAAATATCGTCGAAATTCCAAAAAACTTCAGAATTTTGAAAAAAATCCAAAATTTTCAAAAATTTTTAAAAACTTCAAAAATTCATCATATTCCAAAAAATTTCAAAATTTTGAAAAATTTTCAAAATATTCAAAAATTTCCAAAAATTTCAAAATTTTAAAAAATTTTTTAAAATTTTCAAAAATTTCAAAAACGTTAAAAATTCTTCCAAATTTTCAAAAACATTTTAAAAATTTGTCGAACTTCCAAAAATTCTGAAAATTTCCTAACATTTTGTAATTTCCTAAAAAATTTCAGTGATTTCGAATTCTCCCGCTGGCAGCACCGATAGGCTCGAGGCTACACGTCAGTGACAATGGGTTGCATCTGCAGGCTCGCCGGTCCAAATTAGCGGTACAATAATTTCAATAATTAAAGGAAATTCAAGAATTTGCTAGTTATCAAAAATTTTTGAATTTTAAAAAAATTTGTCAAAAGTTTCATAAAACTGTCGAAATTACAAAAAACTTCAAAATTATCAAAAATTTTCAAAAATTGTAAAAATTTTCAAAAATTTCAAAAACGTTAAAAATTATTCCAAATTTTGAAAAAATTTTAAAAATTTGTCGAAATTCCAAAAATTCTGAAAATTTCCTAACATTTTGTAAATTCCTAAAAAATTTCAATGAATTCCTATACTCCCCCTGGCAGCACCGATAGGCTCGAGGCTACACTTGTCAGCCACGGCATCCTCTGGGTTTCATCAAAGGCTCGCCGCCACTAGCACTACAATAATTTCAAAAATTAAAGGAAATTTAAGAATTACTTAGAATTATTAAAATCTTTTAAATTTTAAAAAATTCGTCAAAATTTTCAAAATCGTCGAAATGCAAAAAATTTCAAAATTTTCAAAAATTTTCAAAATTTTCAAAAAAATTTTAAAAAATTTCAAAAACGTTAAAAATTCTTCCAAATTTTCAAAGAATTTAAAATTTTGTCGAAATTAAAAAATTCCGAAAATTTCCTAACATGAAAATTCCTCAAGAATTTCAATGATTTCGAATTCTCCCCCTGGCACCGATAGTCTCGAGGCTACACTTCAGCCACGGCATCCCCTGGGTTGCATCTGCAGGCACGCCGGTACCAACTAGCACTACACTAAGTTCAAAAATCAAAGGAAATTTAAGAATTTTTTAGACTTATCAAAATTTTTTACATTTTTTAAAATTTCTTCAAAATTTTCAAAAATCGACGAAATTGCAAAAAATTTCAAAATTTTCAAAAATTTTCATAAAATTTCAAAAACGTTAAAAATTCTTCCAAATTTTTAAAAAAAATTAAAGAATTTATCGAAATTCCAAATTTTCTGAAAATTTCCTAACTTTTACTAAATTCCTCAAAAATTTCAATTATTTCCTATACTCCCACTGGCAGCACCGATAGGTTCCAGGCTACACATCTGTCAACCACGGCATCCTCTGGGTTGCATCTGCAGGCTCGCTGGTCCAAACTAGCAGTACAATAATTGAAGGAAATTTAAGAATTTGTTAGAGTTATCAAAATTTTTTAAATTTTAAAAAATTTGTCAAAATTTTCAAAAAAACCGAAATTCCAAAAAAAAATTTCGAAATCAAAAATTTTCAAAATTTTCAAAAATTTTCAAAAACTTCAAAATTTTCAAAAATTTCAAAAATTTTTAAAAAATCCAAAATTTTCAAAAATTTTCAAAATTTAAAAAATTTCAAAAATTTTCAACTTCCAAAATTTTTAAAATTTTTAAAAAAATTTTCGAAATTTTAAAAAATTTTCAAAATTTAAAAAAATTTTCAAATACTTCAAAATTATCAAAAATTACAAAAATTTTTAAAAAATCCAAAATTTTCAAAAATTTTAAAAAATTTCAAAAATTTCAAAAATTTTCAAAAAAATCAAAAATTTTCAAAAATTTCAAAATTTTCAAGAACTTCAACAATTCCAAAAATATCAAAAATTTTCAAAAATTTCAAAAATTTAAAAATTTCAAAAACGTTAAAAATTCTTCCAAATGTTAAAAAAAATTAAAGAATTAGTCGAAATTCCAAAAATTCTGAAAATTTCATAACATTTTCGAAATTCCACAAAAATTTCAATTATTTCCAATATTTTCCTGGCAGCACCGATAGGCTAGTGGCTACATGTCAGCTACGGCATCCTCTGGGTCGCATCTACAGGCTCGCCGCTACCTACTAGCACTACAATAAGTTAAACAAAATTAAAGGAAATTTAAGAATTTCTTAGTGTTATCAAAAAATTTAAAAATTTTCAAAAATTTTCAACAACTTCAAAATTTTCAAAAATTTCAAAAGTTTACAAAAAACCCAAATTTTTCAAACATTTTCAAAAATTTCAAAAAATTCAAAAATTTTCAAAAAAATCCAAAATTTTAAAAAATTTTCAAAATATTCAAAAATTTTCAAAAACTTAAAAATTTTCAAAAATTCAAAAATTTTTAAATTTTCAAAAAAAATCCAAAATTTTTAAAAATTTAAAAAAATACAAAAATTTTCAAAAAAATCCAAAATTTTTAAAATTTTCAAAAATTTCAAAATTTTCAAAACTTTTCAAAAATTTCAAAACATTTCAACTTTTTTTAAATTTTTAAAAATTTGTCACTATTTTCAAAAATCGTCGAAATTCCAAAAAATTTCAAAATTTTTCACAAATTTTCAAAAACTCAAAATTTTAAAAAATTTCAAGAGTTTTCAAAATTTCCAAGATTTTCAAAAATTTAAAAAATTTTCAAAAATCGTCGAAATTCCAAAAGATTTCAAAGTAAGAAATTTTCAAAACTTCAAAATTTTCAAAAATTTCAAAATCGTTAATAATTCTTCCAAATTTTCAAAAAATTGAAAAATTTGTCGAAATTCCAAAAATTCTGAAAATTTCCTAACATTTTGTAAATTCCTCAAATATTTCAATGTTTTCGAATACTGGCAACACCGATAGGCTCGAGGCTACACATGTCAGTCACGGCATTCTGCGTTGCATCTGCATCCTCGCCTGCACCAACTAGCACTACAATAAGATCAAAATTTAAAGGAAATTTTAAATATTTGTTAGAATTATCAAAATCTTTTAAATTTTTAAAAATTGGTCAAAATTTTCAAAAATCTTCGAAATCCCAAAAAATTTCCTAATTTTCAATAATTTTCAAAAAAATTTAAAAATTTTCAAAAAAATTCAAAATTTTAAAAAATTTTAAAAATTTTCAAAAATCGTCGAAATTCCAAAAAATTTCAAAATTTTCAAAAAGTTAAAATTTTCTTCCAAATTTAAAAAAAAAAATTAAAAATTTTCGAAATTCAAAAAGTTCTGAAAATTTCCTAACTTTTTTAAATTCCTCAAAAATTTCAATTATTTCCTATACTCCCACTGCAACACCGATATTCTCCAGGCTACACATCTGTCAACCACGGCATCCTCTGGGTTGCATCAGCAGGCTCGACGCTCGAAACTAGCATAAAATAAGTTCAATAATTAAAGGAAATTCAAGAATTTGCTAGTTATCAAAAATTTTTGAATTTTAAAAAAATTTGTCAAAAGTTTCATAAAACTGTCGAAATTACAAAAAACTTCAAAATTATCAAACATTTTCAAAATTTTCAAAAATTTTTAAAATTTTCAAAAATTTTTAAAAACTTCAAATTTTTCAAAAATTTCAAAAATTTAAAAAAAAATCAAAATTTTGAAAAATTTTAAAAAATTTAAGAAAATTTAAAAAATTTCCAAAAACAGTCCAAATTTAAAAAATTTCAAAATTTTCAAAAATTTAAAAAATTTAAAAAATTTTCAAAAATCGTCCAAATTCCAAAAAATTTCAAAATTTTCAAAAATTTTCAAAAATTTCAAAATTTTCAAAATTTTCAAAAATTTCAAAAATGTTCAAAAATTTCAAAAACGTTAAAAATTCTTCCAAATGTTCAAAAACCTTTAAAAAATTGTCGAAATTCCAAAAATTCTGAAAATTTCCCAACATTTTGTACATTCCTCAAAAATTTCTATGATTTCCAGTACTAGCAGCACCGATGGCCTCGAGGCCACACATGTCAGGCACGGCATCCTCTAGGTTGCATATGCAGGCTCGCCACTACCACTAACACTGCAATAAGTTCAAAAATTAAAGGAAATTTAAGAATTCGTTAGAATTATCAAAATGTATTAAATTTTTTAAAATTCGTCAAAATTTTCAAAAATCGTCGTAATTCCAAAAAATTTAAAAATTTTTAAAAATTTTCAAAAACTTCAAAATTTGCAAAAATTTCAAAAGTTTTCAAAAAATCCAAAATTTTCAATAATTTTCAAAAATTTCAAAAATTTCAAAAAAATTAAAAAAAATCCATGATTTTCCAAAATTTTCAAAATTTTCTAAAACTTCAAAAATTTTAAAAATTAAAAAAAAAATCCAAAATTTTCAAAAATTTTCATAATTTTAAATAATTTTCAAAATCTTCAAAATTTTCAAAAATTTCAAAAAAATGAAAAATTTTCAAAAGTTTAAAAAAATTACAAAAATTTTCACAAAAATCCAAAATTTAAAAAAATTTTTGTAAATTTCAAAATTTTCAAATATTTTAAAAAATTTGAAAATTTTCAAAAATTTTTAAAAATTTCAAAATTTTCAAAAATTTTAAAAAATTTCAAAATTTTCAAAAATTTTCAAATAATTCAAAAACATTAAAAATTCTTCCAAATTTTCAAAAAAAACTTAAAAATTTCTCGAAATTCCAACAATTCTGAAAATTTCCTAACATTTTATAAATTCCTCAAAAATTTCCATTATTTCCAATACTTTCCCTGGCAGCACCGATAGGTTCCAGGCTACACATGTCAGCCACGGCATCCTGTAGGTTGCATCTGCAGGGTCGCCGCTACCAACTTGCAGTACAATACGTTAAAAAATTAAAGCAAATTTAAGAATTTGTTAGAATTATCAACTTTTTTTAAATTTTTTAAAATTTGTCAGTATTTTAAAAAATCGTCGAAATTCCAAAAAATTTCAAAATTTTTCACAAATTTTCAAAAACTCAAAATTTTCAAAAATTTCAAGAATTTTCAAAAATTCCAAAATTTTCAAAAGTTTTTAAAAATTTAAAAAATTTTCAAAAATCGTCGAAATTCCAAAAAATTTCAAACTAAGAAATTTTCAAAAATTTTCAAAAACGTTAAAAATTCTTCCAAATTTTCAAAAAAAATTAAAGAATTAGTCGAAATTCCAAAAATTCTGAAAATTTCATAACATTTTCGAAATTCCACAAAAATTTCAATGATTTCCAATATTTTCCTGGCAGCACCGGTAAGCTCGAGGCTACACATGTCAGCCACTGAAACGTCTGGGTTGCATCTGTAGGGTCTACGCTATCATCTAGCAGTACAAACGTTAAAAATTAAAGGAAATTTAAGAATTTGTTAGAATTATCAACATTTTTTAAACTTTTAGAAACCTGTCAATATTTTCAAAAATCGTCGAATTTCCAAAAAATTTCAAAAATTCCAATAATTTTGAAAAATCGTCGAAATTCCAAAAAATTTCTAAATTTTAAAATATTTTCAAAAATTTAAGAAACGTTAAGAATTCTTCCAAATTTTCAAAAAATTTTAAAAATTTGTCGAATTTCCAAAAATTCTGAAAATTTCCTAACTTTTTCTAAATTCTTCAAAAATTACAATTATTTCCTATACTCCCCCCTGGCAGCACCGATATTCTCCAGGCTACACATCTGTCAACCACGGCATCCACTATGTTGCATCTGCAGGCTCGCCGCTACAAACTAGCAGTATAATAAGTTCAATAATTAAATGAAATTTAAGAATTTGTTGGTTGTCAAAATTTTTTAATTTTAACTAATTTGTCAAAATTTTCAAAAATCGTCGAAATTCCAAAAAATTTCAAAAATTTTCCTAACTTTTTCTAAATTCCTCAAAAATTTCAACTAATTCCTATACTCCACCTGGCAGCACCGATAGGCTCCATTCTACACTTCTGTCAACCAAGCCATCCACTTGGTTGCATCTGCATGCTCGCTGCTCCAAACTAGCATACAATAAGTTCAAAATGGGAATTTAAGAATTTGTTAGTTATCAAAAATTTTTAAATATTAAAAAAACATGTCAAAATTTTCAAAAACCGTCGAAATTCCAAAAAATTTCAAAATTATCAAAAATTTTCAAAATTTTAAAAAATTTTCAAAAACTTCAAAATTTTAAAAAATATCAAATATTTTCAAAAATTTCAAAATTTTCAAAAATTTTCAAAAATTTAAAAAAATCGTCGAAATTCCAAAAAATTTCAAAATTTTAAAAAATTTCAAAATTTTAAAAAGTTTCAAAATTTTGAAAAATTTTCAAATATTTAAAAAATTCCAATAATTTTCAAAAATCGTCGAAATTCCAAAAAATTTCAAAGAAATTTTCAAAAATTTCAAAATTTTAAAATTTTTCAAAAATTTCAAAAACGTTAAAAATTCTTCCAAATTTTCAAAAAATTTGAAAAATTTGTCGAAATTCCAAAAATTCTGGAAATTTCCTGACATTTTGTTAAGTCCTCAAAAATTTCAATGATTTCGAATACTCTTGGCAGCACCGATAGGCTCGAGGCGACACGTCAGCCACTGAATCGTCTGGGTTGCATCTGCAGGGTCGCCGCTACCAACTAGAAGTACAATACGTTAAAAAATTAAAGGAAATTTAAGAATTTGTTGGAATTATTAATATTTTTTTAATTTTAAAAAATGTGTTAATATTTTCAAAAATCGTCGAAATTCCAGAAAATTTCAAAATTTTCAAAAATTTTTAAAAACTTCAAAATTTTCAAATTTTTCAAAAATTTAAAAAAAATCCGAAATTTTTAAAAAATTTTCAAAATTTCAAAAATTTCAAAAATTTTCGAAAAAATCCAATATTTTAAAAAATTTTCAAAATTTTAAAAAATTTTCAAAACTTCAAAAATTTTCAAAAACTTCAAAATTTTCAAAAATTTAAAAACTTTCAAAAATATTCAAGAACCGTCGAAATTCCAAAAAATATCAAAATTTTCAAAATTTTCAAAAATTTTCAAAAATTTCAAAAACGTTAAAAATTCTTCCAAATTTTCAAAAAAATTAAAAAATTTGTCGAAATTCAAAAATTCTGAAAATTTACTAAATTTTCTGAATTCCTCAAAAATTTCAGTTATTTCCTATTCTCCCCCTGGCAGCACCGATATTCTCCAGGCTACACATCTGTCAAGCACGGAATCCTCTAAGGTTGCATCTGCAGGCTCGCCGCTACAAACTAGCAGTACAATAAGTTCAATAATTAAAGGAAATTTAAGAATTTGTGAGAGTTATCAAAATTTTTTAAATTTAAAAGTATTTGTCAAAATTTTCAAAAATCGACGAAATCGCAAAAAATTTAAAAATTTTTCCTAATTTTTTCTAAATTCCTGAAAAATTTCAATTTTCTATACTCCCCCTGGCAGCACCGATATGCTCCAGGCTACACATCTCTCAACCACGGCATCCTCTGGGTTGCATCTGCAGGTTCGCCGCTCCAAACTAGCAGTACCATAAGTTCAATAATTAAAGGAAATTTAAGAATTTGTTAGAGTTGTCAAAATTTTTTAAATTTTAAAAAATTTGTCAAAATTTTCAAAAACCGTCGAAATTCCAATCAATTTCAAAATTTTCAAAAATTTTCAAAATTTTCAAAACTTTCAAAAGTTTTCAAAAACCGTCCAAATCAAAAAAAAATTTGAAAATTCTCAAAAATTTTCAATAAATTTCAAAATTTTGAAAAATTTTCAAAAATTTAAAAGATTTTAAAAATTTTCAAAAGTCCTCCAAATTCCAAAAAAAATTTCAAAAACTTTCAAAAATTTCAAAAACCTTAAAAATTCTTCCAAATATTCAAAAAATTTTAAAAATTTGTCGAAATTCCAAAAATTCTCAAAATTTCCTAACCTTTTGTAATTTCCTAACAAATTTCAATGATTTCGAATTCTCCCGCTGGCAGCACCGATAGGCTCTACGCTACACATGTCAGCCACGGCTTCCTCTGGGTTGCATCTGCAGGATCGCCGCAACCAACAAGCTCTACAATAAGTAAAAAAATTAAAAGAAATTTAAGAATTTGTTAGAATTATCAAAATTTTTAAAATTTTTTAAAATTCGTCAAAACTTTCAAATATCGTCGAAATTCCAAAAAACTTCAGAATTTTGAAAAAATCCAAAATTTTCAAAAATTTTAAAAAACTTCAAAAATTCATCAAATTCCAAATAATTTCAAAATTTTGAAATTTGAAAAATTTTCAAAATATTCAAAAATTTCCAAAAATTTCAAAATTTTAAAAAATTTTAAAAAATTTTCAAAAATTTCAAAAACGTTAAAAATTCTTCCAAATTTTCAAAAACATTTTAAAAATTTGTCGAACTTCCAAAAATTCTGAAAATTTCCTAACATTTTGTAATTTCCTAAAAAATTTCAGTGATTTCGAATTCTCCCGCTGGCAGCACCGATAGGCTCGAGGCTACACGTCAGTGACAATGGGTTGCATCTGCAGGCTCGCCGGTCCAAATTAGCGGTACAATAATTTCAATAATTAAAGGAAATATAAGAATTTGTTAGAGTTATCAAAATTTTTTAAATTTTTAAAAAACTTATCAAAATTTCAAAAACCGCCGAAATTCCAAAAAATATCAAAATTTTCAAAAAATTTAAAAATTTTCAAAAGTTTTCAAACACTTAAAAATTTTCAAAAATTTAAAAAATTTTCAAACATTGCAAAAATTTTCAAAAATTTCAAAAACGTTAAAAATTATTCCAAATTTTGAAAAAATTTTAAAAATTTGTCGAAATTCCAAAAATTCTGAAAATTTCCCAACATTTTGTAAATTCCTAAAAAATTTCAATGAATTCCTATACTCCCCCTGGCAGCACCGATAGGCTCGAGGCTACACTTGTCAGCCACGGCATCCTCTGGGTTTCATCAAAGGCTCGCCGCCACTAGCACTACAATAATTTCAAAAATTAAAGGAAATTTAAGAATTACTTAGAATTATAAAAATCTTTTAAATTTTTAAAAATTCGTCAAAATTTTCAAAATCGTCGAAATGCAAAAAATTTCAAAATTTTCAAAAATTTTCAAAATTTTCAAAAAATTTCAAAAATTTCAAAAACGTTAAAAATTCTTCCAAATTTTCAAAGAATTTAAAATTTTGTCGAAATTTAAAAATTCCGAAAATTTCCTAACATGAAAATTCCTCAAGAATTTCAATGATTTCGAATTCTCCCCCTGGCACCGATAGTCTCGAGGCTACACTTCAGCCACGGCATCCCCTGGGTTGCATCTGCAGGCACGCCGGTACCAACTAGCACTACACTAAGTTCAAAAATCAAAGGAAATTTAAGAATTTTTTAGACTTATCAAAATTTTTTACATTTTTTAAAATTTCTTCAAAATTTTCAAAAATCGACGAAATTGCAAAAAATTTCAAAATTTTCAAAAATTTCAAAAACGTTAAAAATTCTTCCAAATTTTTTAAAAAAATTAAATTTATCGAAATTCCAAAATTTCTGAAAATTTCCTTTTACTAAATTCCTCAAAAATTTCAATTATTTCCTATACTCCCACTGGCAGCACCGATAGGTTCCAGGCTACACATCTGTCAACCACGGCATCCTTTGGTTTGCATCTGCAGGCTCGCTGGTCCAAACTAGCAGTACAATAATTGAAGGAAATTTAAGAATTTGTTAGAGTTATCAAAATTTTTTAAATTTTAAAAAATTTGTCAAAATTTTCAAAAAAACCGAAATTACAAAAAAAAAATTTCGAAATCAAAAATTTTCAAAATTTTCAAAAATTTTCAAAAACTTCAAAATTTTAAAAAATTTCAAAAATTTTCAAAAAATCCAAAATTTTCAAAAATTTTCAAAATTTAAAAAATTTCAAAAATTTTCAACTTCCAAAATTTTTAAAATTTTTAAAAAATTTTTTGAAATTTTAAAAAATTTTCAAAATTTTAAAAAATTTTCAAAAACTTCAAAATTTTCAAAAATATCAAATATTTTCAAAAATTTCAAAATTTTCAAAAATTTTCAAAAATTTAAAAAATTTAAAAAAATCCGCGAAATTCCAAAAAATTTCAAAATTTTAAAAACTTTCAAAATTTTAAAGTTTCAAAATTTTGAAAAATTTTCAAATATTTAAAAAATTCCAATAATTTTCAAAAATCGTCGAAATTCCAAAAAATTTCAAACTAAGAAATTTTCAAAAATTTCAAAATTTTAAAATTTTTCAAAAATTTCAAAAACGTTAAAAATTCTTCCAAATTTTCAAAAAATTTGAAAAATTTGTCGAAATTCCAAAAATTCTGGAAATTTCCTGACATTTTGTTAAGTCCTCAAAAATTTCAATGATTTCGAATACTCTTGGCAACACCGATAGGCTCGAGGCGACACGTCAGCCACTGAATCGTCTGGGTTGCATCTGCAGGGTCGCCGCTACCAACTAGAAGTACAATACGTTAAAAAATTAAAGGAAATTTAAGAATTTGTTGGAATTATTAATATTTTTCTAATTTTAAAAAATGTGTTAATATTTTCAAAAATCGTCGAAATTCCAGAAAATTTCAAAATTTTCAAAAATTTTCAAAAACTTCAAAATTTTCAAATATTTCAAAAATTTAAAAAAATCCGAAATTTTTAAAAAATTTTCAAAATTTCAAAAATTTCAAAAATTTTCGAAAAAATCCAATATTTTAAAAAATTTTCAAAATTTTAAAAAATTTTCAAAAATTTAAAAATTTTCAAAAATATTCAAGAACCGTCGAAATTCCAAAAAATTTCAAAATTTTCAAAAATTTTAAAATTTTCAAAAATTTTCAAAAATTTCAAAAATTTCAAAAATTTTCGAAAAAATCCAATGTTTTAAAAAATTTTCAAAATTTTAAAAAATTTTCAAAACTTCAAAAATTTTCAAAAACTTCAAAATTTTCAAAAATATTCAAGAACCGTCGAAATTCAAAAAAATATCAAAATTTTCAAAAATTTTAAAATTTTCAAAAATTTTCAAAAATTTCAAAAACGTTAAAAATTCTTCCAAATTTTCAAAAAAATTAAAAAATTTGTCGAAATTCAAAAATTCTGAAAATTTACTAAATTTTCTGAATTCCTCAAAAATTTCAGTTATTTCCTATTCTCCCCCTGGCAGCACCGATATTCTCCAGGCTACACATCTGTCAAGCACGGAATCCTCTAAGGTTGCATCTGCAGGCTCGCCGCTACAAAGTAGCAGTACAATAAGTTCAATAATGAAAGGAAATTTAAGAATTTGTGAGAGTTATCAAAATTTTTTAAATTTAAAAATATTTGTCAAAATTTTCAAAAATCGACGAAATCGCAAAAAATTTCAAAATTTTTCCTAATTTTTTCTAAATTCCTGAAAAATTTCAATTTTCTATACTCCCCCTGGCAGCACCGATATGCTCCAGGCTACACATCTCTCAACTACGGCATCCTCTGGGTTGCATCTGCAGGTTCGCCGCTCCAAACTAGCAGTACCATAAGTTCAATAATTAAAGGAAATTTAAGAATTTGTTAGAGTTATCAAAATTTTTTAAATTTTAAAAAAATTTGTCAAAATTTTCAAAAACCGTCGAAATTCCAATAAATTTCAAAATTTTCAAAAATTTTCAAAATTTTCAAAACTTAAAAATTTTCAAAAATTTCAAAAGTTTTCAAAAACCGTCCAAATCAAAAAAAATTTGAAAATTCTCAAAAATTTTCAATAAATTTCAAAATTTTGAAAAATTTTAAAAAATTTAAAAGATTTTAAAAATTTTCAAAAGTCCTCCAAATTCCAAAAAATTTCAAAACTTTCAAAAATTTCAAAAACCTTAAAAATTCTTCCAAATATTCAAAAAATTTTAAAAATTTGTCGAAATTCCAAAAATTCTCAAAATTTCCTAACCTTTTGTAATTTCCTAACAAATTTCAATGATTTCGAATTCTCCCGCTGGCAGCACCGATAGGCTCTACGCTACACATGTCAGCCACGGCTTCCTCTGGGTTGCATCTGCAGGATCGCCGCAACCAACAAGCTCTACAATAAGTAAAAAAATTAAAAGAAATTTAAGAATTTGTTAGAATTATAAAATTTTTAAAATTTTTTAAAATTCGTCAAAACTTTCAAATATCGTCGAAATTCCAAAAAACTTCAGAATTTTGAAAAAAATCCAAAATTTTCAAAAATTTTAAAAAACTTCAAAAATTCATCAAATTCCAAAAAATTTCAAAATTTTGAAAAATTTTCAATATATTCAAACATTTCCAAAAATTTCAAAATTTAAAAAAATTTTAAAAAACTTTCAAAAATTTCAAAAACGTTAAAAATTCTTCCAAATTTTCAAAAACATTTTAAAAATTTGTCGAACTTCCAAAAATTCTGAAAATTTCCTAACATTTTGTAATTTCCTAAAAAATTTCAGTGATTTCGAATTCTCCCGCTGGCAGCACCGATAGGCTCGAGGCTACACGTCAGTGACAATGGGTTGCATCTGCAGGCTCGCCGGTCCAAATTAGCGGTAGAATAATTTCAATAATTAAAGGAAATATAAGAATTTGTTAGAGTTATCAAAGTTTTTTAAATTTTTAAAAAACTTATCAAAATTTTCAAAAACCGCCGAAATTCCAAAAAATATCAAAATTTTCAAAAAATTTAAAAATTTTCAAAAGTTTTCAAACACTTAAAAATTTTCAAAAATTTAAAAAATTTTCAAAAATTTAAAAAATTTTCAAAAATTGCAAAAATTTTCAAAAATTTCAAAAACGTTAAAAATTATTCCAAATTTTGAAAAAATTTTAAAAATTTGTCGAAATTCCAAAAATTCTGAAAATTTCCTAACATTTTGTAAATTCCTAAAAAATTTCAATGAATTCCTATACTCCCCCTGGCAGCACCGATAGGCTCGAGGCTACACGTGTGAGCCACGGCATCCTCTGAGTTTCATCAAAGGCTCGCCGCCACTAGCACTACAATAATTTCAAAAATTAAAGGAAATTTAAGAATTACTTAGAATTATTAAAATCTTTTAAATTTTAAAAAATTCGTCAAAATTTTCAAAATCGTCGAAATGCAAAATATTTCAAAATTTTCAAAAATTTTCAAAATTTTCAAAAAATTTCAAAAATTTCAAAAACGTTAAAAATTCTTCCAAATTTTCAAAGAATTTAGAATTTTGTCGAAATTAAAAAATTCCGAAAATTTCCTAACATGAAAATTCCTCAAGAATTTCAATGATTTCGAATTCTCCCCCTGGCACCGATAGTCTCGAGGCTACACTTCAGCCACGGCATCCCCTGGGTTGCATCTGCAGGCACGCCGGTACCAACTAGCACTACACTAAGTTCAAAAATCAAAGGAAATTTAAGAATTTTTTAGACTTATCAAAATTTTTTACATTTTTTAAAATTTCTTCAAAATTTTCAAAAATCGACGAAATTGCAAAAAATTTCAAAATTTTCAAAAATTTCAAAAACGTTAAAAATTCTTCCAAATTTTTTAAAAAAATTAAAAAATTTATCGAAATTTCAAAATTTCTGAAAATTTCCTAACTTTTACTAAATTCCTCAAAAATTTCAATTATTTCCTATACTCCCACTGCCAGCACCGATAGGTTCCAGGCTACACATCTGTCAACCACGGCATCCTCTGGGTTGCATCTGCAGGCTCGCTGGTCCAAACTAGCAGTACAATAATTGAAGGAAATTTAAGAATTTGTTAGAGTTATCAAAATTTTTTAAATTTTAAGAAATTCGTCAAAATTTTCAAAAACCGTCGAAATCCCAAAAATTTCAACATTTTCAAAAAAATTCTAAATTTTCAAAAATCTTCAAAAACTTCAAAATTTTAAAAAATTTCAAAAATTTAAAAAAAATCCAAAATTTTCAAAAATTTCAAAAATTTTCAAAATTCGTCGAAATTACAAAAAAATTTGAAAATTTTCAAAAATTACAAAATTTTCAAAAATTTTCAAAATTTTCAAAAATTTTCAAAAATTTCAAAAACGTTAAAAATTCTTGCAAATGTTCAAAAAACTTTTACAATTAGTCGAAATTCCAAGAATTCTGAAAATTTCCTAACATTTTCTAAATTCCTCAAAAATTTTAATTATTTCCAATACTCCCCCTGGCAGCTCCGATAGGCTCGAGGCTACACATGTCAGCCACTGTATCGTCTGGGTTGCATCTGCAGGGTCGGCGCTCCCAACTAATAGGAAAATACGTTCCAAAATTGAAGGAAATTTAAGAATTTGTTACAATTATAAACATTTTTTAACTTTTTAAAAATTTGTCAAAATTTAAAAAAATCGTCGAAATTCCAAAAAATTTCAAAATTTTCAAAAATTTTCAAAAGCTTCAAAATTTTCAAAAATTTAAAAAACTTTCAAAATATCCAATATTTTCAAAAATTTTCAAAATTTTCAAATATTTTCAAAATTTTCAAATATTTTCAAAAAATCCAAAATTTTCAAAAATTTTCAAAAACTTCAAAATTTTCGAAAATTTCAAAAATTTTCAAAAAATCAAAAATTAAAAAAAAAATTCAAAAATTTCAAAACTTTTCAAAAAAATCAAAAATTTTAAAAATTTTCAAAAACTTCAAAATTTTCAAAAATTTCAAAAATTTTTAAAAAATCCAAAATTTTCAAAAATTTTCAAAATTTAAAAAATTTCAAAAATTTTCAACTTCCAAAATTTTTAAAATTTTTAAAAAAATTTTCGAAATTTTAAAAAATTTTCAAAATTTAAAAAAATTTTCAAATACTTCAAAATTATCAAAAATTACAAAAATTTTTAAAAAATCCAAAATTTTCAAAAATTTTAAAAAATTTCAAAAATTTCAAAAATTTTCAAAAAAATCAAAAATTTTCAAAAATTTCAAAATTTTCAAGAACTTCAACAATTCCAAAAATATCAAAAATTTTCAAAAATTTCAAAAATTTAAAAATTTCAAAAACGTTAAAAATTCTTCCAAATGTTAAAAAAAATTAAAGAATTAGTCGAAATTCCAAAAATTCTGAAAATTTCATAACATTTTCGAAATTCCACAAAAATTTCAATTATTTCCAATATTTTCCTGGCAGCACCGATAGGCTAGTGGCTACATGTCAGCTACGGCATCCTCTGGGTCGCATCTACAGGCTCGCCGCTACCTACTAGCACTACAATAAGTTAAACAAAATTAAAGGAAATTTAAGAATTTCTTAGTGTTATCAAAAAATTTAAAAATTTTCAAAAATTTTCAACAACTTCAAAATTTTCAAAAATTTCAAAAGTTTACAAAAAACCCAAATTTTTCAAACATTTTCAAAAATTTCAAAAAATTCAAAAATTTTCAAAAAAATCCAAAATTTTAAAAAATTTTCAAAATATTCAAAAATTTTCAAAAACTTAAAAATTTTCAAAAATTCAAAAATTTTTAAATTTTCAAAAAAAATCCAAAATTTTTAAAAATTTAAAAAAATACAAAAATTTTCAAAAAAATCCAAAATTTTTAAAATTTTCAAAAATTTCAAAATTTTCAAAACTTTTCAAAAATTTCAAAACATTTCAACTTTTTTTAAATTTTTAAAAATTTGTCACTATTTTCAAAAATCGTCGAAATTCCAAAAAATTTCAAAATTTTTCACAAATTTTCAAAAACTCAAAATTTTAAAAAATTTCAAGAGTTTTCAAAATTTCCAAGATTTTCAAAAATTTAAAAAATTTTCAAAAATCGTCGAAATTCCAAAAGATTTCAAAGTAAGAAATTTTCAAAACTTCAAAATTTTCAAAAATTTCAAAATCGTTAATAATTCTTCCAAATTTTCAAAAAATTGAAAAATTTGTCGAAATTCCAAAAATTCTGAAAATTTCCTAACATTTTGTAAATTCCTCAAATATTTCAATGTTTTCGAATACTGGCAACACCGATAGGCTCGAGGCTACACATGTCAGTCACGGCATTCTGCGTTGCATCTGCATCCTCGCCTGCACCAACTAGCACTACAATAAGATCAAAATTTAAAGGAAATTTTAAATATTTGTTAGAATTATCAAAATCTTTTAAATTTTTAAAAATTGGTCAAAATTTTCAAAAATCTTCGAAATCCCAAAAAATTTCCTAATTTTCAATAATTTTCAAAAAAATTTAAAAATTTTCAAAAAAATTCAAAATTTTAAAAAATTTTAAAAATTTTCAAAAATCGTCGAAATTCCAAAAAATTTCAAAATTTTCAAAAAGTTAAAATTTTCTTCCAAATTTAAAAAAAAAAATTAAAAATTTTCGAAATTCAAAAAGTTCTGAAAATTTCCTAACTTTTTTAAATTCCTCAAAAATTTCAATTATTTCCTATACTCCCACTGCAACACCGATATTCTCCAGGCTACACATCTGTCAACCACGGCATCCTCTGGGTTGCATCAGCAGGCTCGACGCTCGAAACTAGCATAAAATAAGTTCAATAATTAAAGGAAATTCAAGAATTTGCTAGTTATCAAAAATTTTTGAATTTTAAAAAAATTTGTCAAAAGTTTCATAAAACTGTCGAAATTACAAAAAACTTCAAAATTATCAAAAATTTTCAAAATTTTCAAAAATTTTCAAAATTTTCAAAACTTAAAAATTTTCAAAAATTTCAAAAGTTTTCAAAAACCGTCCAAATCAAAAAAAATTTGAAAATTCTCAAAAATTTTCAATAAATTTCAAAATTTTGAAAAATTTTAAAAAATTGAAAAGATTTTAAAAATTTTCAAAAGTCCTCCAAATTCCAAAAAATTTCAAAACTTTCAAAAATTTCAAAAACCTTAAAAATTCTTCCAAATATTCAAAAAATTTTAAAAATTTGTCGAAATTCCAAAAATTCTCAAAATTTCCTAACCTTTTGTAATTTCCTAACAAATTTCAATGATTTCGAATTCTCCCGCTGGCAGCACCGATAGGCTCTACGCTACACATGTCAGCCACGGCTTCCTCTGGGTTGCATCTGCAGGATCGCCGCAACCAACAAGCTCTACAATAAGTAAAAAAATTAAAAGAAATTTAAGAATTTGTTAGAATTCTAAAATTTTTAAAATTTTTTAAAATTCGTCAAAACTTTCAAATATCGTCGAAATTCCAAAAAACTTCAGAATTTTGAAAAAAATCCAAAATTTTCAAAAATTTTAAAAAACTTCAAAAATTCATCAAATTCCAAAAAATTTCAAAATTTTGAAAAATTTTCAATATATTCAAACATTTCCAAAAATTTCAAAATTTAAAAAAATTTTAAAAAACTTTCAAAAATTTCAAAAACGTTAAAAATTCTTCCAAATTTTCAAAAACATTTTAAAAATTTGTCGAACTTCCAAAAATTCTGAAAATTTCCTAACATTTTGTAATTTCCTAAAAAATTTCAGTGATTTCGAATTCTCCCGCTGGCAGCACCGATAGGCTCGAGGCTACACGTCAGTGACAATGGGTTGCATCTGCAGGCTCGCCGGTCCAAATTAGCGGTAGAATAATTTCAATAATTAAAGGAAATATAAGAATTTGTTAGAGTTATCAAAGTTTTTTAAATTTTTAAAAAACTTATCAAAATTTTCAAAAACCGCCGAAATTCCAAAAAATATCAAAATTTTCAAAAAATTTAAAAATTTTCAAAAGTTTTCAAACACTTAAAAATTTTCAAAAATTTAAAAAATTTTCAAAAATTTAAAAAATTTTCAAAAATTGCAAAAATTTTCAAAAATTTCAAAAACGTTAAAAATTATTCCAAATTTTGAAAAAATTTTAAAAATTTGTCGAAATTCCAAAAATTCTGAAAATTTCCTAACATTTTGTAAATTCCTAAAAAATTTCAATGAATTCCTATACTCCCCCTGGCAGCACCGATAGGCTCGAGGCTACACGTGTGAGCCACGGCATCCTCTGAGTTTCATCAAAGGCTCGCCGCCACTAGCACTACAATAATTTCAAAAATTAAAGGAAATTTAAGAATTACTTAGAATTATTAAAATCTTTTAAATTTTAAAAAATTCGTCAAAATTTTCAAAATCGTCGAAATGCAAAATATTTCAAAATTTTCAAAAATTTTCAAAATTTTCAAAAAATTTCAAAAATTTCAAAAACGTTAAAAATTCTTCCAAATTTTCAAAGAATTTAGAATTTTGTCGAAATTAAAAAATTCCGAAAATTTCCTAACATGAAAATTCCTCAAGAATTTCAATGATTTCGAATTCTCCCCCTGGCACCGATAGTCTCGAGGCTACACTTCAGCCACGGCATCCCCTGGGTTGCATCTGCAGGCACGCCGGTACCAACTAGCACTACACTAAGTTCAAAAATCAAAGGAAATTTAAGAATTTTTTAGACTTATCAAAATTTTTTACATTTTTTAAAATTTCTTCAAAATTTTCAAAAATCGACGAAATTGCAAAAAATTTCAAAATTTTCAAAAATTTCAAAAACGTTAAAAATTCTTCCAAATTTTTTAAAAAAATTAAAAAATTTATCGAAATTTCAAAATTTCTGAAAATTTCCTAACTTTTACTAAATTCCTCAAAAATTTCAATTATTTCCTATACTCCCACTGCCAGCACCGATAGGTTCCAGGCTACACATCTGTCAACCACGGCATCCTCTGGGTTGCATCTGCAGGCTCGCTGGTCCAAACTAGCAGTACAATAATTGAAGGAAATTTAAGAATTTGTTAGAGTTATCAAAATTTTTTAAATTTTAAGAAATTCGTCAAAATTTTCAAAAACCGTCGAAATCCCAAAAATTTCAACATTTTCAAAAAAATTCTAAATTTTCAAAAATCTTCAAAAACTTCAAAATTTTAAAAAATTTCAAAAATTTAAAAAAAATCCAAAATTTTCAAAAATTTCAAAAATTTTCAAAATTCGTCGAAATTACAAAAAAATTTGAAAATTTTCAAAAATTACAAAATTTTCAAAAATTTTCAAAATTTTCAAAAATTTTCAAAAATTTCAAAAACGTTAAAAATTCTTGCAAATGTTCAAAAAACTTTTACAATTAGTCGAAATTCCAAGAATTCTGAAAATTTCCTAACATTTTCTAAATTCCTCAAAAATTTTAATTATTTCCAATACTCCCCCTGGCAGCTCCGATAGGCTCGAGGCTACACATGTCAGCCACTGTATCGTCTGGGTTGCATCTGCAGGGTCGGCGCTCCCAACTAATAGGAAAATACGTTCCAAAATTGAAGGAAATTTAAGAATTTGTTACAATTATAAACATTTTTTAACTTTTTAAAAATTTGTCAAAATTTAAAAAAATCGTCGAAATTCCAAAAAATTTCAAAATTTTCAAAAATTTTCAAAAGCTTCAAAATTTTCAAAAATTTAAAAAACTTTCAAAATATCCAATATTTTCAAAAATTTTCAAAATTTTCAAATATTTTCAAAATTTTCAAATATTTTCAAAAAATCCAAAATTTTCAAAAATTTTCAAAAACTTCAAAATTTTCGAAAATTTCAAAAATTTTCAAAAAATCAAAAATTAAAAAAAAAATTCAAAAATTTCAAAACTTTTCAAAAAAATCAAAAATTTTAAAAATTTTCAAAAACTTCAAAATTTTCAAAAATTTCAAAAATTTTTAAAAAATCCAAAATTTTCAAAAATTTTCAAAATTTAAAAAATTTCAAAAATTTTCAACTTCCAAAATTTTTAAAATTTTTAAAAAAATTTTCGAAATTTTAAAAAATTTTCAAAATTTAAAAAAATTTTCAAATACTTCAAAATTATCAAAAATTACAAAAATTTTTAAAAAATCCAAAATTTTCAAAAATTTTAAAAAATTTCAAAAATTTCAAAAATTTTCAAAAAAATCAAAAATTTTCAAAAATTTCAAAATTTTCAAGAACTTCAACAATTCCAAAAATATCAAAAATTTTCAAAAATTTCAAAAATTTAAAAATTTCAAAAACGTTAAAAATTCTTCCAAATGTTAAAAAAAATTAAAGAATTAGTCGAAATTCCAAAAATTCTGAAAATTTCATAACATTTTCGAAATTCCACAAAAATTTCAATTATTTCCAATATTTTCCTGGCAGCACCGATAGGCTAGTGGCTACATGTCAGCTACGGCATCCTCTGGGTCGCATCTACAGGCTCGCCGCTACCTACTAGCACTACAATAAGTTAAACAAAATTAAAGGAAATTTAAGAATTTCTTAGTGTTATCAAAAAATTTAAAAATTTTCAAAAATTTTCAACAACTTCAAAATTTTCAAAAATTTCAAAAGTTTACAAAAAACCCAAATTTTTCAAACATTTTCAAAAATTTCAAAAAATTCAAAAATTTTCAAAAAAATCCAAAATTTTAAAAAATTTTCAAAATATTCAAAAATTTTCAAAAACTTAAAAATTTTCAAAAATTCAAAAATTTTTAAATTTTCAAAAAAAATCCAAAATTTTTAAAAATTTAAAAAAATACAAAAATTTTCAAAAAAATCCAAAATTTTTAAAATTTTCAAAAATTTCAAAATTTTCAAAACTTTTCAAAAATTTCAAAACATTTCAACTTTTTTTAAATTTTTAAAAATTTGTCACTATTTTCAAAAATCGTCGAAATTCCAAAAAATTTCAAAATTTTTCACAAATTTTCAAAAACTCAAAATTTTAAAAAATTTCAAGAGTTTTCAAAATTTCCAAGATTTTCAAAAATTTAAAAAATTTTCAAAAATCGTCGAAATTCCAAAAGATTTCAAAGTAAGAAATTTTCAAAACTTCAAAATTTTCAAAAATTTCAAAATCGTTAATAATTCTTCCAAATTTTCAAAAAATTGAAAAATTTGTCGAAATTCCAAAAATTCTGAAAATTTCCTAACATTTTGTAAATTCCTCAAATATTTCAATGTTTTCGAATACTGGCAACACCGATAGGCTCGAGGCTACACATGTCAGTCACGGCATTCTGCGTTGCATCTGCATCCTCGCCTGCACCAACTAGCACTACAATAAGATCAAAATTTAAAGGAAATTTTAAATATTTGTTAGAATTATCAAAATCTTTTAAATTTTTAAAAATTGGTCAAAATTTTCAAAAATCTTCGAAATCCCAAAAAATTTCCTAATTTTCAATAATTTTCAAAAAAATTTAAAAATTTTCAAAAAAATTCAAAATTTTAAAAAATTTTAAAAATTTTCAAAAATCGTCGAAATTCCAAAAAATTTCAAAATTTTCAAAAAGTTAAAATTTTCTTCCAAATTTAAAAAAAAAAATTAAAAATTTTCGAAATTCAAAAAGTTCTGAAAATTTCCTAACTTTTTTAAATTCCTCAAAAATTTCAATTATTTCCTATACTCCCACTGCAACACCGATATTCTCCAGGCTACACATCTGTCAACCACGGCATCCTCTGGGTTGCATCAGCAGGCTCGACGCTCGAAACTAGCATAAAATAAGTTCAATAATTAAAGGAAATTCAAGAATTTGCTAGTTATCAAAAATTTTTGAATTTTAAAAAAATTTGTCAAAAGTTTCATAAAACTGTCGAAATTACAAAAAACTTCAAAATTATCAAAAATTTTCAAAATTTTCAAAAATTTTTAAAATTTTCAAAAATTTTTAAAAACTTCAAATTTTTCAAAAATTTCAAAAATTTAAAAAAAAATCAAAATTTTGAAAAATTTTAAAAAATTTAAGAAAATTTAAAAAATTTCCAAAAACAGTCCAAATTTAAAAAATTTCAAAATTTTCAAAAATTTAAAAAATTTAAAAAATTTTCAAAAATCGTCCAAATTCCAAAAAATTTCAAAATTTTCAAAAATTTTCAAAAATTTCAAAATTTTCAAAATTTTCAAAAATTTCAAAAATGTTCAAAAATTTCAAAAACGTTAAAAATTCTTCCAAATGTTCAAAAACCTTTAAAAAATTGTCGAAATTCCAAAAATTCTGAAAATTTCCCAACATTTTGTACATTCCTCAAAAATTTCTATGATTTCCAGTACTAGCAGCACCGATGGCCTCGAGGCCACACATGTCAGGCACGGCATCCTCTAGGTTGCATATGCAGGCTCGCCACTACCACTAACACTGCAATAAGTTCAAAAATTAAAGGAAATTTAAGAATTCGTTAGAATTATCAAAATGTATTAAATTTTTTAAAATTCGTCAAAATTTTCAAAAATCGTCGTAATTCCAAAAAATTTAAAAATTTTTAAAAATTTTCAAAAACTTCAAAATTTGCAAAAATTTCAAAAGTTTTCAAAAAATCCAAAATTTTCAATAATTTTCAAAAATTTCAAAAATTTCAAAAAAATTAAAAAAAATCCATGATTTTCCAAAATTTTCAAAATTTTCTAAAACTTCAAAAATTTTAAAAATTAAAAAAAAAATCCAAAATTTTCAAAAATTTTCATAATTTTAAATAATTTTCAAAATCTTCAAAATTTTCAAAAATTTCAAAAAAATGAAAAATTTTCAAAAGTTTAAAAAAATTACAAAAATTTTCACAAAAATCCAAAATTTAAAAAAATTTTTGTAAATTTCAAAATTTTCAAATATTTTAAAAAATTTGAAAATTTTCAAAAATTTTTAAAAATTTCAAAATTTTCAAAAATTTTAAAAAATTTCAAAATTTTCAAAAATTTTCAAATAATTCAAAAACATTAAAAATTCTTCCAAATTTTCAAAAAAAACTTAAAAATTTCTCGAAATTCCAACAATTCTGAAAATTTCCTAACATTTTATAAATTCCTCAAAAATTTCCATTATTTCCAATACTTTCCCTGGCAGCACCGATAGGTTCCAGGCTACACATGTCAGCCACGGCATCCTGTAGGTTGCATCTGCAGGGTCGCCGCTACCAACTTGCAGTACAATACGTTAAAAAATTAAAGCAAATTTAAGAATTTGTTAGAATTATCAACTTTTTTTAAATTTTTTAAAATTTGTCAGTATTTTAAAAAATCGTCGAAATTCCAAAAAATTTCAAAATTTTTCACAAATTTTCAAAAACTCAAAATTTTCAAAAATTTCAAGAATTTTCAAAAATTCCAAAATTTTCAAAAGTTTTTAAAAATTTAAAAAATTTTCAAAAATCGTCGAAATTCCAAAAAATTTCAAACTAAGAAATTTTCAAAAATTTTCAAAAACGTTAAAAATTCTTCCAAATTTTCAAAAAAAATTAAAGAATTAGTCGAAATTCCAAAAATTCTGAAAATTTCATAACATTTTCGAAATTCCACAAAAATTTCAATGATTTCCAATATTTTCCTGGCAGCACCGGTAAGCTCGAGGCTACACATGTCAGCCACTGAAACGTCTGGGTTGCATCTGTAGGGTCTACGCTATCATCTAGCAGTACAAACGTTAAAAATTAAAGGAAATTTAAGAATTTGTTAGAATTATCAACATTTTTTAAACTTTTAGAAACCTGTCAATATTTTCAAAAATCGTCGAATTTCCAAAAAATTTCAAAAATTCCAATAATTTTGAAAAATCGTCGAAATTCCAAAAAATTTCTAAATTTTAAAATATTTTCAAAAATTTAAGAAACGTTAAGAATTCTTCCAAATTTTCAAAAAATTTTAAAAATTTGTCGAATTTCCAAAAATTCTGAAAATTTCCTAACTTTTTCTAAATTCTTCAAAAATTACAATTATTTCCTATACTCCCCCCTGGCAGCACCGATATTCTCCAGGCTACACATCTGTCAACCACGGCATCCACTATGTTGCATCTGCAGGCTCGCCGCTACAAACTAGCAGTATAATAAGTTCAATAATTAAATGAAATTTAAGAATTTGTTGGTTGTCAAAATTTTTTAATTTTAACTAATTTGTCAAAATTTTCAAAAATCGTCGAAATTCCAAAAAATTTCAAAAATTTTCCTAACTTTTTCTAAATTCCTCAAAAATTTCAACTAATTCCTATACTCCACCTGGCAGCACCGATAGGCTCCATTCTACACTTCTGTCAACCAAGCCATCCACTTGGTTGCATCTGCATGCTCGCTGCTCCAAACTAGCATACAATAAGTTCAAAATGGGAATTTAAGAATTTGTTAGTTATCAAAAATTTTTAAATATTAAAAAAACATGTCAAAATTTTCAAAAACCGTCGAAATTCCAAAAAATTTCAAAATTATCAAAAATTTTCAAAATTTTAAAAAATTTTCAAAAACTTCAAAATTTTAAAAAATATCAAATATTTTCAAAAATTTCAAAATTTTCAAAAATTTTCAAAAATTTAAAAAAATCGTCGAAATTCCAAAAAATTTCAAAATTTTAAAAAATTTCAAAATTTTAAAAAGTTTCAAAATTTTGAAAAATTTTCAAATATTTAAAAAATTCCAATAATTTTCAAAAATCGTCGAAATTCCAAAAAATTTCAAAGAAATTTTCAAAAATTTCAAAATTTTAAAATTTTTCAAAAATTTCAAAAACGTTAAAAATTCTTCCAAATTTTCAAAAAATTTGAAAAATTTGTCGAAATTCCAAAAATTCTGGAAATTTCCTGACATTTTGTTAAGTCCTCAAAAATTTCAATGATTTCGAATACTCTTGGCAGCACCGATAGGCTCGAGGCGACACGTCAGCCACTGAATCGTCTGGGTTGCATCTGCAGGGTCGCCGCTACCAACTAGAAGTACAATACGTTAAAAAATTAAAGGAAATTTAAGAATTTGTTGGAATTATTAATATTTTTTTAATTTTAAAAAATGTGTTAATATTTTCAAAAATCGTCGAAATTCCAGAAAATTTCAAAATTTTCAAAAATTTTTAAAAACTTCAAAATTTTCAAATTTTTCAAAAATTTAAAAAAAATCCGAAATTTTTAAAAAATTTTCAAAATTTCAAAAATTTCAAAAATTTTCGAAAAAATCCAATATTTTAAAAAATTTTCAAAATTTTAAAAAATTTTCAAAACTTCAAAAATTTTCAAAAACTTCAAAATTTTCAAAAATTTAAAAACTTTCAAAAATATTCAAGAACCGTCGAAATTCCAAAAAATATCAAAATTTTCAAAATTTTCAAAAATTTTCAAAAATTTCAAAAACGTTAAAAATTCTTCCAAATTTTCAAAAAAATTAAAAAATTTGTCGAAATTCAAAAATTCTGAAAATTTACTAAATTTTCTGAATTCCTCAAAAATTTCAGTTATTTCCTATTCTCCCCCTGGCAGCACCGATATTCTCCAGGCTACACATCTGTCAAGCACGGAATCCTCTAAGGTTGCATCTGCAGGCTCGCCGCTACAAACTAGCAGTACAATAAGTTCAATAATTAAAGGAAATTTAAGAATTTGTGAGAGTTATCAAAATTTTTTAAATTTAAAAGTATTTGTCAAAATTTTCAAAAATCGACGAAATCGCAAAAAATTTAAAAATTTTTCCTAATTTTTTCTAAATTCCTGAAAAATTTCAATTTTCTATACTCCCCCTGGCAGCACCGATATGCTCCAGGCTACACATCTCTCAACCACGGCATCCTCTGGGTTGCATCTGCAGGTTCGCCGCTCCAAACTAGCAGTACCATAAGTTCAATAATTAAAGGAAATTTAAGAATTTGTTAGAGTTGTCAAAATTTTTTAAATTTTAAAAAATTTGTCAAAATTTTCAAAAACCGTCGAAATTCCAATCAATTTCAAAATTTTCAAAAATTTTCAAAATTTTCAAAACTTTCAAAAGTTTTCAAAAACCGTCCAAATCAAAAAAAAATTTGAAAATTCTCAAAAATTTTCAATAAATTTCAAAATTTTGAAAAATTTTCAAAAATTTAAAAGATTTTAAAAATTTTCAAAAGTCCTCCAAATTCCAAAAAAAATTTCAAAAACTTTCAAAAATTTCAAAAACCTTAAAAATTCTTCCAAATATTCAAAAAATTTTAAAAATTTGTCGAAATTCCAAAAATTCTCAAAATTTCCTAACCTTTTGTAATTTCCTAACAAATTTCAATGATTTCGAATTCTCCCGCTGGCAGCACCGATAGGCTCTACGCTACACATGTCAGCCACGGCTTCCTCTGGGTTGCATCTGCAGGATCGCCGCAACCAACAAGCTCTACAATAAGTAAAAAAATTAAAAGAAATTTAAGAATTTGTTAGAATTATCAAAATTTTTAAAATTTTTTAAAATTCGTCAAAACTTTCAAATATCGTCGAAATTCCAAAAAACTTCAGAATTTTGAAAAAATCCAAAATTTTCAAAAATTTTAAAAAACTTCAAAAATTCATCAAATTCCAAATAATTTCAAAATTTTGAAATTTGAAAAATTTTCAAAATATTCAAAAATTTCCAAAAATTTCAAAATTTTAAAAAATTTTAAAAAATTTTCAAAAATTTCAAAAACGTTAAAAATTCTTCCAAATTTTCAAAAACATTTTAAAAATTTGTCGAACTTCCAAAAATTCTGAAAATTTCCTAACATTTTGTAATTTCCTAAAAAATTTCAGTGATTTCGAATTCTCCCGCTGGCAGCACCGATAGGCTCGAGGCTACACGTCAGTGACAATGGGTTGCATCTGCAGGCTCGCCGGTCCAAATTAGCGGTACAATAATTTCAATAATTAAAGGAAATATAAGAATTTGTTAGAGTTATCAAAATTTTTTAAATTTTTAAAAAACTTATCAAAATTTCAAAAACCGCCGAAATTCCAAAAAATATCAAAATTTTCAAAAAATTTAAAAATTTTCAAAAGTTTTCAAACACTTAAAAATTTTCAAAAATTTAAAAAATTTTCAAACATTGCAAAAATTTTCAAAAATTTCAAAAACGTTAAAAATTATTCCAAATTTTGAAAAAATTTTAAAAATTTGTCGAAATTCCAAAAATTCTGAAAATTTCCCAACATTTTGTAAATTCCTAAAAAATTTCAATGAATTCCTATACTCCCCCTGGCAGCACCGATAGGCTCGAGGCTACACTTGTCAGCCACGGCATCCTCTGGGTTTCATCAAAGGCTCGCCGCCACTAGCACTACAATAATTTCAAAAATTAAAGGAAATTTAAGAATTACTTAGAATTATAAAAATCTTTTAAATTTTTAAAAATTCGTCAAAATTTTCAAAATCGTCGAAATGCAAAAAATTTCAAAATTTTCAAAAATTTTCAAAATTTTCAAAAAATTTCAAAAATTTCAAAAACGTTAAAAATTCTTCCAAATTTTCAAAGAATTTAAAATTTTGTCGAAATTTAAAAATTCCGAAAATTTCCTAACATGAAAATTCCTCAAGAATTTCAATGATTTCGAATTCTCCCCCTGGCACCGATAGTCTCGAGGCTACACTTCAGCCACGGCATCCCCTGGGTTGCATCTGCAGGCACGCCGGTACCAACTAGCACTACACTAAGTTCAAAAATCAAAGGAAATTTAAGAATTTTTTAGACTTATCAAAATTTTTTACATTTTTTAAAATTTCTTCAAAATTTTCAAAAATCGACGAAATTGCAAAAAATTTCAAAATTTTCAAAAATTTCAAAAACGTTAAAAATTCTTCCAAATTTTTTAAAAAAATTAAATTTATCGAAATTCCAAAATTTCTGAAAATTTCCTTTTACTAAATTCCTCAAAAATTTCAATTATTTCCTATACTCCCACTGGCAGCACCGATAGGTTCCAGGCTACACATCTGTCAACCACGGCATCCTTTGGTTTGCATCTGCAGGCTCGCTGGTCCAAACTAGCAGTACAATAATTGAAGGAAATTTAAGAATTTGTTAGAGTTATCAAAATTTTTTAAATTTTAAAAAATTTGTCAAAATTTTCAAAAAAACCGAAATTACAAAAAAAAAATTTCGAAATCAAAAATTTTCAAAATTTTCAAAAATTTTCAAAAACTTCAAAATTTTAAAAAATTTCAAAAATTTTCAAAAAATCCAAAATTTTCAAAAATTTTCAAAATTTAAAAAATTTCAAAAATTTTCAACTTCCAAAATTTTTAAAATTTTTAAAAAATTTTTTGAAATTTTAAAAAATTTTCAAAATTTTAAAAAATTTTCAAAAACTTCAAAATTTTCAAAAATATCAAATATTTTCAAAAATTTCAAAATTTTCAAAAATTTTCAAAAATTTAAAAAATTTAAAAAAATCCGCGAAATTCCAAAAAATTTCAAAATTTTAAAAACTTTCAAAATTTTAAAGTTTCAAAATTTTGAAAAATTTTCAAATATTTAAAAAATTCCAATAATTTTCAAAAATCGTCGAAATTCCAAAAAATTTCAAACTAAGAAATTTTCAAAAATTTCAAAATTTTAAAATTTTTCAAAAATTTCAAAAACGTTAAAAATTCTTCCAAATTTTCAAAAAATTTGAAAAATTTGTCGAAATTCCAAAAATTCTGGAAATTTCCTGACATTTTGTTAAGTCCTCAAAAATTTCAATGATTTCGAATACTCTTGGCAACACCGATAGGCTCGAGGCGACACGTCAGCCACTGAATCGTCTGGGTTGCATCTGCAGGGTCGCCGCTACCAACTAGAAGTACAATACGTTAAAAAATTAAAGGAAATTTAAGAATTTGTTGGAATTATTAATATTTTTCTAATTTTAAAAAATGTGTTAATATTTTCAAAAATCGTCGAAATTCCAGAAAATTTCAAAATTTTCAAAAATTTTCAAAAACTTCAAAATTTTCAAATATTTCAAAAATTTAAAAAAATCCGAAATTTTTAAAAAATTTTCAAAATTTCAAAAATTTCAAAAATTTTCGAAAAAATCCAATATTTTAAAAAATTTTCAAAATTTTAAAAAATTTTCAAAAATTTAAAAATTTTCAAAAATATTCAAGAACCGTCGAAATTCCAAAAAATTTCAAAATTTTCAAAAATTTTAAAATTTTCAAAAATTTTCAAAAATTTCAAAAATTTCAAAAATTTTCGAAAAAATCCAATGTTTTAAAAAATTTTCAAAATTTTAAAAAATTTTCAAAACTTCAAAAATTTTCAAAAACTTCAAAATTTTCAAAAATATTCAAGAACCGTCGAAATTCAAAAAAATATCAAAATTTTCAAAAATTTTAAAATTTTCAAAAATTTTCAAAAATTTCAAAAACGTTAAAAATTCTTCCAAATTTTCAAAAAAATTAAAAAATTTGTCGAAATTCAAAAATTCTGAAAATTTACTAAATTTTCTGAATTCCTCAAAAATTTCAGTTATTTCCTATTCTCCCCCTGGCAGCACCGATATTCTCCAGGCTACACATCTGTCAAGCACGGAATCCTCTAAGGTTGCATCTGCAGGCTCGCCGCTACAAAGTAGCAGTACAATAAGTTCAATAATGAAAGGAAATTTAAGAATTTGTGAGAGTTATCAAAATTTTTTAAATTTAAAAATATTTGTCAAAATTTTCAAAAATCGACGAAATCGCAAAAAATTTCAAAATTTTTCCTAATTTTTTCTAAATTCCTGAAAAATTTCAATTTTCTATACTCCCCCTGGCAGCACCGATATGCTCCAGGCTACACATCTCTCAACTACGGCATCCTCTGGGTTGCATCTGCAGGTTCGCCGCTCCAAACTAGCAGTACCATAAGTTCAATAATTAAAGGAAATTTAAGAATTTGTTAGAGTTATCAAAATTTTTTAAATTTTAAAAAAATTTGTCAAAATTTTCAAAAACCGTCGAAATTCCAATAAATTTCAAAATTTTCAAAAATTTTCAAAATTTTCAAAACTTAAAAATTTTCAAAAATTTCAAAAGTTTTCAAAAACCGTCCAAATCAAAAAAAATTTGAAAATTCTCAAAAATTTTCAATAAATTTCAAAATTTTGAAAAATTTTAAAAAATTTAAAAGATTTTAAAAATTTTCAAAAGTCCTCCAAATTCCAAAAAATTTCAAAACTTTCAAAAATTTCAAAAACCTTAAAAATTCTTCCAAATATTCAAAAAATTTTAAAAATTTGTCGAAATTCCAAAAATTCTCAAAATTTCCTAACCTTTTGTAATTTCCTAACAAATTTCAATGATTTCGAATTCTCCCGCTGGCAGCACCGATAGGCTCTACGCTACACATGTCAGCCACGGCTTCCTCTGGGTTGCATCTGCAGGATCGCCGCAACCAACAAGCTCTACAATAAGTAAAAAAATTAAAAGAAATTTAAGAATTTGTTAGAATTATAAAATTTTTAAAATTTTTTAAAATTCGTCAAAACTTTCAAATATCGTCGAAATTCCAAAAAACTTCAGAATTTTGAAAAAAATCCAAAATTTTCAAAAATTTTAAAAAACTTCAAAAATTCATCAAATTCCAAAAAATTTCAAAATTTTGAAAAATTTTCAATATATTCAAACATTTCCAAAAATTTCAAAATTTAAAAAAATTTTAAAAAACTTTCAAAAATTTCAAAAACGTTAAAAATTCTTCCAAATTTTCAAAAACATTTTAAAAATTTGTCGAACTTCCAAAAATTCTGAAAATTTCCTAACATTTTGTAATTTCCTAAAAAATTTCAGTGATTTCGAATTCTCCCGCTGGCAGCACCGATAGGCTCGAGGCTACACGTCAGTGACAATGGGTTGCATCTGCAGGCTCGCCGGTCCAAATTAGCGGTAGAATAATTTCAATAATTAAAGGAAATATAAGAATTTGTTAGAGTTATCAAAGTTTTTTAAATTTTTAAAAAACTTATCAAAATTTTCAAAAACCGCCGAAATTCCAAAAAATATCAAAATTTTCAAAAAATTTAAAAATTTTCAAAAGTTTTCAAACACTTAAAAATTTTCAAAAATTTAAAAAATTTTCAAAAATTTAAAAAATTTTCAAAAATTGCAAAAATTTTCAAAAATTTCAAAAACGTTAAAAATTATTCCAAATTTTGAAAAAATTTTAAAAATTTGTCGAAATTCCAAAAATTCTGAAAATTTCCTAACATTTTGTAAATTCCTAAAAAATTTCAATGAATTCCTATACTCCCCCTGGCAGCACCGATAGGCTCGAGGCTACACGTGTGAGCCACGGCATCCTCTGAGTTTCATCAAAGGCTCGCCGCCACTAGCACTACAATAATTTCAAAAATTAAAGGAAATTTAAGAATTACTTAGAATTATTAAAATCTTTTAAATTTTAAAAAATTCGTCAAAATTTTCAAAATCGTCGAAATGCAAAATATTTCAAAATTTTCAAAAATTTTCAAAATTTTCAAAAAATTTCAAAAATTTCAAAAACGTTAAAAATTCTTCCAAATTTTCAAAGAATTTAGAATTTTGTCGAAATTAAAAAATTCCGAAAATTTCCTAACATGAAAATTCCTCAAGAATTTCAATGATTTCGAATTCTCCCCCTGGCACCGATAGTCTCGAGGCTACACTTCAGCCACGGCATCCCCTGGGTTGCATCTGCAGGCACGCCGGTACCAACTAGCACTACACTAAGTTCAAAAATCAAAGGAAATTTAAGAATTTTTTAGACTTATCAAAATTTTTTACATTTTTTAAAATTTCTTCAAAATTTTCAAAAATCGACGAAATTGCAAAAAATTTCAAAATTTTCAAAAATTTCAAAAACGTTAAAAATTCTTCCAAATTTTTTAAAAAAATTAAAAAATTTATCGAAATTTCAAAATTTCTGAAAATTTCCTAACTTTTACTAAATTCCTCAAAAATTTCAATTATTTCCTATACTCCCACTGCCAGCACCGATAGGTTCCAGGCTACACATCTGTCAACCACGGCATCCTCTGGGTTGCATCTGCAGGCTCGCTGGTCCAAACTAGCAGTACAATAATTGAAGGAAATTTAAGAATTTGTTAGAGTTATCAAAATTTTTTAAATTTTAAGAAATTCGTCAAAATTTTCAAAAACCGTCGAAATCCCAAAAATTTCAACATTTTCAAAAAAATTCTAAATTTTCAAAAATCTTCAAAAACTTCAAAATTTTAAAAAATTTCAAAAATTTAAAAAAAATCCAAAATTTTCAAAAATTTCAAAAATTTTCAAAATTCGTCGAAATTACAAAAAAATTTGAAAATTTTCAAAAATTACAAAATTTTCAAAAATTTTCAAAATTTTCAAAAATTTTCAAAAATTTCAAAAACGTTAAAAATTCTTGCAAATGTTCAAAAAACTTTTACAATTAGTCGAAATTCCAAGAATTCTGAAAATTTCCTAACATTTTCTAAATTCCTCAAAAATTTTAATTATTTCCAATACTCCCCCTGGCAGCTCCGATAGGCTCGAGGCTACACATGTCAGCCACTGTATCGTCTGGGTTGCATCTGCAGGGTCGGCGCTCCCAACTAATAGGAAAATACGTTCCAAAATTGAAGGAAATTTAAGAATTTGTTACAATTATAAACATTTTTTAACTTTTTAAAAATTTGTCAAAATTTAAAAAAATCGTCGAAATTCCAAAAAATTTCAAAATTTTCAAAAATTTTCAAAAGCTTCAAAATTTTCAAAAATTTAAAAAACTTTCAAAATATCCAATATTTTCAAAAATTTTCAAAATTTTCAAATATTTTCAAAATTTTCAAATATTTTCAAAAAATCCAAAATTTTCAAAAATTTTCAAAAACTTCAAAATTTTCGAAAATTTCAAAAATTTTCAAAAAATCAAAAATTAAAAAAAAAATTCAAAAATTTCAAAACTTTTCAAAAAAATCAAAAATTTTAAAAATTTTCAAAAATTTCAAAATTTTCTAGTATTTTCAAAAATTTAAAAAATTTCAAAAATTTTCAAAAATCGTCGAAATTCCAAAAAATATCAAAATTTACAAAAATTTTCAAAAGTTATCAAAAATTTCAAAAACTTTAAAAATCCTTCCAAATATTCAAAGAAATTAAAAAATTTGTCGACGTTCCGAAAATTCTGAAAATTTCCTAACATTTTCTAAATTCCTCAAAAATTTCAATTATTTCCAATACTCCCCCTGGCACCACCTTTAGGCTGCAAGCTACACATGTCAGCCACGGCATCCTCTAGGTTGCATCTGCAGGCTCGCCTCTCCAAACTAGCAGTACAGCTGTCAAAAGAAAAAGTGGCCGCTCTCCTGGAACAAAGTTCCCTTCGGGTATCTTCGCTATAATTCGGAGACAGGCGATGTTACATGTTGCTGGACCACGTTGCCTGATATCTACAGTTATAATTGAAGTATTCTCTCTGTGATTCGATAGCGAAATGGTAGCGTTCAGGCCTCTTATCCATGAGGTCCTGCGTTCGACTACAACCTCGTGCTTTTTATGTTCTTTTTTGTTATGTTTTTGAGAGAGACAAACTATACATAATGGCTCCTTTCTTTTTTTACGATTATTTTAGTACCTAACATCAGGTTCATTAATATATTATGCCATGACTTTATATTTATGATATTGTGGCTGCAAATGGAAAGAAAAAAGATTTTATTCTCAATAAAAATATCTTTCGTGGCATAAACAAAACAAATTTACTGGCGTCGGCCTTAAAACATTCAAACAATTAAGCGTTCAAAAAACAAAACAAAAAGCCTCAATTCAATATTTAGTCTATCTTCCTCTTATCTCGATCATCTTGCAATCGAGTGGGCATGGAATCGACTAGTCTTTGCAAATAGCGACTGTTCTTAGACACTATATTCCAGGCATTCTGAACATACCCACATACATAAGTGTTCTGTCCATGGGCAGGTCTTTCATTGCAAACCCAGCAATCTCCAATATTTTCTATTTTCTACCTTCCTCTTAGTCTCCGCATATGATCCACATATCCTAATGTCTTCTATTATTCTTTTCAACCAGAGACCCAACCAATTCCTTTTTCTCTTTCTAATCAGTTTCAGCATCATTCTTTCTTCACTCACTTTTTCAAACACAATTTTATTTCTTATTCTGTCCGTCCACTTCACACGCACCGTTCTTCACCACATCCACATTTCAAATGCTTCAATTCGTTTCTCTTCATTTCGTCGTAATGTTCATGTTCCTTCCCCATACAATGCCACACTCCACACAAAGCACTTCACTAGTCTCTTCCTTAGTTCTTTTTCCAGAGGTCCGCAGAATATCTTTCTTCTTCTATTAAAAGCTTCCTTTGTTCATGTTTGCAGTTTTTCTTGGGAAGGATAGGTCTAAATGCGGTAACATCCCGTTGCTTTCCGCACACCACTATCTCTTTCGTATCTTATTAAATTCCAGGGGACCCAAGCATGGAGAAGAGGAGAGTGAATTTGACTAATTGGGCCCTCCAGACTTCACCAAAAGTCACGGCAAGGGTTAAATATTAATTCCATCAGGATGTTTGACCCGATCAGAGACCGGGAAATCTCAATTAGCCTTTGCCCCGCGCATCCTGGACTAGCTTCTACGAATCATCAGAAAATCTTAGAGTGTGATTGGGCCAATTTTTCCGAAAATGTTTCCACACTTTTGCCCTCGTAGCTCAGCGGACGAACGTCGAAATTTAGATGTCAACGTCTCAGGTTCAATTCCTCGTTACTCCTTTTCATTTTATTGTGGTTCAAGATAGTATAATGTAATAATACAAAAAGAAAAACTAATACCAGTATTATGCAACTAGATTTTTCCAAACCTAATATTAAATTTATGTTATTTATATCGCTAAAGAACGATTACAATATAAATAACTAGAATATTATTCATACAGTATCACTAAAGAACGATAACAGAATATAAATGATAAATATCGGTTTGTTTAATTAATATAAGATATTATATAATACTTATTTAATTATCTAAATAAAATAACCTATTTTACAAAGAAGGATAGTTATTTGTGTTATAATAATTACTTACATAAGATACAGATTATTTATATTGCGAAAGAACAATAACAATGTAAATAACTTGAATATTAGTTTATAATGCTAATGAAGGAAAACAGAATATAAATGATAACTTGAATATTATCTATATCGCTAAAGTACGATAACAATATAAAAAACGTGAATATTATTCATATCGGAATTTCACAGATTTATTACAGATATATTTAAGAAATTGTAGAAGAATAGTAATTAGTAACAGTGTCCTATTTATTCTTCTTGGAGCCAAATTTGTAACTTTTAAAAGTGTGGTTACTATGTTGAAGTGTATGTGTTGTAACGGATGCTTGATTTGTTATGTATGTGAGTCAGTTATGTGATGCTGGATGTCGTCGCAATGTCGTAATTATAGTTTGATTGTGTTTGTATGACTATTGTGTATTAATTTATGATGTATGGTACGGAAGGCTGCATATTTGTGTTATAGAAGTGTTACGTATGTGTTTTGTTAATGTTTTTGTATGTTTCAAATTGATACCTGATATTTATTTTGCAATCGCAATGCCTAATTTACGGTTTGTTTATGTTTTATTTACAACGCGTAAGCTAATTTAATTTTCTTTTCTATTTCTCTTTATGCTTATCTTTTTTGTGTATGAAACTATAGCCCTAACATACATATGTAAAATAGGGCTAACCACCATTGGAGATACAATAATAAAAATTGTTATTCATATTGTTATAAAACGATAACAGAATACAAATGATGACTTGAATTTTATAATTTGAATAGCATTTACATCCCTAAAGAACGATTAAAAAATAAAATGAAAACTTGAAGAAGGCCAGAACCCACAACCTTTGAATCACTAAACAAGCACTCTACCGCTGGCCTACGAGGCGCAGATATGGAACACTTTCATGGTTCGGGAACTGCTTGTACAAGCACATGCATCGTGTAACATCGCCGCGACCCGAAGTGGACTTTGAAAATATTCGCTGTTCACAAGTGCGGCCACTTTTTTTTTTTGACAGCTGTACATATTCAATAATTAAAGGAAATTTAAGAATTTGTTAGAGTTATCAAAATCTGCAGGCTCGCCGCTACCAGCACTAGAATAATTTCAAAAATGAAAGGAAATTTAAGAATTTCCTAGATTATTAAAATCTTTTAAAGTTTTAAAAGTTTGTCAAGATTTTCAAAAATCGTCGAAATACCAAAAATTTTCATAATTTTCAAAAATCTTCAAAATTTATATAAAATTTTAAAAACTTCAAAATTTTCAAAAATTTTCAAAAAATTCAAAATTCTCAAAAATTTAAAAAATTAAAAAAAATTTCAAAAATCGTCCAAAATCCAAAAAAATTTCAAAATTTTCAAAAATTATCAAAAATTTCAAAATTTTGAAAAATTTTCGAAAATTTAAAAAATTTCAAAAATTTTCAAAAATCGTCCAAATTCCAAAAAATTTCAAAATTTTGAAAAATTTTCAAAAATTTCAACATTTTAAAAATTTTCAAAAATTTCAAAAACGTTAAAAATTCTTCCAAATTTTCCAAGAATTTCAAAAAATTTGTCGAAATTCCAAAAATTCTGAAAATTTCCTAACATTTTCTAAATTTTTCAAAAATTTCAATTATTTCGAATACTCCCCCTGGCAGCACCGATAGGCTCGAGGCTACACATTGTCAGCCACTGAATCGTCTGGGTTGCGTCCTCAGGGTCGCCGCTACCAACTAGCAGTACAGTACGTTCAAAAATTAAAGGAAATTTAAGAATTTGTTAGAATTATGAACATTTTTTAAATTTTAAAAAATCCGTCAAAATTTAAAAAATCGTCGAAATTCCGAAAAATTTCAAAATTTTCAAAAATTTTCAAAAACTTCAAAATTTTCAGATATTACAAAATTTTTCAAAAAATCCAAAATTTTCAAAAATATTAAAAATTTCAAAAATTTTCAAAAACTTCAAGACTATTCAAAAATTTCAACAATTTTCAAAAATTTCAACAATTTTCAAAAATTTTCAAAAATCGTCGAAATTGCAAAAAATTTCAAAATTTTCAAAAATAAAAAAAATTTCAAAAATTTTCAAAAATCGTGAAATTCCAAAAAATTTCAAAATTTTCAATAATATTCAAAAATTTCATAAACGTTAAAAATTCTTCCAGATTTTCAAAGAATTTTAAAAATTTGTCGAAATTCAAAAATTCCGAAAATTTCCTAACATTTTGTAAATTCCTAAAAAAATTCAATGATTTCCAATACTCCCCCTGGCAGCACCGATAGGCTCGAGGCTACACATGTCAGCCACGGCATCCACTGGGTTTCATCTGCAGGCTCGCAGCTACTAGCACTACAATAATTTAAAAAATTAAAGGAAATTTAAGAATTTCCTAGAATTATTGAAATCTTTGAAATTTTTAAAAATTCGTCAACATTTTCAAAATCGTCGAAATCCCAAGAAATTTCAAAATTTTTAAAAATTTTCAAAAATTTCAAAAACCTTAAAAATTCTTCCAAAATTTCAAAGAATTTTAAAAATTTGTCGAAATTCCAAAAATTCTGAAAATTTCCTAACATTTTCTAAATTCCTCAAAAATTTCAATTATTTCCAATACTCCCCCTGGCACCACCGTTAGGCTGCAAGCTACACATGTCAGCCACGGCATCCTCTAGGTTGCATCTGCAGGCTCGCCTCTCCAAACAAGCAGTACATATTCAATAATTAAAGGAAATTTAAGAATTTGTTAGAGTTATCAAAATCTGCAGGCTCGCCGCTACTAGCACTAGAATAATTTCAAAAATTAAAGGAAATTTAAGAATTTCCTAGATTATTAAAATCTTTTAAATTTTTAAAAATTTGTCAAAATTTTCAAAAATCGTCGAAATGCCAAAAAATTTCAAAATTTTCCAAAATCTTCAAAATTTTTATAAAATATGAAAAACTTCAAAATTGTCAAAAATTTTCAAAACATTCAAAATTTAAAAAATTTTCAAAAATCGTCCAAAATCCAAAAAATTTCAAAATTTTCAAAAATTTCAAAAATTTTCAAAAATCGTCCAAATTCCAAAAAATTTCAAAATTTTGAAAAATTTAAAAAAATTTCAACATTTTAAAATTTTTCAAAAATTTGAAAAACGTTAAAATTCTTCCAAATTTTGCAAAAAATTTTCAAAATTTGTCGATATTCCAAAAATTCTGAAAATTTCCTAACATTTTCTAAATTTTTCAAAAATTTCAATTATTTCGAATACTCCCCCTGGCAGCACCGATAGGCTCGAGGCTACACATTGTCAGCCACTGAATCGTCTGGGTTGCGTCCTCAGGATCGCCGCTACCTAGCAGTACAGTACGTTCAAAAATTAAAGGAAATTTAAGAATTTGTTAGAATTATGAACATTTTTTAAATTTTAAAAAATTTGTCAAAATTTAAAAAAATCGTCGAAATTCCGAAAAATTTCAAAATTTTCAAAAATTTTCAAAAACTTCAAAATTTTCAGATATTTCAAAATTTTTCAAAAAATCCAAAATTTTCAAAAATATTAAAAAATTTCAAAAATTTTCAAAAAAATTCAAAATTTTCAAAAATTTTCAAAATTTTCAAAAATATTCAAAATATTCAAAATTTTTCAAAATTTTCAAAAACTTCAAAATTTTCAAAAATTCCAAAAATTTTCATAAAATCCAAAATTATCAAAAATTTTCAAAAATTTGAAAAATTTTCAAAAAAATCGAAAATTTTCAAAAATCGTCGAAATTCCAAAAAATATCAATATTTCCAAAAATTTTCAAAAATTTCAAGAATCTAAAAAAAACCCGAAATTTTCAAAAATTTAAAAAACTTAAAAAATTTTCAAAAAGTGTCGAAATTCCAAAAAATTTAAAAATTTTCAAAAACTTCAAATATTTTCAAAAATCGTCCGAATTCCAAAATATTTCAAAATTTTGAAAAATTTTCTAAAATTTCAAAATGTTCAAACATTTTAAATATATTTCAAAATTTTAAAAAATTTTCAAAAATTTCAAAAACATTAAAAATTCTTCCAAATTTTCAAAAAAATTTTAATACTTGTCGAAATTCCAAAAATTCTGAAAATTTGCCAACATTTTTGTAAATCCCTAAAAAATATTTTCCTGGCAGCACCGATAGGCTAGTGGTTACATGTCAGCCACGGCATCCCCTGGGTCGCATCTGCAGGCTCGACGCTACCTACTAGCACTAGAATAAGTTAAACAAAATTAAAGGAAATTTAAGAATTTCTTAGTGTTATCAAAAAAATTCAAAATTTTCAAAAATTTTCAAAAAATCCAAAATTTTCAAAAGTGTTCAAAATTTCAAGAATTTTCAAAAATATCAAAAATTTAAAAAAGTTTAAAAAATTTCAAAAATTTTCAAAAATTTCAAAATTTTCAAAAATTTTCAAAATTTTTAAAAATTTTCAAAAACTTCAAAATTTTCAAAAAAATTAAAAATTTTTCAAAAAAATCCAAAATTTTCAGATTTAAAAAATTTAAAAAATTTTCAAAAATCGTCGAAATTCCAAAAAATTTCAAAATTTTCAGAAATTTTCAAAATTTTCAAAAATTTTCAAAAATTTAAAAAATTTAAAAAATTTTCAAAAACCCGTCCGAATTCCAAAAAATTTCAAAATTTTCAAAAATTTTCAAAAATTTCAAAATTTTGAAAAATTTTCATAAACATCAAAATTTTCAAAAATTTCAAAATTATCAAAAATTTTCAAATATTTCAAAATTTTAAAAAAATCTTCAAAAATTTCAAAAACGTTAAAAAATATTCCAAATGTTCAAAAAAAATTTAGAAATTAGTCGAAATTCCAAAAATTCTAAAAATTTCCTAACATTTTGCTAAATTCCTAAAAAATTTCAATGACTTCCAATACTGCCCCTGGCAGCACCGGTTGGCTCGAGGCTACACATCTGTCAGCCACTGAATCGTCCGGGTTGCGTCTGCAGGGTCGCCGCTACCAACTACAAGTACAAACGTTCAAAAATTAAAGGAAATTTAAAAATTTGTTAGAATTATCAACATTTTTCAAATTTTAAAAATTTGTCAATATTTGCAAAAATCGTCGAAATTCGAAGAAATTTCAAAATTTTTGAAAAATTTTCAAAAGCTCAAAAATTTAAAAAATTTTCAAACAATCCAAAATTTTCAAAAATTTAAAATATTTTCAAAAATCGTCAAAATTCCAAAAAATTTCAAAATTTTCAAAAATTTACAAAAATTTAAAAAATTCCAATAATTTTGAAAAATCGTCGAAATTCCAAAAATTTTCAAAATTTTAAAAAATATTTAAAAATTTCAAAAACGTTAAAAAATCTTCCAAATGTTCACAAAATTTTAAAACTTAGTCGAAATTACAAAACTTCTGAAAATTTCCTAACATTTTGCTAAATTCCTCAAAAATTTCAATGATTTCCAATACTGCCCCTGGCAGCACCGGTATGCTCGAGGCTACACATCTGTCAGCCCCTGAATCGTCTGGGTTGCATCATCAGGGTCGCCGCTACCAACTAGCAGTACAAACGTTCAAAAATTAAAGGAAATTTAAGAATTTGTTAGAATTATCAACATTTTTTAAATTTCTAAAAATTTGTCAATATTTTCAAAAATCGTCGAAATTGCAAAAAGTTTCAAAATTTTTAAAAAATTTTCAAAAACTCAAAATTTTCAAAAACTTCATAAATTTTCAAAGAAATCAAAATTTTCAAAAATTTTAAAAATATTCCAAAATCGTCGAATTTCCAAAAAATTTCAAAATTTTCAAAAATTTCAAAATTTTGAAAAAATGTTCAAAAATTTCAAAAATTCCAATAATTTTGAAAAGTCGTCGAAATTCCAAAAAATTCTAAATTATAAAAATTTTTAAAAAATTTAAAAAACTTTAAAAATTCTTCCAAATTTTCAAAAAAATTTTAAAAATTTGTCGAAATTCCAAAAATTCTGGAAATTTCCTAACTTTTTCTAAATTCCTCAAAAATTACAATTATCCTATACCCCCCTGGCAGCACCGATATTCTCCAGGCTACACATCTGTCAACCACGGCATCCTCTATGTTGCATCTGCAGGCTCGCTGCTACAAACTAGCAGTTTAAGTTCAATAATTAAAGGAAATTTGAGAATTTGTTAGAGTTATCAAAATTCTTTAAATTTTAAATAATTTGTCAAAATTTTCAAAAATCGTCGAAATTCCAAAAAATTTCATAATTTTTCCTAACTTTTTCTAAATTCCTCAGAAATTTCAACTATTTCCTATACTCCACATGGCAGCACCAATAGGCTCCATGCTACACATGTCAACCACGCCATCCACTTGGTTGCATCTGCAGGCTCGCCGCTCCAAACTAGCACCGTAAAGTGGGGTGACTTTGAACGCTGAGGTGACTTTGAACAGTAATGTAGCGCCTTTCTATATTAAATGCTGTACCCAATTGCGAAAAAACTGAACTAATTTATTGACAATTTAAACAGTTTTTTCGCAATTGGATACAGCATTTAATTTAGAAAAGCGCTACATTACCGTTCAAAGTCACCTCAGCGTTCAAAGTCACCCCACTTTACGGCATACAATAAGTTCAATAATTAAATGGAATTTAGGAATTTGTTAGTTATCAAAAATTTTTAAATATTAAAAAAACATGTCAAAATTTTCAAAAACCGTCGAAATTCCAAAAAATTTCAAAAATTTTCAAAATTTTCAAAAACTTAAAATTTTTTAAAAATTTCAAAAATTTTCAAAATATCCAAAATTTTCAAATTTTTTAAAATTTAAAAAATTTTCAAAAATTGTCCAAATTCGAAAAAATTCAAAATTTTGAAAAACTTTCAAAAATTTTCAAAATATATCAAACATTTTCAAAAACTACAATATTTTCAAAAATTTCAAAAATTAAAAAAAATCCGAAATTTTCAAAAATTTAAAAAATTAAAAAATTTTCAAAAATCGTCGAAATTCCAAAAAATTTAAAATTTTCAAAATTTTAAAAAATTTTCAAAAACTTCAAATATTTTCAAAAATCGTATAAATTCCAAAATATTTAAAAATTTTTTAGAAATTTTCAAAAATTTCAAAATGTTCAATAATTTTCAAAAATTTCAAAATTTTAAAAAATTTTCAAAAATTTCAAAATTTTAAAAAATTTTCAAAAATTTCAAAAACATTAAAAATTCTTCCAAATTTTCAAAAAATTTTAAATATTTGTCGAAATTACAAAAATTCTGAAAATTTGCCAAGGTTTTAGTAAATTCCTCAAAAATTTCAATATTTTCCTGGCAGCACCGATAGGCTAGTGGCTACATGTCAGCCACGGCATCCTCTGGGTCGCATCTGCAGGCTCGCCGCTACCTACTAGCACTAGAATAAGTTAAACAAAATTAAAGGAAATTTAAGAATTTCTTAGTGTTATCAAAAAATTTCAAAATTTTCAAAAATTTTCAAAAACTTCAAAAATTTAAAAAAAATCCAAAATTTTCAAAAATTTTCAAAATTTCAAGAATTTTAAAAAAAATTAAAAATTTAAAAGTTTAAAAAATTTCAAAATTTTCAAAAATTTTCAAAAAATCCAAAATTTTCAAAATTTTAAAAAATTTAAAAAATTTTCAAAAATCGTCGAAATTCCAAAAAAATTTCAAAATTTTCAGAAATTTTCAAAATTTTCAAAAATTTTCAAAAATTTAAAAAATTTTCAAAAATCCGTCCGAATTCCAAAAAATTTCAAAATTTTCAAAAATTTTCAAAAATTTCAAAATTTTGAAAAATTTGAATAAATATCAAAATTTTCAAAAATTCTCAAATATTTCAAAATTTTAAAAAATCTTCAAAAATTTCAAAAACGTTAAAAAATATTCCAAATGTTCAAAACAAATTTAGAAATTAGTCGAAATTCCAAAAATTCTGAAAATTTCCTAACATTTTGCTAAATTCCTAAAAAATTTCAATGATTTCCAATACTGCCCCTGGCAGCACCGGTTGGCTCGAGGCTACACATCTGTCAGCCACTGAATCGTCTGGGTTGCATCTGCAGAGTCGCCGCTACCAACTACCAGTACAAACGTTCAAAAATTAAAGGAAATTTAAGAATTTGTTAGAATTATGAACATTTTTCAAATTTTAAAAAATTTGTCAATATTTTCAAAAATCGTCGAAATTCCAAGAAATTTCAAAATTTTTAAAAAATTTTCAAAAGCTCAAAATTTTCAAACATTTCAAAAATTTTCAAAAATTTAAAAAATTCCAATAATTTTGAAAAATCGTCGAAATTCCAAAAATTTTCAAAATTTTAAGAAAATATTTAAAAATTTCAAAAACGTTAAAAAACCTTCCAAATGTTCAAAAAATTCTAAAAATTAGTCGAAATTACAAAAATTCTGAAAATTTCCTAACATTTTGCTAAATTCCTCAAAAATTTCAATGATTTCCAATACTGCCCTTGGCAGCACCGGTATGCTCGAGACTACACATCTGTCAGCCACTGAATCGTCTGGGTTGCATCTTCAGTGTCGCCGCTACCAACTAGCAGTACAAACGTTAAAAAATTAAAGGAAATTTAAGAATATTTTAGAATTATCAACTTTTTTAAATTTCTAAAAATTTGTCAATATTTTCAAAAATCGTCGAAATTCCAAAAAATTTCAAAATTTTTAAAAATTTTCAAAAATTCAAAATTTTCAAAAACCATAAATTTTCAAAGAAATCAAAATTTTCAAAAATTTTAAAAATATTCCAAAATCGTCGAATTTCCAAAAAATTTCAAAATTTTCAAAAATTTTCAAAAATTTCAAAATTTTGAAAAAATGTTCAAAAATTTAAAAAATATCAATAATTTTAAAAAATCGTCGAAATTCCAAAAAATTCTAAATTTTAAAAAATTTTCAAAAATTTAAAAAACGTTAAAAATTCTTCCTAATTTTCAAAAAATTTAAAAAATTTGTCGAAATTCCAAAAATTCTTAAAATTCACTAAATTTTCTAAATTCCTCAAAAATTTCAATTATTTCCTATTCTCCCCCTGGCAGTACTGATATTCTCAAGGCTACACATCTGTCAAGCACAGCATCCTCTTACGGTTGCATCTGCAGGCTCGCCGCTACAAACTAGCAGTACAATAAGTTCAATAATTAAAGGAAATTTAAGAATTTGTTAGTTATCAAAATTTTTACATTTTAAAAAATTTGTCAAAATTTTCAAAAATCGTCGAAACTCCAAAAAATTTCAAAATTTTTCCTAACTTTTTCTAAATTCCTAAAAAATTTCAACTACTTCCTATACTCCATCCAGCAGCACCGATAGGCTCCAGGCTACACATGTCAACCACAGCATCCTCTGGGTTGCATCTGCAGGCTCGACGCTCGAAACTAGCATAAAATAAGTTCAATAATTAAAGGAAATTCAAGAATTTGTTAGTTATCAAAAACTTTTGAATTTTAAACAATTTGTCAAAATTTTTATAAAACCGTCGAAATTCCAAAAAATTTGAAAATTATCAAAAAGTTTCAAAATTTTCAAAAATTTTCAAAAACTTCAAATTTTTCAAAAATTTCAAAAATTTAAAAAAATCTAAAATTTTCAAAAAATTTCAAAAATTTAAAAAAATTTAAAAAATTTCCAAAAACAGTCCAAATTCCAAAAAATTTCAAAATTTTCAAAAATTTTCAAAAATTTCTAAATTTTCAAAATTTTTCAAAATTTTCAATAATTTCAAAAAACTTAAAAATTTTCAAAAATTTCAAAAAATCCAAAATTTTCAAAAATTTAAAAAATTTAAAAAATTTAAAAATTTAGAAAATTTAAAAAATCGTCGAAATTCCAAAAAATTAAAAAATTTTCAAAAACTTCAAAATTTTAAAAAATTCCAATATTTTCAAAAACTTCAAAATTTTCAAAATTTTCAAAAAATTAAAAAATTTTCAAATTTTAATAAATTTGAAAAATTTTCAAAAAAATTAAAAAATTTTCAAAAATATTCAAAATTTAAAAAAATTTAAAAAAAATTCAAAATTTTCAAAAACATCAAAATTTTCAAAAAATTAAAAAATTTTCAAAAAATCCAAAATTTTCAAAAATTTTCAAAAATTTAAAAAACGTTAAAAATTCTTCCACATTTTCAAAAAAAAAAATAAAAAATTTGTCGAAATTTCAAAAATTCTGAAAATTTACTAACTTTTTCTAAATTCCTAAAAAAGTACAATTATTTCCAATACTCCCCCTGGTAGCACCGATAGGCTCGAGGCGACACATTTCAGCCTCTGAATCGTCTGGGTTGCATCTTCAGGGTCGCCGCTACCAACTAGCAGTACAATACGTTACACAATGGATATTTAAGAATGTGTTAGAGTTATTAAAATTTTTTAAATTTTGAAAAATTTGTAAATATTTTCAAAAATCGTCGAAATTCCGAAAAAAAATTTCAAAATTTTCAAATATTTCAAAATTTTAAAAAATTTACAAAATTTCAAAAATTTAAAAAATTTTCAAAAAATCCAAAATTTTCAAAAATTTTCAAAATTTTAAAAAATTTTCAAAAACTTCAAAATTTTCAAAACTTAAAAATTTTTAAAAAATTCAAAAATTTTCAAAAAAATCCAAAATTTTCAAAAATTTAAAAAATTTCAAAAATATTCAAAAAACGTCGAAATTCCAAAATATTTCAAAATTTTCAAAAATTTCAAAATTTTCAAAAATTTCAAAATTTTCAAATATTTCAAAAACGTTAAAAATTCTACCAAATATTCAAAAAAATTAAAAAATTTGTCGAAATTCCAAAAAATTCTGAAAATTTACTAAATTTTCTAAATTCCTAAAAAATTTCAAAGATTTCGAATACTCCCGCTGGCAGCACCGATAGGTTCGAAGCTGCACGTCAGCCACGGCATCCTCTGGGTTGCATCTGCAGGCTCGACGCAACCAACTGGCACTACAATAATTTTAACAATTGAAGGAAATTTAAGAATTTGTTAGAATTATAAAAAATTTTTAAATTTTTAAGAATTCGTCAACATTTTCAAAAATCGTCGAAATCCCAAAAAATTTCAAAATTTTCAAAAATTTTCAAAATTTTCAAAAATTTAAAAAAATTTTCAAAAATTTTAAATCATTTCAAAATTTTCAAAAATTTTCAAAATTGTCAAAAATTTCAAAATTTTCAAAAATTTTCAAAATTTTCAAAAATTTTCAAAAATCTCAAAAACGTTAAAAATTCTAAATTTTCAAAGAAATTAAAAAATTTGTCGAAATTCCAAAAAATTTCAAAATTTTTCCTAACTTTATCTGTATTCCTATAAAATTTTTACTATTTCCTATACTCCACCCGATAGGCTCCAGGCTACACATATGTCAACCACGGTATCCTCTGGGTTGCATCTGCAGGCTCGACGCTCGAAACTAGCACAAAATAAGTTCAATAATTAAAGGAAATTCAAGAATTTGTTAGTTATCAAAAATTTTTGAATTTTAAAAAATTTGTCAAAATTTTTATAAAACCGTCGAAATTCCAAAAAATTTCAAAATTATCAAAAAGTTTCAAAATTTTCAAAAATCTTCAAAAACTTCAAATTTTTCAAAAATTTCAAAAATTTAAAAAAATCCAAAATTTTCAAAAATTTTCAAAAATTTAAAAAAATTTAAAAAATTTCCAAAAACAGTCCAAATTCCAAAAAATTTCGAAATTTTCAAAAATTTAAAGAATTTCAAAAATTTTCAAAAATCGTCGAAATTCCAAAAAATTTCAAAATTTTCAAAAATTTACAAATTTTCAAAAATTTAAAAAATTTTCAAAAAATCCAAAATGTTCAAAAATTTTCAAAATTTTAAAAAATTTTCAAAAACTTCAAAATTTTCAAAAACTTCAAAATTTTTAAAAAATTCAAAAATTTTCAAAAAAATCCAAAATTTTCAAAAATTTAAAAAATTTCAAAAATATTCAAAAAACGTCGAAATTCCAAAATATTTCAAAATTTTCAAAATTTTCAAAAATTTCAAAATTTTCAAATATTTCAAAAACGTTAAAAATTCTACCAAATTTTCAAAAAAATTAAAAATTTGTCGAAATTCCAAAAAATTCTGAAAATTTACTAAATTTTCTAAAAAATTTCAATGATTTCGAATACTCCCGCTGGCAGCACCGATAGGTTCGAGGCTGCACGTCAGCCACGGCATCCTCTGGGTTGCATCTGCAGGCTCGACGCAACCAACTGGCACTACAATAATTTTAACAATTGAAGGAAATTTAAGAATTTGTTAGAATTATAAAAAATTTTTAAATTTTTAAAAATTCGTCGAAATTTTCAAAAATCGTCGAAATCCCAAAAAAATTTCAAAATTTTCAAAAATTTTCAAAATTTTCAAAAACTTAAAAAAATTATCAAAAATTTTAAATCATTTCAAAATTTTCAAAAATTTTCAAAATTGTCAAAAATTTCAAAATTTTCAAAAATTTTCAAAAATCTCAAAAACGTTAAAAATTCTTCTAAATTTTCAAAGAAATTAAAAAATTTGTCGAAATTCCAAAAAATTTCAAAATTTTTCCTAACTATATTCCTAAAAAATTTCAACTATTTCCTATACTCCACCCGTCAGCACCGATAGGCTCCAGGCTACACATCTGTCAACCACGGCATCCTCTGGGTTGGATCTGCAGGCTCGGCGCTCGAAACTAGCATAAAATAAGTTCAATAATTAAATGAAATTCAAGAATTTGTTAGTTATCAAAAATTTTTGAATTTTAAAAAAATTGTCAAAATTTTCATAAAACCGTCGATATTCCAAAAAATTTCAAAATGATCAAAAATTTTCAAAATTTTCAAAAATTTTTAAAAACTTCAAATTTTTCAAAAATTTAAAAAATTTAAAAAAAATCCAAAATTTTCAAAAATTTTCAAAAATTTAAAAACTTTCGAAAAACAGTCCAAATTCCAAAAAATTTCAAAATTTTCAAAAATTTTCAAAAATTTAATATCAAATCAGATAAGAATGTTAAATATTTTTACAGTTCGGAATTATTTTACAAATTGTTGTAAAATAATAAACATAAATATAACGTGAAACCACAATGCGTTCGAAATGTCTATTCAGTGCGACATGACAATGACGAAAACTTATGTGTCCTTTTAAAAGGACAGTAGGCATATCCCCATATATTTCGAAATTGTTTCGCTTTTCCAATTTTAGTGGATTTTCCCTGCATAAAATGCTATCTACGTTTGAAAATTATGCTAGGGCAAAATTTCATCTCAAATACAGACATATCACTATAATGCAGCCTACAAATGCTACACAGAATTCGTGTGCACTCAAAATTGGGGTTCTGGCGTCTTGTCAGCCCACTGAGATGTGTGGATATGAAGGGAAAAGTTGAGACAGTGTCGGGTGTAGTTGCTGGGTAGCTGGTCGGCATAGCGTTGGTGCGCTAAGCCAAAGGTCCTGGGATTGATACCCGCCCCAGAACAATTTTTCCTTTGAAATTATTCAAGTCTTCTTCACAGGGAGATATACCTGAAAGCCAGATTTGCATAGCAAGATATGTTTACAAGTGGATTTTTTTATTGGGTTATTTTACGACGCTGTATCAACATCTAGGTTATTTAGCGTCTGAATGAAATGAAGGTGATAATGCCGGTGAAATGAGTCCGAGGTCCAGCACCGAAAGTTACCCAGCATATGCTCGTATTGTGTTGAGGGAAACCCCCGGAAAAAACCTCAACCAGGTAACTTGCCCCGACCGGGATTCGAACCCGGGCCACCTAGTTTCCCAGCCAGACGCGCTGACCGTTACTCCACAGGTGTGGACGTCAAGTGGAGGATTGGTGATATTCTGGAGGGAGATATTGAACGGACATAAGTTTCGTTTAGTATTTTTGGAAGAGGTCTTATTTTCTATCTAAATTGTCATTGTCATAACAATGTAGATTTTATGAAATGAACTGAAACCTGTCTTTCGACATTGCCACAGCAATTGCTTCATTATACTCGTATGTATCGTCACTTCTCTCCCAATATAACCTCCTCCTCGAAACTTCAACACTATTTTCGTCTATTACTTAGTTTTACGTATTAATAGCAATACGGTACTATTCAATGACGAAAGCATTCCAGAGTTAAAACGAATTTAGCCACAATGCATCATGCTTCAGAATAATATTAGTAGTAATAATAAAGAAAATATAATAAAATAACGTAATAATTTGTTAATAATAATAATAATAATAATAATAATAATAATAATAATAATAATAATAATTGTAAATTACAACAATTACATTGTTTCCTTTCATGTAAGCATAGTATACAATTATTCCTCAAAATGTATGCTCATATGCCTCCTGTCATTTTAAAAGGACACCTGTTTCTAGCTCAACCAGTTACAACTAGAATGTTTCGACACCATACAAATACTTCAGTTATATACTGCATTAAATGAGATTTGAAAAATACACAAAAATTGCAAACAAATATTTCAGGCATATATGGGTTAATTCATTCAATCATTCATTTATTCTTTAATTCATTAATTTATTATTTAATTCTTTAATTCATTCAATCATTCTTTATTTAATTAATTAATTCATTCATTATTTAATTCATTAATTCACTCAATCACTAATAAATTCATTAATTTCTATATTTATTCCTTTATTTATTTCTTTGTTTATTTATTTATTTGTTTATTTATTCATCACCATGAACTTCACAGATTAAGGGTCCATTGAGCTTGTTTCTGTCTTTCTCAAGATAAATATTCTTGATCAAACCAGCGCTTCTCAGGTCGTCCTGGATCTCAAATTTAATTATGATAATAAATAATAATTTCCTTGCTGCCTGACATATTTTACGATACTGTCTTCTCGAAAGACATGATTTACAAATGGTAAGAGTCGTATCAAAAACCGAAAACAAATGAAAGATTGTCATTCTTTTGTCTCTAGATGTTCGTGCATGTCGCTAGTTACCATGACGACACTTCGTTTGTCGCACTCAATTTAGTTTCATGATCGCTATTAGCCCGCTGTTCACATCGCATTCCGCAATACGACTGTCGTCTGTTTTAAACTTCAAGGTGGGAACAATGTCTGCCAGACAACGTCGATAGAGTTATATAGTGCCACGAACAATGGAATTTGAAGCAGTTAAAAACAGTGAACTTGAAAGGTAAAGAATTTCAAGTCATGAGTCTGGAATTTGCGTAGTAATTGTGCGGTGATCTCCTTTCAACTATTTGCAAAGCTTTCAGTTTCAGCTTGCAGTCCGCAATTTATAATTCCACAATTAAATCTTCAGCCCAGTCTGTGCCTTTCACTTGTTGCTAGAATTGAGCGCCAGGAATGTCTGACCTGAAATCCTATCCGTTTCAGTGCCTCCAACTCTGTGTTGCAAAAGGAAGCAAAGCAGTGTATTATGATAATAAATTATTGAGAGAATTTTAGTTTTGTCCTTTAAATGTGCAGAAATTTTGGCCGAACAAATATAGGCCCTAACACTTAGTTCTGTAAAGAAATTTTAAAACGTTACGTTTTGTTCGCATCAAATTTCTGCACTTTTAAAGGACAAAACTAAAATTCGTTCAATCATTTATTATCACAATACACTCTTAAATTGACTGAGCATATTGGGAATTAAATCAATGACTTTCCTAAAGCACGCTGTGTAATGTTTCATATAAAACAATTTTTATCTCGAAAGGAAACAAAAACAAGCAATATTGCATTGAACTGTTTTGTGCGAAATACCTCAAAGAATAACCCTCTGACGTTAATGACATTATGTACGGTTCACCCTGTATACACAGGATGATTCACGAGGAGTTACCGCCACTTACGGAGCTTATTTCCGAAGACATTTTGATCAGAAACTGTCATATAAACATGAGTCCTATTCTGAACATTTTCAGAGTTACACTAATTTGAAGTTGTTAGTAAAATGCCTTTATTATTTAGTTTTAAGAGTAAAACAATGTTACAAATAGAGAGTGAATTATTCAGAAGTGTAATTGATTTAATTGGCTAGTGTTCTGAAACTAAAAAATTCCTTAGTTACTTTGTATAGATTTTTTTCTTCTTTTCCCAATTTTAACTAAAAATTAAATTATTTTTACACACTAATCACAAGAATTGTTTCAAATCATACCACTTCTAGCAACTTGATTCTTTACAGTTCAATTTTGCATCCTAATGTACAGTCTTAAATAGTTTACAAGTAACAATTATTGTGATAAATGCGTAAGAAAAATGTAAATTTGTAGTTAAAAATTGAAAGAAATTTCTGTACAAAGCTACTATGGAATTCACAACACGTTTTTAACTTCAAAGTACTAGCGAATTAAAGAAAGTATAGTTCTGAATATTTAATTCGCCATATATTACTCTTAAAACTGAATAAAAAAGGGTATTTTTAACAACTTCAAATTAGTGTAACAATTATTTATATGACAATTTTTGCTCAGAGTGTCTTTGGCAATATGCTCCGTAAGTGGCGGTAACTCGTCATGAATCACCCTGTACATACATCTGCTATGTGTTGTGTAGTTTATGAATTTATGATAACAGAGCAATATACAATGTGTGTTCAGTACAGACTGTGGCTAATTATATACAATTTTATTGCAAAAAGGGAGTAGCTCCATTATTTGTTTGTATTTTACCCTCCTAAATTGCTGAATTCAATAAATGAGCGGGTCATAAAATGAAACTCCTGGATACCTAGAACATACTATGAAAAAGGAATGAAGGTCCGTTAAAAGTTGAATTTTTTTAGAATGCTTTCATCGTTTCCCACAACTTCGTAAAAATGGAGCTGCCTCCTTTTTGCAGGGAGCCCTTCAATCATTATTAAAAGCATAGTGTTCCCTTACATAAAATTATCTTGCGTTTCGTCTGACATTTAGAAGAAAATTACCCCAATCACGAAAATAATTATTAATTGTAGCATTTTGAGAACAGAGTAATATACCTTTTCATTTTGAACAGTTACAATAAAATTCCATAAAATGGAATATAACATCTGCCTCATAATTCAGTTTGTTGAGTTGAACACATGCGCAATACACCTACTGTATGTAATCTGTATCTAGAGTCTTTCATTATAAATCTTCAATCTTCGCCGACCACAATTCTGATTTAATTTACTACTTGAGAAATTGCAGATGTTTTGCAGTATGATGCTATGTTGCAATCATAGCGGTGTTGATAATGTCATTAATAACCCAGCAGTGAACGTTTGGCCGCACACAATATTTCTCGCTAATTCCCCTCGCGCCTTCACATTACAAAACGAGCCGTGCAACAATAGGCAACGATAAAATTAATCAGCCTTCGTCTTTGTAAACAGAGGCCAGCAGACATTGATAATAATTGCTATCGATATGATAGCTAGATACGAGATCGGAAACGTGTTAAAATCTACTGGGGATATTTTATATTTTCACATTACATGTTATGAGGGTCGGCTGAGACCCCCCAGAGATAAGAATATCGTAATTGTCGTGACATACTGTTATTAGGTCTCTTGCGCATATAGGTCATGACACTGAAATGTGACGTAACAATAACAAGCTGTAGGAAGGGAACGTAATATATTACAATACAGTTCATTAATATTTTTACATGGGAAGTTCCTGATTGCGAAACTCGGCAACTTAGGTTCGAATCCAGGGTTGTGCGATCGTTCCGGTCAAACAATGAGTTCAAGAATTGCACACTCTATCTTAAAATATCTCACAATTTATTTTAATATCTTTATTTTTTCAAGCTAATTAGGACTTATAACCAATCAGTGACAGATGTCGCTGGATAAGTTAAATCAGATCTGTAGGACACACAATTGTTAAGGGAAGGCGATGGTAGAGGTAGGCCTATCGTGGAAAGCCAGAGAAATAACAAATGTTTTAAAATACACTTAGATATGACGTTAAAAATATATTAGATACAATTTAATAAGCATTTATGTCCTCCACAGCTGCTGTGACGTCATTTTTAAAGCTTTGCTGCACAGGGTTATTAAATTAAACTAAACCTTGATCACAATTTCCCGTAACTTTAATTTTTTTATTTATTCCATACAAAATTCTCTAACACAGTTTAAACACAAAAATTAAACAGTATATCATCTGTATTTCTTTCTTACGAGTTTAAAAACAATGTATGTGGCATTGAACTTCAACTTCCCTGTTCATGACAAACCAGATGAAGAAGTTGTTGAGAGCAACTCAGCCTTATGTGCACTCCCTGCCGATTACACAGCGTTGCACGATCTCGTAATTAATTAAGTTCAAAACGCACATTTTGTTGAAAACTATTCAAAATACAGCAAAATGCTATTTGACTTTATTTGTTTCCCTTTACTAAAGGAATCATCCACCAGAATTAATGACATTACTTACGGCTCACCCTATACAAAATACTTTCGTTGAAGAGAAGACAAAAGTTCTCATAAAATAACCAAATTCCATATAAGTACCGATTTAAATATTAGTGAAAAAATGCTGTGAAATTGGTTCAGAGCTGTAAAAATGAGGTGAAATGCTCTCATAGTAGGCCTAACGCACTAGAGATTTAATTTAATTTTAATTGGTATTACTTTTAACCGAATGAACAATTCGTCAACAGTCTACCATTTTGTACGTAATATTTTCCGTAATGACTTCTATCTCTCGTTTACTAACCCGCAGTGAAAAATAATCCCTATAATAAATTCTTCGAAGACTTAACAGTAATGCAAATTATGTAAAGTTATAATCATAGCTGAAAAACAACAATAAATACCTACCACTGAACTATCCAGTACATTCATAATTCTACTGAAATGCTAATACAACGCTTACAAATAACAAAACGAAATTCAGAAACAAGTGAATGCACTCACCAAAGGTGCGAGTCTGGCATCACCTGAAACAGAAGAGCAGCGGTTGCAGTTACCAAGGCAACGTAAGAAATAGACAATACAATATAGAATTTTTTTATCTAATGTCACTAGGTTGTCTTATGACATTTCTGGTCTTCTCTCGTGGCAGTGGCTTAAATGTAACTCACATCTGAGGTTGGGGCGCCCCGATGATATGATATGATGATCGTGATTATGTGGCGCCAGGAGGGGTCTTAAATCTAAACTTAACCTAAATTCCAGACCATAGAAGAACAAAGGAATAATTCCCTTTAAGGAAACATTCCTCTGCTCTAACCGGGAATCGAACCCGGGAGCTCATGAACTACAGCTAGAAGCTCTGACCACTGGACCATGAGGCTGGGCTGTAGGAAATTTAATGAATATTGTAAATTTTAATATTTCAACAGATCTCGCAATTTAGGAAAACGGAATTGGATTATGGATGAAAATTTTATTGTTTATTTTTTTAATCAATATATTATTCCGGTTTCCCTGTTTAAAATGGTATATCACATAATATGACTTTACTCAAATTTTACCCATTTTAATTTTTCGATTTTCTGAGTAGAGGTGTCCAAGTATTAATTTTAACCTTCATTCTTATAAAAAAAATGCGAATTTTGGATTTCTTTTATTTTTTTTTTTCAATTAAATCTTTAACTTTTCCTCTTTAAAATGGTATATCACATTTATACTAAAATTATATCAATGTTAACTTTTCGTTTTTCTCGTGAGAAGGCGTGGTATATGTATATACAGTATACCTTATTTTAACGCTCTTTCACTGTATCTTTCAAAATGGCCGAGATATAAAAATTTTAGTGAATTACTGCATGCTGGTATTTCTTTTCTTAATTTGGACCGCAAATATGTTTTTTTAACCAACCTCGAATTTGAATTTTTTGCAGCAATGATATTTTATACATACAATAAATGAAAAACATGCATCAATTAACAAAAGTTAAAAAAGAAAATACCAACCTCTTCACTTAAAGACAAAAGGAAAAAAGGAATGACGAAAGAAAGAAATTACTGAAAGATAGAAACGAACACGCATTTTGTGACAGGGTGTGGAGACGAGCCAGCGTCTGGCGACCAGCTGGTATGTCCACATCGATGAGCGACCTGCCTGTTGGCGTGCACGGGTTGAGCAGAAAAAGAAAATTCTACAGTTTAATAAAATAATAAAATAACTCGTAATGAAATAAATGAATAACTGCTTTAGCAGGCCTAATTGTTATCGTTATTACATTAATGACGTCATAATTTTTATATTTTATTATATAATCAACAAACAATTAGAATTTTGTTTTTATATCACAGATTATAATTTGTTATTAAAGTTTTTATTTTGTATAAATTAATCATTCTGGACTTTCTTTTTCTACTGTTCTTTATTATGATTCAATTTATTACTTAATAGATCGCCGTCTGTCATGGAAACATCACATCAACAACAAACTTAAATTGGCGTACTCAAGACTCGCTAAATTATATCCGGTCCTCAACAAGAAATCATCTCTAAAGCTACCAAATCGCATGCTACTTTACACATCTCTATTACGACCTCTACTGCTTTACGCCTGTCCTGTCTGGGGAGGAGCTGCAATAAGTGAAATTAAACACATCCAGTCATTTCAAAATAAAGTCCTACGAATTTCACTCAATTCTCCTTGGTTTGTCCGTAACACAGAGAAACTGGTATTGACACAATCAAACAGTTTATTCATTCACAAGCTAAGAAGTTCTATGACAACCTAGAAAATGTTCCAGGCGCCATCCACTACACTCCGGAAGGAAGTCCACATTTCCCACCAGAATCAAGAGCCGACTTCCAATGGACCTCATATTATAATAAAAAATTTATCATCACACCAACCTATGTAAATAATTATTTAGTAACAATTATTTTTGTTCATTGAGGAGCCCAATCTAGGTTGCCCTCAATTCAGTGTCATGTATTGCATTATATTTTACTTAGAAATGATCTGTATAGCGCTAAATGCGCTGATCGATCAATAAATTATAAAAAAAAATTATTACTGTTTTGATTCGTGTCTCTGTGCTGGACTTTTATTGGTCAAATAATTAAATAAATATGTAAATAAACTACTAAAATTTCGGAATATGTATGATAAGACTTTCTTGTGTTAAATTTTAACGTACCTTGTTTACATGTTTCGACCTATTTATGGGTCATCTTCAGAACTGGTCGTTAAAATTTAACACAAGAAAGTATTATCATACATATTCCGAAGTGATACAGTGTTAAAAGTTGTGTAATCAAGATGTATACTAAAATTTATTTAAAATCATCCGTCCGCAAGTGAGGTTGACCATTGAGATACGGAATTACAAATATGTAAAAATAAAGGGAAATGAAACGAGTAAAATAATTATTCCATTTGTATATTAAAATAAAAATTTATGTGATGACATATAAATGATAGTGCAGAATTTGAAGACAGGTCTTCAGAATTTTCATCACAATCTTCTGAACCTCATAAAAAGGAATTTTAAAGGATTTAAGGATATTACATATAAATTTTGGTAAACAACCCATCGGTCCAAATAGTAAGTCTGTAACATCCCAGTTATAAACGAACAAACAAACAGATGAGTAAATAAAGAAATAAACAAATAAATAAATACGTAAATAAATAAATAACTAGATAACTAAATAAATATATTATTATTATTATTATTATTATTATTATTATTATTATTATTATTACATGTGTAATTTTCATTTTCTTTCCATTCACGTTCTGTTTGTCTTCTTACCCAGACTCAAACCCATTATAGATTAACACAAAGCTTTACTTACATACCAGTAAACTGTCAGTAACAGTTGACAGTCATTTTACTGGTTATGATTACTTTTCTGTATTTTGAGACATTCTTGGCACATAAATCGTAATTTTTACACTACGAAATCCGCAGGTTTATAACATCTGCAGAATGAAAAAAGATTCCTCAATGTCTGGAAAGTTCCTTGCAATGAAATTCCTACTGTAGGAACAGTACATAAATCAGCATTGTTAAAAATGTTTCGTAGTAAGTACGTATGAAAGTAACCTATTGTTGTAGCTTCAGAAATATGAGAAAACCACGATAACATGAATTTAACAATTGAAGACCTAGCAACAATATAAGTAGATATTGTTTGCAAGATTGAAGATTTATGACGTTGCCATGGACACTAAGTCTCACCATTGAATTGATCGAATTCGCAGCCATGCATGGTGGCATTTTAATGCACATGGACGGACACATTTTGAATTTCTAATATAGAAAAGTTTTTAAACTCTGATATCTTTCATCGGAATACGAAAGCTGACATTGTTCGTGAAAGAGTTACAAGTTCACCTTTAAGGACCTTACGTAAGAACAGAAATTTAAGTTCATGTCGTCTAACATATAAGCTTCGACAATGAATCACATTTTAGCTCATAGCTACTGTATATACTCGGAGTTATCAGGCACAAATCTGAACGAACATAACGATGTAAATTTTCTTTCATTATTTTCGAATTTAGCTGAATCAGTATTTGTAATAGAGTTCCAAGCTACAGATGCACATTCAAGTTTCGATGGCTTTAATAGACTGTATAGTATAGTATTAAAGGCGAAACAAGCGTAGAAACGGAATAAGTTTTGACCATATTATTCCTAACTTTCTTAATGCATGACTAATTTATACTGTATGTAACCAGTGCAGTGTGACTGAGATTACAGTTTGCTGTCCATGAGTATTCTTTACGTCTTTTACGCAATCCGTTCTGTTCATTATAACATTATTCAGACAATGATAATAAAATTTTGGTGAAGAAGTTTTTTCGAAAAGTTAATTAGGCCTACAATAGTTTTGGGGACGTTAATTTTCATACCAGTATCTTCCGGCCATTTTGCGAATGTGTTAATAATAATAATAATAATAATAATAATAATAATAATAATAATAATAATAATTCTCGTATATTTGGGGCTAAGAGGGATGAAGTTACAGGGGAATGGAGAAAGTTACACAACGCAGAGCTGCACGCATTGTATTCTTCACCTGACATAATTAGGAATATGAAATCCAGACGCTTGAGATGGGCAGGGCATGTAACACGTATGGGCGAATCCAGAAATGCATATAGAGTGTTAGTTGGGAGGCCGGCGGGAAAAAGACCTTTGGGGAGGCCGAGACGTAGATGGGAAGATAATATTAAAATGGATTTGAGAGAGGTGGGATATGATGATAGAGACTGGATTAATCTTGTTCAGGATAGGGACCAATGGCGGGCTTATGTGAGGGCGGCAATGAACCTCCAGGTTCCTTAACAGCCAATAAGTAAGTAAGTAAGTAATTAAGTAAGTAATTCTCGTGGCCAGAATATTGTACGAAATAGAAACATAAAAATTAGAGATTTGTCCTTCGAAGGGGTGGAAAAATTCAAATATCTTGCAGCAACAGTAACAAATATAAATGACACGCGAGACGAAATTAAACGCAGAAAAAATATGGGAAATGCCTGTTATTATTCGGTTGAGAAGCTTTTGTCATCTAGCCTGCTGTCAAAAAATCTGAAAGTTAGAATTTATAAAACAGTTATATAACCGGTTGTTCTCTATGGTTGTGAAACTTGGACTCTCACTTTGAGAGACGAACAGAGATTAAGGGTGTTTGAGAAAAAGGTGCTTAGAAAATATTTGGGACTAAGAGGAATGAAGTTACAGGAGAATGGAGGAAGTTACACAACGCAGAACTGCACGCATTGTATTCTTCACCTGACATAATTAGGAACATTAAATCCAGACGTTTGAGATGGGCAGGACATGTAGCACGTATGGGCGAATCCAGAAGAAATGCATATAAAATGTTAGTTGGGTGACCGGAGGGGAAAAAGACCTTTGGGGAGGTCGGGACGTAGATGGGAGGATAATATTAAAATGGATTTGAGGGAGGTGGGATATGATGATAGATTCTAGAGCCATAATACAATCAATAGTATCAAACAAACCAATCAAAAATGAAAAAAATATAAAGAGTTCATTCAATAATAAAAACAAATTCAAAATTTAATTAAAATCATAGTTCTTCAGTGGATTCCTGAACATTGTGGTATAAGCCGTAATGAGAGAAAGGAACTAAAATTGAAGAAAAACAAAACTATAATTTTTCGTATTATTGAATAAAAAGGTTATCAAAAATTAAATTCAAAATAATTTTAATGTCCGAATACCAAATGCTATAGAAAATTTCCACATGAAAAATTTACTAAAATGACCTTATTCAATTTCTGACCTACCACGTAAATCTGCTGAGGCCATGTTCAGGCTCCTTACAGGTCATGATTGTGTGGTTAAACATTTACATAGGATTGGCATTCTGTCTACTCTAAATTGTGTATTGTATTCTCAATAAGAAGAAATGGATATGAATCATTTAACACACTGTGAAGCACTTCAAAGAAATACAAGTCTTACTGGGAAGCAAGAGAGAAAATAACTAGATTGTTAAATCAAGAACATTAGACACGTACCTACAAAATTAATAACAATAATAATAATAATAATAATAATAATAATAATAATAATAATAATAATAATAAAATTGCTCGATGTCGGTTTCTTTTCTTGCACAAGTTAAAGGACTATCATTGGAAATGTCCAATTACAATATGAAATGAAATGTAATAAAATGAAATGAAATAAAGAGGTACGTGGCGTCACAGCAGATGGAAGGCTAAGATCTAACAACCTACTGCTGACCTCTAGTTCAAGTACCTCAGTACGATTGTTCAGCAGTTACACTTGGGTTACGAAACCGGAATTCTCTACTCATTGTAGCTCCCCATATTCATCACGGTGTTAAGTGGGCACCGATCCATTACATCGTTACGTCATTCGGCATTTCTAGTCGAAGGCATGGCGCCTTAGATCACGCGGGTACGAGGAGCGATAAATGAAAGGAAAACAAGCAGAAACAACAATCTCATTAAAGACTTACCTTTTGTACAGCTTCGGATCCAACGCTGCTTCTTTGGCCGCCACTGAACGCAACACGCGTCTATCCTTGTATGACAATTGAATACTATAAGCGCTTTCATGTTTATGCAACGCGAGTGTTAAATCCTTGACACTGCTAAGCGATATAAAATCCAGACAACAATTAAATAAGAAATATTGGTCAAGGTAGAGCATCCAACGGCCACTGAACGAATACTGTATACTTTTACCACTGCCAATGTAGCGCTATAAACCAATTTTCAATACTTTTATCACAACCAGAAGAACTGAGGAAGAGAAGGAAAACTCAAATAAAACCACTTCAAGTTGGGCTGATCACCCACTCGAAGGTTAGAGCGATTCAAAGAAACAATAATAGCCACGGATCGGACGGACTAAATAATAATAATAATAATAATAATAATAATAATAATAATAATAATAATAATAATAACAGTTTACAATCTTTGTAAATTGTAAACTTCGCTTGTAAAATTGTAAACTTCTGTTTCACAATCTTTGTTTGTAATGTTGAACTTTACAAAGGAAGTCAAATCTTTACAAATTAAATTTTGCTCACTTTACAAGTATTCTGTTTCACAATGAAGGGTAATTTTACAAACGTGTAAATTGTACTTGCAAAATTAGCACATTTTCTACAATACCTCTGAGATGTGTAAAGTTTGATATTGCAACAAAGTATGAATAAATGCAATAAAGAAATACTTATTAAATTAATTTTTTAATAACTGGATAATATTAAGAATTAAACTAAAGCAGTTTTGATGTTATTAAGGACTTCTAATGACTCAGACGAAGATATTGAATTTAGACTTAATCAAACGAAGACGTATACCTAAAATTCTCCGGGCAAGAATTAATAACTCGTTCGTATCATTGTATAAATTTAATGAAAGGTTTCGAACGAGTCCCGTTCTATACTTAAGAATACCGCGTAAGTATTTATATACGAAGACTGTATTTAATAAATACTCGCACGTAATAAAGAAGTTCCCTGCACCAAAAATAAATAATTCAATAATGCAATAGCCACACTACTTACGCGGTATTCTAAAGTCGTTTCGAGTCCCGTTCCGCTGGAATCTCTCCTACAAGATATGGGACATCGTATCCAAAAGAGAAAAGTGATGCCGTAGCCCCTAACCTCAAAGCGAGAACTGTGTTGTTTTTCATTGAATGCATACTAGCTGTCAGTTCCGTGGGTTAGTAGATAAGCACGGAATTGCTAAGATATCAGTGTGCAAAAGTGCCCACAGGGTAGTTGATGTTGTTAAAAGAGTTAAATTCGGGCACATTTTTTATCACCAAAATGTTATTTACAGAATTTTTATGCTGCTGATGGGATCACTAATGTTTGTGAGGTTATGGATGCAACATTAATAAATACTGATGGATCAACAAAAAAAAAAAAAAAAAATGAACCTGAATTTGTGATAGACATCGTAATTATTTTATCAATTGCATATTTGTACGTGGACCAAATCTGTTATTTACTTATTTGACTGAATTTTGTGCTAACTTTGGTCATTTAAGTAATAGACGTATTGGTATACTCGACCAATCACATCACATCCATTGTCGCCAATACATAAAAATCTAAATACTTTTAATTTTTTTTTAACAATACTTTATATTTTCTGTTGGTGAAATATGAATCAGCAAGCTTAGAATAATCTATTTTAGTGCAAAATATAAACATATGTATCGATAGTAGTAAAAATACAGCGACTTCAGCTCTGCTCCTTAGCGATTTTTGTAAACTGTCGTTGGAGATATTGTGTAACCAATAATGCGTATTTGTAAATTTCTATAGCTGATTTTGTAAAGTTCGTCAGACTTTACAAACTAATAAAATAGCATTGTGAAACACAATTTATAAGCATTTGTAAACTTTTACTTGTTATTTGTAAATTGTTAATTTGTAATTTGTAAGGATTGTGAAACGGGCCCCTGGTAGAGGGGCAGAGAAGGCCTGACGGCCTTATCTCTACCAGGTTAAATAAATAAATAAATACTACTAATACTAAATACAAAACATCAAATGATGATGAGAATGAATGATAGAAAATGGCAGTGAGATGAAATAATAATAATAATAATAATAATAATAATAATAATGATAATAGTAATAGTAGGCCTAATAGTAATAATAATAATAATAATAATATTAATAGTAAGCTCAGTAATAATAATAATAATAATAATAATAATAATAATAATAACAATAATAGTAGTAGTAGGCCTAGGATAATTATGCAGAACAACTACAAAAGCGATTTTAAATTTTATTCTTTCCCAAAACCCTACATTTTTACCCATTTAAAAAAAAAACTTAAAAACAAAAGTAGGAAAACAACGTAAACCGCAAGAACTTAATTTAATTTTTTTCATCTAAACCCTTAATTTTCACCCCTTTTTCAAGAGGAAAAATATAAATAGAAATAACAAACTAACCTAACCTAACCTAATCAAAATATCCACACAAAGACTGAATCAATTTCACAAATTCGTCAATCAATATAAGTAGTAATAACCTAAACTAACCCAACCTAGCCAAAATATCCACACAAAGACTGAATCAATTTCACAAATTCGTCAATCAATATAAGTAGTAATAACCTAAACTAACCCAACCTAGCCAAAATATCCACACAAAGACTGAATCAATTTCACAAATTCGTCAATCAATATTAGTAGTAATAACCTAAAGTAACCCAACCTAGCCAAAATATCCACACAAAGACTGAATCAATTTCACAAATTCGTCAATCAATATTAGTAGTAATAACCTAAAGTAACCCAACCTAGCCAAAATATCCACACAAAGACTGAATCAATTTCACAAATTCGTCAATCAATATAAGTAGTAATAACCTAAACTAACCCAACCTAGCCAAAATATCCACACAAAGACTGAATCAATTTCACAAATTCGTCAATCAATATTAGTAGTAATAACCTAAAGTAACCCAACCTAGCCAAAATATCCACACAAAGACTGAATCAATTTCACAAATTCGTCAATCAATATTAGTAGTAATAACCTAAAGTAACCCAACCTAGCCAAAATATCCACACAAAGACTGAATCAATTTCACAAATTCGTCAATCAATATAAGTAGTAATAACCTAAACTAACCCAACCTAGCCAAAATATCCACACAAAGACTGAATCAATTTCACAAATTCGTCAATCAATATAAGTAGTAATAACCTAAAGTAACCCAACCTAGCCAAAATATCCACACAAAGACTGAATCAATTTCACAAATTCGTCAATCAATATAAGTAGTAATAACCTAAAGTAACCCAACCTAGCCAAAATATCCACACAAAGACTGAATCAATTTCACAAATTCGTCGATCAATATAAGTAGTAATAACCTAAAGTAACCCAACCTAGCCAAAATATCCACACAAAGACTGAATCAATTTCACAAATTCGTCAATCAATATAAGTAGTAATAACCTAAACTAACCCAACCTAGCCAAAATATCCATACAAAGACTGAATCAATTTCACAAATTCGTCAATCAATGTCAAACATGATGAACCTAACCTTAATAATTCGGAGGAAACAGGGCTGCAGCTGCCGCTCAATAAGCTGTTCCATTTTGCATACTTGCAGTATAATCTCCCAGAACGGAAGTCCAAACTGTAAACTCATGGCAACACACTTCGCAAATCATGCAATCCTTAATAATACCGTGATTCACGAAAAAGTCTACAATATTCTCCTCTCTCAACTCTATACAGTCAAAAAACGAAATTCTACATCCATTACAACTCATAGCGATAGACCACCTACAAGAAGAGAATGATAAAAAGGTAAAGGTAAAGGTATCCCCGTTACATGCCATGAAGGCACTTGGGGGGCATGTAGGTAGAACCCCATGCTTTCCATGACCTCGGCACTAGAATGAGGTGTTGTGGTCGGCACCACGCTCTGACCGCCTTTTACCACCGGGAAAGGCCTGGTACTCAATTTTATAGGAGGCTGAGTAAACCTCGGGGCCGTTCTGAAAGTTTTGCAACGAGAAAAAATCCTGTCATCACCTGGGATCGAACCCCAGACCTTCCAGTCCGTAGCCAGCTGCTCTACCCGGAAGAGGAGAATGATACACGCACCAACTACGACAAACTACAATCACACAGCCAATGACTTGGAGAAACTCTAGCTGGTAACATACAGCTATCACTTAACCACAACCATCCAATCATATTGGAAGACACATCACCCAATAAGAACGCACAACACGTCAGCCAATCAAATCACAATACATTAAAAGTTATGCACTCAACAACATAGTTTTCTAAACACGAAGAAAAAAAATTCTTCATATTTAAAAAGCTACTCTAACTCAACCATAACTGACCTACGCATAATATACACGTATTAATAAACGAAATCCAATACTAAGCATTACCAAACCACCACAAATAACAAAATCGCTTCTGTGGTTGTTCTGCATAATTACCAGGCCTAGTATTAATAATAATAATATTAGGCTAATAGTAAGCCCAGTAATAATAATAATAATAATAATAATAATAATAACAATAATAATAATAATAATAACAATATTCACCAATAATAATAATAATAATAATAATAATAATAATAATAACCAATAATAATAATAATAATATTCACTAATAATAATAATAATACTAACCAATAATAATAATAATAATAATAATAATAATAATACACTTCCTCGATGTCAGTTTCTTTTCTTGCACAAGCCTAGGTTTTAATACACTAACATTATCTATTTGTAATATAATATTTCAGTTTCATAAATCTAAATTTCAAATTCGTGTCCCTAAAATAGAACGAAACACAGATTCACACGACACTGGGCAACATGATGTCGTACCACTTTCGACATGTTGTCAAATACATTTAATTTAAATTCAGAGAATTAAAACTCCAGTACAAAATTAACAATTTTATCGAACTGGAGCTATTCGTATTCACAGTACGCGTGAAATATTTTCTGTTTCCACACGATATGGCGCACATTCAAACCGGTTTCGAATGTCTTCCGAACACGAGACAAGGGATGACTGCTTAGCATACAAAAACTGAACGCTACTGACGCTATTAGTTGTTCACTTGTTTATGTTATGTTATTGTAAACTGTGACGTATTTTAGTAGCTGTGAAGCGTTCTGTTTCTTTTTAATGCAGTAATGAAATATTTTTAATCAATTAACATTATATTGGAGCAATAGTAATAACACGTATTTATATATAGGCTATCTACGAGGAACTAAATCTGTCTTTCGTCTTATGATATTCAACTGTTCTATCATCGGGCTTCTTGGGGGGGGGGGGGAAAGAAAGGAAGTCCATACGCAAAAATATATTCGAGAATCATAACATGGCGGATGAAAGTTAATTTCTTATCTTAACTTTATCAGATATTGATTGAAATTTAGGTTCTTCAGATTCGTGTTTTATATTTTTCGGTGTTACAAATTATCTTGCAAGTGAATCTGTTTTTACAGCTGTGCAGGAATTATATAACAAATATTTGTTGTGTAAACAGTGTTTGAAGGACAAAATAAGGTCATACCAAGAAGGAAGACATCTTTGGCACTGAGTGTTCACCAATATGGAGTTATGGTAAGTGTATTTATTAAAATTAATTTCCAGTGTTTTAAACTTACCTTTTCTTTGAAAAATTTCAGGGTTTCTTCGAAGGATCCATTCAAGCGTTCACTGCTGTAAGTTACCTGGTTGTTGCATTGTATTCCATAGATCTTACATTGGCAATGAAGCTTTAAGATGTGGAACAAGTCAACATTTTATAAGATTACAAATTACAATTTTTACATTTCTACAATTTTTTACAATTTTCTACAATTTTTTTAATTTATTTAGCGAGATGTGATATGAGGTGAGATCGAAAATTCGCTAAAATATTACCTGACATTTGCCTTATGGTTGGGGAAAATCTCGGAAAAACCCAACCTGGTAATCAGACCGAAAGGAGGATCGATCAGATATACTTAATGCTGGTAACTATCGGCAGTGAACCCCGGACTCATTTCGCTGGGATCATCGCCTTCATTTCATTCAGACTCTAGATAACCATCGCAGTTGATAAAGTGTCATAAAATAAATAAACGAAAACCATTTCAATCGCATTTCTCTTGCGTTAATCGCTTTAATAGCGTTATAAAACAAGTCTAGAATGCTACACTACTTTTATTGGGTTATTTTACGACGCTGTATCAACATCTCACGTTATTTAGCGTCTGAATGAGATGAAGGTGATAATGCCGGTGAAATGAGTCCGGGGTCCAGCAGCGACCATTTGCTCATATGCAGTTGAGGAAAAATCCCGGACAAAACCTCAACCAGATAATTTGCCCCGACCGGGATTAGAATCCGGGCCATCTGGTTTCGCGGTCAGACGCTCTAACCGTTACTCCACAGGTGTGGACGCTATACTGTGAGTCAATGTATAGAAACAAGCGAACTGCAAAAGACCACAGAAAAAATTAGGACATGTCGACGGTCCCTAGGAAGAACATTGTAACCGACATTTTGAAGAATTTGAGTTTTAATCGTAGAGCTGAAGGTTTCATAACAGACCATCTGTGGAATAAACATGAATAAGATCGGCTGGATATTTGGGCAGTAATCGCGCAATATTGAAATATTGTAACCAACATTCATACATTTTATACGTAGAATAGTATGGTGCAGTATCTACTTAAGAATTGTCGACTGCCTCCTGTCGCAATAATGTCCCGTTAAAACTATTGTAAGCGACACAGTTACCATAGTCTTCTCCGAATGAATAATTGAATCAGTGTATGTAACTTACAAATATTGTATCTGCATTTTGCAACAACATGCAGATCTATAATAATCCGAGGCACGACAGCCCATGAAGGACCATGACCAACGAGACCAGCCGACTGCTGGCCTCACGTCCACATGCCGAAGGAGATTTGGACGATCATCCAACCGGAATGCAGGTATCGTGTGGTTAGCACGATGATCCCCCGAACCGTTATATCTGGCTTTCATAACCAGAGTTCGCTACCTATCGTAGCTCCCCAAGTGCATCACGATGCTGGGTGGGCACCGGTTCTATACACTGGCCGAAATTTCATGAGAAAATTTCTTCCCCCATGGGGATTCGAACCAGCGCGCATTCCGTAACGTGAGTCCTAGGCAGGATGTTTGCGAAGGAGGTTATCTATAAAAATGCAGAAGAGATATTTCTGGTAAGTTTGATTTTGCTATATTTTGTTGTTACTTACTATATAGTGTGTTTTGAAAACTTTAGCTTAAGAATGAAATATCCAAATTCACATTCATAACTAAAAATAGAGAAGTTCTCCTTGCACCAACAATATAGGACGTCCATAGATTCTATATAATCCAGCATATGATCCGTGTGGCTGTGGTTTGTTGCAGTATTAAAGCACGGTTATTACAAACCTATCTAAAGTTTACTTGTATTCTAGATTTGTTAGTAACTGCAAGCTTGCACCTCAGTCTTGACATTTTATTTTGAAGCTCAGTTAGCTCTGTAATGGTTTTAAGGTATAATTAAATATATTCTTATAAATGAGTTCTATATTTTAAAATAATTTTTAAATGAGAAAGGTGAGTTTTTAACTTCTTCTTCGCCATCTGAAATTTCCAGAGTAGCCTATTATAAAACATTTTCCATGCTTGGGTCTGAGGGCGAATATTTCGATCTGCTATCAGTGTGACGAAATATTCCTGGCATTTATCACGGCAGTGATTAATAACATTCAATTCAGTGGCATTGTAAAACAAATTACTATACTTTTTGTAAATATTTATGTACATTCCTGTTTGTAGTTATGTAGTTACAATTCTGTTAAGTGTAAACTGTGACATTATCGCTTCTTTCACAAGCAATACTATGGTATGTCACATAGGACAATGTTCTTACCGGGAATTTATTTTAACTTTCTAATAACAATACGCATATAAAGAATGATTTCAGAGAATGTGTTATCACTACAATGGAGTAAAACATCAATTTCAATCATGGTAATGCAAAGAAAAAAGGCCTAATGAAAAATCACAGCCATCCGAAGTTGTTTTTAATTCTACTGCAAAAGTTCATTTTGTCAGTTACAATGTTCTTCCTTGGGACCGTCGATGTGCCACTTTTGCTCTCATCACCTTGAAGAGAAATCTGTAACTACAAATTGTGTTGTATCCAACGCTACATGATTAAAAAATCAAACGTATTTTAGAACTTTATTTCCACATTTGTCGAATCTTCAAGAAGATAATGAGAGCAAGACTGGTACAAATCATAACTTGTTCTGTACCTAAAACTAAATGTTTCCATTGTTATAAACACATGAAAATGTGACAGAATTTAACTAAAAAAGCCTAAATAAACCAAACATAACCGGTCACTGATCCTGGATCTTACTAAACTCGCTTTCCATAAAAAACAGTACAGTGCAAGACTCGCTTTCTGTAAAAAAAACTGATGCAAGGCATTGCAAAAGCCTAAACAAACCAAACCTAACCTGTCACTCATTCCAGCCCATACGGAAACCGCGATGTAAGGCATGCCATAAACAAAACTAACCTGTCACCAATCCTGCACCGTACAAAAATTCGCCTTCTATAAAGAAACGGTACATGCAATACATAACCAAAAGACCGAACAAACCTAACCTCACCTGATATTCGACCTTACGAAAACGCTCTCCATTTATCATCATGAAGTAATGCAACACAAATCAGACGTGTGTGCTGCGTAGCGAGATGAAAGTGGAAATATATATTTTTTAATTTACGTTTTAATGATGCATTGACGGATACAACACTCTGGTGAAGGCGTCTGGAAGCCAGTACAGCAGGCTCCAACGTGAACTCTGACAAATAAACGCATCGGCGCACAAGCCAAACAAATTTCTGCTGCAGACCTCGACATCCAGTACAAGTTCTGAAAACATCCTACCTGCTACAAGCCCTACTACAAGCATGTTGTTGTTCTTCTTCTTTAAAAACTTCTTATCCAACCACTACAAGTCTAACTAATGCAAGGATAAAAAATTACACAACTTGAGTCATTTCGATCACATCACCCTCTATCTAAAACATTAAATTTATGTACTAATGTTAACGTAAAAAGGACATATGTGCAAAACTGCTTGTGTTCTGTGACCTGGTGCAGTGCAACAGCATGCTATGGCTTTAACTCGTAAATAAGCAGACAGATTATTAATAATTAAATTAATAATTTAATAAGTAAACAATAATTAATAGATTAATAAAATTAAATAATTGAAATAAACAGATAATTACAGTATAAATGATTGACTGATAGAATAAATAAATAAATAGATAAATAAATAATAAGTTAATAAAATTTAATAAATTTAAATAAATATCAATAAATACATATAGTTAAATAATTGAATGAATGAATAAATAAATATACCTGAATAAATAAATAAAGAAATAAATAATTATAAATGATTCAGTGAATGAATGCATGAATAAATAACTAAATATAAAGAAATAAATAATTATAAATGAATGAATAAATAAATAAATATACATGAATAAATAGGCTAAATAAATAAATAAAGAATTATATATGATTTAGTGAATGAATGCATGAAAAAATATATAAAGAAATAAATAATTATAAATGAATAAATAAATAAAAAATAAATATACATAAATAAATAGGCTAAATAAATAAATAAAGAATTATATATGATTTAGTGAATGAATGCATGAAAAAATATATAAAGAAATAAATAATTATAAATGAATAAATAAATAAAAAATAAATATACATAAATAAATAGGCTAAATAAAGAAATAAATAATTATAAATGATTGAGTGAATGAATGCATGAAAAAATAAATAAATATAAATAAATGGTAATTTCCTAGAAGACGGGCAAAATCCAACATGGCTGACGAAAACTACCAAAAACGTTCTGCCAACTACGAAGTCCAAATGTCACCAAACATCGCAAAATCAAAGATGAAAAATCAAATATATATTCATATTTTTAAAGAAGAACAAGCCCTCCAAAAAAATGAAAATATATTTAATTTTTCGCCTTTGATTTTTTTGGCGTTTGGTGGCATTCGAACTTCATAGTTGGTAGTACTTTTCTGGCAGTTTTCGTCCGCACTTTACCCCCAAAAATCACTAAAACACAAAACAAAACATAATAGTTTATCATCTTATGAAATAAAATTCAATTCTCATCGACGTCTTCAACTACAACCTCTTCACTTCCAGTATAAATGACACAGGCTTTAAGGCAATCTAAACTTAAACCATGCAGGCAACAAAGAACTAAACCAACACTTTGTCGTACAGTCAACTTTGCATAAATAAACCACGTGTTTACACTAAATGAAATTCTTTTCGAACACTTATTACATCTTAACTTCTACAGAAAATTCAGTAAATAATTCCTTTAAACCACAGAAAAACAGTTTTCTTCTCAACATTCAACACAATCCTTCTTCACCAGCGAAAGAACTAAACCAAAATAGACACAAAATTTAATAAATTTCAGAACACGGTTTCCTTCCTTTCCCTCTTACTTCAAAATTCCAACCTTGTGCACACAAAATAAATTATTGGCACTGAAAAGTGGCTTTTCGTAAGCATGATGATGCGCATTCGACAAATGCAGACAAATCTACAATGTAACACCACTCACGTCAAACAACCAAGAACAACAGGACAACGTCATTATCCATGAAAAATTAATGAAAATTCTAGAATAAATGATAACTATAACCAATCAAATCGAAAGAAAATAACAAAAATCATAAAATGAGAAACTTTCAATAGCTTTAGCCATCAGACACAACATAACACCACTCACGTCAAACAACCAAGAACAACTGATAACGTCATTATCCATTCAAAATTAACGAAAATTCTAGAACAAATGACAACTATAACCAATAAAATTAAAAGAAAATCACGGCGACACCTAGTACAAAAACCTAGAACTAACATGTAAAAGTCACTAAAAGATCACTAACATTTAACTCTGAAATAAAGACGTTGGTAATACTTACTACATTCAACCAAGTGCCCGTCTTCTATGAAATTACCAAATAAATAATTATAAATAATTGAGTGAATGAATAAATAAATAAATATACATGAATAAATAAGCTAAGTAAAGAAATAAATAATTATATATGATTTAGTGAATGAATGCATGAAAAAGTAAATAAATATAAATAAATAAATAATTATAAATAATTGAGTGAATGAATAAATAAATAAATATACATGAATAAATAAGTAAAGAAATAAATAATTATAAATGAGTGAATGAATGCAACAATAAATAAATAAATAAACCAGTAAATAAACTAGATTAATACGAGTAAATACATCTCTGTAAAAATAAATGAATTATACTGTACACAAATTAATATTCAAATCTATTTATTTCTAAATACATAGAAATAAGAAATAACTCTTCGTCAATAATTACAGATTAATTTTAGTTAAGTTCTGATCATTTGGCCAAATAATTAAACCATGAATTCTGCAACTGAAAATAAAGTCGCAATAATAAAAAAAAAGTCGCATTATTATGCTGCAGCTCTGAATGAGAAAAAGATATTCTTCTGAATAATTATGTAAAATATGTTTCTTACCTCTTGAGGATTAGTGTAAAGAAGTAAGTAGCAAGTTACGTTCAGGGAGTTTGAAACGTATGCAGAGCAAATTTTGAAGTTGGTAGGAGGGGCAATGATTTTTTCAGAATAAAATCTAAATTTAAAAAGGAGAAGTAAATTTCCTATAATTTTGGATCATATGAGATGAAACTCTACAAAGGCTATTTAGGCCTATAAGCAGCATGATATATGTGCAAATGTTCAAGTATACAGCTCAACGGTTAAGAAAATTCAAATTTCACTCGAATGCATTGCAGTGTATCCTTAAATTCTTCATAGTTTTTGTACTTTGATTTATTCCAATTTCAATGTTTTCCAAATTGAACAAATAATATACATTATTAGAATATTGTCATAAAAATCGTCTGAAATGTAAAGATGAACAACATGTTTATCCCACCAGAAGAAATCTGTCACGTCCTTCAGCTGAAGCTAAATACTACACAACTGCTGGACTAAATCATAGTCAAAGTTACAGGCCAAGGTTATACAACTCTATTTTGATAATAAATCCTGAACAAGGTTATCTTGAGTTTAATAACTTTTAGAAAAAACTAAACAAATTCTTTACTATTCATGTCTCTTTTCATCTTTTCTTTTCTTAATTCCAATACACTATTTATCATTCCAACTCATATTCTGTTCTTGACTGATTCTCTAATCTTATCTTCGTAGTTATCCCCGTTTTGTAATAACTGTATTGGTTTTGTAATTTTATTGAATCTTTGTTATGTTCTTAGTGCCTACAAAATAGGTCTTACCGAGTGACTTCGAACAGACGGTAGCGTTTGTGACTCGTATTAAGGAGGTCCCGGCTTCAAATCCCGTAACTGGCCAATCTGAGTGGGGGTTTTTTTAGTGTTTCCCTCAGTCACAAAAGGCAAATGCCGATTGGAAAATTTATATATCATGATTCGTCACCAATATCATGAACATTAATTAAAACCTGAAATTAGTTACATAAACAGTACGTATAAAAACAAAGTTATCTATAGCAACCGCCCCGAACACGAGCTTGCTCAGAGGGGTGTGCGCTATGTCATCAATAATATGTACAGTATTTATTTTGTATTTAATTTAGCAATTTTTATTCACAAGAGCTTCCTCAAATCAGACGCTGCCATTGGACAAAGCATGCAAAACGAAAAAGGAACAAGCAAACAGACAATGAAAGATAACATAATTCAATTTAAATCATTTTAATATCTACTTATATTACTTTAAAGTAAAAGCCTTATTTATATATAAGGCTGAAACTTATGTACAAATCAACATCAAAACAATAAAAAAGAGTCATCTTGATTATACCACAGTCTATTGTATACAGCCACCAAGCTCAATACGTAGGGAATGCATCCATAGATAGTTGCTAACTACTAGGATCGCTACTATCGCCTCATTACAGACAATGCGAAGTAGTACCGGCACAGTCTATTGTTCCTAGTACCCTCAACAACTCAAGCTTCGTGACTGTATATTCTAGACTGATTATACTGCTATGTTCACCCATTTTGATTTAGCGAGTTTGTGTGCCTTACTTTTGTTTTATGTTTCAGTCTCAGCGTGCATTTTTACTCTGTCAGATCTGTCTGCGTTGTGTTCTCCACAAATAACAACACATAACGTCAATATCAAGAGCGCATAATAATACACGTGTGCAGTAAAATTCCTATTTTGAAGATTTTTAAGCAAAAAATTTCAGGTTGTGACATGCTTATGTTTGCTTTGTCATGTCTGATGCCTGTCAGATTTGTTACTCCATCTCACGTCCGTTACATTATTCAACCCGGAAACTCGGGCACAAAAGAACAGCAATATACCGACTGCGCTACCCAGAATGACTCCTTTTTTTACTATTAGTCTCTTAAAGATGATAGAAGAAATGATAGGAAGTGGAAAGTGTTGGTGGAATGAAAGAGGTAAATGGGAGTACTCCGAGAAATACTGTGCAATGTGTATTTTTTTCCACCACAAATTCCATCCAGACCTGAACAGGATAGAAGGCCAGCCGGCAGTACTGCAGCCATAGACGCGGCATGTGAAGTCGGTGGGTGGAGATCACATAAACTAATATGCAGTGACAAATGAAAGCAATTTCTTTCAATAATATTCATGTTTAAAAAATTGAAGATGAAATCTGGATTTACACTAAAGCTCCTAATCTCGTAGTTCACCTGCAGCGTCTAGCATTATTCTGCAACAGGGAAATAATAATAATATTACGAGGATAAAATACAACAGCAACAACATAGTTAATCACTTTCAATACAATTTTCAACTTTCTGTCATCCATCAGATTTTAGACCATCCTGCCCTTATACACTGTGCTAATATTCTGGGCATTAAACACAATCGGAATTATTATTATTATTATTATTATTATTATTATTATTATTATTATTATTATTATTATTATTATTATTATTATTATTATTACTAACAAGGTTGCATTACATTTTGGCATTTCCCTGTTCCTAGCCTTCAGGATTCACATAAATGTTTCAGCATCGCTTTGCACTGTCCCATACAGTTACGAAGCTCGGGTCACTTCAACCAGTCAGACAGCCGTGTCGTCTACAAAGCATAGGCTATCTGCTACTCAGCCTGTGGCACGGCCTATAATAACAATGAAAAGCAAGCCACGATTTTTTCTTCGATTATGCATTATCTTACTTCGAGTCTAATACACTTCGTGCACATCAATATGCAAAGACAGTTTTCAGAATCTTATGGCATTCTCAACCGTAGCCTTCAGCAGATTTTCTCAACTCTATGTTGCAAGGATAAACCACGGGTCACCTGCGACGAGCGTCAACACTACGTCTTTCCTTCATCTAAGACAACACGTGACATTAGGACGGCATAAATATCCTAGCCCAGTGAGATCTGAAAGTTAGCGAATTCCATTCCAGCTGGGTGCACCACGACTAGCCCAGAGAATAAAATAACTTAATTAAAAACAATATTTTGTACATTCTTACTACAGATTTGACCCTTAAGACGCATGTAGCATTCGACAATACACCTATCTTAAAAAATTAGTCCACACCTGTGGAGTAACGGTTAGTGCGTCTGGCCGCGAAACCAGGTGGACCGGGTTCGATTCTCGGTCGGGGCAAGTTACCTGGTTGAGGTTTTTTCCGGAGTTTTCCCTCAACCCAATATGAGCAAATGCTGCGTAACTTTCGGTGCTGGACCCCGGACTCATTTCACCAGCATTATCACCTTCATATCATTCAGACGCTAAATAACCTAAGATGTTGATAAAGCGTTGTAAAATAACATAAAAAGAAGTTATTCAATGAATAGCACATAAAATATTATTGCATGACTGTTATTCAGTCGCATGGGAAAACGCAAATACTAGATAACGCCGCAGTACTTGGGGCATCGCTTCACAACAGTACGTAGAGACAGCAAAATGATCTGTGAAACAAGGGAGAGTAAAACCGTTTTCGATCCTTCATTTTCCAAGAGTATAAAAGATGGCTCTGTCTGTCTCCCTCAGTCTTTCTACTCTGCCTTACATTTATGTCAGCAACGAAAAAAAAAAGTGTACTGAAAGTATTGAAGTATTACAGTAGCAGTCTAAACATCAGAAGACAAGGAGGAAGTGACTTCGCTGTTAAATTGTGACCATTAAATTTAATGCCAGGCAGCGGCGTAGCTCAGGCAGTAGCGCGTTTGTCTCGCGTCGGGCGTGGGTTCGATCCCAGCATTGGACCGATTACCTCGTTCGGCTTTTTCCTCCAACCGTAAGGCGAATTTCGGTGATCCTCGGCCTCACACCATCTCGCCAGCACCAAGTCCATCGACGACAAATAACCCAGTAGTTTATACACCGTCGTTAAACAACCAAATAAAAAATTAATAGGCTATTGCACATTCGAAAAGCATTGTAACGAAAACTAAAAATGAATTTTAATTTTAAATGAAACTCTAAATGTAGACTCCACCAATAGTGTATTTCTAAACAAAAAAGTTCCCTGGCTCTGAAATTTAGGTTTTAGGTACCTACAGGCAGTCGTCGACTTCATTATCAACATCGTCAGCATTATCATAACAATAACTATCACCACCACCATAAATTCCCCAGGAATACCTGTGAAATATCAGACGGAAATGCACGGGTTCAAATTTAGATAAAGTGGCAGTTCACATTACTATGAAACTATTTAGATATGAATAAAACGTGACTTTTTAATATAACTGCAAAATCTAACGTTAATATGAAATTCCGAAAAGTGTTCCGGCGCTGCCCTACCTTGAAAAATAGTACCTTGGCGCCGTCAGGGCTCGCTACAACTGAAATATATCCCAGCTCTCTATTCACTCTGTTTTAAGTTAATTTTCTTATGTTTTATTGTTTTATCATAACTATCGATCCAACTATGTTACAATTTATTTTTCTTAATTTTTATTTTATTGAAATCTCGGAAATAGACTATATTTCTGTAAACACTCAGCAACTTACCAAACAGACGTTATCAATAATAAATACGATGAAACTTGAATATGTGTAAGCACCAACGTGCCACATGAAAAATAAGAAGCCGTCCCACGACAAATTGTTCCAAGAATATTTCGCCCCGAATCTACGACGTACCTCGATATATTGTCCCAAGGCGAAAATTTAAAACAAGATCAAAATTCGTTGTACCAACTGGTTAAAAATCATGGAACCTCCACATCTTACCGTATCTCAGGAAGGCAAAACCAAATTAATTTGAAAAGGATATTTGTACACCAAGCATAGGGAAGGAAGGGAGGAAACAGGATGGAGATGTGAAAGAAGAGGAGAATGTTCTGCTAAGTTCATTAGAAGTGGAGTCACATCAAGGTCTAAAAGAAAGTGATCGTACGCATGCTCCTGATGGGCAAGTGCAGAGCAAGCGAAGTTTTAGCAGAGATCGAAGAGTCAGCGCAGTCATCCAACGAAGCAACATCTTCAGCAGTGAATCGCCAGTCAGTGCGGTGTCCAGTGAGCCGCACTTAAAAAATCAACGATAAATCGTTTGGTGCAAAGGCTTCGTAAAGAACATTTACCTTCCGATCCTAAATCCCTGGATGAGTTGGAAATCATACCAGAACGTTCCCAAATTGATAAGGACGGCAGACAGTGGTTCCTCTCTTTCAATGCGGACAGTAAACTGACGATATCTGTGACTAACTGGCACAAACGTGGGATTGAAACATGTTGTGGCGAATACTTTGCAACGATATGTCACGGTACAAGTTTTGTACCGGTATAAAAACGCGTTTTGACAAATAGTTGGGGACGAATTGTCGCGGTACGATTCTTCCGGGACGCATAGTCGTAGATTCTGAAAAATACTCTTTAATCACTACCCATGAAAATAATAACCAATGAAAGGCGCTATGTGACGATTCTTCCGCCCAAATTATTTCGTTTCTTAAATAGGAAAAATTCCTACAGCATACACAGAGCTACGCGATAACAAAGTTCGGACATATTAGGCCGCCTTTCTAACTCTGCCGACCTATGAAGAGTATATCCCACTGCTGGAACAGGCCCGCGAATTACACGGAACTGGTGTGTTTTGAATAGTAATAGAGTATGAGTGAATACTAATATAGTACACAGTGTGCAGACAATATAGCCTATAGTATAAATTGTAATCAAGAATACATGCTAATAAATTTACAGTTACATAAGGAAAGATGCACCTCACATCAGCTAATACTGTCTCGTGTAGAAGTGTTAGGCCCGCATAAATCAGAATGTTGCACAGTGTGGTGATCAGCACAGAAAAATACTGGTCCGTGTGGTTTACCTGAGCTAGGGATTTCAGACATTAGTATCAGTAGGTCTAATAATGACAAGAAATCAGGCCTACTTCAGTTTATCCTGACGACGTATATGTGGCAAAAGATGATAGTTATGCTATTTCTGACGATTCTACAAGATCATCATCATCATCATCATCATCAACAACAACTTTCAGGTTTAGGCCTTCAGACCTGTTCCGTCCTCAGGGAATATCGTCAGTCCATCTTGTTCTTGGGCGCCCAACATCTCTACGTCCTTTGGTCTTATAATTTAGCATTATTTTGGGAAGTCGCGTTTCATCCATTCTCATTATGTGGTCGTGCCAATTTCTCTTCTGTTGTTCATCTTAAATATGTTTAGCTCTGTTCTGATATCATTGTTCTTTCTGTGGTCTAGAAGGGTAGTCCCTGCAACTGCTCTTTGGAATTTCATTTCCGAAGTCTCTATTTTCCTCTTATCTTTCCTATTTAAGGTCCAATTTTCGCATGCATACATTAGGACTGGTGTGGCTACTACTTTATAAAGTTTCAGTTGCGTTTTTTTGTAGTTTTCTGTCGTAAGTGTCTCCTGATGGTTCCGCATATTCTCCCAAATTTCTGAACTTTCATATTTATATCTTCGTTTTGGTTATATGTCACATTAGATCCTAAATATTGGAAGTTGGATACTTGTTCGATTATTTTATTATTTATAATAATTTTGCATCTAAGTGCATTTTTGCCTATAAAGGCCATTGATTTTGTCTTCGTAGTAGATATATTCAAGTTATATTCTGTCATTATGTTCTGTAGTTTGAAGGATGCTATTTGTAGTCCATCTTCTGTTTCTTCTACGATAGCCTGATCATCAGCGAATAAAATTGTGTTTAAAACTGTATTTCCTAGTTTTATACCCCCCGTTATAGTATCTTGCCATCTCTTAATGGCCTCGTCAATATATATACTAAAAAGTGCTGGAGACATCGGGCAGCCTTGTTTGACACCTTGGTTTACTTCAGCTGTTGTGCCTATTCCATTGGATTCTACAAGATGGATAATAAAATTAATACCTTCGCGATCACGTTACCAAATAAAATTACGTTATTAAAAATAAGGAGAATGATTTTAAAATTTCACGCAGGTAATAAATTTATCTTCCGAGGTATAATTAATTACGAAAGCCAGCTATAACGGCTAGGGGATCATCGTACTAACAACACGATACCTCCATTCTGGTTGGATGATCGTCCACCTCTGCTTCGGCATGCGGACGTGAGGCCAGCAGCCGGCTGGTCGGTCATGGCTCTTCATGGGCTGTCGTGCCTCGGATCATTATTGTAATTAAGTAAAAGTTTGTTCCGTGAAACTGCCGTTGACTGAGGGAGCACAAGCTTGCTGCCTTGCACGTCTTATAAATGCCGAACACTATGAATCGCGTTAGAAATACACAGCTAAATGAAATTTAAAACTAGGCTCAAAATAATTCTACCTCCATCAACACAAAATAAGAATAGCCGTGACAGAACACCAATACTACCACAGTAACGATGATTCGCTTCTTCCGTACAAAACAGCTGGTTATCATGTGCTAACGTGAAAAAGTCGCGACTTGTCAGCATGGACTCTGTTTGGGTGGCTGGTTTCAGCGGTTGCCATGGTGACGTCTTCAAGCCGCTTAACTGCCAATACCTTCTGTAGACTGTATGTATGAAAACCTGGTATCTATTCATAAAAATTTAGGTTTACAATGTGCATCAAAACACTTGCCTACCGTCAAATGAACGCCGGACACTTAGGCTCGAGAGCAGTCCTACTTTTCTACGGACATATGGCAGCCTGAATGGAGCTTTATTAAGGGTAACTATCTCATAACAAACACTCGAGCACCAAATCTAAGTGAAAATGTTCTGCATAATGAGTATAAAATACTAACCAAAAGATATAATTATATATTTAAATAGGCCATCCCGCTTTTGTAAATAATTAATTAATAGGTAGGTCAATAGCCAATTGAAAACTGTGAGTAGGCCCAGTATAGGATGAAGATAAATGCAAATAAGACGAAGACCATGGTCAAAGGAAGAACAATAAAGAAGTTAATCTTGCAATTTCTAAATGAGACAGTCAGTAGAGCAAATGGATAGCTTCAAATACTTGGGATGTATTAAGCCTATAAGCTGTGTTGGAAAGAGTGGATGAAGAAAGAATGATGCTGAAACTGATCAGGAAGAGTAAAAGGAAATGGTTGTGACACTGGCTGAGAAGAAACTGCCTACTGAAGGATGCACTGAAAGGAGTGGTGAACAGAAGAAGATATCAGATAATAGAAAACATTAAGATACATGGATCATATGAGGAGACAAAGAGGAAGGCAGAAAATAGGAGAGATTGGAAAAAGCTGGGTTTGCAGTGAAAGACCTGCCCTTGGGCACAACACTAAATGAATGAAACAGTTCAATATGAAATAAACCTTGCATTTCGAGGTATGACGCCTAGTACTGTTGAACGAAATACTTCACTACGACTGGTTAAACTCTGATGAACCAGTTTTGATGGTAAGAATAAACAATATTTTTTCACGATACATAATGAAGAGGAATTTCGAATAACTATTGCATTATAGGCTATTTTACAACTGGAATGTTGACTATAAACACGAGTATAGGCCAAAACCACGAAAGTTATAATAAACTCGTTTGAATTAATGAGTAACTTTAAAAAATGTAACAAGATGAAAGCTGGTACAAAATAGGCCTAATTTTATTATGGCTCCTCTATTTTCATGATCGAAGAAGATTCCATCATAACTTATCTGGGAAAGCCAAATTGGAAAAATAAACTGGCCAATTAACTGGTACTCCATAATACCGCAGTCTAGTGCATACAGTCATGAAGCGCAATGCGTAGGAAATATGCATCCAATTACAGTTGAAATTTATTTGCTAGCCACTAGGATCGCTACTATCGCACAGTCTATTGTTCCTACTACTCTCAGTTACTAACCGCTTGGAGAATTGTACCGCGAGAAATTAAAAAAAATCACCTCAAGCTTCGTGACTATTATCATCTCTTACACAAACGCAAAACGAAAGTTCTTAAACACTACATTGTGTGGTATGACATTCCGAATATAGTTCCCAGGCAACAACTGTATGCACCCAATGCAGTCCTACTTATCTTTGGTTCTGGAAATAACCCTATCATACCGCGTTGCATTTTACCATACACACGCATACATACACAAGCACACGTAGACATGTTTCCATGCATAAAAACTAGAACTAGTATAAGATCGCAGGTAAATAAATTAAAGGAATATATTATATTCCGGCAATGGTAAAATGCAGCGGTCCCTGCTTAGGGCGTTATTGCACGCATGCCAGTACAACGGGATTCAAAAGGACTGCCATACCCTTCATTGAACTTCAAACCGCTATATTTTTTAACGATTGTATTACATGCAAAGTAATGCAATACATGATACTGAAACTAACTTTACCATTCTATCATGTCATAGTTTTAAATTACCAACGGAAAATTTTAAGAAAATTCATTTTCAGAAAACGTCAAAATAAAATATAGTCTACAATAAAATGTGTAACTAACCTTCCAACCCGCGAAGACATTCTCAGGCCGTTCATTTATCCGTATCCCCAATATCCAACACAAAAATTAATCCACGCACACAACACTTCACTGCCGCGAACTGCACATCTGCGATTCTCCCTCGAATTTAAAATAAGGGGCGTTCGGTGTAACATCATTCAGCAGTACCAATAGTGTCACGCTTCTAATAAAATAATAAAATATCACTGCGCTGCACTAAGAAAATTGATATGAAGTAAATTGGTATAATTAGCACAGTGAATTCCATTTACGTATGTTCCTATTCCTTTATTTATTTAAACATCCAAGAAATCTTGAAAATTTACTTCATTATCTGATTTGTTTTCAAATATATTAAGTTGGCCATATCGTTGCACTCCCTCTACTGCATTCCATCATCCAATGAGGTGCAACTTTATACTCGCTCTGCGTTCTGCTTTTTTGCAAGTAAAAACATACGCAATAGCGCACAGTCAATATTTTAAGAAGTGAAACTTACGCAAATTATTAATAGATTAACACAATAAATACACAAATTTTAAATGAAAATGTAATAGCTGGGCATTCATTTGTTACATTAATTTTATAAGTTTAAAATTAAATTGTTTCGTAGATACACTGCGGGAGCAATTAATGAAACAGAAGTGGCTACCACAGCCACGATTGTTACGAGCGTCAAATCATAGCATGGGAGAGAGCAGGATCAGCTGTAGCGTGCAGCATGTAACCTGTTCGCAGCTTCTAAATATCAAATGATAGACCAATCATATAATAAGTAGTACATTTATATGCTATTTAATTTAACTTTCAAGGCTACAAATACGAACGTTTAATTCTATGTATTTATTCGTTCAAATCGAACTTAAATAATACAAATCTTTCTTATCGCTAAGTGTCTGCCGTTGTGCCAACATGGATAGCGCATGTGCTGTCTTGTCTTGTGATTGTTCTGCGATATCTCTGCGGTGGTGGCCCTGCGTCACGCCGATACCGTTTTCAGGAAGGTTCGAATTTGTGAATCTACCCGCAGTGGTGTGTAAGTCGGATAAAAGGGAGGTTTAGCAGAATAAGAAATAAATTTATGTAAGTGAAGATATTCCGCGAATTGCGATAGGCGACTTCTTTACACCAAATCACGACAGCAGGACTGCAGGTAGACTAAAAGGTGAAAACCCGCCTGTCTGTCAGTCTTGTTTCAGTGCAGAATGCAATTATGGCACAATATTATGCTTGGTACGTGAAACAAAATTCTTGTAGTTTAAATATTATGATATATCATTATTGTTACGTACAGTGTATACAGTAACTAGTATAATATAAGTAACTATAAAATAAATATGACCTGGGCCGTCTTTAAGCCGTTTGGACCAATTTGTCTGAATTGGGCCCCACACCTATGGAGGTCTCGCACCTAAGAATAATGATTCTTATTTTCAGGACCAATCTATGGAAATTTAAATTATGGTTTAGGCTATTTAACAGAGGTCTGCATCGGACGTTTTCGCTCGAGCGCCAAGTAATTCATAGCATAATCCGATAGGTAGCGCATATGCATGATGCGTAAAATTGTCACGACCGATAAAACCTCGAACGGTATAAGCCGAGCGTTAGACATTCGTTCTTGTTACAGTGATGAACTGTGTAGTAACATCATAGATGTTTATCATTTCAAAACTTTGCAGTGTTTAACTAATCTCTCCATAGTACAACTACAAAACTCGCTTTAAAATATAATATTAATGTTGTAGGTAAATGTTTTTTTCCCCCACACAGGAGTGATTTTCTTTTTGCCACATCTGATAGATGTTATTGGATGTAGCCTAAATGTAATTATTATAAACGGAGAACACAATCACGATAATACAAGAACCGTATCAAATTTTCTAGTAATAATAATAATAATAATAATAATAATAATAATGATAATAATAATGATAATAATAATAATGATAATAATAATAATAATAATAATAATAATAATAATAATAATAATAATAATAATAATAATCTCTAATAATTAGTGTATCAATCTTTCCGTCTGTAACAGTTCTGCAGCATGATTATTCGTTATGTTATATTTTCTGTGACGTTATCTCTGTAATAATATTGTTATTAATCTACTGCTAGATCAATAATATTTTGTAAAACGTTTCTACATTGTCGCAGTATATAGGCGGAACACTATGTATGGACCTATCATATTATAAAATGTTAAATGTTATGTTTTATTTAACGACGCTCGCAGCTGCAGATGTTATATCAGCGTCGCCGGATGTGCCGGAATTTTGTCCCGCAGGAGTTCTTTTACATGCCAGTAAATCTACTGACATCTACTGACTGTCGCAATTAAGCACACTTAAATGCCATCGACCTGGCCCGGGATCGAACCCGCAACCTTGGGCATAGAAGGCCAGCGCTATACCAACTCGCCAACCAGGTCGACATCATATTATATATGTGGTAAATCAAATATTGAATAATTTAATTAGACATAATAACTGCATATCGAAGTTTTTCATACTATTTTATTTATAACTTCATGTTCCTGTTTTGGTACGTTCCATTGACTGTTGTCATAAACGCAGAAAATAAAGCCTTATTTTTACCGTGTTAGCAAAACATATGTGTATCTTATCTGTCGCCTTCCATACAAGATAAGACATGCCGGTGAGATGACCTTGTACTGTGCTTCTATTTATTACGAGCGTATCACGACCGATCGTATCTCACTCGAGGGTGCGACACTCGACCGAGTTCAAGCGAGCGATTTAACTCCAATGCAGCACTCTGCTATTTAACGACGCTCGCAACTGCAGAGGTTATATCAGCGTCGCCGATGTGCTGGAATTTTGTCCCGCATGCCAGTAAATCTACTGATATGAGCCTGTCGCATTTAAACACACTTAAACGCCATCGAACCCCCAACCTCGAGCACAGAAGCCAGCGCTATCCCGCTACGCTACCCAGGCCAATGCAATCTATGTATGTATTTATTCAGACTACAAATGGGTATATACCCGGTGGCAGTGGTAACTAATTACACTTAATAATGACAATAATAAACACAACTAATAAAAAACATTAATAATTAATAATAATGATAAATAATAATAATAATAATAATAATAATTATTATTATTATTATTATTATTATTATTATTATTATTATTATTATTATTATAACAAGGAGCATCCTAAATTAAATGAAGCATGATCACTTAAAATAACATTTAAAGTAAATCTAATTTGTATCTTAAACCTAAGTTCGAACTAAGACCAACGTGTATGATAGGTTCATACCTGCACAAGTACCTTTTGGCACCACTTATTTCACTGTCAACTCACTCACTGCACTGATTCTATCCTGATTTCACTAACACTTAAAAAGCATTTCACTGTTCAAATACTTTGCATAGCCACTATGAACTATAGAACTTCACTGACACAAACACACTTCACTTACACAATGGACTTCACTGACACAACACACTTCCTCACTGATACAACATTTCAATAATAAAATATCAATTACACCCTTTAAATAGTGTGTATAATATACTACCGTCTATTAGTAAAGTCCTTAAGCCATTTTTTGAATAAGTACATTTTTGGTTATTGGTAAAGTCTGCAGGTAAACCATTCCAGTCCCTGATAGTACGATACTCCGTCCTCTGTCTTCTTTCCCTCAATTTATATTAGTGGTCGTTCCTCGAAGAGTAATTTGACGGCTGATACCTATTTCTTATTTCTCTCCAGGCAGGCTCACCTCTGTATGTTTTAACAGTGCGCATAATCGAATTCTCGTTCTCCGATCAGTGAGTGTGTCCCATTTTAATGGTGAATTATTACGACAACACTTGAGAGCCCGTTTTTTTTTAATCTTTTCCAGTGTCTTAATATGTTCTAATCTGTAAGGATCCCAACATGCAGCACCATATTCCATTACTGGACGAACTAGTGATTTATATGCAATCTCTTTCGATTTATCAGAGCCTTTTCTTAGTACCCTCATCACAAAGTGTAACGCCCTCCATTCCTTTCTCGCTGTGTCAGTAACGTGTTCCCCCCAGCCGAGATCGGATCTATGGATACTATAGGAAAATGCGTAGCAGATCTGGAAGTGACAATGAGAGATGTGAGAGCACAACAGACACAAGAGTAAGTGAATACCATAAAGCTGCTAATTTAAATGGTTACAGGCTTGTGGAGTGAGGTACTGAAGACAATTCTTCCAGCAGAAATTAAAGCCCGCATGAAAATACTTGAGTTTCTCGCTTGCAATAGGAATCTGGTACTAAATTTCCAAATGTTTTCACTCCCCTTCGGATCTTCCTGACAATCCTAGTGATTGTTGCGTGAGAAGAAATGCTTTTCCAAGCTTAAATAGACCAAAACTTATTTGCCATCAAAGAAAAAAACCACAATCCAACAAATGTATAATTTTGATATATCGTATTATTGAGCAAAATTATTAATAAAGAAAAGTTATAAATATACAATATTAAGTAATAATAATAATAATAATAATAATAATAATAATAATAATAACAACATTAATAATAAACTTAGTAAAAATACATTTTGGTGCTAAATTAAAAAAAATTCAAATCGTGATACATAGTTCTCCAAGAACAGCCACGGATATCTTCAGACTAGTAACTGGACGTAAGTCTTCGGCAGCGTATCTCTTCGGAATTGGGGCTTATGCTGTACTTCACCAAAATGTGTTCTATGTAGGGAAGAAGATTTAACTATGAACTTACATTACAGCACATTCTAAACTGCACAACTCTCAACATTTCAGAAAATAAAAGTTGATAATAAAATCGGAGATTTTTACTGACATATTTGAAAAGTAATGAAGAAAATCCAATGTTACGAGATTTGAATAAAATTATTTGAAATCAGTAATGCAGCAAGAAGGTTTGAACAGTTTGATAATTTCATTCTGCCCATTGGATATTACATTACCTGGAACTTGTTAAACTCAGACAAAATCCTAAACGTCTTTGTAGGGTAAAAAGCAAGAAAGACAACTTTTCCACGTTAAAGCCCTGATCACACATACAGAGTGTAAGGGGCATGAGTTCCGTCCTGTTCACAGTCGTCGGGGACGGTCTACAGCAGTCTTGCGATGGATATTAATAATTGCGGGCGAGAGCTATTTTCTGCCCGCTGCGAGCGCGCGGAGCTCTTTTACTTGTAAACATTGCTAAAGGATGTACAGATCTTAGAACATAGCGCATCATGACGGAACGGAAGCGCTTGAAGCTTTCAAGGAAGAGTGGAAGATACAATATTTATGCTTCGAACATGGTGATAAAGTCCAATGTTTGTTGTGCAAAAAAAAAAAAAAAGAAAAAATATACCATTTGCAAAAAAAGCAACATAAAACGGCATTATGAGACGCAAAATGAAAAAAAAATATAGGCATTATTCAGGAGAAGAGAGAAATAAATTCATTTCGGAATTGACATCGAAGGTAAATTAATTTACATTTGGGTCAGTAGATAGTATCTAACTTAGATTCCTTTTATTTCTTTATTTTAAATGTATTGTTGATTTTTATTTTAGTAGGTTATTTTACGACGCTTTATCAACATCTTAGGTTATTTAGCGTCTGAATGAGATGAAGGTGATAATGCCGATGAAATGAGTCCGGACCGAAAGTTACGCAGCATTTGCTCATATTGGGTTGAGGGAAAACCCCGGAAAAACCTCAACCACGTAACTTGCCCCGACTGGGAATCTAACCCGGGCCACCTGGTTTCGCGGCCAGACGCGCTAGCCATTACTCCACAGGTGTGGACTGTATTGTTGATGTTTTATTTGTTGCTCGTTTCTGGATATTTACTTTTATTAGACTACGTGTTTCTTTAATTTTGAAATAATATTTTATCTTTGATTGCACTTTAACTTATACTATTACTAAGCTCAAAATGCTAATTCACTTTCATTCCAATAACTATTTTCAGGATTTTTAGCAAATATGAACGAAAAAACATTTTGAAAACTTTGATGCAAGGAGCTTTTTTAGTAACGTCAATATAAAATATACTTAAAAATATAATTTCAAAACTATTAGACCTAATTGCACCAAATTTTGTACAGATGATATTATCATAGATCTGTTTATATAGTTTAAATTTCACAAATTTTGGCCGAAATTGAGGAAGTTTTAATTTTTTATTTTATATTATTGGGTTATTTTACGACGCTGCATCAACATCTAGATTATTTAGCGTCTGAATGATATGAAGGTAAATTTACCACAATGTTCTATTAATGAGATTGAAAGTTTGTATTTGCTGCTCGTTTTATGTAAACAACAGTATTGTCATGGTCGCTCCTGCATTAGAACAGAGCATAGGAGCTATTCCATCTCAAATCGACCAAAATATAGAGAAAATTGACCTTGCAATTTTAAATACAATGAAACTTTTTTTGTCTGTAGACAAATCTGATACAATGCTTTGTGAAAAGTTATAGGCATCAGAACTTCAGTGTTTAAATTTAAACTATTTAACTTTATCGTATTTTCATAAAATTAGCAAATTTACACTGTTGTAGCTCCGAAACCCTTTCACCCAATGACCAAAATCATGCATTTTGATACTAAGAAATTAAAGTTTACATTGACATATAAACAGTTTTTCTTACTTTTTGTGGAAATGGAGAAATTTAGATTATTCTTCATTAAGACGCCTTTGCCCAGCAAAAAATATTTTAGTAGTATATGGTTAGATTTCTCATTGAAAGTACAAATAAACACATTTTTTACTTGTGGAGCGTTGATAAGAAAGAATTATATCAAATAAAGGAAACAAATCGTATACGCGTGAACTAGCCAGCTGACTGTGAGGCGGGAGCTAGCTGAGGCAAGCATGGCCAGGAGACAAACAGGAGAAGTGTCGTCTAGCAGCGCATGGCTGTGCTAGCTATATCACAGGTTTTCATAAACATAGGAGTAAAATGACAATAGAAAGAAGACTGCATCCAAACATTTACTCTTGCAGTGGACGTCCACAGCCCCTTCTACAGAAGAATATGTTTTCGTCACAAGTTTTGATTTCGAGACAGGAATGCAGGCATGTGTCGGTAAAGACCCTTGTACTGTGCGTGGGCGTTCGAATCTCGACACCAGCTCTTTAGCCTCCCTTGCATAATCCTCTTAGCTGACGTAGCAGAATGTTATTGTGGTCAAATTCGCTGCTGCCCACTGAAATAATTCCAACGGAGTGGTGATTTGGTTGTGAATTGGACGTTGGAGACTGGCTCTGGCTGCCTGTCACACGATCCCTTTCCATGAGAAGGAGCAAAGAAGTGCCACTCTGCCTTTATGCCAAACTCTTCTTCATGGTAGCGCAGATTGATAAAGTTTATATTGAGAAGGAGCACGTCACTGAAATAGAATATTTTCTCACCTTGTCGTAAGCTTGCTTCTTTTTCAAAAAATTAACTGCTTTCGAAAGAGGTGGCCTGCAACAGTATCATGTTTCAGGCAATCGGAAATAACTACAAAATAGTCACATTTCTCAGTGTCAATGTTCATATGATAAACTACAAACGGATGTACCGTTGCCTGATAGTGGTTCCAATGGAAAGCAGGTACTTCACTTTGAATAATGAAAGCTTAATTTTCAGAGAAGTCTAGTGTCACTATAAATTCCCAATGCTTTACATTATTTTTGTTTCTTTATAAAACATTCTTTGTTGCCTCGCAATAAATTAATGTTCTTTGAGTGCCTCTAACTTTCTAACTTTCCAATTAACATATTTATAAATTCATCTGTAGGCTTTTCCAGGCTTTCTAATGTTTTGTCTGTAGCTACCCACTGTCTACATAAAATTGAGTCTATCAAAGCTTCAACAAAACAGACTGTAATTGTCTTTCTTAATCCAATGTTCCGGGACACTCAGCACGCTTATCAAATAACATGACGGTTGTGGTGGACTGCAAATGATTCTTAGTAGGATTTTATAGGTAGGCCTATTTCTCCACTTTTGGTTAGCTCTCGATGTTTTGCATCATCTATCATTATGCTTCTCAGTCCACTTTTTCCTCCCCTCACGCCCAAGGAGGTTTCACGAGATACCGAATGACTATAAATACAGCCCTGTTAGTTGTGAGTACTGTAATACTGTAGGTGCTTCGGGAAAGCAGATTTACAGTCCAAACCCCTGATGAGTCGGCAACTTCTCTGCTTTTGGTGTGCAGCGGAACGATCTAGTCTAAAGACGAAAGCTTCGAATCACGGCATATGGAAAAACGTAGGCTAAATAAACAAAGCTATTTATTTTTGTGATTCCGCCGACTTAGCTCTGTGATTACGCATTTGCCTCCAGACTAGCCGGCGCGGGTTCCATTTCCGGCGGGTCAGAAATTTTCCTCTAAAATTTGTACCTCGGGACTAGGGAAGGTGACGGCGTACAGCTTTCTACCATTAGACCAGTCGTCGCCAAAACGTTAACGTAGGTGATGTCATATGAAACGCAGCCCGCCTTGCAAGACAAGCTGTGGTAGAAAGCAGTAGGGTGGGGATAGGAGAGGACTGAACCTCGGCCGTATAGTCTGGAAATAATTAATGGAACTACGGTGAAATCTGGTTCTCCATCATAAGTTGCAATTTGTAATTGCTCAAATGAATGTGGATCCGTCAACCGGAAGCGCGCTTTACATTTTAACGGGTTTCATTTTTGAAAAAATTGCTCACATATATATTTATGTCGAGTCGAACATTGAAATAAGCCGCAAAATGATCTGAGGAGTATATATTTTGAATTGTAGTGACTTTTCGGGAAATTTTTTAATCTGAGAAATTTTCCTCTCATTTAGGCTTCTTTGCAAAGTTTCAAAATTTTATAATAACAAAACATTATATTCGGCAACGCTCTTCCTTAATCAGTTTAATATTATGGAAAAGTACAAGTGACAATGGAGTTTTGTACAATGCATCTTTACGGTGATAATATGAAACCCTTTAAGTAGTTTAGAACATAAACGTATTAAATTTTCTTCCTGTGCATAAGAAAATAATTTCTCTTCCCATTCTTCTACAATTATTCGTTTTGATGCACTCTTTACGTGTAAAACAGACACGCTGATCGTCAGTTACAACTACTTGTCTATCCTGGAACTGTCTGACATAAACTGCACTAGACTGTGCACCAATAAGCCTGGCTTAAATCCACAGCGCATACGACGAGAAGGCTACGGGGCGTTAAGTCTGGAGGCCTTGGTGCTATTCGACAGGAGTAGGCTACGTGCCGGTACCAGTTTTTCCTTCTCCCTTCCTGATCTTCATCACCATCATCACTCATTCCCTACACTGCACTTCCATGAACACTTACATTACACAGTCATTCTAGTACACAACATAACTCTCCACAGTTACACATGATGCACAGCGTGGCCCGCCGAAGTGGTGTACAATTTGAAAATTGATCACAGTCCTGCCATCTATGCGCATTATGTGAAACCTGAATCACGCAAGTGAAGTGGGTAGGCATTGGATACACACATATTTCGTTATTGTGTACCTTTTTATTTACACAATATGTTTAAAATAACTACCCTGGTGTTTTGCACAAAGCACTAAATGCCTCATAACGTTTTCTTGCACTCTCGACAGCATGTAGGAAGAGATATTTTCACTTGCCTCCCTAATTCTTACAATATTATCCCTGTTCTCGAGTAGAGTACCGTAAATATTATAACCCATTAAGCCCCACAAAAAGAAATTCATGGACGTGAAATCCGGCGATCTTGGTGGCCACTCATGCAAAGGAATGTTAAGACCAATCCACCGACAATGTTAGTCTATTTAAAAAGTTTGAATTGGTGGTCTTGTTCCGTGTGCTGAATGACCATCGAGTTGGAAGATAATATTAGCTCATATATTAGCCTAAGAGAAACATCATCGAGTAACACACAAATGCTGGATCAGAAGGGTCGAATATACTGCGCCGTTGCTGTTTTCATCGATAAAATAGACCCAATAATCTGGTCGTTTATGATAGCTATCGTAACAGTGATGATAAAGCGGCCTTGAATGTGCACCTACTGTGTGGATTGGCGTCTGCGCTGTGGTGTTCGTTGCGACGGTTGATAATTCCCTCACTTCCGATTGTGCACTCATCTGTCCATAAAATTTGTCTTAAGGAGTTTTGATCGTCAATATCTATCTAAAAGATAACAAAACTAAATAATGTAATGCCAAAAATGCCATATCGTAATTGTGGTAATGATTTGGAATCCAACCTGCTTCACAAACCACTCGCAAAATTCTTCGTGATAACGGTCATAGTCACTAGGTTCTAGCCTGAGTTGTGTGTCGCCCGTTTAAGAATTCTATAGACCATCATGTGATTCAGATGCAAGTTTCGGGCCACAGATCTCGTACTGGTGTGATTTTCTGCTGCTAAACCTCTTTACCTCTTTGTCGGACATGTCATGGATGCGTTCATATTGCTGTCTCTGTTGACGTACTCTCTAAATCGGCTCTGGCTTGTTGTCGCCTTTTCGGATATTATTACTTATAAAGGCAGCTGCATGTCTCTAATTTCGTCCACTTGCCACAATGTCCATTAACTCGTCCGTACTACTGTATATCGTTCTCGCTCCATTAAATCACAAAACTCATTTTACAAATAATGCTACGAACAGATCTGATACTAGTGTAACTGCGAGCGAAGTAATAGCATCATCAAATCCCCTGCCCGAAGAAGTATGCACCTGCAAGTTTAGACTTAATGCTTTTCCTATTATTTTAGGCAACCCAAGTTCCTGAGCTGTTACACTGTGTGCACGTCTATTTTTGTAATGCCTACTTGTTCCTGACATGCAGTCATATTTTATGTTTTGAATTAAAATTAACATTTTTTAAGAACTTCTTATGTCTTAATTTTTTGGCCATCAATGTGTAACCCGCAAAGTACTTCAACGACTTATTTTCCTGGCCGCAGTTCCACGTTCTTGATCCTGCCCGCTCTCACTCTGTAATGCCTATTTCCTATCTAATCTGCGTCATGTTTTATAAAATCAATTAAATACGTTTAGTTTGTTTTCAATTGGCGGCCGGGTAGCTCATTTGGTAGAGCAGCTGACTACGGACTAGAAGGTCCGAGGTTCGATCCCGTGTGGTGACGGGACTTTTTCTCTTTGCCAAACTTTCAGAACGGCCCCGAGGTTCACTCAGCCTCCTATAAAATTGAGTACCGGGTCTTTCCCGGGTAAAAGGCGCACAGTGTGTAGTTTCAAGCAGCCAGCAGGCCAAAAATCAATTTTCACACCCTGTCTTTAATGCTAAATTCTTATATAGACGTGTTTATAACTCCAAAGTATACTATGCAAGTGTAGACAGATGCTTACATCTGGTGGGGACCCTCACAGCAGAGCGAAGGTTGCAAGTCTGCGATAAGATCGTTCACGCTGCAAGGCAGGCGCGCAGTTTGTGTTTGGATGCTGCAAAGTGGTGAAGTTGGTACAGAGTGCGGATATATTATAAGATGTATGTACTTTCATATAAGCTGATTTTCGTGACAAAAATTATTATCTTATTTCTAGAATAAGTGTCTGGATAAACATGTGCAAAGAGTTTGAGTTTTACCTTATCATATGACTTCGAGTTGACTTTTAAAAGGTGTAGCCCTCTATCACCTCGATAAAATTTTGTAGAAAAATAACTTAATTTTTTATGGAAAAACATGTTTTGACTACACTTTTGAATTATAAAAAAGATTATTGAGTGTCATGTTTATTCATTTTATACCAAAATTATTTAATTTTAGCACAACTGCGCTATCAAACTGAAAACAATCATGATTTGTAGAACATGGAACAAGGGTGGCCATATCATGTGCACATGTTCCTGATATGGCCACTAGGTAGACTTTTGGAATTTGGGACTTTTTGGACAATTAAAGCTATTTTTATGGGGAAAGGAAATTGTTTTAAGAAAGTCCATTAGACTGAGAACGAGTATGAAAAAAGTGGTTTACATTTTTCAAAATGGCGGCTAGAAAAATTCTCAAACCTTAGCATGGCTATATCAGGGACACCTACCTTATAAATTATGTTGGGTCTTATTTTAGGGTTTTCCAGCTGCTGTTGAAGCTTTAGAATTATCTGATGCACAACTCTGTACTCGACACTAATAAGAAATATTGTTCACAATCTGAATCGTGCTGAAGATTGAATTGTGAAACGCAAAACCGAAAACGACCTCATCATCTCGTAAATTAACGAACCGTACACTTACAATGATTATTAATTCATCACTAGTTTAGAAATATGACTTCAAATTATATAACTAATCAACACAAAATAAAAAGTATGTAATGATCTGAGTTATTTCTCTTGAATCAACTGTACTGCTGCTAGCATCGCTGTCTAATATAGCCTATATAGCAGAGTGAGCGGATAGGAATACTTTTCCCTACACCTATTTATAGCTGTATATAACTAACACATTGATAGTAATCCCTGGTGCGACAGCCCATGAGGCTACTTGTCTACCAAAAGCGTATTTGCTAGGCGTACCAAAAGACCACCAAACCAAACATAAACCTGTCACTGATCTCTTCTTTTCTTCTTTAGATATTGTCAGCACTGCTACACTCATTTCAAAAGCCCTCTGTTTGATATCTCTCTTGATTGAAACTGATAACATGTAAAGAATTGACATTTATGTCTCTGCAAGGCATAATGAGATGTAATTTTTATACTTTTAGAGCGAGATTTCAAAGTTTGAACGACTGTTTAACATCGTAATATTATGTTTCATAACAACGGATTAGAGAGAGAATAGAAACAGTCATGTATTTTTTTGCCGAAATAAAGTACCATCTGGATGCACCACATTTCTAGGGTTGCCACTAGCCTGTGTTTGGCCAGCCCGGTGAAGCTCAACATAAGGCGGTTGACTGTTATCAACCCCTCAAAGGCTTTGTTTGTGGCCGGCCGGTAATTTTATCAAATGAGTTTGAGAATATGTGATAAGAGTTTTTATTAAATAGGCTGTTAATGATTTCTCTATTTCGTGCAACCTTTAAGTCAGAGCAGCAAAAGATAAAGGAATCTGGAAGTATTTTTCACTTTTACTTGATGGTTCCACACCAAAAGTAGAAGAAATGTCAAGTGTTAGATGACAATCAGGTCTCTAAGTGGATGAGATATATTCTGCTGTGACCTGTGCTCATTAAATGAAGTGGTTTCTTCCTTCGTGAATGATGAACATTTGACAAGTTTTGCGATACGGTGTAAGTATTTTCAGGGTAAAGATGCCTTTGATAAATCTCCACAATAAGAATCGTAGTTCAACACGTGTTCGTGTATTTAGTATCATGAATAACATATTAATGTACGAAAAGTCTAACAACCAGTTCAATTTAAAAATGAAGCAAACAGGACAACCCGGGCAACGCCGTGTGCCTTCAGCTAGTTTAATAATAATTACAAGATAAGTTTTTAAATTGTCGCACATAAAACATTATCACCTATAAGCATATACTCTATAGTCTCAATCCGTAAACCAACTGCACAGCGGCGTGCGGACAGAATGTGAGCGGTGAACTGCCGGTGCTGGATCCTGACCCCAGCATAAACAGCTCTCCTGCATAGTCAAGAAAATAAAACTGCTAGATATGTGCATTCCTGTGAACTCGAGCGGTCAATCAATGCGGAACCCGCCTCAATTGTACGAGATGTTATAGCTTCGTGTGTTTTTATATAAAGTCGTTCTTAATCTTTAAAAAATTACCAAATCAGGTCCACACCTGTGGAGTAACGGTCAGCGCGTCTGGCAGCGAAACCAGGTGGCCCGGGTGCGAATCCCGGTCGGGGCAAGTTACATGGTTGAGATATTTTCCGGGATTTTCCCTCAACTTAATACGAGCAAATGCTCGGTAACTTTCGGTGCTGGACCCCGGACTCATTTTCACCGGCATTATCACCTTCATTTCATTCAGTCGCTAAATAACCTAGATGTTGATACAGCGTCGTAAAAATAACCCAATAAAATAAAAAAAAACCTAATCAGGATCATTTGAAATACATGTGTACTAATTATTACATTTATTTTTACATATGGAATGAAGTACTATACATAAAAATGATATTAAACATTGGATAAAGCCAACTGAAATGTTAGCATGTAATGTTCCGTTGTGATTTTTTACGCAGACGTCCAATTCGTAAGAGCAAATGTTTTCAGAAAAAAGCTAAGACAGCCCAGCCACTAGCCTTCACAGAGGGGTCAGCAGAAACGGGTGGGTGAAATCGGGAAGAGACGCAACCAAACGGACACAGTACCTGTGCGAAAACATGATTCCATAATGAAGGGTTATTCTTTGATGTAATCCAAACAAAAAAGTTTAATAGAATTTTGCTCGTCTTTGCTTCATTTTCGAGATAAAAACTGTTTTATAGGAAACATTTCATAGCGTGTTTTGAAAAAGAAATTGATTCAATTCCAAATACGCTCAGTCAATTTAAGAGGGCAGTTACTATGATAGCAAATGATTGAAAGAAAGAAATTTATTTTTCTTTAGATATGCAGAAACGATGGCGGGCTTATGCTAGGGCGGCAATGAACCTGCGGGTTCCTTAAAAGCCATTTGTAAGTAACTAAGATATACAGAAATTTGATCCGAACAAATGTACGAGTAACATTGTAAAATTCCTTTGCAGAACATCAGTAACTTGCAGGATTCACTGTTCTTGAAGCATTAGGCCTATCTTGATCCACTTTTTTACTTACAAAATGAACAACGAATGTCTTCAATAACGATAGAACAGTCACAGTACTACCAACAGAGCATTACAATACAAATCGTTAGATATATTTCGATTGTAATTATCAATCCAGTGCCACAGGTAAATCATGGTTTCTTTTTTTCCAAACGGGCCACAGTCTAGGACTGACGTCCATTTGTAACAGAACAACATTTCTATACCCACATTTCACATATACAGTAACTATCAACTGGACTGAAGTTATTTTGTTGTAAAATGATGCACCGACTCCTAAACTGCCGATTCCAACAGAAAACTTGTTTTTCGAAAAGATGGAAAAATGTTATGTTTTATTTAACGACGCTCGCAACTGCAGAGGTTATATCAGCGTCGCCGGATGTGCCGGAATTTTGTCCCGCAGGAGTTCTTTTACATGCCAGTAAATCTACTGACATTAGCCTGTCGCATTTAAGCACACTTAAATGCCATCGACCTGGCCCGGGATCGAACCCGCAACCGTGGGCCTAGAAGGCCAGCGCTATACCAACTTGCCAACCAGGTCGACTCGAAAAGATGGACTGAAGCCCTTTTGGAAAGAGGATTCAATCACAAACAGGGCCTTGCACTTACCGGATTAACTTTCACGCGTGCCGAACATGCGGCCAGCAGCCTTTCGGGGCTCCTCTTCCGCTGGGGTTGAGGTGCAGGTGGAGGTTCTTCTCCGAGGATTTCCTCTAGAGGATCGGCAAAAGTTACGTGTTTTTGTCATCTTCCTCAACCGTTGGTCCCTCATCCGAGGCGTCTTCCGTGCCTGCATTCTCCGGTTCTATTGCCTTGTCTCCCAAGTCAGCACTTCCCGGTTCTATTGTCTCGTCTTCGGCGCCGTCACTCTTGGGTGCACTTGGTTTGTCTCTCGTGCTAGCACTCTCAGGTTTCTTTTTCTTGGCTTTCGTGGCACTAGATTTTTGACCACTAGTATCTGGGGTGCCTTTTCCATCCTGACCGTTTTAGAATATAGTGTGTTGTCATATCCCGGAAGGGCGGTTTTTCTTTGCAATTGTTGGAGAGCATGTAAGTCCCAACTGCAGCCCCTCCGCTGGCCGCCAGTTTACTGACGGTCCTGCATTGGTAAAGATTTCGCTAATGTACTTAAAATAAACTTGGCGCCCCACATCTTTCTGTGTTATGATTTGAGGAACGTCTCCAGGCAACGCACCACATAGGCTCTGTTGTGAATGCATTATTGATTAAGCACATCGCAGCCAAAACAATAGGTTTGTTTCCAGCAAGCAATTCAGAACGCCTTCCGAACTTCTTTCGACGCATGCGCCGGTTGTGTACGGTGTCAGAACTAGTTCAGAATTTTACGTTGTTGGAACGTTTCTTGAACTGTTCTTTCACGGCCTTCGGAGTTTCTCCTCATTTTAAAATTATATTCATCTTCCGAACTTCATTTGTCATAAACTATATCACTATCACCTTCCGAATCACTCATGGTCGACCAATTTCACTCGTTCTAAAGCACGTTGGACCAGGGATCTGGGAGTTCAGATCGGTTCTAGTCTTGTTGGGCTACTGCGCATGAGCAGGCAGTGCTGGAACAAACCTCTTGAGACGAGTCCGTTGTCACTCACTAGTTGAATGTTTTGTCTGTCAATTACCTTAAACAGAAGGATTCTTCTCTGCAGTGGCGGATTGGTCACAGCATAAATGTAGTCAATAGATAGAACCGCAAGTTTCGGGGGAAGAAAGTGGCCGTAGCATAAGGCGAGTTCCGAAATAGCACAAAAAGTTCGAAGTTGAAGTAGTTTTCAACGTTGTAACACAAACCATGCTCTTTTTAACTCTCGAATTTCCGCGACACAAACATTACGTTACAAGTTTTAAGCTCGGCAATTTACTGCTGAACTATGGGGGTGGAAATTTGGACGTTATATGGCAAATTCATCTTTTATAAGGCGTTCGCCTGCCTTGCATTGACAATATATAGCATTTTGTGAACATGGTGGTGCAAAATAAAACGCATGACCTCGATTAATTAGTGTTCAAACGAATTACCAAAGCCTCTCTCGTCCGTACTCGCCATTTCAATATATTTTATTGCAAATTTATCCAATCGAGAAAAGTAAATAATACAACACCAGAAGCTTAGCTTAAATTTTCTTTTCTTCAGTTCATTACTTTAAAATAATTTATTGTTGCTCATTAATTTTTTATTTTTATTTGGTAATTTAACGCCGCTGTATCAACTTTAAGGTTATTTAGCATCGATGGAATTGATGACAGCGAGATGATATTTGGCGAGATGAGGGCGAGGATTCGCCATAGATTACCTGACATTCGCCTTACGGTTGGAGAAAACCTCGGAAAACCCAACCAGGTAAACAGCCCAAGCGGGGATCGAACCCGCGCCCGAGCACAACTCCAGATCGACAGTGTCTTAGCCGACTGAGCTACGTCGGTGGCTCACTCATTATTAATTTACTAGTATTTAGTATTTTTTAATTTATAAGAACGCATATTTAAAACCTTTTACTGAATAGAGCATAAAACATAACATGCATGATGCGCGACGGGTTATGGTGGGGGGGGGGGGCTGAACTCAGACCCTCACTGCTTCTGTCCACGTCGATTTATCTTGCAAGTACTGATTTGTTCATTACGTTTAATTATTTCTGTGGGGAATTTGGCTCTTAAGAGATGGGATGGATGGAAATTTGGTATTTTTTTTGTCCAAAATCACATTTTTTGGTAGAAAATGAAGCTGTGGTGCCTACTTTACACTTTGACGAGATTTTAGAGCCTTACGACGGCTTTCTCATGAATTACGCCCTCTATAAGTATAAAACATATAGAAATTTAAGTAATTTTTTCGCACTTTTTCAGCCCACGTCTCTGCATTCACATTGCTAAGGAATCCACAAATGTTATGCTACAAGTTAGAAAATTTTACTGCATGTTCTTTAACATATTCTTATCAAAGATATGTTGGCATTAAAAAAAAAAGAAGAAAATAATTTTAATAAAAAATAAAACTCGTGCTTACAGTCTAATCTGTTAATATTAACCGGATGTTGTAGTTAATGAATATAGATTGTGCAAGGCACTGGTGTGGTTATAGACAGTCGTGTGGTTTACACACCAAGTGAAGCGCATTCTACGTGTCAAAAATGAGTGCTGACCTGGAGATGGATAAACATTCCAGACCGTGCCTTCTACGCCGTAGATTCTACGTGTTACTGACCATAAACCCTTGACCTGGAGACAGTGCAAATTGATTCCAGTTAGAAAATTCTGAGATGGCGTCTTCTATTAGAAGCATATCAGTACGATGTACCGGACATCGTTTTGTTTTTACTAACATTTTTAATATTAACCTGGCTGCTGTATGCCTTTGGATTAACGGTTGAGAACCAGATAGACCGGAGTTTGATGATAACATACCAGTACAAAATACAAACAAATAAAATACTAGGTATAGGAGAGAAGAAAAGTAGTGCATCCATTTATGTAAACTAGAAACTATTACGATTTTGAGTTTCATAATTTTCGTTGGGATTTTATTTAATAAAAAAACAGTACAGTATTAACAATAAATGTTTTTACTCACTAACTGAACTATCCAGGCGGACGTATTCATTATGCAATATATAGCAGCCTATACTGTCTACAGCACATTGGCATACAATGTGGCATTGTTAGCAGAAGAGGAGATGATAATAAGCAGGGAAAGGATTTATATGTAAATACATATTTACTTATAAAGCTAATATAATTTATATTTTGCATTATCTTTATGTTTCACAATGTGTAGGGTTGAAAAATCCTACTTTTATTTTCCATATTTTTCCATATTTTAGAGTTTAGTACATATTTTCGTTAATTTCCATATATTTTCCATATTTCATATAAAACAGTCCATATTATATTAGGTTTAACAATAAAACAAAACAAAATTCCATTAACTTTTAAAAATACATTTCAACAATAGAGATTTAAACACATGTTCAGTAATCCCTTTAACATCAGAGTTATTTGAAAATTAGCAGTCCTATCAACAATGGGAAAGTAAGTTACAAAACTGTATTAATTTAATTTAAAATTTTTAACAGACTTCAGTTGTGCAGCTCAACAGTTAAATGCCAGTCAGAGTACACATAGGTTCAGTTTTGTAAATCATACTATAAAGACGGTAAATATGCCAAAAGTACGTCATTCAGTCAATTTAAAATCAAAACTAACAAGTTACATTTCAGAATTTAAAGAAGATGGTTTATCAACTGACAATAAAATATTATTTTGTAATTTGTGTCAGTGTGCAGTATCATCTACACAAAAGTTCCTGGTGCAACAACACATTACAACTAGTAAACATCAGGCCAACAAACAACTAAATTCCAAGCAGAGACAATTGTTTTTAACACAACCAACAACATCGAATGTAAGATCTGAGTTTAACATCGACCTGTGCCGTTCTCTCATCTCTGCTGATATTCCTCTCTACAAACTAAAGAATAAGGTCTTCAGGGAATTCCTTGAAAAATATACTCAACATACAATCCCGGATGAGTCAACACTTAGGAAGACGTATGCTCCATCCATCTACGATGAGACAATACAGAAGATAAGAGATGAAATTAAAGATAGTTCAATTTGGGTTTCCATTGATGAGACTCCCGACAAAGAAGGTAGACTTGTTGGTAATGTAGTTATCGGTTTGTTAAGTGAACAATATTCTGAACGAATTCTTTTACATTGTGATGTTCTAGAAAAGTGCAATAACAAAACTATAGTTAAACTGTTCAACGAAGCTATGGGTATCCTGTGGCCAAAGGGTATTATGTACGATAATGTGTTATTCTTTATTAGCGATGCTGCCCCTTATATGGTCAAAGCTGGACAAGCATTATCTGTTGTATATCCTAAATTGACTCATTTTACTTGTGTGGCGCATGCATTTCATCGTGTGGCAGAAGTGGTCAGAGACAATTTCCCTAAAGTAGATTTGTTGATTTCATCAGTGAAAAAAGTATTTCTCAAAGCTCCCAGTAGAGTTAACGTGTTGAAAGAAATGTACCCTGAAATTCCATTGCCACCAAAGCCAATTTTAACTAGATGGGGTACATGGCTAGAAGCAGTTGAATATTATGCCGAACATATAGACTCTATTAACAATGTTCTCCTTGCATTGGACTCTGAAGATGCAGTCTCAATTGATACTGCGAAAACAGTTACCTGTGACATAAGTGTGAAGAATGACTTAGCTCACATTCAGCATACATTTTCATGCATCATAAAAACGCTCAAAAGTCTCCAAAATAGGCACCTTTCACTATCTGAAAGTTTTGAAATTATAAATAGTACTGTGGAACAACTGAATCGTGGTAGAGGTAAAGTTGCAGATGCAGTAAGAGCTAAGGTGGACACTGTACTTTCAAAAAACCCTGGATATGAAGAACTACAAAAGGTTGTTGCTGTGATGAGTGGTGAATCAACAGTGAAGATTAACTTGGACTTATCCCCAGCAGACATTGTGAAATTGAATTATGTACCAGTTACTTCTTGTGACGTCGAACGCTCTTTTAGTCAGTATAAATCTATCCTCAGAGACAATAGAAGAAGATTCACTTTTCAGCACTTGAAAGAAATGTTTGTAACCTATTGTTATGGTAACAGACAATAAAAATTGTGTTTTGTTGAAACTACATTGGAAGATAAGGTACGTCCATTATATTTTTTGTTTAGTTTGATTAAAATGTACCAATATTTAACGTACATAGTCATTTTTTTTATAATTTTAAGTCCATATTTAATTCCATATTTTGGTAAAAATCCATATTTAATTCCATATTTTGGTAAAAATAACTACATATATATTTACATATTTCATATATTTTTAGTCCATATAAATCCGTTCCCTGATAATAAGTAAGGGATATGCTACTAGAGCTAAATGACAGCTGTGAGCAGTATGGGATGAAGATAAATGCCAACTAGACGAAGACCATGGTCATAGGAAGAAAAGTAAAGAAGGTAAAGTTGCGAATTCCAAATGAGGCAGTAGAGCAAGTGGACAGCTTCAAATACTTGGGGTGTACTATAAGCAGTAACATGAGCTGCTGCCAGGAAGTCAAAAGGAGGATAGCAATGGTAAAGGAAGCTTTCAGCAGAAAAAGGAGCATCTTCTGCAAACCTCTGGAAAAAGAACTAAGGAAGAGACTAGTGAAGTGCTTTGTAACATTATATGGTGTAGAAACATGGACATTATGACGAAGTAAAGAGAAGCGAATAGAAGCATATGAAATGCGGATATGGTGAAGGATGGAGCATGTGAAATGGACAGACAGAATAAGATACGAAGCTGTGTTGGAAAGAGTGGATGAAGAAAGAATGATGCTTAAACTGACCAGAAAGAGGGAAGGTCACTGGTTGAGAAGAAACTGCCTACTGAAGCATGCACTGGAAGGAATGGTGAACGGGAGAATTCGTGGCAGAAGAAGATTTCAGATGGAAGACATTAAGATACAAGACCATTTGAGGAGACAAAGAGGAAGGCAGAAAATAGGAAAGACGGGAGAATGTTGGGTTTGCAGTGAAAGACTTGCTTTTGGGCAGACCACTATGAATGAATGGAGAATGCATTTAAATTTAAAAATAATCAAAATCTGGATATTTTAAAGAAATTATTGAAAATGATGTACGTTCATTTCGACACAGGCCTCACTTATTTTGTGTATATTATTGAAAACCTTTTTAATCATATTTTCTGAAATTTAATGTATAGTTTCTAGAATGCAATTCTTCGATTCTTCTATTGTTGTAGCATATTTAGCTAACAAAACTGTTTCAAAGTAATCCCAAAAGAAATAATGCAAAGCACTCACATCAGTCGACATGGTGGGCCATAATCCTGCGCCTGTTGAAGTAATGCTGTACAACAGAATACCTCAGGTGCTGTAAATTCAATCTTCACTTCTGTCCGATCCGCACAGATTAATTTACCCAGGCATGCTATCTACTGTCCGTCCAAGTGGTTAAGTCGCAGAGTCGTAGAAAGGGGGGGGGGGATCACGTGAAAGTTATTTACTTACCCAGAACATTTTATTTAAATTATTTTAAACTTACTTACTTACTGGCTTTTAAGGAACCCGGAGGTTCATTGCCGCCCTCACATAAGCCCGCCATTGGTCCCTATCGTGAGCAAGATTAATCCATTCTCTATCATCATATCCCACCTCCCTCAAATACATTTTAATATTATCTTCCCATCTACGTCTCGGCCTCCCTAAAGGTCTTTTTCCCTCCAGTCTCCCAACTAACACTCCATATGCATTTCTGGATTCACCCATACGTGCTACATGCCCTTCCCATCTCAAACGTCTGGATTTAATGTCCCTAATTATGTCAGGTGAAGAATACAATGCGTGCAGTTCTGTGTTGTGTAACTTTCTCCATTCTCCTGTAACGTCATCCCTCTTAGTCCCAAATATTTTCCTAAGCACCTTATTCTCAAACACCCTTAACCTATGTTCCTCTCTCAAAGTGAGAGTCCAAGTTTCACAACCATACAGAACCGGTAATATAACTGTTTTATAAATTCTAACTTTCAGATTTTTTGACAGCAGACTGGATGACAAAAGCTTCTCAACCGAATAATAACAGGCATTTCCCATATTTATTCTGTGTTTAATTTCCTCCCGAGTATCATTTATATTTGTTACTGTTGCTCCAAGATATTTGAACTTCTCCACCTCTTCAAAAGATAAATTTCCAATTTTCATATTTACATTTCGTACAATATTCCCGTCACGAGTCATAACCATATACTTTGTCTTTTCGGGATTTACTTCCAAACCTATCTCTTTACTTGCTTCCAGTAAAATTCCCCTAATCGTTTGTGGATCTTCTCCTAACATATTCATGTCATCCGCATAGATAAGCAGCTGGGAAGTGACGTAACCCACCTGTGAGAAAATATGATTCAATAATGAATGCACTTTATTCACTGGAAAATGCGACCATATTTCTGGAACGTACTATACTCACTCACAGTTTGGCGTATATTATACTTTAAATTAGTACGTCAATATCCATTTTGTTAAAAAATATTTACAGTACAGATTTAGGCTTATATCATACTTAAAAGTATGTTAATATCTCTTTTGTTACAAAATAATATATGATAAAACTTAGTATAATGATTTTACAGTTAGCTACGAGTACATATAAAAGTCAAGGGTTTTTATTTCATTCATTCATTTATTTTATTCCATAGATCTTACATGAGCAATGAAGCTTTAAGATGTGGAACAAGTCAAAATTTTACAATATTACAATTACAATTTTTACAAAATTTTATAATTTACAATTTAGTAATTTTCTACAATTTTTACAATATTTTGGCGAGATGTAGTGAGATGAGGTGAGGTCCGAGGATTCGCCAAAATATTACCCGGCATTTGCCTTTTGGTTGGGGAAAACCTCGTAAAAACCCAACCAGGTAATCAAATCAAAGAGGTTGATGCCAAGGACTGGCCATAGAGGACAGAATATATTTATTTAGATTTAACAAAGAGAGTTATGATATGATCGTTGGCAAAGAGAATATTCTGTCAATGCTGCTGACGCCTACAGGCAAATTACTTGAAAAAGGCGTCAAATCAGATGATTTCAAAACATCAGGCATACAAGTTACGAAAAGGAGGACATTTGTTGATTTTTTAAAAGTTCGCCTGGACCCCGGGCAAAGGCCTAAAGAGGACAAAAGAGGACGTCTGGCACCCCGTGAACACTGGCACAGCACAGCGGTGCTATGTTATGTTAACTGCCAGATACAAACGAAGCATAGCACTGGGTCAGTCGCTATCAGCTGTTACTATATGTGAAATAAGCAAACAGTTAGTATAGTTCACTTCATTGCATAGCACTGGGTCAGTCGCTATCAGCTGTTACTATATGTGTGATAAGCAAACAGTTAGTTGTCACACAATTAGAATGGAGAAGTTCATTTGTCTCTTTTCCGACAAAGATATAGTTATATACTATACTTATGTTTTCACGGTTCTGGATTAAGAAGAAAACTTATAGACTTGTTCAGGATTGCCGTAAGCTTTTAATAATGCAACAACAGCAGTGATGTAATAGTTTATAAACTAGAAGAGAAAATAAGATACAAAATTGACTGACCTCTCATAAGTGTGTTCAGGGTCTGTACATAATATTATGGTGCAAAAAATTTGAGTTTTGACGATGTTGGTATGTGAGATATGTTAAACAGGAATATAAGATATTTTCAGCATCAATTTCATTGTAATCAAAATAAAGCTTCGAACTACTGTATTATTATATAGGCCTGTGAATAAATGTTTGCATGCAACAGTGCAATATCTCTCTTATCAGAGTAATTTGTTCCAACCCTCGCAGTAGGAGTAACACTACCATTGCCAGTTTTATATATTTCAACCTGGAAATGTCATAAGTAAGATTAAGTTGCACGCATGCTCAATGATTTATTATTTTATTTGTTTCATCGCAACTTACCTTTCCTGCACTTCTCTCTTTTCTTGCCCTCCTCTTCAAGCAGTTATATAAATTTCTTAATTGTTCTGTTGAGCATTGAAATTTTCCCCCAGCAGTCATGTTTTTAAAGTGTTCGTCACTGCATTGGTTGTTTTATTTTCAACAATGTCTTTGTATTCTGCAACGATGTCTAATAACATTTCGATGGCTTGGTTCCAAATGTGGCCATCTGCAAAATTTTCGATTTTGAGTTTTCTGCATATTCTGACTCAGAACCTGATTATCTGTCAGCTCTAAAAGTGTCTATTCGTTAAGTTAAAAAATAGCGCCTCAAATCATGTGTAGCAATGTAGCTATGTGGAACCTAAGGTTGAATGACAGTTCCAAATGTGTCTCAAAACAGACAGCCATAATTGGAATAGGGTTTTCTTTATTTTTATGTTTTCCATATATAGCTACTTGTGGAATGACTTGTTTATTGCACAAAGGTTGTGAATTCTGCAGATAGATACATAGAATAATAATAAATGCAACAGGTAATTTTGTTACGAATCTTATTCGTGAAGGAAAACTAGATTTACAGTCGTTAATTCGTTATGTTAAAATTTAATATCTGAATTTCAGTAACTTACTAAGTGTCTTAACAATGACAATGAAGATTTTTAACCTATAGCTGTTTGTCGTAATGGATGGCTAAAATTAGAAATCATAATACTCCAACAATAATAATTTTCTCACTCCTTTATGTAAGCATGCTAGTTAGTAGTGCGAGTTTTCTGCATAATTAGTGATACAATTATTGTATTGAAGATGGCTTCCAGAAGTAAAATAATGCTAGAACTATTACATTTAAAAAAATATGATCCCCATATTACTGCAACTTATTCATCTAAGGAAATGAATACACAGCCTCTTTCAAGCGAAGATAATAGCCGTTTTGTAATAAGTCCAGATACAAGTACAGCCACTGCTACGAAAACATCGCAGGATGTGGATTTGCAATGCAGCGTGATATGGAAATACAACTCTCAGCTGCTAACTTATTGTTATTTTTATTTGAAATTAATTATTGCACACGTCTTCATTATTTGCTGTTATGAATTTTCTTTTATTATATTTTTATAATTAGAAGTAAATGTATTAAAATTGACTCTTATAATTTTATAGACTTCGAAGAGTCAACATATTCCAGGTAAATCAATGGCTGAGCCTTATGATTGTAGGCTAAAATGCAAAATACGTATCATCCAAGTGCAAAGAAGCGAAATTTTCACTAATTATTGGAAATTTGGCAATTTTAATAGGCAACGTGATTTTTAACAGTCTTGTAGTGGTGATTGAATGTAAGAGAAAAACATGTGTAGAAAATTCTAAACGGTCTAAAACATTGAAATTCTTTTTTAATGTTGATAACTCGGGAAAAGAAATGTGCAAGAAGACGTTTCTCAATATTCTGGCTATTAAGAAGGGCGTACTACATTTTGCTATTCAAAGCAGGACAACACAAATGGACAAAAGGAGTGGGCATGGATCTACAAAAATATCTCAGGAGTTGGTATCTTTAGTAAAAGATCACACTAACAAATTTCCTACAATATCATCCCGCTATTGCAGGAACGATTAAAAAAGGAATACTTGAGCCCAAAATTGAATATTGCAAAGATGTACGGACTATACAAAACTGAATGTAAGGATACTGTCAAGAACAGTTTTACCATCATGTTTTCAAAACTTATTTTAACCTGTCCTTCCATAGACTACGTAAAGATCAATGTTCTAAATGTGCAACCTATGAATCATCTAATGAGGAACAAAAGCTAATACTAATGCAAGATGAACACAACAGACACACAGCACTAAAGGACAGAGCAAGAGAAGAAAAAGAGCTTGACAAAAATGAAGCAAGCTAAATCCTGATACAATACATTCTTGTAATTTTGACTTACAACAAGTTCTGTATGTCCCCACAAATCCAACGAACCCATCCTCTTCTACAAAACAAAGTTAACTACATATAATTTTACTATATTTAATGTTGGAGATGGGAGTAGAAAATGTTACCATGTGGAATGAAATAGAAGGTGGACGAGGGCCTTGTGAAATTGTTTCATGTATCTTTCACCACCTTGAAAAGTATTTCAGAAGCAGTGAAGAGTGTAAGGCTCTTAAGTGACACATCTGAAGGACAAAATAAGAACCAGTATGTCGCTGCAGTATTCATTTATGCTGTAATGGTGTTACCAAAAGAAACTGTTGCAAGTGCGATTTGATGCCTGCCAGAATGAAACTGCGTCAAAAAATGTACCAGTTTACTTGCCATATGAATGGATGATGATTGCTAGAACAGCTAATCGTACAGAACCGAAGTATCAAGTTTACCAAAATAAAGATATCAAGTTTGTTTACTGGAAAGCATTAGCAACGTTAGTGATGATGAATAGAAATACATCTGATGAGGGCAACAAAATAAATACAGATTACAATGAATACAATGGAGAAATGTCTGAAACCTTTGCACATTGAGAAGAGGACAAATTCTGCATTGAAGTTGAACCATTTACGAGAAATTTGCAATTCAGATGACGTTGCTAATGACTGTCAAGATTTCGTTCAGAATTTATTAAGTGATTCTGCTCTTGAAAATGATGAAACAGTGGTGCCAGATATCAATGATGACGAGGATGAATATTTTCTTTAAATGAGTAAGACTAGAGTTTACAAAGTATTTGAAAATAATATCTGCCTCTATTTGTTTGTAAAGAGAACTCAGTGTGTGATAAAATACACTATTACATTCTACAATTTTTTTTTAATTTTGTTCAGAACTAGTACAATTTTTTTTGTCAGAATTAAAGTTTTTAAATAATCAATCAGCTTAGGATAACAAGCATTGATAAAACTGAATACGTTTACTGTAGCTGACATGTATTTGTGTTTATCTGCAATGAATGAAGTATGGTTCATTACGAACTAGTTTATTTCAATCTTATTCTTTCATATGTTGACAATTCCATACGTTGCTATCTTATTATTTAAGAAAATCATCAAAATTTATGTTAACTGATAATGCAAAACATTTGTAGCTAATACATTATTTAAATTATTAATGTCAAAATTTTATAGTGAAATAAATAAGTAACCAAAGAAAAGCCCTGATTTGATGCGCAGCTTCAAAGTTTAATTTGTAACTACTGAAAATTTATGATTTTGGAGATAGTCACGTTTGGAACCAAGCCATCGATTTTCTCTCTTTCACAAAAAGTTTTGCCTCCGTTTCCCACTTCACATTGCCTAGCTGCTTACAAACAATATCACTACGCAGCATTGCACCAGTTGTTTTATAGTGACATACACGTATGGGAAGGAAATTATTTGCATCGTCTACATGGCTCTGTCATTTTGTATATTTTCCTTTAAAGGTGGAATAGTTAACTGATCGTTAAATATCATCTATACTTTAAAGACTGAAATAGTTTAAAGGTCCGTTACTTAACGACAGATCAGCAATCTGTGGAACAGGCTCCTTGCAGCCCAGCGTATCATGCTTAGCACTCCTGTTCTGTGAATAATTTTGTCGCCAAACGGCCGCGCTCTTTTACAAATATAGCGCTCTGCACTGTGAACTTAACTAGGGAAGTGGTACAATTATAACGAAATGAGTCCGAAATCCAATGCCGAAAGTTACCCAGAAATTCTGCTTGAATTGGTTGAAGGGAAATCTGGGAAAACCCCAATCAGTTACGATCATGGGTTGGTTCCAATATCGTTTTTTGCAATAGCACTTTTAAAGTAGAGATTTCCAATCTGTCTGTTTGTGGTAATGCTGCTTACTCGTGCTGCCTAGCCTGGAACAAAATCAGAATTGTAGACCACTGTGCTACTTAATCGGAAGTAAGCAATAAAAATAAACTTCCTCCCCACTTCATCAGACTTAAGACTGACAACGTAACAAACACAGGTGTGTTTTAAGTTTCATTTTTATGTATGTATACAAGATGTCTTGTTTTTGGTAGTTTCCAATATGTAAACGACTTCCATGGTTGAAGACAACAGTAACAGACGTTAACCTATCGACATCGCTCTTCACTGAGTATTTGGAACCAATGCCCTCTACGCAACAACAGAACAACTGAACAGCGCCATGTATCGTTCAGTGCCCTATTGGAAGTAACATAGCACTACCTCCTATATTATGAATGTAAAACGGGAATTATATTTGGTATTACAAACGACATAAAACATCCACATTCTGTTAGGTATTGAAAATAACGCATAACGCCGGGTAACTTGTGTCAACCAGGATTTAAACCCGGGCGCCCTTCCTTTCACGTTCAAATATGCTAACCGTTACTCCGCAGAGGATTGTTGTTGTTATTATTATTATTATTATTATTATTATTATTATTATTATTATTATTTGTACAGTAATTGTTGAAAAATATTTATTTTCCTTTTCTTTTATACCTATGCAATTATGTATAACCTGAAATAAAACGTGATGCACTTTCCAGTGCTTTTTTTAATGAACAAAATTGTGTAAAATTCTTCTTTTATGCTTCTTGTGTCATTACTGCTTAAAGAAGAAAAGAATTAGCTACATCTTATAACAAATATTTCTGAGACGAAGGATAAACTAAATGAGTGGTTCGTAAGTAACATCGTCTTCACTTCCTCTGCCTGCTTCACTCCATCTCTTGCAAGGTCGACCCTGGTCCGTGGTTTATAGTCTATTGCCATTTTCGGGATCCTATTTTCGTCCATTCGTAATACGTGTTGTCTCCAATTATGTCTGTAGTCCAAAATTCTATTATTCATAGAATAGGTAGGCTATCCAAGATAAGTGACCAAAATCGGATTTTTTTATCCTTAATCACTACCTGTTTCTCTTATGTTTGAGTTGTTCCATATTCTAGCTGTGAAGCAATGTACGAATACCATGGAATGTTAATAAATACAACACAATACAATGCAATTCTTTCCTGATATCTTCATTATGCAGTTTGTCCATTGTTTGGCTTGACGTAAAATGTCATTTCAGCAGCTTGAATTTTGCTAACATCCTTCTGAGTAGGAACCCCAGTTTCAGAGCCATAAGAAGAACAGGAGTGGCCATAACCTTATAATATTTTATTTTTGTATCTCTTCGTGCTTTTTGGACGGTCCTATTAATTGTACCACAAATTCTCTGGAATGAATGTATTTTCATTTGGATATCATTTTCATATTTATAGCTGGTATTACATCCTAGTATTTGAATTTTGTTACTTGTTCCAACATTTTATTTTCTATCATGATCTTTGATCTTACAGTGTATTTACCACAGAATGCCATTATTTTTGTCGTATCTATTGAAATTAACAAGTCGTTTTCTGATTTGATCTAAATACGGATAAAACTGTAATTCCATTTAAAACCTTGTTGAAGTCCAATAAAAACATGATATTACAACAGTATTTGGATGCTGCCATCCAAAATCCTACAAAACTCTTGGGAAAGTCCATTGTTTGCTTTTTGGTTATTTAACGACGCTGTATCAACTACTAAGTTATTTAGCGTCGATGGAATTGGTGATAGCGAGATGGTATTTGGCGAGGTGAAGCCGAGGATTCGCCATAGATTACCTGACATTGCCTTACAGTGGCAGAAAACCTCAGAAAACCAACCAGGTAATCAGCCCAAGCGGGAATCGAAACTGCGGCCGAGAGCAACTCCGGTTCGACAGCCAAGCACCTCAGCCGACTGAGCTACGCCGGTGGCTGCTACTAACAGCAGTGCAGATAATATCATTATGTTGCAGACTCAGCTTTGAAATATTCACACAATTAAGTAATTTACTACTTATATGCTAATTCTACTTTACGGTAGGTCTAAATGGCAACTGTATGTTTGTTGAATACTATTTTATTACACATTTGTGAAAAATTATGTAGCCCTGAATTGAGCTCTTTTTGAGTGTCCATTCAATATGAACACCAATGTCCTCTGTTGTGAGCGACTTCTTATAGTTGAATGGAAAAGAATAAGGAAATTATCCTACTACTCGCGGAAGCATGTTATTTGTAAGATTACGGACAAAATACTTAGGGCTAACTATTTTGTCAGTATTCCCGTCATTCATTCATTGTGGAGTGGAATACGTAATGATAAGGCTAGTCATACATCACAGATACTAAATATAGAAGACTGATCTGGTTTATATAACTGTTCCAATCTTATAAATAATGTGTGTCCGCTAGAACTTAATAAGTCAGCCCAGTGTATTAATATGTAGCTAATTGGCGATATATATGGTTGAGGGGAAAAGAATTCGGCCACCCTACCCCATTACCTGCTGGTCTACTTGCCTTGTTAGTATCACTTTAGAGGTTCAGACATCTTTGAACAGTTGACTGAACAACTTAGTTAGCCTAATTATAATTTACCTAAATCTTTGTTTTTCTTTAAACAGTATATCTACAGTATTTGGTATTTTTCACAACTGGAATTATTGCATAACGTTAATATAAAAATGTTAATGACGAAAATAAAAGAAATTGTAATAAAACGCATATAAAAGCGTTAGTACGTAAATTTAATTACTGCCATTTTGAAATAATGTTTACAACTTGTTGAATGAAAGAGAAAATATAATAATTAATTAAAATGGAGTTTTAACATCGAATGTGCACGAGGGAATAATCTCTGCACTGATAAACCACGAGGTGCAGACAGAATGGCTTTATAAGGCAGGCTGTTAGTGGAAGTTAAGGTAAAATTTTCATTTTCTCATTGTCACATCAAAGTATAATATACCGTCCTTCTTTAATTAATATATTACTCTTCTATAGCGATAGGTTTTAATATTACATTTCCTTTTGTCAAATTCAACATCTCGTCGAGCCTGAAAACCAATAAAATTGCTGAATGCTAACAACAAAAAACGTATCATAAAAAACTGGTCGACCAGAAGCACACCGATGCAGTGTCAGTCAAACGTGAGATTGTACCGATAGTGGAATAAAATTAATATCATATGAAACTACATAAAAACTTATAAAAATCAAGCAATGAGAGTGATTCGAACGCCATAATATTTGTTTGGTACCGACAAATAATAAAACATTATACCATTGAGCTATGACACACTTCGACTACAAGGCTTTGTCGATCTCCATTCCACATGTATACCCGGTGAACATTGCGGGCAGCTCGAAAATCTATTCTTTGTTAAATTCGTGTATTTGGAAGTTTCGTCAATTATATCATTGTCTAGGTTAGGAGACACAATGGCAGAATAGAGTTAGATTGTTCGTAAAGCCGTGGGAAGTAAAACAGTAGGCTAAGCGGGATCATGAGGATAGTATGGTAGACTCTACTACTCCATGGCCACCATGAAGACTGGAAGTAAAACAGTAGGCTAAGCGGGATCATGAAGATAGTTCGGTAGAGCTCTACTCATGGCCACCATGAAGACTGGAAGTAAAACAGTAGGCTAAACGGGATCACGAAGATAGTTCGGTAGAGCTCTACTCATGGCCACCATGAAGACTGGAAGTAAAACAGTAGGCTAAGCAGGATCATGAAGATAGTTCGGTAGAGCTCTACTCATGGCCACCATGAAGACTGGAAGTAAAACAGTAGGCTAAGTGGGGTCATGAAGATAGTTCGGTAGACTCTACTACTCCATGGCCACCATGAAGACTGGAAGTAAAACAGTAGGCTAAGCGGGATCATGAAGATAGTTCGGTAGACTCTACTACTCCATGGCCACCATGAAGACTGGAAGTAAAACAGTAGGCTAAGCGGGATCATGAAGATAGTTCGGTAGAGCTCTACTCCATGGCCACCATGAAGACTGGAAGTAAAACAGTAGGCTAAGCGGGATCATGAAGATAGTTCGGTAGAGCTCTACTCCATGGCCACCATGAAGACTGGAAGTAAAACAGTAGGCTAAGCGGGATCATGAAGATAGTTCAGTAGAGCTCTACTCATGGCCACCATGAAGACTGGAAGTAAAACAGTAGGCTAAGCGGGATCATGAAGATAGTTCGGTAGACTCTATTCATGGTCACCATAAAGACTGGAAGTAAAACAGTAGGCTAAGCGGGATCATGAAGATAGTTCGGTAGACTCTACTACTCCATGGCCACCATGAAGACTGGAAGTAAAACAGTAGGCTAAGCGGGATCATGAAGATAGTTCGGTAGAGCTCTACTACTCCATGGCCACCATGAAGACTGGAAGTAAAACAGTAGGCTAAGCGGGATCATGAAGATAGTTCAGTACAGCTCTACTCATGGCCACCATGAAGACTGGAAGTAAAACAGTAGGCTATGCGGGGTCATGAAGATAGTTCGGTAGACTCTACTACTCCATGGCCACCATGAAGACTGGAAGTAAAACAGTAGGCTAAGCGGGATCATGAAGATAGTTCGGTAGAGCTCTACTCATGGCCACCATGAAGACTGGAAGTAAAACAGTAGGCTAAGTGGGATCATGAAGATAGTTCGGTAGAGCTCTACTCATGGCCACCATGAAGACTGGAAGTAAAACAGTAGGCTAAGCGGGATCATGAAGATAGTTCGGTAGAGCTCTACTCATGGCCACCATGAAGACTGGAAGTAAAACAGTAGGCTAAGCGCAAGAGGAGTAGAAATAGAAGAGAGGGGGTCAATCGTATCTATTCCCTGTTAATCGCTGTTAATTCTATGGCACTGCCACAATGAGCGCTAACATCGCCTCTTACCAACATTCCGTCACTGATTTTAGACTCCTGGAAATGGAGAATGAACTTGCGTGCTCTTGGTTTAAGTTGTTAGTCCTGGAACAATTTCTTGCCGTATTTCAAGAACTGAAGAAGAAGACATATTGAATTTTCTTGCCTAGGCGAGGGAAGGATGGCCGGACGAATTAAATGCGAATATCCGTACTGCGGAAGTAAGAAGAGTAGTCACCACTCGAAATGTTTCTTCAAAATACCTGGGATAGTGAGAGGTGAGTTTTCATTTACAATATATAGCAATGTTATCACTTATAACTAATTTGATATACTTGTAAATTTTGCTAGCCACGTGCATCATTTTAAATTATATAGGTTAGGTTATCAGATGTTAATTCATACACACATATACAGAATTTGTAACATCTAGTTACATATTAACATACTTTTATTATTATTTCTATTGATAGAATATATATATATATATATATATATATATAGAAGATGCATTTTTTGTTTTTATTTTCGAAGCTTTTTATACAGTGCAGGAGAAACTTTGCTGTTTTGCGCACCACACACGGGAGAAAAAAAGTTATTTCAAACACTGAATATAACCAATAAAATTGCAGCAAACCACGTCGTGTCGTGTGCAGCTTGGTACCGGAGTTTCAATATTCCGATAGAAAAAAATAGAGTAATAGACCTTTTCCTTGAATATTCTCCGCGTGGTATTATTACTTGAGACCTTTACATATTTATAACATTTATTATAAAAATAATAGTAATATTTATAATAATAATAATAATAATAATAATAATAATAATAATAATAATAATAATACAAGTCTATTTATGATATAATTAAATGTTATATAGGCTATACTGTATATGTGTATGAAATTACCGTAAGCACAGGAACGTGACTTCGTGGCACTTTATAAAATCACTCTGATAGCCTATAAAGTGAAAGGGAACAGCTGCAGTGAGCTATGATGATGTAGCTTATACTTAAACCATTTTATGACATATTTTATCCACCTATATTTTATTTTATTTTTTGTTTCGCCTACATTGTATTTTTACAAATGTTGTCTTTAAATACGAATTTTTTCCTGGACCAAAATTAGGCCTACAATAGAAATGATGAGATAATTAGTATTTTAACGTGAAGCTGACTGGAGGAGTTTATTTTAATTTTTCTTGGTTCTCAAAGTGATTTTATTAAGTGTCATGAAATGGTTTTCCTGTGCTCATAATTTATATTTATTTTACACTTTATTTCAATTTTTTTTCAGATCCAAGGCATGCCTAGAAGCATTGGGCATATAAGATCTGATGGTTAAAGAGCCCAACAAACTGCACAACAGCTTTCGGGAGCCATACCTTGCAAAGTTGAAGCTATCTCCAATGGTCAAGGTAACTTACTTAAGTAACTGCAAGCCTTTTATATTATGCAATTTCAGTGCTTCATATCTATACCTATAAATTCTGTCGTAATTGCAAATTGTGAATGAATACATAAAGAAAAGCCATTCACACAAATAGTGAAGTATCAGGCTAAGTAGATCCCATAATTGGGGCGAATAATGGTCTGTATTGCAATCTGCTAACTGGGCAGGAGGAACGAAAATGTTACATCGTCATTCCACTCATAAATAATTTACTATTGGACGGGCAACATACACCGTTATTCCATCAATATGTTTTGTACACTAAGCAAAGTATAGATTGTATGTTACTGAAAGTCATATTACACATCGGAGAAGTTTGTAACATTATGAACAGACTAATAATGAAGACAATGACAAACACAGTTTTTAAATGTTGACTATAAGAGAGTAACACATTTTAAACAGTTCCTTTCTGACATCAAGAGCAAGCTGTGAGCACATCTTGAAAGAATTTCCGCAAATCTGTTCCTGAAACGAAATAACTTGATAACATTCTAAGATAAAGTATAATGGCAAAAATTGTAACATAAACCATTATTCGGCCCAACGCTTCAATTGTAACCTCTATCCTTGGTGGTACAGGACTACTTACTCTTGCTGTCAGTTCATAATTTTAACCTTTTGGTTGTTTTATTTTGTACGGGAAGAAACAGAGGACCCCCGCCAGAGAGGCTGGTGAACCCTCAAGAGAGGAGAGGCAGTGAGAAGAGGCTGGGGAGCCCCCAAGAATGCAAACCACGGCCACACCGATAGTAACACTGAAGAGGAGGAAAATTTGCAGTCTTTGAGTACAACTGCATCATCTGAGAGGAAGAGTCCTCAAGACCAAACAGAGAGATCTGAAGATTGACATTGCCCTTGCAACTTTAAGGAAGAAGGTTCCCGGGCCATTATATGAATTGGTAAAAAATTGTGTCTCCTCAAATGCAAGGTATGTGCAGAGAGTTCGGTGGTCACCGGAATTGAAAGCAAAGGCTCTTAATATTTATTTACAGAGCCCAAGTGCCTATAGAATGATTAGGAAGTTATTAAATTTCCCTTCTAAGGCTACATTGCTTAGAGTTTTGCGAAAGTATACCACTGATGTTGGTTTTAGTGACAAATTATTCGACAGACTAAGGAATGCCTGTAGTAAGATGACTCACACTGACAGAGTAGGTTGCCTTATGTGGGATGAAATATCTTTAAAAGCAGTGTTGACAAGCAATAAATGTCTGCAGCAACTAAATGGCTTAATGTCCGTGTTGCACTATTGAACATATACCAGGAGTAGCAGAATTTGCTAAGAAGTAATTCATTACCTGCTTGTAATAAAGACATAGACCACTCACCATAGACACAAGCATCTGATTTGCAGGTTTACCTGACAAGTGTTTTTCAAATCTTTGAAACCCATCAACAAAATCATCATTATTGTTACAAGCCAAGCTGATTTTAGTGGTATTTCATCGCATATGAGACAGCACAGCTCATCTATGTCATTCATTTTGTCACAAGCATATTTTAGCTTATCCAGTATTTTCTCACAAAACCCAACATCATTTGTATATAAGGCAAACTTTTGTAGAAGAGTGGCTTTACAAGGAATACTCAATAATTTTCTAACAATTCTGTTTCACTTGTACTGTGTAAGTAGATATTAAGGGCTTTACATTTGAATTCTGTTAACCAGGGACATTCCTGTACAAATCATGAACCAGAGGATTGTCTGCAGGATTGTATATGTAAAATAATATTAACATTACTTTTCAAATACAACTTTATCTTCGCTGGCACTCCTCTTCTTCATGTCAACGAGAACTGCAGATGTGAGAAGTTTTGCACCTAATGTGCTTGTGAAACTGGATGCAGAAAAGTGATGTGCACATTTACTGATACTGTGGTATTGTGGCCAAATGAGTATGTTTTCTTTGTGTATTTTTGATTTAAGATTTTGCATGTTTAATTTTAGTTGCTATTTATTGCTATTTTGTATTGTTCTTGTATTTTTGTTACATTATGTTTCTTGTTATGATTTGGTATTTTTCTCAAACAAAAGGAACCTAAATTAACTACAATACGAAGTAACTCAAGGCAATAATATTTTTTTTTTCTTGAAATAACATCATAATATCAAACACAGGACCGATGTTGTTGGCATATTTCAACAAAGCCTGTGAAATGTACTGTAGACTCTATTTACCATAATCGCAATGTTGGAATATAAAGTTATTGTATTCTGTACTAGCATTTAGAATATTTTCATATTAAATGACAAATTATGCCATTGAGGAAATAAGTACAGTAGTAGGTGCTACATATACGTTGCAATTCTTAAACCTGTACAACTTAACTGAAATCAACAAATGCTGAGTTTTTGGCAATAAACCCATTAACTCTCTTACTCTACTCTCTAATATTCCCCACAGGCAGCTTAAAATTTCATGTTGAAGTTTACAAACTGGCATAATGTAATTAAATATTAATTTTTATTGTTTTAATTTTATGTTTATCATGTACTGTGTATGATTTTATTTCTTCAGTTTGTTATATTTGTGTTTCTCAGAGAAATGGAACTTAAATTAACTAACTACAACACTAATGTTCGTAATATTTGAACACAAAATTACACTAGTGAATACAATATTTTCCAATATTCCCCACATATAGTCCAAAATGTAATGTAGAAGTTCATGAACAAACTGACATAATGTCATTAAGTGTTAATCTTAAAAAAAATATTTGTGCATGATTGCCTTCAATGTAACCAGAAGACTTTACACATTATAGCTACTTATTTGGAGACAATAAGAACACAGCATTGTAGACTCCAATTTCTACTAAGGGTGATTTGAAATTATTTTCCTTACAACACAATAATAACTAATGGTAGTATATCAGAAAATATCAGAAAATTAAGCGGTTAGCTGACTTCAAAGAGCAGAGATTACTTCATTAATAAATATGTAGAGTGTTAAGAATGTTTAGGTATGATTTTTTTCTTTGTGTAACATTTACTACTATATTGTTAATATTATATATATATATATATATATATATATATATATATATGTATATATATTACCTATCGTGAGCTCACGATCTTTTCTCTATTACAGTAAAACATCAAACAGTTAATTTCAATAAAGATCTTTGTGTTTATGTACAAAATGAAATATTGTTAATAAATAAATCTAATACATTCCAACATAACAGATTTGCTTGGTCATGTCTAAATCATTTCCAATTTCACAGTCCATTTCCTACCTCTACTACTCTACTTCATGAGATATCTCGTTCTGAAAACATTTATGGTATTGTAATTTACAAAAAAAGAATTGTAATAGGGATGGTTACATTTCAAACATTCATGTTAATATGAATGTAACGGGGATGTGCAAAGAAGTATTTTGAAATTCCCGCTATTTCCGGTGCAGGAAGTCGTTTGAAAATACCGCCATTTTTTGTGCATGTGGCGCTCCACTGCTGGTAAAAAGAAGCTTCTTGACAGATTACACTTAATCCGCCTCTTGAGCCCCTCTCTTCTATTCTACTCCTCATGGCTAAGCGGGATCATGAAGATAGTTCGGTAGAGCTCTACTCATGGCCACCATGAAGACTGGAAGTAAAACAGTAGGCTAAGCGGGATCATGAAGATAGTTCGGTAGACTCTACTACTCCATGGCCACCATGAAGACTAGAAGTAAAACAGTAGACTAAGCGGGATCATGAAGATAGTTCGGTAGACTCTACTACTCCATGGCCACCATGAAGACTGGAAGTAAAATAGTAGGCTAAGCGGGATCATGAAGATAGTTTGGTAGACTCTACTACTCATGGCCACCATGAAGACTGGAAGTAAAACAGTAGGCTAAGAGGGATCATGAAGATAGTTCGGTAGAGCTCTACTCCATGGCCACCATGAAGACTGGAAGTAAAACAGTAGGCCAAGCGGGATCATGAAGATAGTTCGGTAGAGCTCTACTCCATGGCCACTATGAAGACTGGAAGTAAAACAGTAGGCTAAGCGGGATCATGAAGATAGTTCGGTAGAGCTCTACTCCATGGCCACCATGAAGACTGGAAGTAAAACAGTAGGCTAAGCGAGATCATGAAGATAGTTCAGTAGAGCTCTACTCCATGGCCACCATGAAGACTGGAAGTAAAACAGTAGGCTAAGCGGGATCATGAAGATAGTTCGGTAGAGTTCTACTCCATGGCCACCATGAAGATTGGAAGTAAAACAGTAGGCTAAGCGGGATCATGAAGATAGTTCGGTAGAGCTCTACTCATGGCCACCATGAAGACTGGAAGTAAAACAGTAGGCTAAGCGGGATCATGAAGATAGTTCGGTAGAGCTCTACTCCATGGCCACCATGAAGACTGGAAGTAAAACAGTAGGCTAAGCGGGATCATGAAGATAGTTCGGTAGAGCTCTACTCATGGCCACCATGAAGACTGGAAGTAAAACAGTAGGCTAAGCGGGATCATGAAGATAGTTCGGTAGAGCTCTACTCCATGGCCACCATGAAGACCGGAAGTAAAACAGCAGGCTAAGAGAGATCATGAAGATAGTTCGGTAGAGGTTTTTTTCTTGTGAAAAACATAATTTGCGCAATAAATACGGAAAATAGCTTATTTTTTTAATTTCCTTTGTTTTAACAGAAAATTATGTCTAATTTTAATGGAAATACTTGTGCACACTTGAAGCTTATTGAGTTTAATATCTTATTTATATACGGTGAACCTAATTAAAAATAGTTTTGCCTGCCAGTTAATACATAGCTCGGCCACCTCTAGGGAACGTTGTTTTCGGCTGTGTGAACATAAAAGAAAAATTTTAGCGGTACTTCATACCATTAGTTTTTGTCAAACCATTCTGCTATCTCAGCACGAAATAAGGAATTTAACGATTGCATAATGCAGGGAATGAATCTTTGCAAACCATTTTCATTCTATGTACTTCGTAGGTTTAGCAGATAGTTCCCGAAGTAAAGTGATGGTGTAAAAAACCGAAATAAGTGCATCTTCTCGTGTCGTGAAATACCGTACCATGTGTTTTATTTAAGTGATGATCACATTGTTAAGTTTTACAAGAAGCCTTCAGTAAAATATGAAAATATTGCAACTTCTTGTATGTTGCAGTTTGCCCATTTCATTGATCGGAAGTTAAATTAATAATTATGCTATTTACTTCAATATATATTGCAGTCCATAATGTCCTTTAACTAAATAATATAGGAAATATTACAATAATCTTACATCTTATGCGAAAATTAATAATAATAATAATAATAATAATAATAATAATAATAATAATAATAATAATACATATATAAAATTTGAAATGGTAATGAAAATTGCCGAAAAACGGCTGAACGGATTATCATTAACGACTCCTCATTTTCAAGCTTGGCATCCAAGGATATGCGGAAAAATAGTAGTTTTTAGTGAAGTGTCATTTTTCCTACATAATTTTCCTATTTTCCAAAATTCATCTGTCATCAGTTTTGAGAACTAATACCATACGAAGGTCATGGTGAAGGTCATGATCTGAATGATTACTGACATATTTAGAGCTCGGATTCTCTGACGTCATAATGGCAATAAGTCGATCTTCATTTGGGTAATTTATTTAGAACGTTCCTATGTTGGTTATTAAGAACTTTAACACTTATAAAAACAATCTATAGGTCTGATTCTATGGTGTGTAATTTTCTAAGTACAGCTATGTAATAACCAAAAAACTTAAGAATGTTTGTTGATATTATTTCCATTAAAAATGAAATATTATTGTAGTTACATACACACTAATGCTATATTGATGATATGGAAGGGCAATCTTTTGGAGTTATATAAGTAGACATAAAGAATATCTTAAATTAGAAATTCATTTCTATATATCGAATAAATTTTATTCAGCTTCCTCCAAGTGAAATTTACTGAATGACGGATATAAAGTGTATATATATATATTACTGAAAACTACAAAACTTATGTAAGATAAAAACATTGTTCTTAAAAATGAAATATTTTTACAGTTATTAATCAAGTGGTGTGAGTTTTTTTATACCGTATTTTAATAACGGTGTCGTGTAGGTATTTATGTGTGTGATTCTATAATTTTCCTAGGTAGTAGTGCAATGCTATGGAAGAGGACTTAGTAATTGAGTCTTGCTTCCTATTTAGCTACGTCTTTAGTAATTAATTACATATTAAAATTAATTTCAAATTTCCTTCGGTTTTATCCATTAGATTTGTGATCACTGCCAAGCATAACATTTTGTTGGAGTGATAATAGCAGACATTTCACTTCTTGCTGCCGTGATGAGTTAGTTTATTTCCTGCAACCAGCAAGGAATGAAACACTGAACTGCTAATGATTTACGATGAACAATCTTATTTAGGACATGTAAGATTCTACAATTCTTATATAGCATTCGCCTCATTTTCCACATCTCAGGAATAGATTCCTCACAACAGGAGGAAAATGTATGGGATAATACATAAATAAACTTACGACTCTGACCTTCCGCCATTAACAATTTATTACGAGTTTATGGCCAGTTATACGTCATTGATTCAACACATGCTAGTGGCCAAATGATGTCCAGCATTTACAGGTACCTAATACTTTCAAAACGTGTCAGATATTGTTCCTAACAATCTTCAAGCTATTTTCTACAAAAATGCAGGACAAATGAAGAAAACGTGAGATCTGCAGATTTAAGTTTCGTTGGTCGTTGGGTTAAATCAATGGCGATACAATAAACTTACTGCAGAGGACATTGTGGGCGGTTTTGTCTGCGAAGATGGTGAGTAACCAAAATACCGTTGGCCCGTGTTCGATTCCTGGTCAGGTCTAAAATTTTTTCATTGAAAAAATCCATAGGGACACTTGTGGCAGACAAGGCCTGGACCAGAGTACCTTAGTGTGGGTTTGGCTAGCGCAATAGATCGCAGTGCTGGGCCATAGTGCCCCTCTGTTAAATTCAATTCAATACCCCGATCGAGAATCTGGTTTCGCGGCCAGACGCACTAACCTTTACTCCACAGATGTGGACTTCTAAAAGTTTATCGAATGTTTCACGTTGGTTAGTTACTGTGATGCAGTTAGTAGTGTGTCATCATGTCGTTTTCTGCGAGCAAGAGTGGCATTACTACCAGGGCTCATCTCCCCACAGCGGGTACTTTTGTAAGATGTGAATGAGGAGAGGGGGAGGACGTGAAGGTGGTGAAGAAGGATGGTGATAATGGCGACGGCAACAGACAGACTGGGCTGTATATTATTATAAAACTGGCATGTAGGCCTATGTCTCCTGTAACAGATGAGCACAACATTAATATTGCTTATTGCAGCCCCAAAGAGATCAAAGATTTTTTTAGAATGTAGGATTTCACGGCCGGTGTCAATAGGATAGATATTTTCCGGGCCAGAGGCCCGTGGTCTGTCAGTAATACATGGCGGAAACATAGCAAAGGTGTGGGATTGCGCATGCTGTTATGATAGCGGCTGAGGCGTGTGACGTCATCTTCACTGCAGAGAGCGATCGCAGCTCATTGCGTTGTGTACATTTTCTTTAATATACTTAACTAGACATTAATATTACGACACACAATGAGTCATTGTGCAGTGTACGGTTGCAGTAATCATTATAGAAAAACCAGAGGCAGTAATATTAAACATTTTTCTTTCTCGAAAGATAAACATCTTCGTGAAAAATGGGAGGATTGTTGCAAACGCCAAGACACTCTACCAAAATCACGTAAGTTCATATTCTTTACATCTTTGTATTGATAGAATAGTATGTTTCAATATATTTGTGAGTTGGTTTATCTAACGGATACTAAGTTATAGACTGAAAACAATCATAAATATATTGAAACTTCTTAACTTATCGGATTCATAACAATGTCAATAAAGGATATTAAGTTTTCAGTATAGCCTACCATACTATGCTTATTTATAAGAACTGACGCTAATTGTAACACTCAATTATTATAATAATATCTAGCTATGTCTTTTCAGCATGTATATGCTCACAGTATTTCAAAGATGATGACTTTGATATAACAATGCAGCAGAGATTGCTAGGCTATTCACCAGTTCGTGCACGGAAACTTAAACCTGATGCTATACCTACAATAAATATACCTGGAGGCAAACATTCAGCAAATGCGTCAACTAGAATGGATCATCTAGGTGCAAAACAACTGCACTCTTTACCGTTTCAAAATAAACTGAACTGCCAAGCGTCCGGCTAATACAATGGCTGGCGGTATTTTCTTTGAATTTAAGTCTGAATGGGCATTATTGAGTGTTGATACTGGCTACTCTTATTACAGAGTTAGCGGCGTCTCTCAGCAGAAATCAGTTCTCCTCTTCCGCCAGAAGTAATTACGACATTAGTTAGAACAAAAACATTTATTAGAATTAAAGAAATTTAGAATGGTGAAATTACATTATGCGTGTATGTGGAATAGTAAGGTAAATAATGTAGTAGACTATATTATGTCTCCAATAGCCTAAATCTATAAAAATATTTGTTTACTATATGACAAATTATTCCAAGAAATGCATATACATATATGTTAATGAAGGTTCAAAAGTACATATTTGAATTCATGTATAAAATAATGTATGTTATAAATAACTGTATAGCTCTAAGTATGTATTGTAATTATTATAAACGCACGTGTATATTACAGAAGGCAATTATTAATGACACACTGCCATATCACATTGTTTTTTTAAACTTGTTTTAATATGTAATGGATCACAATTTTATTACGTTATCATTTCAAGGTAGTCCCTATTGTACTTGAATCCATGTATAGCTAATATAATGTCTGTGTATATTACAGAAGGGAATTATTATCGTCGCACTGCCATATTACATTATTTCTTGATTCTTGAATTTAATTTATTGTTCTCTATTTTATAATGTTATCACTACAAGGTAGACCCTATTATAGCCTTTACTGTAAATATTTACTGAATACACAAACCATGATTTTTATTTATTCATTTAAATGTATGGATACTGATCTAAGCATCAACAATCTGTTATGTTGACTGTGTCATTCGACTGCGGCCTGCAGTGAAGGTGACGTCATGTGCAGACTGAACGAAAACACGCACAGCTTGTCCCACACCTCTACTATGTTTCCACCTTGTCAGTAATACAACCAAACGTTTCGTCCACTATGCTGGTGCACATCTTCAGTGGCGTGGTACACGTGAGTGGAGAGATCTGCTGTGCGTATCAAGGACGACTGGTAGCACCTCGATATTTCAAGTGTGGGAGGATTGTGGCTTGTCGCTGTCGCCGCGTGACTTCGATGTCCTGATTGGTTGTCATAGTGTCCAATTGTCGGAGAAAGGGTTTGGTGTGTGTGCTTCTGAGGGCCGGGTACCAAGCTTTGTTGACCTTGAGTCCTTCCTTACGATTAAAATTGTTTTTGTGTCTGTGTATTTCAATAGCCTCCTGATGTAACCTGGCTAGAAGTGTGGCGTACTGCTTAGGATGACGGTGTCCTTGAACCTGATGTTGTGATCGCCATCTTTAAAAGCATGCTCGGCTACGTCTGACTTGTTCACGTGACCTAGACGGCAGTTCCTTCTATGCTCGGTGATTCGGGTGTTGAAGCTACACGGCGTTGTGCCTATGTACGCTGACCCGAGGAACAAGGGATTCTGTATAGGTACTCCAGCTGATAAAAGTCGGTCACGTTTGTCCTCGGCTGACCATAAGCCTAGTAGGTATGAAGATTGTCTCCACATTGTGTTGTGGTATCTTGCCACTGGAGCAGTAGATGCAACATTTGGTTGTATTACTGACAGACCAAGGCCCTCTAGCCCGGAAAATACCAATCCTAAAGATTTGTTTTCTTTTAATTTTTGGAACTAAATAAATTACTATGTACATGTGGGCAAGTGTACAATTATTATTTATTCTGTATCTCAACTAAGTTGAGAGGGATTCACTCCCCCCACCACAGCTAACCTTGTTGATATTTTACATCAAATAACTGAGATTAATTACAGCATGTTGTGCTTTACCTGGCTCAGCTGTTGTTTATGTCTGCATTGATATGAAACAGACGTTTTGTCGCAAATAAAATTTATTAATGTTCTTGCAGAAGGTGATTGTCTATCGGTCCATCCTTGGTCTTGGCATTATTACCAGCTGTTACCACACTGACTGGCTTAGCTTCGCCAGGCCAGATCCGGGATGGATCCTTGTACTTAAGTTCACTTTGGCTAATTAAGGAACTTTTTTTCAAATGCAGATAACTACAGTTTTTGTGAAAACCGAGATTTTTATGTTTTCGTATAGTTTCAAGAAATACAATATTTTCTTTCTGTACAACTGAAAGGACAAATACTATGTCCTAACAATGCTGGATTCGACATTTATATAACGAAAGAAACAAACTTTAAAATAACTACAACTTTCAAATGTAGACGAAAAAAATTAAATATATCAAATCTTCAGTTCAGGTAGATATCAGTTTTGAAAAAAAAAAAAAAAACACTCCTCAATTGTGAGCCCTATATATGCAACGATTGTCCCAACTCCGACAGGTGGAACAGGTGGCATTTGTGAATCTGATGCTAACAGATAGGTCATCCTAACTTAGCCCTGGCAGAGCCAGAACGAGTCCCTGATAAGCCCAGGGCCCAAGCATTGAAAATCTGTATCCCTCCCAAAATTCTACCCCAACTTATTTTTAACTATTACAGATGACAGATGAAGTGAGGAGGTGGAATGATGGAGGGAAACAGGAATACCCCAAAAAACCCTCTGGTCTGCTTTGTCCAACACGAATTCTATCATGACCTGGCCAAGTATCAAACCCAGACCACTTGAATGAAGTGCTAGCATGCTAGTGCTTATGGCACAATCACAGCCTAATATTGTAATTTTTTGTACAGTCGCCCCCAAGAAAAAGTGTCTGAACTCTTGTTTAGATCAAAATTAAAGTTTTAACGCACAGTTATCTGTAGTCATTTGATGGGTATCTGGCCTCCTAGCTGATAATGGATCATCGAGAGTTAAATGAGTAAAGCTGTCTGTGTTCTAGTGGACAGAACTCTGGTCTCATATGCAGAAGACTTGGGTTCAATCCTGGCTGGAAAACTTTATTATGTAATTTTTAATTCCTTGTGATTCTTATAGTCTCTAAGTATATTGTATACCATTTTTTATCGTATGGCACACCATGAACACACAACAGTTTTTTTTTAACTCTAGAACAGCGGTTCCCAAAGTGTGCTACGCGGAGCTGATTCTCCATCCGCGGCAGTTATGAAGATGTAAAAAGTGACGAACTCCATGCAGTTCAGACAAAATTTTTATCTCATGTGAAGACAAATAATGAGAAAGCACTGGAAGCGTCGTACTTGGTTAGTCATGACCTGGCCCTTGCTGGTAAACCTCACACCCTTGCTGAAGCTAATAAAACCACTATTAGTGACGGTAGTGAAGTGCATGGTGGATAGAAAAACTGCAAACTTAACCTCCGGTGACCTTATCAACTAACACTGTGCGTAATCGAATCCAGGATCTATCACACAATGTTAAAAATATCATAATTTCCCGTATCAGTCAAAGGAAATTTTCGCAACAACTTGACCAATCCACGGACGTTGCCGGATTAGCTGTGCTAATGACGTTTGTGCGGTACAAATTTTCAGGTTCTTTTCATGAAGATATTTCGTTCTGTAAGCCATTGCCATCCTCTACAAGTGGTACTGAATTCTTTTCTCTGATAAATGTCTTCATTGAAAACTCGATATCGTGCGACAATTTCATTGACATATGTACAGATGGCACAACGGCCATGGTAAGTCCTGTTGCTGGCGCTGTTACAAGGATCAAGAAAGCTTAAAAAAAAACTGCACAAATAGTCATTGTGTACTACACCGACATGCTCTCACAACGAAAAAAATGTCAGCATTATTAAAGCAGGTACTAGGCAACGCTGTCAAAATTATCAACTTTATTAAGGCACGACATTTGATGCGGCTACTCAAAATTCTGTGTGCAGATATGACAAGTATACACGAGTCATTGTTATTACACACATAAGTGCGATGGATGCGTGGTAAAGCGTCCATTTACTTGAACTTCGAACGGAAGTTTCTTCACTTTTGAATGACCAAAACAGTTTCCTAGCAGATTATTTGAATGATCAGGAATGGTTGTGCAAATTATGTTACTTGGCAGACACTTTTTAAAAAAATAAACGAATTTAGTACATCCATACAAGGGAAATGGAAGACTATATTCGAGCTAATAACATAATTGTCATGCTGAAGAAAAAGATACCATCCTACATAGAAAGCATGATAATATGGATCTGGCATGTTTCTCATGGACTTCAAACTTTATAGAAGAAAACAACATAATCATGAATGACTCATTCATAGCAATAATAAAAGAACACCTTCATAATTTGCTTCAAAATATGAATTCATACTTTCCATGGGACACTTAGGAATCGATTTGAATTAAATATGAGTGAATTGTGGAGCCATTTCCAGTGAAGTCAAAACCAGCAGCCCTCACTGCGGCAGATATGAGGTCCTTGTAGACATGGTTTCGGACTGCCACTCTCAGGCATCATTTAAAAGCAAACCACTTCCCGAATTTTGATCTCAGTCAGGGGAAGATCTTTCGATATTAAGTTCAAAAGCTAAATTGCTCTGCTGCTTTTGGTACTACATACCTCTGTGGAATGGCCTTTCGAGGTACACGGCTACAAAAACAAAATATCGAGCTCGTTTGGATGCAGAAGACGATATGAGTCTTCAACTAACTTCTGTGACACCGGACATTGACAAACTCTGCCGCAAGGAACAGGAACTTCGAGTATACATGTAACACTGTAACGTTTTTTAAATATATTAACTAATTATATCATTTTGTAAATTGAAATAATATTCTCTAGTTTTTTCACTATTGTTTCCTATATTAATATATGTACCTTATTATTCACACTTCCGTATACATTTCGTGCATAGTATGCTTCATAAAACATAGAAGACAGAACTAAACATTAAACATTTCTTGGGGGCCCCACGAGAAACTTTTGCTTCAAAAAGGGCTCTGTGGCTGAAAAAGTTTGGGAACTGCTGCTCTAGAAGTAAGTCGCACTGGTAAAGCCTTTTCCACTGAAATGTCTTAAAAATTAAAACGCGTTCTCCTCAATGCTTGAGAAGAACTGGCTGTATGCATCTCCTGCGACTGCCGATGAATTAGGACTAGTCCAGAATGCTGCAGATTAATTCCATATAGACCTGTGATATGGTCCATGTCCTGGGATTGCGAGAAACTCATCCAATGGCATCAAAGGTAAACTTCCAATCAAATGTGTTTTTCTTAAGATACTTTAAATTATTTTATTTCAATTACGGAATATGATGGTTTTATTTTATGCCATAATATGTTGTTTGTTGTAAAATAATACTTTCTTACTTAGTTTCCTTTATCAGTGCCTAAAATGCATGATTTTAATTTTAGAACCTTTAAAAAAATCTACAGATGCAAGTGACTCGAACCTTGGAATTCAGTGTGTGATCTAAGACAAAGCATCGTAGTGAACGCCTTTTCAACATTGCTATTCCGTCATAAAAGTTTAAAGACAAGAACTTACCATTTGCTAAATACTGAATGTTTAGAGGGTTCTTAGGTAAGCTAATTAAAATGATTATACTACATAGATATGCTAAAAACAGTATTAAGTAATTCTGTCACAATGTGGATTCAAACTCATGATGGAAAGATTACAGAACCAAAGCTCTCGCTTTGAGCCACTCTGTAGTCTTGCAGATACTCGCCTATTTACATGTACAGTCAATTCTGGATATAGTGAACTCGGTTATAGTGAACATTCGGCTATAGTGATCCTAAATCGTTGGTCCCGACCTGCATACATTAAAAAGTACATTTATATTTCCATTTATAGTGAACCCTTGCTTTGGTTATAGTGAACTTAAAACTACATAACTTTCCCAAGAAAATGTAATTTTAAAATGGTCAAAATAGTAATTTAGGAAACCCTTTCTCCTATAAACTTGCAAGAATATGTTCAGAACAAAATCTCAAACCTTCTGCTCCTTATGTGCATTGAAAGACAAAGGATTTGTTCAGCTTGAAACATGTCAGTGTACAGTGAGGGTTAAGGAAGGATTAGTTCTGACCCTTTAAAAGAGGCTATTAGATGAATAGGGAGAGGAAGTGTTTTCTTTTGTAAAAGGGAGTAGAGTGATGACCAATGGGTAAATACAAGAAGGATTACAGTAAAATGGTCCTCAACCCTTCCTCCCGCATCTTTGTAAAAGTGAAACCGGGGAAATTCCAAGGCTGAGTACACAGTAGCATACCTCTAGTGGGAAAAGGTGCGAAATCAGTCAATGCCTACTACCTACATGACCAGATTAGATTCAAGTTTCGAACTGTGAACATCAGGATGTCGAAACATAAAGTGTTTAAGTTGAAAGATAAAGTGAACATTAGTACTGTTATTGCAATATATCTTGAACCTTACATCCCCTAAGTCTGTCTTTTGAACTGCTCGGTACAGCATGTACTCATCAAAGTAACGGCACGGCAAGGATGCCCTCCCTCGAATAACGTCACTCTTTTCAGAAAACGTTGGTTCTTTCACTTTACGGCTCTCTACTGTAAAAGAACTTGGTTCAATACAGACATCATCATCTCACGACACTCCAGTTTTGAGAGGAGAACATGTTTTCGTAGCAGGTTTTAATTAACTTGTAATGAGTAGGTATTTAAATATAATCGTGTACACTCCTCCTCTCTCATGCAAGCTGGGGACCAGCAATGGCGGAGTTACTACAGCTATTTCTATACATTATATAGACCTACATGACTTACACCTACAGCTGATATGTACATATTCTTATAACAATATTTTACAGGCTTATTATTTGAATTTACATTAATTTACAATTATACACAATCCATATCGCTATCATTGCTGCCATCATCGTCATCGTCTTCATTGCTTGGTCCAAAATTAATTATTATTTCGTCAATGGCATCATCCATTCGGAATTATCTTCTTAATTGTAGCTACTACTTTCTGAACAAGACAGAATTCTTCGATTGTATCCCGAATGACATGTTGATCGAAGTCGTCCACTTCAACTTTACACAAGTCCTAATTCTGGAATAAAATAATATGTTTTGTAGAACTATAACAAAATAATAACTTACAACAGTAATTCATTATGTCGCTCACAGTACACACACTATTGTACGTAACTATTATAGCAATAATTTCTAAACATTACATACCTATTCTTTCCCGGAGTAGTGTGAGGTTCATTTGGTTGTAATTCAATATTCTTCTTAATTCTCTTCACGGAACTAATACTTTCTCCACTGTGGATAACAGCATTACTTTTTCTCTGCAGTGATGTGATTTCACCATAATTATTACCCTGTAGTTGCTGCTCCATGTTAACACTACTGGTACGCAGTAAAAGAAATAATTCTATGTTTCTTGACAAGAGATTATGATGTGGAGCATGCGCAAACAACTCAGTTGGCTCCACCCACGTTATTGCTTCCTTCCCTCTGCCCCTCTGTCCTCGCTCAGGAAGTCCAAGAAAACTTGCAATATCAGTACTGATAATGAACGTGGTGTATGTACAGCAATGTCAGTAGTATAAAAACAGACTCTTCGGTTTTAGTGAACCTCGGATATAGTGAACGAAATATGCTGGTCCGCAGAGGTTCACTATAACCGAAGTTGACTGTATATACCGGGGGGGGGGGGCGGCATTTCGAATCTACTATAACGGGCAATTTAATCGGCATTTTAAACCACTATTCAGCTTTTTTTTTTTTATAATAGAGTAAGTTGGAAAGGAATGAGTTATCCCTTATTAGTGCATATCTAGATTTAAATTATTGACATAATCCTTTAAAATATATTATCTTGTGAACTCAGCTGAGCCTTTTCCATGCATGCTCAAATCTGTTTTTTTGAGACTTACAAAACTCCAGCCAGCCATTTTTTTTTTTTTGGGACCACTGTACGAGAATGACTGCTCTCCAACATCCTTTTACTCGACTTTCTATTTCCTGATCATAGTAAGTCGTGAGGTTCTGTTGTCATACTTCTATTCAAATATAACAAGCTATAAATTACGAACACTCACTCCATTTGAAATTAAGTTAAGCAACAGGTCTTACAACATATGGAATGATGATAAGACACCAAATTTCTAATTATGTTGTACAGTAAAAAAAAGTTGTTCAAAATACAGCATAAAATTGGGTTATTGGCAGAAATGAAATTACAGTATGATACTGCATACAATAGTACTATCATTATGGTACGTGGTACATTGTGTCATATGATGGTACAGTTGGCATCACTGAGACTGACAGCAAACGAGCACTTTCTACAGTGCTTACAAAGAGAGAACTCAAATTTATGGAAAATTGTGATCTCACGGGGAACTGCAGATAGTACTGAACTTCAATACAGAATTAATTTCACTCTTCATACAAATGTTAATCACAACAGTTCAAACAATGGAAAGATTTAGATAATACACAGAAATTGTTGTTGTTGTTGTTGTTTTCTAATGCCAGGCGTTTGATAATAAAGTCATTTGACCTCTTGCACTCCGTTGCACAATGGGCAATACTCATTTCATATAATACACAGAAATTGAATTTGTCTTTACAGTATTGACTATGATATATTACTGGATACGTGAAACTAATAACTTTGAGAAAACAATTAGGTATGATGATTGCTCAACAATTCCAACACAGCCTAGAACATTACACCACTATCAACAACAAACCAACAACAGCAATATATACAGATGGATCCAAAACTAAGCAGGGGACAGCAGCCGCCTTTTTCAACCAGCCAACAATTTAATGTTCTGGATAATTGGTCTGTTTACTCCACTGAAATCCTCGCAATAACCACAATATTATTACTTGTTCCGATTCGATCAATATAGACAACATTCACAACTCTACAAGAACAGGATGGTTGCCAATATCTATTACACAAACGAGAAAAATAACAATAACATCGATCTATTATGGAACCTCAGACATGTCAAAATCCCAGGCAACGAACAGGCAGATCAACTTGCAAAATCAGCAACGTTGTTTATATCCACGTCCTATCCCATGACATTATATCAAAATTAATTAGGAACTTAAACAATAATGAGAGAATGGGACTCAACCTGACCCAAAATGGGATGTAAAGAAATGCAAACCGTGGCCTTATGCTCTGAGGTATTCTACATAGGTCATTCAGTGGCAACATTTGAATTAACAACAAAGAAAATATTTTTGGAACAGTCACAATGTTGCAGTGCTCAGAAGCAATCTCCTTCAACATGAAGAGCCCACCTCAGGGAGACGACGGATGCCATCCAGAACTAATCTTCGAACAGACTGCGCTAGTCCTAAAGCGAACCTCTAAGTGGGAATTTCATTTCCGCGAAAAGTTGAAAATTACATGGGCTCATATCTGGGGAGTATGGAGGATGCTCCAGAATTTCCCAGTTCCATCTGCGAAGTAAATTAACCACAGGGGCAGCTATGTGAGAGCGAGCACCATCATGTAGCACAATAGGATGAGAATTCAGGAGATTTGGACGTTACGGTGCACCGCTGGTTGTAAATGGTGTTCCAGAAAGTAACTGTACTATGCACCATTCACACGATGACACAAACTGAATGAATGAGAAAGATTCTGACAAAATCATAACCAACAACGGTGTTCTTCCAGCATTCACTTGCCAATTACGGTCTGCCAGTCCACGTTTTTGATGAACATCTTCCCTCCTGCTGCGAAATGCATGCGCCCACCTAGCCAGGTTACGATATGGTGAAGTCTCTCTACCACAAGCTTCCAGTAATGCTGTATGGCATTGTCGAGCATTCCTGCCTCTTGCAATCTGAATTTCAATGAAGCATCTTTGTTCGTATTTGCTAAATATTTCAGAGCGCTACATATAACAGTCTACAAATTAAACTCACTACAAATATCTCATAAATGAGATTATTGTCTTCAAACTCACAGATAACACACATCAGATGTTTCTCTTTCACATTGTTATCAGCTTACGTTATTTACCGCTGATAGTGCCACATACAAACATTGTTGCCACTAATTTTTTAATGACCCTGTAGAAAGCAAACAGTAACGTATCACAACTTAAAACTAAAGCAAGCTCAGACCTTGGTTTATTTAAACAAAATTGGAGTGACAGACACGGCAAACTGTATATGTGGTAAAAATGGAATCGCAAACCATACTTCATTTGAATGTCCCCTACATAAAATAAAAACAGACCAGTTCATAACTCACATCTATTAAACCCTTGGGATCTAAAGTCCCTACTCAATCAAAACGCAAGTATTAAACAACATCCAATAAGGTGTAAAATGAAAATCTAACATCCGGCATGTTAGTACTACTGCATTCATCAAGTGACAAACATAGTGCTTAATTATGAAGACCCAGACATTAAAGTTAGTCGGATCTTCAGCTGGCAGGACGTCAATAAATAAACTGAAGTGAAGTGAAGTGAACTTTTTCTACATGTCTCACGGTATCCATAATGCTGTTGCACAGCTGTATTCACGTGAGTGACTGCCAAAAGGGCTGTAGTAGCCCTCTAATAGCTAACCTGCCTATCATAAGAACCGTTCTTTTTGTTCACACAGCTCTGAGCATAACACAGGTTGAGACACAGCACACGGCTCTACTGAGAAGAAAGTGCAAGGAATAATTTTCCAATAATGCATGAATACAAAAACTTCTAATATAAATAAAGCTTTGTATCAATGTGCTTCAACAAATGTCTCGCATTGCTTATATGGACGCTTCACCCCTGGTATTGCGAAAATTAAGAATATGAGCATCTTATTATTAGTTTCGCGAATTTACACACACAATTACAAGCACACCAGGACACATACACACAAAAAAAAAGAAAGTGTAATTTTTAATTAACTATTTAAGAAAGCTGCATCAACCGCAGAATTGAAGAAATGGCATAAAATCTTAATTTTCGGAATGAAAGCATTTGTAAAAATGTAGCCATGGTATTATTGACAGTATCATTATTTACAGGAAATTCCAGCCAAGACGAAGCATTTACTAATCAAATAAATACTTTCTAAATACACCACTATCTAAGAATCTAATTACACTTTACATTCAAATGTATAACTGTTCAACATGTAATATTCTATCTTTTTCTATAACATTCCTAACTCAAATACGTAATACCTTGCACCACAATTAAAAATGACGGGCTATAAATAGCAATTAGGCACCTGAGGGTAATTCTCACAGAGAATAAAAATAAATGGCAGCACTGCAACATATTCCAGGTTCACTGTACTCCTGTGTTACAGCTTCAGTCCTTTGATGTCATCTCTTCTGAAATCAGTCCTAAAAAAGAAGAGTAGAAAATCTTTAATGTTACAAATGTGTCTGTAAATGATTTTTCCAATGGAATAATTTATTATTGGGAACTACCTCGAGATAAACTTATGAAATACATCAGATATGAAAGGGTAACTCAAAATAAGTTTTGTTGACATATTAGAGTTAGTTTTTTTAATGTGAACATCGTTAAGTACAGTAGAACCCTGTTTATCTGAACTTTGGTTAACAGAAATCCAGGTTAACCGAGACTTTTTTTTTTTAGTTCAATGTAGAGGAAGATTTATTTGTCTTACGATTAGAGAAAATCTCGGAAAAAACCCAACCAGGTAATCAGCCCAAGTAGGAATCGAACCTGTGCCTGAACACAATTCTGGATTGGTAGGCAAGTGCCTTAGCCGATGAGCTATGCTGGTGACGGGGCCCTCTAAAAGAAACACTTTCACTCATCTCTCACTCTTAAAGAAGGTTGCTCACTAGTTGACAATGCCTTAGAGGTGAAATGCGTTGCTTCAATTGTGTAGGATTACTAGCTTCGCAGAAAACATTAATCAGTAAAATAACAATGTGGATTCTTCATCTGCAGTTCCAAGCATTACAGTGTATGGTACATCTTCTATTGAAATTTCGAGTAAAGGAAATGTGTAGAGACTACAGTTAAAGAAAAACATGAGGCTGTGAGAAGAATGAAAAAATGGTGAAATCCTCTGATACAGACTGCGTTACATTTTGTAGAGGAAACATCACCAGAAGAAGTTTTACTAATAAAGCAGCGGAGGGACAAGAAACATTGCGAAATTAAAACTCATCCCAAAATATCTGATTACTTTAAGTAGATCTTGTTATTGTAAGATGTAAGTGATCAATTTTTATAGTATCTGGATAACATAGAGACATTTTTAATCATAATTTTTTTTCTTCATAGAAAAGTGGAATTTTTGGAATTTACAGTTTATCTGAAAAACTGCTTATCCGAAATCACCTCTGCCCCCATTGTTTCGGATAAACGGGGTTCTACTGTAACCCACATCTCATCATACTGATATTCAATTTCTTGCTAACCACTGCAGAATATTTCATAATCAATTTTAATCCATGTATCTTTAACCTCCTGAGTCCTGAGACATTTGTTGTATTATTTTAAAGTTCAATATAATTCTACACTTCAAAAAAAAGTCATTGACATGAGGAAAAATTCTGCAAGTTACAGTTAGGGCACAAATGCAGGTATATTATACTGTACTTCGGGTCTCTACACATACATCTTATTTCATTTCATTTTTTTTATTTCATTTATTATATTCCATAGATCTTACATTAGCAATGAAGCTTTAAGATGTGGAACAAGTCAAAATTTTACAAGATTACAATTACAATTTTTATAATTTTGCAATTTTCTACAATTTTTTGGCGAGATGTAGTGAGACCCGAGAATTCGCCAAAAGATTACCTGGCATTTGCCTTATGGTCGGGGAAAACCTCGGAAAAAACCCAACAAGGTAATCAGACAAAACGGGGATGAAATGATGTGAGGCCGAGGACTCGCCATAGACCATCCGGCATCAGTCCCACAGCTGGGGAAAACCAATCAGACACCACACGGGGGATCCGACCCAAGCCCGAGCGCAGCTTCGGATCAGCAGGACTGAGCTGCATGTATGAAATATAGTACAGGACTCAGAAGGTTATTTTGTATCTTCAATGTTGTTGACATACACATTCTTTCACTAAATCCCATTTTGAGAGAAATTCAGTGGCTTCACAACAGGAGATTTCATACAGCCTGTACACTCAATGTAATACCTGTTCTTTGGTATGTCATGAGATGGCACATCAAAGATATTTCTGAGAGCTTCACATAAATGACTTTATTATGTTTTTCACTTATGAGTGGTTTACTGGTGTGTTTGTATTTACTTACACAACCCTCACTACAAAACTCTCATACCAAGTACAAATTGATGGTTTGCTACTTTCGTCTAAACCCTCACAGCATTGTGGCAAGAGGTTTTCTCTCATCAGAACACACAAATTGCTTTCTCTGGCCTGATGCTATTTTGGTATAACCAAAAAATGAAGAAAAACCTTGCAATCGAGTGACAAATGCTAATTTTGAGAGTTCTTTCATATTTTTCATATACAGTCGACTTTCGATAATTCGCAATAATTAGTGCATGAACTTCTGTGAAATATCAGAAATCGCGAATTATCCTCAAAATTTTTTATTATTGTCTGAAATCCAGTAAATGTTACTCTGACAGGCTCAGTTACTAAAATACGCTTCAAAATGAAGTGCAAAATGTGAAACAGTGCAAAACACTTTGAAACATTGTAACTTGGGCTCGGAAGTTGATGACTTAAAAATTACAGAAAAATGGCCTATAAAATGACACTATATTTCTGAAAATATGACATTAAAGTTTAGAAAAATGACTATGATTATAACGATAAAATATAAAAAAAATAGTATACTTTCATCTATGGAAAATACATTGTCACCAAAGTCAGTCACTAACTGTAGCAAAAAAACTTTGCTTTATTTTACTTTCTGAATTTTTACTCTTCACTTGTGAGATACAATATGCTGACTGTGAGCACTGTGGCTGCAGTATTTGTTCTATTTTGTTGAATGGGGGAAGCACGTAACACACGTGATCCGAGTCCAGGCTTATGAAACCATAAGGAAAATTCCTGTAAGATGCAAATAATTGCATGAGCAAGCTGCAGTAGGTTCTTGAATTTAGACTACAACTACAGCGTAAAAAAAATCCGTTCATAAGGAGAAAAGGGCAAAAATGCAACAAAAAGTGGAACATTTCCTAAAAATGACCAATAGACAATAAAAGACCGAAAAATAAAACTAGGCTATATTGGTTCGTGTTGAAGTGAACGGGTTTGTATTGCATTCTGCATTGTCTGTGATGTCTCAGAAAGAAAGATGATATTTCAGCAACTTCCGAGCCCTAATTGTAACTATACAGCACTGCAGTGTGACAGAATCTTAAAACAAGAAGTACAGGTTTTACAAAATATCATAAGACACCTTCGCTTAACAAAAATACTGTAGTCTTTTTTTTAGTGGATTGTTCATTTTTTATGATTTTAGATCGAAAATTTCTTGAGAAGGAGGAAGAAAGCATAAACGAAGTAAAAACGGAAATGACGTGTTTGCTCCTCTCCCTCCCACATTAGCCGCATGTGAATTATAAGGAGTCGACTACCCAGACGCATATATTAAGAAGTTTAAGAAGAATTAAGAATTAGCCATGAAATCTCGTGAAGGGCAAGGGTCTCCTGACTATGCAGGTTGGCTTGTTAGCGACTCCGGGAATGATGGTCACTTTTGTAATGTAATAGTTTGGGATGCTGTCTGCATTAACACTGACCTGTTCACTAGTTACTGTTTGGAATGTAATTGATGGTATTCGGAAAGTTATAAATTTTGATTGCTTTTTATATGTTAAATTAGATAGATATAGATTTATTCAACAATTACACATATATATATTACCAATAAAGAATTTACCCTTAAATCCAGTGCATGGGTCTTTTGACCATACACTTCACTATTAACAAGCATGAATACTGGTAGAAATTCAACAAGCAATCCTTATTTATGACAAAAATATCAGAATAAAAAGAACTCTGCCTCAATTGACTTACCTAAGAGCCATTATCTGACGAATTTCAGTAGGAATGAGTCTCCAAGTGAGAGGTCCAGAATTATTACCCCAATATCTGATATTTCAGTTACCCTCTCCAGGTTGAGAATAGTTGTCAGACGGGCAAACTTGTCACGTATAGACCACAATTAGTGCTTGTGAGGTAACTCACCAGTGCACAAGCTTCCTTATCAAACACAAGACCTCCCAACTGCAACATTACAAAATATTCAGAATCCTTTATTTCACTAACTTGTCATCTGCAAACTTAATATGGCTGCAAATTTCAAACCATTCAATTATAGAATAAAAATGACATGACACTTCTGCATACAAAATAATCTTATAAGTGTGAGATTTTAAGCTTTCATGGTAATTGTCTTCAAAGCAGACATATGGGTATTTCACTATGTACTGAAACTTGGACCAGTTTCTTGGGGTAGCCAGACATAACAGGTGATCCTTCAAGTCGTACTAAATGCCCTGAAGATGCACTTCGAAACATTGAAGACATATGGTGGGATACCCAAAGTCTGCTTCTACTTTTAAAGAGCATTAATACATAATAATCAGTCTGTGTGCATCGAACTCGCCCTGTTGAACGTGGATTTCAATACAACTTTCTCCATGTGACTAGTGACCTCACAGTTAGAATCCTGACTAATGTATCATAATTGCTTGTAGTTGAAGATCCTTTAAAAATTCCTAACAACCCATCTAAGTTCATTATGAGGTTTTGAACAAATGGTTCATTGGCTTCATAACTAGCAAAGTCCTCCTGAAACTTAACTGTAGTCCTCATCTCATACATAACATAAAATTTATTCTCACACAAATCAATGTCGTCAGTGACTATTATACTTACCATTAGGTCCAAGGATTGTGGTTTGAAATGCAGCTAGACTAGACGGCATTTCAGCTGCTATATGTGCCATAGCACTTCTGGTATGTGACGTCACAAGCTTGTACAGTAGAACCAATTGGAATTAGTGTATAACAAGTACTTCCCAAGTTTGTTTCTTCACGTGTGAATGCTTCAATACATTGAATAACTAAAACTAACATTTACTCTGTGTGTGTGTGTGTGTGTGTGTGTGTGTGTGTGCGTGCGTGCGTGTGTGTGTGTGTGTGTGCGTGTGTGTGTGTGTGTTTTTTTTAAATTGAAGAAGAGATTGTAAAAAGAAAAGTATTGCACAAGTAGGCATGGAAAAGAGTGTTTAAGGCGTATAATTATTTTAAAAATATTGACGAGCAGAACACTGCCGGCCATCTTGATGCTGGCTGCAATGTTGCCAATGCGCAACGAACGACTGCAGAAGCATGCGGTGTGGGATTGAGAACCGTGCAAAGAATAGGCCTATTGTTAGTGAAGAAAAGAGGGTTTGTTTGGTGTCATGCTTACAGTAATCAAAGGCTAAGGTCGTTATTGTCTTTTGATAATTTAAATTCTCTCCTGCGCTATTTGTATTGCACGTGTGCATGAAGTACGATGTGGCAATGTTCTACGCTGCATTGCTCTCTCTGTCTCTCTCGACGCAACTTCTGAATTGCCGTTGACTCTAGGGGCAATAGATTTTTAATGGCGATATAAATCCTTAGGAAATGAAGCTGGGGACTCCGTTTAATAAATTTATTACATGTAGAAAAGCTTTGTTCTTTAATAACAAAGCTTCAGACAAAATCTACAATCTGTGCCACATATAAAAAACAACCCTGCCCATCATTATCTCCAGCTACCATGTCAATGGGGTAATGAATTCTACTGTTGAAGACTCCAATCTTGGAACTTGCGGGATGATGAAGCGAGGCTAAGCGGGGAATAAAAAACAACAGATAACATGCTGAAGCTTGTGTACTATCATTGCACTGTTCAATATTACAAGACATTCTGAAAATAATTTCACCCATCGTGGACTGGAGATCGATATAGCTGGTGCAAATATATGAATTCCGGAGCAAGGGACATTCAGTTTTTTATATAAACGAGACCTGGGTGAAGAGCAATATGATATTTCGAAAATGTTGGCAAAATGAGAGTGTAAATGTCCACACGAATGTAAACTCTGAACGTGGTACAGTAGGAAGAATTAATGGGTTCCTTCCTAATGCAGAACTTATATGTAAAGCCGGGAGATTACCACGGTCAGATAAACGCCGAAAATTTTGAAAGATGAGTAATACAAAAATTGATATTCAATCTTCCTCCTCAATCAGTTACTGTGCTCCGTATCACTGTCTCCAGATCGACAAACCGCCATCTGTATATGCAGTAAAGACAGACATGATCTCTTGGCTTCGCAAGAAAGAAGTGAACTGTGATGAAAGTATGAGAAAGAACGACCTCTATAACCTTATTCTATCTCTGAAGCTAAAGCAAAAAAATTACAAAGTTGACAACATTTTGGAACAACATAACCACAAAGTTCTTAGATTGCCGCCTTACATCTGCGAGTTGATTCCAATTGAATTGGCTTGAACTAAAGTGAAACGTATTGTCAGGGACAATAATGTCATGGGTAGGGCCCGGATAATTATGTAATTACATGTTTTTTCCTATCAACATTAAGATACGAGATTTGTGATATGTTGGAGTTTCATGCCAATTAGAGCCTAAAAACGTAAACTTGAAAGTACATATTTTTACATATTTTGCTCTTTAGTACATATTCTTACATATTTTGCTCTTTACATATTTTTACATATTTATTAATATTTCCATGCTTAATTGCAATTTTATTCGTTATTACATGCCTGTATATCTTACAAGTGTATGACCTTGCGTGAGAAGGTCAAAAAGGTTTTCTGTCTTGAATCTCTCTGCCTGTCCGTCGATCACGTGATGCGCACCTTGTCACTGCATGTCCAAGCCATGCCAGGTCACTGATTGAAGCGCCAATTAGTCGCAGTTAGCTGGCGTGTGTAGATTGAACAATAACTTTGTGTTGTATGACTTCAGCATTTAATTCTTTTTTAATTTCAAGTTAAATGTTCCACTAAAAGATGCCGAAGGAAAAAATCTCACTCTGTGTAAAGTTAAAGCATTACACAGAGGAATTTGACAATTTATCCACAGATGGAAAGGTACTTTTTTGCCTTGTTTGTGAGAAGAATGTGCCCTGTTCTCAACGTTTTCAAGTCCTAGAACACTTATCCACGTCACATCATCGGGCCCATGCTTCGAAACCAAAAGCAGTTCTTACTCACTGAACCTCAACTCAGAAACGCCCAGAACCTCAGAAATCTCAGTTTGCAAGTGATCTGCGTTGTGCTATGGTTTGTGCTGATATCCCTATTTGGAAGTTAAAAAATCCAGCGCTGTGCGAGTTTCTTGAGAAATACACACGTGAAACTGTGCCAGATTAATCTACAATCAGAAAGAACTGTGCACCTGACTTATATATGGAAACAATCAACTCTATTCATTTGGAAATTGGTTGTGATGATCTCATTTGGATTTCAATTGACGAGGCAACTGATGTATAGGAATGATATATTGGAAATGTTATATTGGGCGTGTTGAAAGATAATGAAGCGAGTAAGCTTGTGTTGTTAACTTGTGAGGTGTTATCAAATGCAATCATAAATATATTGCTAAATTATTTAATGATGCAATGGGGCTTTTGTGGCCCGATGGGGTGAAACACAGTAATGTCTTCCTTCTTGTGACTGATGCAGCACCATGTGCAAAGCTGCCACAGCTTTCCAAGTTTTATATCCTAAAATGTTACATCTCGCATGTCTTGTGCATGCATTCCATCGCATAGCAGAACTGGTTCCATCTCAATTTTCTAAAGATGACACACTAATTTCGAATACAAATAAAGTATTTTTAAAGGCTTACAACAGAGTTGACAAATTCGAAGAACTGTTTCCTGAGCTTCCACTCCTTTTTCATTCAATCTTAACAAGGTGGGGAAGTTGGATTGATGCTGTAGGCTACTACCCAAAGAATTCTGATTCTGTGAAACAAGTTGTCCAGTATTTTTATTCCCAAGATGCAGTTTCTGTAGAAACAGTAAAGCAATCATTTAGTGATGGAAAGCTTAAAAATAATATTGCAATTTTTCGCATTTATGCATTGCCATTAAATCTTTGGAGATATCTTCTTCCATACTCTCAGACAGGCTTGATGTTGTTCATTCTGCAGTCACGTCTCTGAAAAGTCTACAAGGGCCGGTTGTAGCTGCAGTGAAGGATACGCTTTCTTCCAGTTTGAAGAAAAACCGAGGATTCAAGGCTATCAGTGCTATTACAGAATGCTAAATGAAAGTAGTACCGAAGTCTTTGAAATTGAGTACACACCAGAAGTTTTGTGCAAGTTTAAATATGCACCCATTACATAATATGAATTTGAACGATCATTTAGACAGTACAAAGCCATGTTACACAATAACAGGAGAAGTTTTCTATTAGACAATTTGAAACACATGTTTGTTCCTTATTGTTATGGTGTTCGTAATGTGGAAAATTAACAGCAATATGTAATTTTCAATTTTTAAGTTATTTACATAGATTATTATATCTAGTTGTAATATTGGATCCATAATATGGTATGTGTTAAGACATGACGTGATCCTGTAGGTAGTCTATCAGCAACATATTTCAAGAAAATGTAGGGAAATTATGATATTATGTTACATATTTCTTGATATTTTAATGGTTTTATTCATATTTCAAGATTTTTAAATACACATATATGTACATATTTCACTGAATTTTAGTACATAACTATCCGGGCCCTAGTCATGGGTGACTTAAATTTACAGAAATTAATGCAAGTGACAAAAACTGCACTTTCTCTTGTGACAAATGAAGACTGAGAAGGATTCTGTAGACACATTGGAAATATAGATAAACAATACTGGGAAAAAGATGAACTCCTATCATATGTGATTAATGAAATTCGTGGGTTTGAGTTTTCGCCTTGATTTTCTTGTGCTACAATGTCTCTGTATATAATATCACTTGTAACTTCGTATATTTGTATTACATAATTTACATATAATATTCCCGTCATTCACTTCAAAATACTCACCAAATCCGATGCAAAAATATGCACCTGAAAACCTTCAACCTTGGACATTATTATTCAGCACTTACGCTGTTTACGCATGCTAGAGTACTGAATGGTAAACGAATAGCCAACTTGAAAAACCTATCGGTCCCCAACATTACAAGCATAATTATTATGAATTTAAGGGGGCTTACGACAGTGGCAGTGATAGTGATAACTGATAATATTAATAATACTGATGACTGGTGGCGAAAACAGCAACACCACACCTGAATGTGACTTGCTCAACAGCTTCCGCTATGAGGTAGGAACAGAACAGGCTAGCATTACTAATAGGGGTCACTATCGCGAACTGTAGGGTCGCGTCGCATTTCTGTCAGGTTCCAAGATTAGAGTCTTCAACAGTACCTTAGACATTTCCCACCTCAAAATAAAATTCAAAACTGTTGTTTTAGCAGACTCAAGGAATGTCACAGATGTTAATCACACCCGAAGGAATTGAAGACCAACAGAAATTATATTATTATTATACTCTTGTTTCATGTACGTTATGTACTGGGTGGTCCAAAAAATATCTACCATTTTCAAAAAGTTGTTGCTGTTTTTTAATGCCAGGCATTTGACAATAAAGTCATTTGACCTCTTGCAATCCAATATTTTTCAAAGATATTGTCATGGTCAGCCACTGAAGCACAGATTTTAGGGTGTTCCGAATCCATTTCTTGGTTTGAGTTGCACAATGGGCAGTTAGGAGACTGATATATTCCAATTCTAGGCAGGTGTTTAGCCAAACAGTCATGGCCTGTTGCCAGTCTAAATGCAGCTACTGACGATTTGCGTGGTAAATCGGGAATTAACTGTGGATTATGAACCTCCAGAACCAAAATATACGAGGTGAAACTTACACATGTCTTCATTACGTTGCCCTATTTTGTTCTAGATGACTGAAGTGTGTATAATTCGTGATTCTTGATCTTTGACGAAATGACACTTAATATCCTGAACAACGTTACAGAGTATTACAGATCAAATGAAAGTGCGAAGATAATTTTAAACAAAATTTCACTGAAGGAATGGTCAATTCTCAGTGTTATGACGCAATACTGGAAGACGAGATTATTTCTTTTCTGTATCATATTATCTCTGGTGAGAAAATGGAGTACCATTTATTGACACCCAGCCACTGAATGAGCATTTTGGCAATAGTGATCTTGCTTCACTCGGAGATGTGTGGACTGGTCAGATCTCAATCCTTGTGGATATATCTTAAAGACAGAGTGCACTGGGATCGGTCAGCAACAAATTAATTACATAAAACGTGCAATTCAAGAAGAAATTTATGTCATTTCACTAGAACTTCTTCGAAAAATAACCTCCAATTTTGCAATCAAACTGTGTTGTATACAATGAGTAGCAGGAAGACACTTTGAAAATATTTTCCTCTACATAAGATAAGACCATGTATTGTGGGGTCCCTATCACCACGGCATGGCGCGTCCTCAGGTTGCGGATAGAGGAGACGGCCTCCAGATATGGAGGGTAGCTGCGAATATATTGAATAAGCAGTCGTGGACAGCCGATAAGGGGTGGTAATCCAGCTTGGGGGTTGGGTGAAGGGCTAACAACCCATCACCGTAAAAAACAGCTTGTTACGAAACCTAACAGTAAGCCTCGGAATGGGACTGATTGTCCGGCACGACCACAGCAAAGGAAAAAGGTTATAAGATTTGGTACATGGAACGTAACTAGTCTTTATAGAACAGGAGGGATAACATTAGTAGCAAAAGAACTAGCTAGATATAGAATAGACTTCGTGGGAGTACAAGAGGTTAGGTTAGATGGGAATGGCATTTCACAAATAGGTGATTACTTATTGTATTATGGGGAAGGAAACGATAATCACCAATTAGGAACAGGATTCATTGTACATAAAAGAATAAAATCAGCAGTAAAAAAGGTCGAATTTATCAGTGACAGGTTATCGTATTTAGTACTTAAGGGTAGATGGTGCGATATCGTAGTTATAAATGCTCATGCCCCTACAGAAGAGAAAGACGACATATAAAGGATAGCTTCTATGAGGAATTGGAACACACTTTTGATCAGTTATCTAGATACCACATGAAAGTTCTATTGGGGGATTTCAATGCTAAAGTAGGACGGGAGGATATTTTTAAACCAACAATTGGAAAAGAGAGCCTACTCGTAATTAGCAGTGACAATGGAGTTAGGTTAGTCAACTTTGCCACATCAAAAAATGTAATTGTCAAGAGTACAACATTCCCCCATAAGGATATACATAAATATACGTGGACTTCTCCAGACGGAATGACACATAACCAGATAGATCACATCTTGATAGATAAAAGAAGACACACTAGTATAGTAGACATTCGAACTTTCAGGGGGGCAGACTGTAATTCTGATCATTATTTGGTGATTGGAGAATTAAGAGAAAGATTATCAGTAGCCAAGCGAGTAGAGCAACAAGCTAATATTAGTAGATTCAATATTCTGAAATTAAAGGACAAGGAAACTAAGCAACGTTATCAGGTTGAAATTTCAAATAGGTTTGCTGCTTTAGCAACTGCTGACGAAGCTGGGGAAGAGTTAGATGTTAATAGCGTGTGGGACAATATCCGAGATAATATCAAAATTGCAGCTGAGCAGAGCATAGGTTATCATGAAACTAAGAAAAAGAAACCATGGTTTGATGAAGATTGTTCCACTGTAGTAGATAGAAGGAAACAGGCAAAATTGAAATTCTTACAGGATCCAATTGTGGAGAATAGAGATAATTATTTCAATGAAAGACGGGAAGCAAGTCGTACACTTAGGAATAAAAAGAGAGATTACTTGAAGGAAAAACTGAATGAGGTAGAAACAAATAGTAAAAATAAAAACATTCGAGATTTATATAAGGGTATAAAGGAATTTAAAAACGGATATCAGGCAAGGGTAAACGTGATCAAGGATGAGAATGGTGACTTGCTTGCAGACTCTCATTCAATCCTGAACAGATGGAAAAACTATTTTGGGCAACTACTAAATATACATTGGACAAATAGAAATTATCGGGACGAAATTGAAATACAAACTGCTGAGCCATTTATACTCGAACCCACACTTTCTGAAGTCGAAATTGCGATAGAAAATCTGAAAAATTATAAGTCTCCAGGTATCGATCAAATTCCAGCAGAATTAATACAAGAGGGTGGAAGCGCATTATCTAACGAAATTTATACGTTTGTACTTGCTATTTGGGAAAAGGAAACTGTACCAGAACAATGGAAGGAGTCCACAATCGTACCTATCTTTAAGAAGGAAGACAACACTAACTGTAGTAACTTTCGAGGAATATCACTTTGTTGATGTTGTACAAAATTTTGTCCAATATTCTTTTGAGAAGATTAACTCTGTATGTAGATGAAATTATTGGGGATCATCAGTGTGGTTTTAGGCGTAATAGATCACCTATTGGTCAGATACTTTGTATTCGACAGATAGTGGAGAAAAAATGGGAGTATAAGGGTACAGTGCATCACTTATTCATAGATTTCAAAAAGGCATATGACTCGGTTAAGAGAGAAGTTTATATGATAATCTTATTGAATTTGGTATTCCCAAGAAACTAGTTCGATTAATTAAAATGTGCCTCAGAGAAACATACAGCAGAGTCCGTATAGGTCAGTTTCTGTCAGATGCGTTTCCAATTTACTGTGGCCTAAAGCAAGGAGATGCACTATCACCTTTACTTTTTAACTTCGCTCTAGAATATGCCATTAGAAAAGTTCAGGATAACACAGAGGGTTTGAAATTGAACGGGTTACATCAGCTTCTTGTCTATGCGGATGACGTGAATATGTTAGGAGAAAATCCACAAACGATTAGGGAAAACGCGGAAATTCTAGTTGAAGCAAGTAAAGCTATAGGGATGGAAGTAGATCCCGAAAAGACTAAGTATATGATTATGTCTCGTGACCAGAATATTGTACGAAATGGAAATATAAAAATTGGAGATTTATCCTTTGAAGAGGTGGAAAAATTCAAATATCTTGGAGCAACAGTAACAAATATAAATGACACTCGGGAGGAAATTAAACGCAGAATAAATATGGGAAATCCCTGTTATTATTCGGTTGAGAAGCTTTTGTCATCTAGTCTGCTGTCAAAAAATCTGAAAGTTAGAATTTATAAAACAGTTATATTACCGGTTGTTCTGTATGGTTGTGAAACTTGGACTCTCACTTTGAGAGAGGAACAGAGATTAAGGGTATTTGAGAATAAGGTTCTTAGGAAAATATTTGGGGCTAAGAGGGATGAAGTTACAGGAGACTGGAGAACGTTACACAACGCAGAGCTGCACGCATTGTATTCTTCACCTGACATAATTAGGAACATAAAATCCAGACGTTTGAGATGGGCAGGACATGTAGCACATATGGGCGATTCCAGAAATGCATATAGAGTGTTAGTTGGGAGGCCGGAGGGAAAAAGACCTTTGGGGAGGCCGAGACGTAGGTGGGAAGATAATATTAAAATGAATTTGAGAGAGGTGGGATATTATGGTAGAGACTGGATTAATCTTGCACAGGATAGGGATCAATGGCGGGCTTATGAGAGGGCGGCAATGAACCTCCAGGTTCCTTAAAAGCCAGTAAGTAAGTAAGTACATAAGATAAGATATTAGTAAAAGTGCATTTGTAATTTCTCTCTAAATCTTTTCATTTCTGCATAATCGTACATTAATTTTGGTTGATAGGTATTCTCTGGAACACCATATGTGTGGCTGGCTTCAGATGATGAAATGTCTATTGTGTGTTCAAAACATTCTTGTGGATAACAATAGTTTGTTATTATTTGTAATCAAATATATAGCTACACTGGACATAGAAGAGCTACAAACAATTAAACAAAATGATAAGATCATAAACATATGTCCTACAGTTAGCTCTCCAATCACCACGAGGCTATCCAGGCCTGAGAAGACCAGAATAGTATTGAAAAGGTCAATAGCATTTTGTAAGATATGGAACAGACCTTCAAGATCTCTGAATCGGTTGAGGACAGAAAATTAGGCACTGTTAAACTATATATCAAATCTGAAAAATACTCATTTACTTTTATTTTATTTTATTGGGTTATTTTACGACGCTGTATCAACATCTCAGGTTATTTAGCGTCTGAATGATATGAAGGTGATAATGCCGGTGAAATGAGTCCGGGGTCCAGCACCGAAAGTTACCCAGCAACTAATTTATTCATACATATAAATTTAATAAAATAATAGTAATACAAAGTTATATGCTTCGGTAATGAATTGTGTTAATGTGTTCCCGCATCTCAACGACACACTTGATTTCCCTCTGAAAATCGAATACAGAAAACTAGTTACGTTTGCCAGATTGTACGTTTTTCCAGTTTTCTTACTTTTTTTACCTTAAAATAAATCTTCCATAATTTGAAAGCCATCTATGTTTTTCCTCCGCAATATAATTATTTTCAACATGGAATCTATTCGCCTATATACACACATTTATTTTGTGTTTGTGTTTAAAAAGAAGTAGACCTGATGGCTTGTTAGGAATGGTAATGACCTTACACCTTAAACAATAAACAATCAATTATATGCTACTAAATCTCTCGGAACTTCATATACATCTTCCTTATTTTTATATGCAAACCTTTCTTTCTTTCTTTTTTTTTTAATTAAAACAAATCTAGCAATCCTAAAACTGGTTTTTATGTATTTTATTTCTCTAGTGCAGCATGATGTCCCAACAACTTTCAGTTACAACAGCGCCGGGCATGAGAGCGGCTCTGTTTAGCCGGCCAGAGCTGCTCTCGTTCTTCAATTGCAAGCCGGAGCAGAACGCTCACGCAGTGGCGGACTCGCATTACAGCTACCTTCCCTGCATTAATATAACAAGAGCCATTGTTGTTCTAGTCATTCAGTCTGTCAGTACATAATAGTTTATAAGAATATCACATCAATCCATTGTAAGTATAGACTTTATAACACTCTTATTAATTTAAGGCACGGGCCTCCAAAAGGATCGTCTGCGCCGAATCACTTGCAAGATGCTACTTGCATAAGCTCATGACCTGGGGTGGGAGAGTTGAAGATGTGGACAGCGACAGGTGTGTTAACTAGAACAGTGGCGGTTTATTGTACGCTAGACATCACTGGGGAAGTTCGTGTACTTTTACTCAATGAAAATCACAATTTGTTAATAACACAAATAAAAATACAAATAAATATATAAACAAACTATAGACATTGGAACAATATGACAACTACTCGTGGTATAAACAATTAAATTCAAAACACTTTGAAAATAAACAATTATTAGGAACTACAAGTCCCATGGAAATTGAAATTAAATACATAATCATCATTAGTCTGATGTAAAAATAAACCAATATATTTGTCTACGTATAATAATGAATGAAATGCTTTCTACTGAAATTAGCCTCTTCAGTTCCATATATTTGTTTCAGCAATATTGCATTGAAATCCGGAGTTACATCACACACTGCCAACCATAATTGGTCGTCCATCATGCGGGTCCTACATTTTGACTTTGCGCTGTTTCGAGTTTTGTTTATATTACGTATCAACACATCCATGACGTGCTGAAAATTCAAAGTTTTCTCACAAAGCGCTTCTTGATGAAGAATGCAATGTACTATGTAGAAATCTGATAAACCTCTTTCGTTAAGAAACACTTTTAGTCTGCCAATTAAACTCTTTATTTAACAAAGATAAATTCCCCCAAAAAAGAATTAATGTGTTACAAAATTAGATTAATCAATGACGACAGTGTACGCTGGCTTTATCAAAAAAGACTTGAACAAAAAATGTTAGAAACACCTGAAGATGAAGACATTCACAAAGAATGGGAAAATATTAAAACTCAAATATCACAGGCAGCCATGGAGAGCATCGGAAAATATAAGGCTTTCACACAAAAGAAAAAATTAAGATCATGGGATGATGAAATTAAGATCATAAAAAATAAAAACATAGCTTATAGAAAATACCTTCAAATAAAATCCGTCAATGATGAAATAGATTATAAACATAAAAGGGCGATAGCTAACAGAGAAATTAGAAAACGACACAGGCAATCATGGAAAGAGTTTATATCTTTTTTAGAAACTGACATTCATAAAATGAAACCCAATACATATAAAATTTTAAAATACATGAACAGAGACATAAAGGAATCCGCCAAGATAAACCCTTGCCCCAAAATAGAAACATTCCTAGACTTTTACAAAAACTTATGGAACAATCCTACTTTTGATTCAAAATTATGGGACACAAAAAACCCAGATGAACAATGCATTACAAAAGAAGAACTACAAGAAGCATTAAAGAAGACGAAAAATAGTAAATCACCTGGAGAAGATAACCTAAATTCAGAATTGTATAAATATGCAGGAGATCTATTTCAGGAAAGATTACTAAGATTTCTAAACAGAATATATCTGACTGCCACTTTACCGGAAGAATGGAAAAATAGTGTAATTATTCCCATATATAAAACAGGAGATAAACAAAATGTTGAAAACTATAGAGGGATTAGTATCCTCAACACATGTTATAAGATATTTAGTAGGATTTTAAATGAAAAATTAAAAAAACATGCAGAAACTTTCCTTCTGGAGTGTCAAAATGGCTTTAGAAAAGGAAGATCATGTGTAGATCCATTATTTAGTATCAAACTATTGTTAGAAAAAAGAAGAGAATTTAATTTAGAAACCCATATAGCTTTTATTGATTTTGTGAAAGCTTTTGATGAAGTCCGGAGAGACCTTTTATTCGACATATTACAAGATAAAAATATTCCAAATTTGCTATTACAAAATATAATAGAAATCTACACAGACAGCAAAATAAGTGTCAAAATAAATAACTGTATATCCAAAAGAAAATTAGTTAATAATGGAGTTCGACAAGGTTGTCCACTATCACCAACTTTATTTAATATTTATATAAATGAAATTATTTTAAAATGGAACCAAATCTACACATCAGGAATCAAAATAACCAGTGCTCTAACATTAAATACCTTACTCTATGCCGATGATCAAGTCATAATTTCCAATTCAGAGGATAATTTACAAAGAGGATTGTATACATTAAATAAAAATATTAAAAGATTTTGGGATGGAAATTTCAGCACAAAAATCAAAAGTAATGGCATTTTTAGGACAAGACCCAGTCAGAAGATAATACACAATAACCAATGCCTCGAACAAGTGCAAAATTTCAATTATCTGGGTTGTGAAATATCTTATCAAAATGAAAAAGATATGAACAAGAAAATTACCAAATTTACACAAATTCTAGGAATAACATTCCATACATTAAAAGCTAAATTAGTACAAAAATCTACAAGAATAAAAATATATAATACACTAGCATTGCCCTCCCTTTTATACGGAAGCAAGATTTGGACATTAAAGAAAAAAGACATGAACAGAATCAAAGCAACGGAAATGAAATTTTTCAGGACAGCAGGATATACTCTTTTAGACCGAAAAAGGAATGAAGAAATTTTAGAACAATTAGACAGTAGAAGAAAAAATCAGCAGATACAAATTCAATTGGCTAGATCATGTAAGAAGATTGGAAAATTCAAGAATCCCAAAAATTATGATGCAGTATAAACCTAGAGGACATCGTCGACCAGGAAGACCTTTAAGAAGACTGCTAGATGGGGCCGAAACAGGTCTACAGAGGCCTAATTCGTGAAGGATGATGATGATGATGATGATGATGATTAAACTCTTTTTCTCGGGAACAACGCAACAGGCTCCATTAGTTGCCATGGACACTAGCTTTGACTACTGTAAATAATAATTATGTTTATGTAGGCATGAGCAAAGGCCATTGAATATTTCTTCTCCAGTGGTGGTCTAATAAATATTCCTCACATCAATCTGTTTGTCAACACCGCCAGATAACTGAGCTGTGCGTATTGAATCATTGCTTTCATCACAAGCGAGAGAAAAATGTTGTTGTTGTTTTCTAATGCCAGGCATTTGACAATAAAGTCATTTGACCTCTTGCACTCCAATATTTTTCAAAGATATTGTCATGGTTAGCCACTGACGCACAGATTTTGAGGTGTTCCGAATCCATTTCTTGGTTTGAGTTGCACAATGGGCAGTTAGGGGACTGATATATTCCAATTCTATGCAGGTGTTTGGCCAAACAATCATGGCCTGTTGCCAATCTAAATGCAGCTACAGATGATTTGCGTGGTAAATCGGGAATCAACTGTGGATTATGATGCAGAGAGTTCCATTTTTTCCATTGAGATTGTGTTATCAAATTTTGTTTGTTGAAGTCTAAGTATGTAGATTTAATAAATCTTTTCACAGAGTAATACGTAGATTTAGTAACAGGTCTGTAAGTAGCAGTGCTGCCCTTCTTTGCTAAAGCATCCGCATTCTCGTTTCCCAGGATTCCACAATGGGATGGTATCCATTGGAATACAATTCTTTTATTGAGTGATATTAATTGAGAGAGCATTTTAGTTATTTCTGCTATTTGAGATGAAGGTGTATGTCTATAGACTATTGATAGAATAGCTGCTTTGGAGTCTGACAATATAACTACATTCTTAAATTTATTGATGTGGCATAGAAGATTCCTGAGACTTTCACTTATTGCAGTGATTTCTCCATCAAAACTTGTTGTTCCATAACCAAGAGATCTATAAAGTGAGAAGAGACAGCACGTAACACCTGCACCTGCACCTTGTTCCCTGGAGATCAAGATCCGTCAGTGCATAAATGAAGCCAGTTTTGTGGAGGGTACCTAATATTAATTGTCTCTGAAGACAATTGTTTCATTATTTGAGTGTTCACTTCTGATTTCAGTATTTCTTGTGTTAAATTTAGATTATACTCTATATTTAAGAGTGTTAAAGGGTTTGGTTTAATTTGTAAGTTTTCTTTTAAATTCGGGACATTGATTTTCTGTTTTAATTCTTGAACCATGGATATGAAACTTTTTTGAGTTTTTAATCTACATAGAGGACAGTTAAAGTTAAGTGTTGGTTATTTTAAACAAAATTATGTTGGAAAAATGAAAAAAATCTTAACAAAACGTTAAAAATAAACCAGCTGTTAATTTCACATTTGTCAAGCCAAATTAAACATTATTTGGAAAAATTGGCCATAATTATATGATTATGTCTCGTGACCAGAATATAGTACGAAATAGAACTATAAAAATTGGAGATTTATCCTTCGAAGAGGTCGAAAAATTCAAATATCTTGGAGCAACAGTAACAAACATAAATGACACTCGGGAGGAAATTAAACGCAGAATAAATATGGGAAATGCGTATTATTATTCGGTTGAGAAGCTTTTGTCATCTAGTCTTCTGTCAAAAAATCTGAAAGTTAGAATTTATAAAACAGTTATATTACCGGTTGTTCTGTATGGTCGTGAAACTTGGACTCTCACTTTGAGAGAGGAACAGAGATTAAGGGTGTTTGAGAATAAGGTTCTTAGGAAAATATTTGGGGCTAAGAGGGATGAAGTTACAGGAGAATGGAGAAAGTTACACAACACAGAACTGCAAGCATTGTATACTTCACCTGACATAATTAAGACCAAAAATCCAGACGTTTGAGATGGGCAGGACATGTAGCACGTATGGGCGAATCCAGAAATGCATATAGAGTGTTAGTTGGGAGGCTGGAGGGCAAAAGACCTTTGGGGAGGCCGAGACGTAGATGGGAAGATAATATTAAAATGGATTTGAGGGAGGTGGGATATGATGGTAGAGACTGGATTAATCTTGCTCAGGATAGGGACCAATGGCAGGCTTATGTGAGGGCGCCAATGAACCTCCAGGTTCCTTAAAAGCCAGTAAGTAAGTAAGTAAGTATTCTTATGGTAATTTGGCTGGGCCTTAATAGATTATTCCTTAAAAACGGAATTTCTTAAAAGTGGCAATGTTAAAAAGAGGTTTTACCAGTCTAATATCATACAGTCACGAAGTTTGAGATGATATTTGGCATTTCTCGTGATACAGCGCTGCAAGCAGTTAGCAACTCGGAGTACTAGGAACAATAGACTGTGCCGTACTATTCCACATTGTTCCCTGTGAAGAAAAGTTGTGTAAACTGTGAAATGTTCATTATCGGTTGTAATAAATGTTAATGGCTAAAATATAATAATTGGAATAATAATATGGGACAAGAAAGAGACGTTTGTAGTGCTATAAACTGTAAGAAAAACAGGCCAGAATTATCCTTCTTCCAAAAGAGCCAGCAAGGTGAGTTCATAAAACATACTATGTACCGTACTTCATGAAAATAATAAATAAACCTTATGTATTTAATATTTCAATAAAGGAAGGAAAGTGTCAAAAACACAATAACGAAAGTATAATACATTTTGTCGTCTGCTAGGGAAGGGGTATGTGATGAGTAGAGCTCTATATAGAGAGAGTACTGCAAAGGTCGGTGGCTGTTCCCAAGCGCTCGCTCTGTTAACATTGCTGGAATAGCGAAATTGACGCTCTCTGCTGCAAATTCCATTCTAGGACACTGAAATAATTGTAAATACACTGACATGTAGCTAAATGTCTCACGCATGACCTATGAACTTTTAAATGTAACATCTCAATTAGAAGCATTGCAAATACATGTTACTCGTGTATAAGCTCTGGCAAAGAGAGAGAGTAAATGTACAATGTAGACCTACTGCAAGTATTACGGTACCTCTTTTTAGCAAATATATTTTGTCATCATTTAGAGACTTATCTAACCTCTCTGTCTGTGATTCGTTTTCTTTCAAGGCTTTGTTTAACTTATTTTTGATCACATCAAGCACACCAATTCCAGGCCACAGCTGCATTCTCCTGGTGGAATGGGTGAATCTGCAGTGCTGCTAGCCTGTGTCATATTTAAAATGAAAAATAAGAAAGCTGCAGGCCTAATACAAATTTTATTATTTAATTATATATTGTCATAATATAATTAAGATATATAATATATTGTATTATATTATGTTAAATTTTATTGATTTATTTTATATATTATTATATTATATCTGCAGTGCCTGGGAAAAGTGACACAAGTCAGTTTCCACAAACCTTTTTTGATAATTTATTGACAACTTACACTGGTTTATGTCGATTTGATTTTTTTCTCTATGAATTATTGTAATGGGAGAAATACTTATGTCTCTTTTTCCAAACGAGCAGATGTTCTGTAAGTTGTCAATAAATTATCAAGAAAGGTTTGTGGAAACTGACTTGTGTCACTTTTCCCAGGCACTGCAGATACTATATTATATTATGTATAGGAAATAATCACTATTTGTGAGGAAATAAACCAGCATTAATACCATACTCACTTCGCATAATCGGAAGTGTTCATTTGCACCAGTTCATCCTTGCCCTTGTACACCTTCCTCTTGCCTTGTGTTACATTCCGTGCACAACACTGAGGCATTTTACTGTCTTTGAACTAAGAAGAAAACTGCTATTTAATTCAGTTTAATGGTTTTCTTATGCTAGTACTAGTAGGCGAGGTCACTTGAAGAACCAATCAGAGTGCCGTATTGTTGGCAAGCGGCAAGGAAAACAGTTGCTATACTCTGTCTATAGTGATGAGGTGATCCTAATGGTTAGCAGCTAAAGTTCAACTGTCACTGGATGCATATAGCTTTGTGACTGTATGCACTAGACTGTGATGTCTCTTGCTACCCTAAATTGAAATTTCTGTAGTGTTGTCTGTGATTTTTGTTCATGGTTTTATTATTCTTGCAGATGGGAGATAAAATAGTCCACTTCCACGTGGTATTCCTTAGACTAGCTCAGTAACTCTTCCAAAAGTTAACAACAGAAAACCACAATTTTACGGAAGGTAAATCAATACAAAATGAATTGCTACACTGACAAGAACACATTCGCAGTAACAATTAAAAAATACTCTGCATGCTTATTTTCCTATTTCTACAAGGTGTTAATCCTTTTCAAAAACCCTGTTTATTAAACAAACAGCATTCTGTTTTACTGTACCAGATACTGGAAATACAATAACAATGTCAACGCATAATGCTGCTCTTCAGTTTAATTAGCGTGCGAGTCGCAGCAGTGTGACACAGGAAGAACTGCAACCTAACAAATATATATATTCTGTAGTGACAGACGCTTCACCAACAAGAGTCTCACAATAATTCTCGTTACATATTGCAATGGCAGAAAATAAGGTGAAGTCAGAGACTTTATGTCTATTCTATTAAAATGCTTCTTAAACATTTTACTTTATGGCTGATAATTTGAGCACTAGCACAAAATAAATACGATAAAATATACAGGTAGCTGAAATGAAAGTTTTGAATGAAAATGTAAGAGTTGAGTTTCAAATAAATTCGGTAACGAAGTTGTAGGATCCAGCGCGAAATCGGCAGAACATTATTTACTCAGAATGAAAAAAACTACAGACTACTTAAAACAGCTTCCTATTACAATCCAAAGACTAAACAAGATCAATAAGAGAACAGATCCGGTGAACACTGAAAGAGCTGTAAAGCTAAAAATTTCACAATGTCTAGACTCTGAAGTGTAGAAAAAGAAAGTGACACCACAAGTCCATATTTACACGAAAGGTAGGTGCTAACTCTACTTACCTTATAATTTCCTAACTATGAAGTAGACATACTGGATGTCTGTAAACCCTCTTCTAGCTGCAGCCTTCATGAAGCTCCTGCATGCGGTGGCAGAGCTCACTTCCCGCAGCATGGCTTCCAGAGCACTTCGATTAGCACACCAATTTCCAAGTCATTCTTGAACAAAGTAGAACGAGTAAGGTAACACAAACAAGCAAATGTAGTCAAACTACTATCAACAACAAGCACAAAAAACATCATTATGAGCTCTTGTTCCATCAAGGGTGTGGGAGATGTCAGTGAAAGCTTCACAGCATCCTTACATTTCATTGAAGTTATTAAACCACATTTATCTATAACAAATTACAAATATTCTTAAAATATAGCTGCAATATAATAAATAATTAATACAGTTGTATGAACACAATATTTTCATCAAGGCTTCTTTAATCAGACATGTTTTGGGTTACTGCTGTCCCATCATCAGTAATTAACAGTGGTCCTCACATAAGTCCGCCAGCGGTCCCTATCCTGTGCAACATTAATCCAGTCTCTATCATCATATCCCACCTCCCTCAAATCCATTTTAATATTATCCTCCTCCCAACTATGTTTCGGCGTTCCCAAAGGTCTTTTTCCCTCCAGCCTCCCAACTAACACTCTATATGCATTTCTGGATTTGCCCATACATGCTACATGCCCTGCCCATCTCAAACGTCTGGATTTAATGTTCCTAATGATGTCAGGTGAAGAATACAATGCGTGCAGTTCTGTGTTGTGTAACTTTCTCCATTCTCCTGTAACTTCATCTCTCTTAGCCCCAAATATTTTCCTAAGCACCTTATGCTCAAACACCCTTAATCTCTGTTCCTCTCTCAAAGTGAGAGTCCAAGTTTCACAACCATACAGAACAACCGGTAATATAACTGTTTTATAAATTCTAACTTTCAGATTTTTTGACAGCAGACTGGATGACAAAAGCTTCTCAACCGAATAATAACAGGCATTTCCCATATTTATTCTGCATTTAATTTCCTCCCAAGTGTCATTTATATTTGTTACTGTTGCTCCAAGATATTTGAATTTTCCCACCTCTAGGAATGATAAATTTCCAATTTTTATATTTTCATTTCGTACATGAGACATAATCATATACTTTGTCTTTTCGGGATTTACTTCCAAACCTATTGTTTTACTTGCTTCAAGTAAAATTCCCGTATTTTCCTTAATCATTTACTTTCTGATAGCCAGGCGGCACTAAAGGCGATTGAATCGCCTTTAGTCAAGTCGAAACTGGTACTGGAGTGCCGGAATACCCTCATGACACTGGCAAACACTAACTCGGTTCATCTGAGGTGGGTACCAGGACATGCAGGGATTCACGGAAACGAGAAGGCGGATGAGGCTGCTAAAGATGGAGCTGAGACCCCATTTATAGGACCAGAACCTGTGTTGGGACTATCTTCAAGACCAATTAAGCAGGTCATCAGGGATTGGGCTCACAGACGACATATTAGCTACTGGAACTCAATTAAGGGCTGTAATCACAGCAAGGCCCTTATCAAAGGTCTTGCAAGGACAAAATCGAATGAGCTGCTGAGACTTAGCAAAAAGCAGCTCTCTTGGGCAACAGGATTTCTTACAGGACTTATACAGGATGGGACTTATTACTGACCCACTGTGTATAAGATGTTCACAAGGAGATGAGTCAGTAACTCATCTGCTATGCGTTTGTAATGCGCTTGCACAACAAAGATCTCTCTTTTTTGGGAGTCACTTTCCAAAACTTGAAGAGATCTCAAAGGTCCCAATCCAAAGTTTGATACAGTTCATAAAGAACTTGAAACTTTTGGACTGAAAGGCATGAAAGACGGGGATGCGCAATAGATCTTATAGGTCGCAGTGCTTGGGCTGGAAGGAACACCGCTGTTAAATCTAATCTAATCTAATCTTCCTTAATCATTTGTGGATTTTCCCCTAACATATTCATGTCATCCGCATAGACAAGCAGCTGATGTAACCCATTCAATTCCAAACCCTCTCTGTGATCCTGAACTTTCCTAATGGCATATTCTAGAGCAAAGTTAAAAAGTAAAGGTGATAGTGCATCTCCTTGATTTAGCCTGCAGTGAATTGGAAAAACATCTGACAGAAACTGGCATATATGGACTCTGCTGCACATTTCACTGAGACACATTTTAATTAATAGAACTAGTTTCTTTGGAATACCAACTTCTGTAAGACTATTATATAAAACTTCCCTCTTAACAGAGTCATATGCCTTTTTCAAATCTATGAATAACTGATGTACTGTACACTTATACTCCTATTTTTTCTCCAATATCTGTCGAATACAAAAAATCTTATCAATAGTTGATCTTTTACGCCTAAAACCACATTGATGGTTCCCAATAATTTCATCTACATGGAGTTAACCTTAACAAAAGAATATTGGACAAAATTTTGTACGACGTCAACAAAAGTGATATTCCTCGAAAGTTAATATCGTTAGTCTTGTCTCCCTTCTTAAAAATAGGTACAATTATGGAATCCTTCCATTGTTCTGATACACTTTCCTTTTCCCAAATAGCAAGCACAATGTATTAAAAAGTAAAAATGTCTGACTTCTTAGTAAGGACGGCTGCCTCTTCCGCTCTCCAAAGCTGTCCCTGATAGTCAGTATAGCAGGGGAATTATTGTGACTTACCATAATTCTCCTTCTAATGAAACGAACACAGAGTTCAGCACGTGAGTGCATGATAGTTAGTTCTCCAACTCCTTGGGCTCTAGCTGGTCTGGATATTACTGCTGCGTTCATTGTTGCGCTATCTTTTCCAAAAACGATGTTTGCTAAACTCAGACACGACTCGTTTGCTCTGATGATCACATTCCCTTTGAAGATGTCAGCAATCTTCCTGTATAAGAAAGAATACATATTATCTCACGTCCTATAATGAGACAACTCAACTTCATAATAATATCGTCACTACAAAAGTTCCTTTTTAATCAGAGAATATGAAAACATTAATGTTAATTGTGGGTTTTAGGCTTTATAATTTATTTTCCAAGTTTCACATCCCAGTACCATTCAGCAATGAACACTTCACGATTAACATTAAACTGTCGATACAATGTGAAAGAACAGTTAAGTGAAACATAATGAAATTAATATTTTGTTCTTTTCTAATTTTCTATGCTTACCTCTTGTCCAAATGTCATGGGTTCTAATCTTGCCGAAAGCAATGAAATTTTAGGGGGAATATAATATCTAAGTGTGGACTATATCAAATTAGGAAACTGTAAAAGATTTCTCTGTTAATGAATAAAAACGAATAAAAGCAAAATTCTATGTTCAACCCCATCCATTAGATGTACTCAAGTTTCAACTTTTCTTAGCATTGAGGAGACCTCTAGTAGGAAAGGAATGGACACATTTTTACTCAAAATCTTATTATCCACAGTATTCTGTGGTGCACAAACTGAAAATGGATATCAGCGGAGCCCAGATTTCCATGTTTTTATATAAACTTGTTACACTTCTCAAATATTTGTTTTATACCTTACCGATTCCAAATAACCATACTTTTCCGTGCCTGTGTGCATGTTTTGGCCTTTTTGGGAGTAAATTCATGCAAAATGCATGTTTTGAAGATATTAGATTTAATAGCACATATTTAGAAATTTATTTTGTATGTTATGTTCTTTTTTCTGGATCTAGTGGATATTTTATGTTAACTTGCATAATAGTGCCTTTTATGAATGTTGCTTCGTAAAATCTGGTATTTCCACGTTATTTGTTTATTGAGAAAAAAAATAAAAGAAAGCTCCCCGTAATATGGTTTTGTAGCATCAAAAGGCTTTGCACTAATCCCTCCCTTTGTTACACTGAAATTTCCAACCCCAACTCTCTCTCATTACAAGCCAGGGACCAAAATATTGAAAGAAAGGAAGCCAGAAGCAGCATGCTTGCAAACTGCAATTTAGTATACTTTTGTGTCAAATTGTGAAGTGTTGCTGTAGCTCCTGTTAGAACTGCAAGAATAAATCTTCTGTTAAAATGCATTGAGGAAAAGGAATTTCTAAAAACAGACAGTGATGCAGTTTATTGTGATTGTTGTAATAAAGACGTAAGCACTTGTGTATTTTGGGGCGCATCGCAGTTAAGATGTAACGCTGCAAAGCCGGAAGGTCGCGGGTTCGATTCTCCATGGGGTCATTACCATGCGGAAATGCAAAAGACTTACAATTCGACCTCACTTTGACCCAAATTTCATCTCTTAAGTATGCATCTGCCACTTCTTGTGATGTAGAAAGATCATTTTCTGTGTCCAAGAATGTGCTTCAGATAAACACATGAGCTTAAGTGAAGAAAATTTTGAGAAATTAGTTGTAGTAAGCTTATGTTGTTTCAAAATAAAATATAAATGTGACATCATGTAGAACTCAATTTTGATAGTGCATATTTTTAATGTTTCTTTCACTTCATTGTGCATGTCTTGTCATATGACAGTGCACGAATGCATGCATGTTTTAAAATTTGACAGTGCATGGAAATCCGGCTCTAGATATCAGTTAAGCCGAGACAAGAGAACAAGAGCCAAAGATATTAGAGAATTTTCACACTCCGCCTGTCTGTAATTCTTTAATGTTATCATGACGCCATTATTTGCAGAGCCTATCAGAATCAAGATATATATGCTAGTGTAATAAGTAAAGTGCAGATTTCTAAGCACAATCAAACAGTAAAATAAGCACGAAAAATGGTGAAAAGAAGCACCAAAATAAGCAAAAACGAATACACGGAAACAGCAAAATAAGAACGAAAAATGGTGAAAATAGACACCAAAATAAGCAAAAACGAATACACGGAAATACGATGATAAATTATTTGCTTCGTAGAACTCTTCCCTTATTGAAGGCTGTCACCTGGAAACAAGAAGATCCACGTCTTTGTACTGACTTCCAACAGTTTGAGTGATACAATGCAAGGCACGTCAAGTGAACTAATTTAGGATAAAGAACTTTTAAACCAGCTCCCGCTTTAACAATATATGCAGGAACATCACTGAGAAATAACAATAAATTGTCATACCGAATCCCTTCCAGCCACAAGAAAAGTAACGAGTCGTTGAAAAATTTTGCAACAGTGGAATGATTTACTCAGTCAAGCAGCTATTTGTATATTAAGAAGAAATGATCTGCTGCCTGCTTCCCACTACAGCACTACACACGCACTGTCTCGACGCATCTGTGGTTTCATCAATAGAAATTCGTATGTTTTCGTGCTTCAGTTTATCCCGAATATTACAAATTACTTCTTGAAAACACTGTGGCACATAGTTATTGGGCGATGTAGATTCGTCTGGGACCCTTTTGTTTGTGAATTCTTCTAAAAATACCCGAAGCTGCACATTATTCAATTTCCACAACGAATGTCGGAACCCACTAATGCTAAACACGAGTCTCTGAAAAATGTATCATTAGAACTCGACTGTACACTGCTTTCAATCAGTTGCTGGTTTAACTTAGATTTATTCTTAAACCTCTCCTCATGCCGCATTGCATTAATATGCTGCACAGTGCCATATTTTTTCTTCGCAGAATCACTTTCTTCACACACCAAACAAAATAAGACACTGCTGCCTCACTGGAAATATTACTCCCAAACTCATTTACGCGTTTGCGTAAGAATGCTGATTGAGAGGTTTTTGTGGGTGGCATTCCGTAACTACAACTGCAGCAATCACACACAGCTTATTGAACCAACACATATTGCACAACTTGCACACTGCAGCTTGGAACTCGGGGATTCACCATCCATGCACATGACATTCCTTAACTACAACAGCAGCAATCACACACACCTCATTGAACCAAAGCGTATTGCACAACTTGCACACTGCAGCTTGGAACTCGGGGATTCACCATCCATGCACATGACATTCCTTAACTACAACAGCAGCAATCACACAGCTTATTGAACCAATGCGTATTGCACAACTTGCACACTGCAGCTTGGAACTCGGGGATTCACCATCCATGCACATGACATTCCTTAACTACAACAGCAGCAATCACACAGCTTATTGAACCAACGCGTATTGCACAACTTGCACACTGCAGCTTGGAACTCGGGGATTCACCATCCATGCACATGACATTCCTTAACTACAACAGCAGCAATCACACACACCTCATTGAACCAACGCGTATTGCACAACTTGCACACTGCAGCTTGGAACTCGGGGATTCACCATCCAGGCACATGACATCATTCTGATAACGCGATAAGTGCGATAACCGATTGATCTGCCTAGTCGCAGAAGCTTGGCGGGGAATCCCAAGGTTCTCTAATTAGAACTACGCAGTATTATTTCGCATCATCCTGGGTCATATCCTAGCATTGCTTTCTTACGCATTCGACTGAAGTTAATTTTTATTAGCCAATAAAAAAAATGGAATCAGTGATAAATGGCAGCTAGGTGTGAAATAACACACTTTTAAAATTACAGCTTTGGGTAAAATATGCAGTTTGAATTAAAAATCGTAAAATAAGGAAGCAAAACGTTTTCCTGCGAAATAAGAATTTATAAGCACTAATAAAACATAGCTAAAACTTCTTATCTAGGTGTGTCTTACGAGGTATAATCTTTCTGCTTACCTTTAACAGTGTGGAAAAGAATGTGCATTTTGCTTAGAAATCCGGGCTTTAGTAATAAGCAGATAACGTGAACCTTAATGCTGTGATGAAACAACGGCTGGGCTGCTCCTTTGAGATTGAATATTACCAACAATATCAGGGTGCTGCCAGTGCTGTCATGGTAATTTTTTTCTTGGTCATACGCCCCACCCTTGGTTTCTCCCTTGAACTATATTCTACTCTCCTCTCTCTATCTCTCAGACTGTCATTTAATGATTGTTTAATATTAAAGAAGAAGTAAAGAAATTGTTTTGCTTTACATTTTAATTGTACAAGATATAAAGAATACACCATGTAGCCCCACCATAGATGCACACTTGTCTCATGAATCTTGGAGTGTGTATTTGCAGCACTTCTTGTTTTTCAACCATAATTTTATATAATTGTGGATTCCAGTGCTGCAGAGGTGGACGATTTTTGTTTATGAACATCAAACAAAATACATTAGGAACAGCAAGAGATGATCTAAGATCTGTACAGATCTCCGTGTACAAAACTTAGGCACCCATATGCTGTATGGCTCCATACAGATAAAATTTTTTTTTCCCCATACGATTAAATAAAAAAATTGTGGGTTTCCATATGATGTATCGCCTCCATGATGCTGGATGCTGCTCTTTCTTCTGAAAACATTTGCATCAACAAAATGTCTTCTACACCTAAATCTTCATATAATGCCACAATATGTAGCCTTTCTTCCATTTCCTTATGAAGGAGAAACATATACAATTAAGATGACTTAACAATAACAATAAACAAATGAGCGCGAATGTTATTGATGACTCAGCGGATTTGGAGGTATTTTCTATTCATGATGAAGCTGCTGTCATTACAAAAAAAATGTATTTTGATTGTTTTCAATTTCTATTTTATACAGATGTAATAGTAAATAATTGTATATTATTATTAACCTGGTATATTTGACATAAAAATCTTCATGGCAATACTAATTACGTTTCAGACGAAAGCATAACATGTTCAAAAAATATTTGGAATACAAAAATATTCACAAACCATAATAAGTCTCCACAAGAGGTTGATGAATTTCACTGATCCGAGCAATTCCTTCAAACAGTAGAGTCAACGTATCAGCATAGATAACACTAGCTCGCTTATTAGAAGGGTTCGTCTCCAAGGCAACTAGCAGATTCTGATGAGCTGTTTCTTGAAGCTACAAATAAAAAAGGTAAGTGCTACAATTGTACAAAATGTATAAGCATAACATATTTCTTAGTTTGCTTTCCACCTCAGAAAATATGTTACTTCAAAAGAGATGCAATTCCACCGAAAAAGTACAGAAAACACCTTTAATACACAGTATATACACACCTAAGAACAGGCCAAACATTCTATGTCTATGTCGATAAGTGTGAGCTAGTAAATGTTCTTAACCCATTTATGCCCAGGTGGGTCGTTTTCGACCCATTGATTAAAATTATTTTCCACGCGAATTATTCTAGGCAACACTACGTATCTACTTTTCTTAGATGCACAAAGGTACAATGCACTTGTGAAACACGCGGGAAACCAACAAACCACGTCATTATTGCGCGGGAACTTGCCGAATAAATATGACGCAACTACCGTCTGCCTTGGAGAAGAAAAAGTGAGTAAAAACTCTGTTCAATCCGTGAATTTTATTAACCATCAGTGTTTCCTGCCAAGAAGATACAGGAGAATATGTATCTTGTATGTTTTTGTCAATATTTACGCTATTTGCTGTACAGTAGGGCTTAGAATTTAGTGTGGGTCGACAACGACCCACTAAGCACTTATTCAAGAATTACCTTTCACATAGCTTTTCATTATGAAATCATTTTGTTTTCTTATTATTTTCCTTTGAGCGATGTTTTTACGAACAACTACCTCAATAGAAGTTTGTGTAAGGATTAGGAGTGCTTTTGGGAATGATAATTCTTATGGCACTTCTCAGAATATCTCAGGCTTATTACCGCTTTCATTTACAACATTGTTTTATTTGTGTAATGTTATATCTCACTGCTTGGGATGCACTCTGGATAGTCTTTGACGAACTAAGTAGTTCATAATTCTCGGCACTAGCGGCACCTATGAGAGAGAGAGCCGAGTGTGAATAACAATCAGAATGACCCCGTTTTGTCTTTTCATTCTCTTCATGAGAGTCCCCTACTGGCCCCATCTGAAAACTGAGATCCTTCATTACAGTTTCCATAATCATAAGTATTCCCTGTTATCAGACTCACTGGTCTGACAGTAATCTAAATTCTAGGATAGTTGAAGAGATCTGATTCTTCCGAAATTCCAAAATACGGGGCAGATGTATTGATTGATCTACCTGAGGATAATGGATGCAAATTCTGGAGATGAAGATTGCAAGGACTCCGACTGAGCTCAACTACAAGCCACAGCAGAGTTAGTGACAGAGCTACCAGTCATTGTTCAGCCTTATAATGAGGAAAGGGGCACCGATATTAGAAAAGATTCAGATCTTATCAGCAATGAAATTGAGAATTCCCCACCACCGACACGTAGAATAAAGTGAGAAAGAAATAAAGGTGAACATCATGTCTAACGAACATGAAGCAGCCCCTTTACAAGAAGAGGAAATCAAAGTTCGTCTGCCTTGTTTTTCGTAAATATAACTGCAATATGAGTGGAGTACATACTTCTGTTATACGTGGAAAAAATGGCACATACCATTACTTTCGTGGTTATTAGATGTGTGCATGAACAATGCTTGGCTTCTCAGTCAGTCGATCATATGGAAAGTCTTTGGATGCATTCGCCTTCGGCCACGAAATAACGCAAGCCTAAAATATGACACTTCTCCAAAGAGTGGAAGACGAGTTCGTTTCTTCGATACCATCAAAGAACACCGGAGAAAGGATCACTGTTGGCACTATAGCCCAACAACAAAAACGGCGATACAAGATTTGTGGCAATGTAAAAGAATGTCAGAGGTGCACCATATCATGAGTAGGTCTAAGGACTTATGTCATGTATTTTTAGTAGGTTATTTTACGACGCTGTACCAACATCTCATGTTATTTAGTGTCTGAATGAGATGAAGGTGATAATACCGGTGAAAAGTGTCCAGGGTCCAGCACCGATAGTTACCCAGCATTTGCTCATATTGGGTTGAGGGAAAAACCCGGAAAAAACCTCAACCAGGTAATTTGCCCCGACCGGGATTCGAACCCGGGCAACCTGGTTTCGCGGCCAGACGCGCCAACCATTACTCCACAGGTGTGGGCCTTATGTCATGTACCATAATTTATTGTGGGTTTCAAATTATTTATTTCTTCAAGTACAAGGTTTCCTTTCAGATTTGTGAATGTAAAATACATGTGAATGTAGCTCTCAGGGAAATTATAATTATTATTCAATAAATATTTAAAAAAATAGTATGCGGTTTTAATATGGTAATGATTTGTTTATACATTACTTTTAAATTTAACAAGTTGCATACTACGCAAATGCATAAATAAAACAAGAAATCATCAAAACATTATAATGAACAAATTCTCGAGGAAGTGCCTAGTGAGTCGTTATCGACCCATCCCATAAATTTTTACCGAAGTAACAAAATCAATATTTTCATAGTTCCTCATGCTTACAACGTCCCTCTGACTCACTTAATATATATGTGAAACAAAAATTAAAAAAAAAAATAATCTGGGCATAAATGGGTTAATATGCAGAATCAAAATATAGTAGCATCTTGCAGAATTGCGCTCAGTTAATGTTTTCTCAATAGAACACTTTTTAATATACAAATACACAAAATATCTTATCTCTCAACACGACATTTTTTGGTTGAAGTTTATATACAGTCAACTCCGGACCAGCATATTTCGTTCACTATATCCGAGGTTCACTAAAACCGAAGTCTGTTTTTATACTACAGACATTGCTATACACACAGGATAGATTACGTTCAATGTAATTAATAATGTTCACTTTTTTATAGTCATTAGGCAGTAGGTACTGACTGACTTAGCACCCCCTTCCATTAATCAGGAAGGTATGTTTACTGAGTACGCGGCCTTGGTAATTCCTTCAGTTCATTTTTACAAAGATACGGGAGGAAGGGTTGACAACAGCTGTAATCCTGCTTGTACTTACCCTTTGGTCATCACTCTACTCCCTTTTACGAAAGAAAACAGTTTCTCTTCCACTCATTAATAACCTCTTTTAAAGGAGTCAAAACTGAACTGAACATTAGTTCTAGTGTAAAAAAATTCACCTCAAAACAGGCTTATTATCCTACCAAATTATTCAGTTTTAACAAATTTATTGTACGTACAAAAACACTCGTTGCGAACTTTTCATTTGTAATTTCTTGTCCATTTATTTAATAAGAATAATATTTTTAACTGCTAAAATGACAATAATATTTTTCTTTTACTGTGAAATTTTATGAACACAACTCTCAACAACTGCGCATCAAACCAAAAAAATTTACCAGTAATTACTGATGAAAGGGTAGCATCAGTGTGATATTGAAGAAGTTTAACAACCAGTTCTCTCATGTGTACCTATGCTAAAACAATACGGTATATGTCCATGGTAATTGCAAATAATATCTAAAAATAATTCAACAACCGGTTTATCTGAACTGGTGCGAACCGGCTGAATATCACCACTGGGTAGCATGACGTTAGTCATTGTCAATGTTCTGACACCAACCCAGACCTGTTCACCAGATGTTCCAGTTCTGATACTCAAATGAGCATGAATGTGATGTATAGGTAAGAGGTAAGAGAGTCCCTTTATAACCTGTCTTGATAACATAATTTTAAACTTGAGTGGTTTTTAGCACAAATGCGTAGGCCTATTATATTCGCCAATTTTTTTTTCTGGATTTTTGGATAAAAAAATTGGTGTGCGCATTATATTCGATGGCGTAAATACGGTATTTTCGCGTTCTTACATTTCATGGCAAACCTAATTTCGAGCAAAATTGAATTAGGACGTATAAATGAAGTTTTGTACCTCTCAGGGCTCAAAATACGATAAGTGCGAAAAACGTATAACTGAAATGAATTAACATGAAAAGTAGAAGAATTTTGCCGGAACTTAAGAAAAAAAGTATATGTTAGAAAATGTATAAGTGAGAAATGCACAAATGAAGTTTTACTGTATTTGTACCTCGCATTGCATATTTTTTTTAAATTCTGAATCTAATTTTATTTACTCATACTCTCAAAATATATAAAACATCTCAATATAATTCTAACTGCAGCTTCTTTGGTGCTTTGCAAATGTACATCCCAATTTCGTATTTGACTCAAATATAATTAAATTCATAAGACTTAGCCAGATCTCTTTATGTGAGAGATGTCCGAGCTAAAGCTCAGAAATACTAAAGCATAAATAAAATTATCCTACCAAAACATTATTTTTGAAGATAAACATATTAGAATAGAAAACAAAGACAGAAAAATTGAAGTAAGAACTGCATGATTTTGTAATATTACCTTTGAACATAGGTACAATGAGAACTTAATCAGACCTTCATCTTGCATTCCAAGAAGAGGATAGATCTTAAAAAATCTCTCTACTGATGCTAATTCTTCAGCACGCACTGCTTCGTCAAATTTCTGTGTAACGACAGCCCCAAGCTGGGTTGCAGCTTCATGCAGTAGTGAAAATGAGTTCGTAACACTTGTGCAATCTAGAACAGAAAATCAATTCAATTACCAACTGCACAAATATTTCCCTCAAATGCCACCACATTGTCTTTCGACATTCTCTTGGCAGTGGATTATGCATAACCCACTTCTGGAAGGCAGAGTGACACTGCTCCAATGATATTGTGTGGTTGTGCAGTGCCAGGAGAGATCTTAAATCTAGACTAACCTAGATCATGGACGAACACAAGTACAGTTCCCTTTAAGGAAAAGTTCCTGTGCTCTAACCAGAATCGAACTTGGAACCTCATGAACTGTGGCCAGAAACTCTGAGGCAGATCACAGCACAAATATAAAATAAGTTATATAATTTTACATTTATGTAGGTTCTAAATGATTTACTTTGATTATAAATAATTAATGTAATGATTAACATGTAAACGAAAAGAGATAATGCAATTGCATCATCCTGTCTACATATGTATAATCCTGATTAAAGTTCCTGTAGTCAATGAATTCGCGGATTTTATGGCTTGTTTTCTTTTAACCTAGAGAATATACCACACACATAAGTTCAGAACCCAATTTATGCAAACTCGGTTGTATAACATACCCACATTTAAGAAAAGAATCCTTGGAGAATTTTAGGCTGCACAACTAGAATTATTTTTAAAAATGTAGAATTTCCCCAATACTCTCCCCTCTTTTATGATTATCTCTTATATTTAGTGGAAGCCCCACTTAAGGAAATAAAGAAAACAAGGTCCCCAATGATTCATTAAATAGAGGTTGTACTTTATTTAAAGGTATGTGCTACTGATTTTTACGACTTCCACAATTTTTATATGATTTCAATTAAGTTTTAATCACAAATTTCTTTCCTTTAAGATTAGATGATGTTGTTGAAATTTTAAGAATTTTTGGTTTCTAAATTTGATCCATAAAAAATTAAATAGACAAATTCATATCTTACCAATAAATTAGATTACACATGAAAGAATAAAGATTTGTTTCTAGTTTCATGGCTTGACATCTAGATGAAGAGTAATCAGACTGTGTATTCGAGTTTTGTATTTATTTGTGGTTCCGAATAAACAAATTATCTTGAATTTTTTAAAAGTTTTTTCTTAAGGTCATGCATTGGCTGTATTTTTCAAGCAACATAAAAATAAAATAAAAATGTCCCTGGAATACAGTGTTTAAAATATGTACTAAAAATGCCACTGCATTATCTTACTTAGTTTTTTATAAGTCTGAATTCCTAGATTGAAAAATGCAAAAAAATATTATATCCCAGAAACTGCGTTTAAAGGTTAGATGGCCTGGTTAGCTTACGGCCCTTTAAAAGAATTAATATTTAGGTCACCTACAATTCGAATAATGAAACGAAACTTTGCACAAATATTTATCATAGACCATATGAGTTTTTGGTGGGAAAATTTAAAAATGGTAAAAATTGAAATATTTCATCAGAACTCAGTAGGGCATACCCTTAATTGAGAAATATTCTTCCTTTTGCAATATTTACAGTAGATGGGCTATATACTGGATGTATTAATTATAACTGAAAGTCCATTTATGTGCAAAAACAGAGCAACATTTTTTCAATGTCATGTTCAATAGTCCAATAGTTGGTTACCTGCTTATTCAGGTGTCTACCGAAGATGTGAAACAAAAATTAGTTACATTTTAGTTACGTACTACAACTTATCAATTATTCATAAGCACAATGAAAAAACATTAAACACGTTTTATTTAACTAATGATTTATCATCAGACTTTTTTTTTCTTTTTGTTAAGTTTATTTATATACGCTTTAACATTCGTGGTCATCTCGCGTGTTTTAGTATCTGTGGGTATATAAGTAAGCCCCTTTTACTATTCCTGTTTCTATTGTTGTGTTGTAGATAGTTTGTGTGTAGGTAACCGACTCAAATTTTCGATTAATGTTTATGATATTGGTGACTGAGCTGGTGATGAATCATGGTATGCAAGTTTTCAATCCGGCCTTTGTGACTAAGTGAAACCGTGAAAAACACCAGTCAGATTGGTCGGCCATGGGGTTTGAACCTGGGATCTCCTGAATGCGAGTCTCAAATGCTACTACCTGAGCCAACTCGTTCGGTAACATCAGACTTGTTCCACAAGTCATCTGATCTTCAGTTCAATGGACGAGCAGCCAACTTTTCTCCCAGCCTTCTAGACTAAATCAGACTTACATATGTAATCACTAACTATCGACCACTGTAACAGAGGCAGTTGTGACAACATTAAATAAGTGAAGCAGAATAATAATATGCGTAATTTCGTTATTGACGACTATTCAAGTCTTTTAAATTCGTTACTTTCGTTACCAATTGCTTAAATAGTTATTTTTAGTTACTCTTGTTAGCAGTAGATGGCCTGTTATTTTTGGACCTATCTGAACACAATGGTATTTTTAAGAATGATGAAAACTCTTATCAAAACTTTCTTTGAAAGAAAAGTAAAGTCAGGTCATATGTCAGAGTTTAACAAGTGAAAGAAGCCTGTCCCTGACTGAATGAGATATCTCCAGATATGGAGGGTAGCTGTGAATATATTGAATAAGTAGTCGCGGACAGCCGATGAGGGGTGGTCCTCCAGCTTGAGGGTTGGGCGAAGGGCTAACAACCCATCACCGTAAAAAACAGCTTGTTACGAATCCTTCAAATAAGCCTCAGAATGGGACTGATTCTCTGACACGACCACAGCAAAGGAATAGGTTTTGAGATTTGGTACTTGGAATGTTACAAGTCTATATAGAACAGGAGGGGTAACATTAGTAGCAAAAGAACTAGCTAGATATAGAATAGACTTTGTGGGAGTACAGGAGGTTAGGTTCGATGGGAATGGCATAACAGAAATAGGAGATTACTTGTTGTATTATGGGGAAGGAAACGATAATCACCAATTAGGAACAGGATTCTTTACTCATAAAAGAATAAAATCAGCAGTAAAAAAGGTCGAATTTATCAGTGATAGATTATCGTATTTAGTACTTAAGGGTAGATGGTGCGATATCGTAGTTATAAACGCTCATGCCCCTACAGAAGAGAAATACGACCATATAAAGGATAGCTTCTATGAGGAATAAGATGCTTAGGAAAATATTTGGGGCTAAGAGGGATGAAGTTACAGGAGAATGGAGAAAGTTACACAACGCAGAACTGCACGCATTGTATTCTTCACCTGACATAATTAGGAACATTAAATCCAGACGTTTGAGATGGGCAGGGCATGTAGCACGTATGGGCGAATCCAGAAATGCATATAGAGTGTTAGTTGAGAGGCCGGAGGGGAAAAGACCTTTAGGGAGACCGAGACGTAGGTGGGAGGATAATATTAAAATGGATTTGAGGGAGGTGGGATATGATGATAGAGACTGGATTAATCTTACTCAGGATAGGGACCAATGGCGGGCTTATGTGAGGGCGGCAATGAACCTTCGGGTTCCTTAAAAGCCAGTAAGTAAGTAAGTAAGTTCATTTAAGAGTTCCAGAAATTTACATTTTAAATTTTCATACTAGGACCCTATTGTATTACGTACAAAAGCAAATAAAGTGTGAATTACGAAACAGAAAAAAAATTCTATCATTTTAATTACGTGGCAATGAAACAACATGCGAATCTGCAATACATATTCAGGAGGTACACACATTCCTTCGTACCTGTCGTCTCGCTTCACTTACCTTTCTTCCCACCACAATCTGAACACACGCTCTCGCCATGAAACAATACTAACAATACCATCCCATCGCACCTCCTCATACTCATCCTCTTTCACAATAGCCCTGCCAAGACTTTGGAATTCGTTACCTGCTAGCATCAGGGACTGTCGAAATAAAATTCAATTCAAACGCAAACTTACTAGGCACTTGGTCAGTAATTGAGACTCGTTCAGACATGGTTTCTTGTAAATAGTTCTTTTAATCTACCACAAAATATCTCAATATCCGGTAATTTCATCACTATAGAATTTTGTTATTGTAGGTTTAATTTGTAATTTAGTAAATACAAAAATATTCTTTGTTCTTAACTTCTATGATAAAATGTCTAGCTTTCATTAATCAGGTATTCTTGTCGTACTTTAATTTTTATTGTAATTGTAATTGTAAATTTAATATTAATTGTAATCTTATTGTTCATGTTATAGTTGTAATCCCCTGGTAGAGGGGCAGAGAAGGCCTGACGGCCTTATCTCTACCAGGTTAAATAAATAAATCTAATCTAATCTAAATCTAATAATTTAGACAAAATATAATTTGAGTGAGCATTAATTTATTGTCCAAAATTAAACTTGATTCTTACATTTAAAGCTGTGCACATAATGCTAGGCCCTAATAGACAACAGGAACAAAACAATTACTCTGATCCTCCAGGTTTCAAGCAGAGAAGTGTGTTAGCTCAAAATAAACTTCATGGAAAGCGGCAGCGGCAGTGGAAAGAAAGAATGATGCTGAAATGGATCAGGAAGAGGAAAAGGTTGAAAAGAAACTGCCTTCTGAAGGAATGGTGAATGGGAGAAGAGTTCGGGTCAGAAGAAGACATTAAGATATATGAATCATATGCGGAGACAGAAAGGAAGACAAAAAATAGAAAAGATTGGAGAATGTTGGGTTTGCAGTGAAAGATCTGCCCTTGGGCAGAACGCTATGAATGAATTGTTTGTTATGCAAGTCCAGTTTTCAGGTAAAGCTCCTATGAAGCAGACTTCAATAATTTCAAGGAAAAAATTGTTCCGAGGTCGGGTATCAATCCTGGGACCTCTGGTGGAACATACCAGCGTTCCAGCAACTGAGCTACCCAGAAACTCCATCCGACACCGTTTCAATTTTTCCCCTTATATCCACACAACTCGAGTCTGAAAAGACGCCAGAGACCCACATCGAGTGTACACAAACGCTGTGCAATTCAGAATTGTGGTTTTCTGTTAAGGTACCTACAGTAACGTATATAGGCCTATTATGCAAGTCTAGTTTTTCAGGTAAAGTTCCCTGTGAAACAGACTGAATAATTTCAAGGGAAAAATTGTTCCGGGGCTGAGTATCGAATTGTTATTGCATAGGAGTGCATCTGTTAGACGAATTCTTTCCATAGCCTAATATAAGAAAAAACTGTATTTGAGGTGGATGAAATGGAAACATACTTCTGCCAGTGCTCATCGTGATTTGTCATAATTATTTGCCGCTTTGGCGAAGATTTCCCAAAGCTCGATTTGGCGAGACGAGCATTGAGGGACTTCCGCCGATTTTAGCAAGACTTCTGACTTCTGTTGCATTCAAATAATTATAAAATACGATAATTTGGTCCAGGGAGGATCTGTTTTTGGTGCAAAGATAATTCGTTTGGCATGTTTCTTAATTGAAATTAACCTAAGTGGGTCAGTGTCTATTTCAAAACCAGCGGAAGTCCCTCAGCGATCGTTTAACCCTCGACTTATGTATGTGAATGCTGAACTTGTAAAATCATTTGTTAACCTATTCACGTAGACGCAATAAATGAAAATAATCATAACCTTAAAACTTACAGACATGTGTATTCTAGTTTCTATTATAGGTGGAATAGCTTTTTTAATAGACTAATCGATACAGATATTACAGACATCTACAATTACAATTACCAATTACACAAAAACTTTTCAGGCTATCCAAATTGAACTAGACATCATTCTGGTAATAGGCATATATAATGCACCGTATAACTATGTGTCTTGGATCTTTTGGGAACACCATTTTGATCTGACAACATCCAAATCTATAATAATCCTGGGAGATTTCAATCTTAAACAATCTCTGCAGATACTCGGGCCTTTCGAAAATACAAATTTTTACAATACTTTGAACTCATAACCTCAACTTAGCAAATGAAGATACTCCTAGTAGATTAGGACTTCCACATCAAGAGAATAGTTCCCCAGATTTGACATTTACTACTACCCCTAACGACTTGGAGCATTTCACCTGATACGAAGGGTAGTGATCATTTTATAGTACAGATTCAGATTGCTCAAATGCCATGGACTAAATACCAACAATGACATGGATATAGGAAAATTCAAATTAATCCGCAAATGCTTCAAGAGAAACTAGATTTACCCAGACATCACCTGATAGCCCAAGAGAAGGATATGACGAAATTCCTTGCTATATTCAAACAGATATTGGATAAACATACTAGTGCTCCATCTTCCCCAACCAAGGAAAACTTCAGAGCTCGAATGAAACCACCCTGGTGGAACAAAGAGATTATGATGCATACAAATAACAGAAAGATAGTATGTAAACAATTTATGAAGCATAAAATACTTTCCAATTTTATTAAATATAAGCAAAGCAACGCCAGGGTTAAACAAAGCATCAAACAAACCAAAACCAGATCATGAAAAACGTACGCTTCCATCGTATAGAGTCCATACTACAGAACATCCATATGATAAAACGTCTGTAAGATCAAAATGTCCATACGGTGAAAATGTCCATGTACTGAATGTCCATATGACAGAAAGCCCATATGATAAAACGTCCGTACGGTCAAAATGTCCATAGTGTTAAACGTCCATAATGTATGAATTGAATAGAACACAATCAATTTTATTCTGTAACTCGCACAAATAAGTTATTAATCATCGGAAACCAGAGCCCCACTTTTAAGATGGTAACCAATACTTTTAAGGTATATGAGAATTTTCTCCATTTTCTTTGTACCTGTTGTAGTTTCTCACAATTTGGAGAATTTGTTTTTGATTCGTCAAATACGTTTCATTCACCGGCTCTTTAATTTGTGTATGCCCCTCCTCTTGCTTGCAATATTTGTGCCCAAATTTAATTTTCTTCGCTCTTTAGGCACGTATAAATTGCCAAATGGATGAATAATGTACAGCCACGACTGTGCCAGCCTTCTATCGCATTGTTTGTGTGCTGCATGATTCGAGATGTCTCCCTTGCACTGTGAACAACTGTGCAAACCACTGGGGCGCACACTTAAAAGTCCCATCACAAATTAACATATTACACTGAGACAGAACCCTTAGGGAATCATCATAAGAAAATATTAAAACTCTATTTTCGTCATCCTGGCCTGAGCTAAACAACAGAAACTGTTGACCCCTTGCCGCATGGTCATAAGGAGCTGTTATGACTAAATCATTCAGTGCTGTTGGATTGAGAGGCCGCTCATGGATTTGTGTACGGTTTATCATTCTTTTCAAACTTCTGCACTCAAGCATCTTTTATGCTACCTCCTCCACAGGAGAACCGAGAGTTGCTACCAAAACAGTTGATGGAGTTTCATTTGGCATCACTCTTGCTCTTGCCTTAACACGGTTCAAGATGCACTTTACTTCTATACCTGCTTCATCAGCACTATGTAAATGCTTATCTGTGCCATCCTGCAAAACCCAAATGTTATCTAGCTTGCTGTTAGTTATTATTGCAGCATTACAAATTTTCCTTTATCTGCATCACCAATATAGTTTTGTCCTATCTCTATTAAAGTCGTGATGTTGGTACAGGTACCCACGAAAAGAAGGAAGTGGCTTACCCTTCTGTGATGGAGATAGTGTATATTATAGAACTATGGACATTATGACTCTGGACATCAGAGTGAAGTGGACATTATAAAACTATAGACATTTTGACTCTGGACGATTTAACACGGACATTATTCCATGGACATTTTGAGGTATGGACATTATGTCTGGTAACCAAACGTACTGTTCCCAACTAACACAGCACACTCCGATATCACATATATGGCAGAGAATTCACTGGTTCACCAACAGATTTAACAGCTCCTTCAATATAATTCATCGTAATACCGACATGCAAGAGGAATTCCTAAAACTAGTTACACCAGATGACGTTCCACCGCTTGTCTCCCTCCAGGAAGAGAGATTGAATCTTAATGTTTCAAATGAATTGATAGAACCGATATCGTACAACGAAGTAGTCACTGTGATTCAAAAGAAAAAAAAAAACACCTCTCAAGGACCAGATATAACATATACCATCTTAAACTATCTATCACATCACTTCCTGCAAGGCTTGACTAATTGTTACAATACTATCCTCAATACAGGCAATATTCCGATCCCATAGCAGCAGTTCTTTGCGATACCAATTCAGAAACCAAAAACAACAGGAGTAGACAGTAACCACTATAGACCCATCATGCTAAGTAATACCACCAGAAAATACATTAAATACTCGTCTATACATTACATTGAACGAATTAGGAAGTGGCCCCAATGATTTACATACTACTCACATACTCTACTCACAATCTTTACAGAAATTAGAATGTAGAAATCTTCTCACTATTCGTGAGCTGCCACAAGGGACAAAGAGTACTTAACCATATAAATGTTTACAAGTTCAGTGAACCATTAATTTTGTTTTGACGATGAAACTCCTACAAGTACATAGCTGCAAATACAGCTGTAGCATGGATCAGGAAGAAAAATCTCCACTTAATCGCAATTGATGTATCCAAAGCATATGATAATGTTAACTTACAACTTCTAGTTCCCGCATTAGAATACTTCAACATTCCACAAAAGTTAAATCAATTAATCATTAACCTTATGTGTAACAGGAAAATCAGTTTCCATCCAAGATACCAAAATACTAGTAACCGAATTTCTAACTCTGGTTTATTACAAGGATCATCTCTTAGCCCCATTTTATTTACAATATATACTCATACTCTGTTCCAGTTAAGCCTTCAGATAGCCAGACTTACAATGTTTGCTGACGACATTTTTATAACAGCCCGGATACCATTAAGAAATAATACAATAGCTTTGCACTTACTACAAGATGACATAACCACTATCTGCACCGCAATCCAAGATATTGGCCTACAAATTAATCACAGAAAATCTCAACATATAATAATTTCTAAAAATCATAAGAGACACCCTAATGTAAACAGCTTTAAAATATCCAACCAAGTCATCCTCATACAACTTACTTACTTACTGGCTTTTAAGGAACCCGAAGGTTCATTGCCGCCCTCACATAAGCCCGCCATTGGTCCCTATCCTGAGCAAGATTAATCCAGTCTCTATCATCATATCCCACCTCCCTCAAATCCATTTTAATATTATCCTCCCACCTACGTCTCGGTCTCCCTAAAGGTCTTTTTCCCTCCGGCCTCCCAACTAACACTCTATATGCATTTCTGCATTCGCCCATACGTGCTACATACCCTGCCCATCTCAAACGTCTGGATTTAATGTTCCTAATTATGTCAGGTGAAGAATACAATGCGTTCAGTTCTGCGTTGTGTAACTTTCTCCATTCTCCTGTAACTTCATCCCTCTTAGCCCCAAATATTTTCCTAAGCACCTTATTCTCAAACATCCTTAATCTCTGTTCCTCTCTCAAAGTGAGAGTCCAAGTTTCACAACCATAGAGAACAACCGGTAATATAACTGTTTTATAAATTCTAACTTTCAGATTTTTCGACAGGAGACTGGATGATAAAAGTTTCTCAACCGAATAATAACAGGCATTTCCCATATTTATTCTGTGTTTAATTTCCTCCCGAGTATCATTTATGTTTATTACTCTTGCTCCCAGATATTTGAACTTCTCCACCTCTTCAAAAGATAAATTTCCAATTTTTATACTGTATTTCCATTTCGTACAATATTCTGGTCACGAGACATAATCATATACTTTGTATTTTCGGGATTTACTTCCAAACCTATCTCTTTACTTGCTTCCAGTAAAACTCCTGTGTTTTCCCTAATCGTTTGTGTATTTTCTCCTAACATATTCACGTCATCCGCATATACAAGCAGCTGATGTAACCCGTTCAATTCCAAACCCTCTCTGTTATCCTGGACTTTCCTAATGGCATACTCTAGAGCAAAGTTAAAAAGTAAAGGTGATAGTGCATCTCCTTGCTTTAGCCCACAGTGAATTGGAAACGCATCTGACAGAAACTGACCTATACGAACTCTGCTATATGTTTCACTGAGACACATTTTAATTAATCGAACTAGTTTCTTGGGAATACCAAATTCAATAAGAATATCATATAAAACTTCCCTCTTAACCGAGTCATATGCCTTTTTGAAATCTATGAATAACTGATGCACTGTACCCCTTTTTTTTTTTTTCGTTGTTGGTAACTCTATAGCATCTATTATTAGATGCTTTATGGTTGTGCTAACAGATGGAGTTACTTGTCAACATTGTGACGCTGAAACGTGTGTTCAGGTTACTGCCCAGCGACAGTCCTGACGTATTTTTTTATTGTAATGATTGGTTAATTTATATTAACCCGGCACACTCACTATCACACTCACATTCATACAAATTTCCAGACTCTAGACACCCAGGGAATTCCTCTTCTTCAAGAAAAATTCACCGAGAGCCTAGCCCGGGAATCGAATCCGGGACCTCCTGATCTGGAAGCCAGCATGCTGACCAACAGACCACGGAGGCAGTCACTGTACCCTTATACTCCCATTTTTTCTCCATTACCTGTCGAATACAAAATATCTGGTCAATAGTTGATCTATTATGCCTAAAACCATATTGATGATCCCCAATAATTTCATCTACATATGGAGTTACTCTTCTCAAAAGAATATTGAACAAAATTTTGTACGACGCCAACAAAAGTGATATTCCTCGATAGTTACTGCAGTTAGTCTTGTCCCCCTTCTTAAAGATAGGTACGATAATGGACTCCTTCCATTGTTCTGGTACAATTTCCTTTTCCCAAATAGCAAGTACAAGTTTATAAATTTCGTTAGATAATGCGCTTCCACCCTCTTGTATTAATTCTGCTGGAATATGATCGATACCTGGAGACTTATAATTTTTCAGTGTGGGTTCGGGTATAAATGGCTCAGCAGTTTGTATTTCAATTTCGTCCCGATCATTTCTATTTGGCCTATGTATATTTAGTAGTTGTCCAAAATAGTTTTTCCATCTGTTCAGTATTGAATGAGCGTCTGCAAGCAAGTCGCCAATCTCATCCTTGATCACGTTTACCCTTGCCTGATATCCATTCTTGAATTCCCTTATGCCCTTCAATAAATCTCTAATGCTTTTATTTTTACTATTTGTTTCTACCTCATTCAGTTTTTCCTTCAAGTATTCTCTTTTTTTATTCCTAAGCGTACGATTTGCTTCCCGTCTTGTATTGAAATAATTATCTCTATTCGCCTCAACTGGATCCTGTAAGAATTTCAATTTTGCCTGTTTCCTTCTTTCTACTACCATGAAACCACGGTTTCTTTTTCTTAGTTTCATAATAACCTATGCTTTGTTCAGCTGCAATTTTAATATTATCTCGGATATTTTCCCACATGCTATTCACATCTAACTCTTCCTCAACATCATCAGAACTTGCTAATACGGCAAACCTATTTGAAATTTCGACGTGATAATGTTGCTTAGTTTCCTCGTCCTTTAATTTCGGAATATTGAATCTTCTAATATTAACTTGTTGCTCTACTCGCTTGGCTACTGATAGTCTTTCTCTTAGTTCTCCAATTACCAAATAATGGTCAGAATTACAGTCTGCCCCCCTGAAAGTTCGAATGTCTACTATACTAGTATGTCTTCTTTTATCTATCAAGATGTGATCTATCTGGTTATGTGTCAATCCATCTGGAGAAGTCCAAGTATATTTATGTATATCCTTATGGGGGAATGTTGTACTTTTAACAATTAAATTTTTTGATGTGGCAAAGTTGACTAACCTAACTCCATTGTCATTACTAGATATGTGTAGGCTCTTTTTTCCAATAGTCGGTTTAAAAATATCCTCCCGTACTACTTTAGCATTGAAATCCCCCAATAAAATTTTCATGTGATATCTATGTAACTGATCAAAAGTGTGTTCCAATTCCTCATAGAAGCTACCCTTTATATGGTCGTCTTTCTCTTCTGTAGGGGCGTGAGCATTTATAACTACAATATCGCACCATCTACCCTTAAGTACTAAATACGATAACTTATCACTGATAAATTCGACCTTTTTTACTGCTGATTTTATTCTTTTATGAATAAAGAATCCTGTTCCTAATTGGTGATTATCCTCATACAACAAAGTATAAAAATGTTGGGGATTATCATGGAATCTAACCTCAAGATGAATGAACATTTCTCTACTATTAACCTCAAATTTCAGCAGAAAGTGAAATTATTCAAATGCATTGTGCATAGGAAGTGGGGGTGTCACTCAAACCAATTGCAATGTTTATATAACATCATCTTCCGCAGTGTAACAGAGTACGCATTACCAATATCAATAAACAAACAAATCACAAACAGGATGGAGACCTTACACTACCAAGTGGCGAAGAAAATAATTGGTGTGAGTGGAAAACCAAACAAAAAAACATACACTTCAAGAAATAGCACATGTCCTGCTTTACATCCAACAACAAATTATGGCACATAAATTTTTTAATTCGATTTTAAACAATTGTTCGGCACTGTTAGACAATAAAATGAAAAATTGATGACCCTGCACACTCATAACCCTCACAATATCGACCTGACTCTCCCTACAGTGTATCACCTCTTTCAAGAATATACTCAAAGTCTCTCATACCAAATATTTCCGAGGTATCTTATATATTGTGTCCCTTACAAAATATTGATGGCCCCAATTCAGCACGACCTAGTGTCCTTCCAGAAGGGAGAGGTTCAGTCACCACAGCTATTTCAAGAATGGATTGCAATGAGAAGCAACAGAACCTGAATGTAGTTATTATATTCACTGATGGTTCAAAAACAAAAACAGGCGTTGGAGTTGCATAGCTCAGTTCGACTGATAACACTCATGGCAAATTGAAACTCCTCCAACAGTTCTAGTTATACAGCTGAACTCTCAGCCATCCGTCAAGCTCTTATTCCTTTAATAAACAATAAAAATAATCACATAATAATGGCCTCGAATTCTAAAAGTGTACTAAGCAGAATTACCAACAGTGATATGCACACAAAACAAACATGGCTAGAAATTAACATCAAGCAAACCATATTTAAAGTGAATCGAGGGAACTTGCTCAAATTAATCTGGATACCAGGACATGCTGAATAAAGAGAAACGAGATGGTGGATGGTCTTGCAAAGGACGCAATAAACATGTCGAATAACAACGTATTAAATACCACCTTACAGGATCTTACACAGAACAAAATCCGACAAACTCTGGTACACCATAACATACAAAGTCGCCCATGGTATTGTGATTATAAAGGACACCGCTCCTTCATCACCTTTATCAGTGCTGTAAAACTAAGATGCAGCCATATGCCTTACTACTTACACAAGATTGGTCTTTCAAATTCGCCTTTGTGTACATGTCAACAAGAACAAGGAGACATTAATCACATATTCTTTCAGTGTGGACGATTTAAACAAGCCATCGACAAATTAACAATACAACTTGGAAATATTTTAGGATATGGTCCATGGAAACCACCAGGAATGCTATTTGAAACAATAGGAAGACTATTATATCAACACATGAAAACATGTAAAATGAAAATTTAATCACACATCCCAGTATTGATGGCATAACCATACATTGCAATAACTGAATAAATGTCAAGACCAAAGGACGCCAAAATCTTCAAACAAAGAGGATATGACGTCCAAAAAGAAGACGAAGAAGAAAATTTTCCACTTTCAAAACAGTGTTTGCAGGTTTATGGTATTCATCATCTTGTACTGTGGTCATTTTAAAAGTATATTCTGCTGTGTATCAGTGGTGGACGGTAGGTTTGAAAGTTGAGGAGGCCAAGACGTGACTGATGAGAGTTTGCATTACATGTATTAAAATATAAGGCCTGTGACATACCTCATTACTAAGCGCAGAATTTATAGGTTTTAAGAAACTAAAATTAGGTTTTCCAATCGATTTTTTATGATTTTTTTAGGATTTTAGATCTCATGTTTAGGAATTTATATGATTTTACGGGGGAAAAAATAAACAACATACTGCTAATATACAGGGTGAATCAAAAGTCTGGAACCATATAAATGTCTTCCATACGCTTGATTTGCGATTACTATTGGTGTTACCATTATTTGTAAGAAAAATGCTCTACCAGTGACACATTTGAGTCTAGCCCTCACCTATCTCAAAAGCTGCCATTCTGAATGCAACTTTGAAATTTTAAATCGAAAGAGGGTCATGTAGGTACTCAAAATCATGTGAAATATTCTGAGAAAAACAATGGTGCAATTCTTTTGAGATATCTCTAATCATTTTCAAGTTATTTAAAGATAACTGTAATACTGACACAAACATTAGTTACTGCATCTAATCTACAGATATTTTGTAACATGGTACAGTACTGAGGAGGCTTTGGAAAAGGTGTTTTTATGCAATTCTGGTAATTAACTTTTCCTGCTTTACTGTTTGGTTAACCTGTGACAGTTTCAATGCACTGCTGTGATTATTTGAAAGTTTTCCTATAACAAATTTCTTGATTTTCGTGATGACATTGTCGAAAGAGGAAAGAATTGATATCATTCTTCATTCTGGTAGGTTAAGCCACACAAATGTTTTAGCAGACAGGACGAACAGTTCCCTGGACATTGGATTGGTCGGTGTGGACCAGTAGAATGGCTGACCAGGTCTCCAGATTTAACACCGCTTGATTTTTTTCTTTTGGAGTTACATAAAGAGCTTGATATATGTAGAGAAAATTGAGAATGTGGAACATTTAAAGAATGGTATTGTTATGCCCCAGGGCTAAAGAACGCCCTGTAGCATGATTTCCTGTGGAGTATTAAATTTGAAACAGGAACAGTGTCAGCGGAATACACGGTCTTGAGATGCTTAGCCAGCGGTATAGAGTCTTGTTGGGTGTGTGGTAAAATCACTGCCTACAACGAAAGTATTCTTACGCTTCAGATCATTGCTAGCCCAATCCCATTGGTCCAGTAGGATAAAGCATGCATTTTAATTGGTCAAATTATATCACGCATTATTCGGACTCTTTTCTTGCTCGTAATTTTATTATAGTGACTTGTCACTATAATGCACTAAATCAAAATTAAATGTAAGAAATGATTGATTAAGACGATATTTGTAAGTACGTGAAATCAAAAGTGTTTTAAGACCATCTCACAGGGGTGGATGGTGTGGTCGGTACCCCGGGCGGGAAACGGGTACCGAATCATAAAAAGTGTTGGAGAGGAGACGCGTGAGGCAGTTGATTAGTTGGTGGAGATTGTTAACCTAGCTACATCGAATCTATCCTGACAGAAGATGGCGTCGGTAGAGGAGAATGATATACCCTGTAAGTAGTTTTGCTGTACATATGTAAATATATAATAAATTAGTTAGAGATAACAACATTGCAATCATTTCGGACTTAGTTTAGTAGTCATGTAGTTCCCTATAGTATCCTGAGAGCTCCAGTTTTTCCAGCAAAGTAGTTTTCCATTGTTGTGTACAATGGTGGTGTGAGAAATCCTGACAAGAAGGAGCAGAAGTCGAACGCAGTAGCCATCCGGCCAGCAATCAGTGCGACCTGAGTGACGGTCGCACAACAGTATCATTGAAGCCTGTGCTAAAGTCACCCCAGAAATGCTACAAAATGTTAAGATACATAGACAATAGAGTTGGGTCGATTCATTCACGAATCGTTCATTTGAACAACTAATAATAAAGAATTGTTCCCATTCAATCTGAACTCCGTCTTCTCATCTTATAGTGGGGCATCTTTTGTTTTCGTTTCTGTAAGTTTAATGCTGTAATTGAGGGAGTACCGTTCAAAATTTGCTAAATGCATAATTTTAGATCGAGAAAAATAAGAAAATAATATACCACAGTAAACATGATTAATAGCATTACCTTTTAATATAAGTTTGCAAATATATATTATTTTCTGTTACAACACAAATTGTTAATAGATCTGTTCAATTAGTTCAGCAGATAATGATCTTTCAATTGTACAATAAGCTGGGTTTGCAGCAGAGTTTCTATAAAGCAAAAATAAAATAAATTTTACAACAGTAGGCTATGTTTTACTGAAATATACTGTCGTTAATTGTTATACTTTTTTCATAAAACAATAGCTACCGGTACTATTTTTAACACAAGAAAGATCGTTCCGATCATTCTGACCAGTAAGTGTTCTTTAAGGCTTTACAAATGAAGGGTACACGGGAATAACTATCAAGGTCCATTTTAGAAAGTTTCGAGAAAAACGAATTTTAAAGTTTAAGCACTTAATACTTTGTTATGTGTGTATTTAATAGAAATTGACATAGTGGAATGTCAAGAACGATGATTTCTTATTACTAGCTAGACCACATGATAGTACTTCCTTTCCACTATAAGATAGCATTATTAACTCAATTTCGATTTTTGATGGACCTTGATCGTTTTTCCCGTGTACCCTTCAAATCGCACGGGATTTTATTTATGGATTTGATTACTTTTATACAATTTTCGTTTTTAAACTTAAAATGAAATCTCTAACACGAATTTTGAAGGGATTTATCAATGTTTTTAAATGTAATTGACGCGACAGTTCATTTTGATCGGTAAGAGCTACTGTTGTTGTTTTTTTTTTCTTTGTTGGTAATTCTACAGCATCTATTAATGCTTCATGGTTGTGCTGGCTGATGGAGTTACTTGTCAAAAATGTGACGCTGAAACGTGTGTTCAGGTTACTGCCCAGTGACAGTCCTGATGTATTTTATGTTTTTGATAATTGGCTAATTAATATTAACCTGGCACACTCACAATCACACTCACATTCATACAAATTTCTTCTTCAAGGAAAATTCACTGAGAGCCAAGCCCAGGAATCGAACCAGGACCTCCAGATCTGGAAGCCAGCATGGTGATCAACAGACCACGGAGGCAGTCACTGTTGTTGTAATGTCTAAATATGTAATAATGAGATTATTCAATTTTTCCTAGTTTTATTTTGTATAAATAAACAAATAAGTAAATAAATGGAAGATATGAAAGAAACAAAACAAAAACAAATAAACAAATACATAAATAAAAAAATAAATAAATAATTGAATAATTGAGTGAGTGAGTGAGTGAGTGAGTGAACAAACCCAATGTTGGAATAAGTGCATGTAAAACATGTTTATTTCAGTTACAGAAAAATATGTTTCTTCATCGATTAATAACACTGCAGAAAGACTTTCTTAAAACATGCATTCTTATTTGTCTTTGCATTGGATACATTCGGATACAGGGTATCGTTACTATCTTCATATATTACGCAGCGGAGCCTAACACTTATACAGCTTTTTATGTGGGAGTATGATAGAATTTGATCCATAGTTAGTACATTTAGTAAAGTATGTCCCAGAAAGCAAGTAAGCCTCAGGCTGCAGTTCAAACCTTCGGGTCCCTCCTGCGCACAAGAGAAAAAAGTCCCAGGATACCTGATATGGTACATGACTCAATTTCATCAGAAAGTACATTAAGCAGATTTTGAACTAGACGCTCTCAATTTTTCTTGTCCGTTCTGGATAATTTTTTCATTTTCCCACTCCTACTCTAGTAAATATATTGTTATTGCACTGATTCTAAGGAAGGAAGTCTATTTATTATTTACCGTCACTTCCTTGATGTCTATAAGCAACAGGAAGTAAGTAGGTCTAATTTACTTTTCTCTGGAGGTGGTACTTTCATTCATTCTTCTGCCGACAACTGAAATTTACAGAAAAAAATTGCAATTATCACATTTATTAATATTGGTCGAAACATTTACATGAATATTATTATTAACAGCTAACAGACCAAGTTATGTCATTCATTCATTCATTCATTCTTGTGCTGACGACTGAAATTAATATAAACATTACATTTATTACAGTTATTAATATTAGGGCAAAATTTCGATGAATATAATCAGGATTTATTTCTTTGCTTATTTCAAAGTCCTTTTTCACAGCTAACTGGATCCTTCATAATAACTGACCTGTTTCTCCACAAGGAACTCTCTTTCTTGTTACTCAAACTATCAGCTACATAACTTTCCGCAATTCTAGATGTCTCCATCCTCCATATCTCTTGAGTGCTAAAATATCCACACCTCTGTTTGCCAAGAACGTAGCTGAGTTCTTATAAATGAATGGCCTGTATACAGTTTAGGATTTTCCAAATTTAAAAAAGTTCCTACCTTGTAGGAATTGTAGAAAGAGTACTCCTCTCAACTTGATGTTTGTAACATTGTCCTTTGTTACATCGCATAAACAACCACGAATTGTTATTCCCAATCTTTGACCTAATCATAATGTACTGTACTTGGTAACAATTTCTAAACCACAAACACCATTTTTACTAGAAGTAATTGTGAATCTATGGGACATATCATTTTTAGAATCCTCAATACTCACGATAATAACATCAGCATTCACCTCAACATCTTTCAGTGTCAATCATAACAATTCTTCACAGCCACATGCTCCACCAATTTCCACAACTGCCACTCCTTTCACTAATAAGTATCTGTCATCAGGAGCATCTGTAAGGAATTCAAGCACTAGATTTGTTCAGTTTGTACACGTTATTCTTTCGTCTCAACAAAGCTTTCAGTTTACAGTAGCTATTTTGACATGTCAATATTATCTCCAGTAAAAAGATTTGCCTTTAACATGGAATATCCACACCAGGAACTAGCTGCTGAGTTTCCTATTTCTGACTTTTCAAAGAACTATGCTAACAAAGAAGTTTCACAAATAATCGTCTTCTTAACACTGCGCCATTCCTTAAACATCTTGTATGAATGTTCATATTGTTTTTTTTATTTCTGCAGCAATAAAAATTCACAAGCAATTCTTTAAGCTTCTCCAACATCACCTAAAATCATTTTTAAAGACTACAATACATTTTTCAAAATGCCTGCCACACTTCTTTATGTATACATGGTTTTGCAACTTCAACAACTAACGGACTAGAAGGCTGGGGTTCGGGCGGTGGCAGAATTTTCTCATTATCAAACTTCCAGAACAGCCCCGAGGTTCAACCAGCTTCCTATCAAATTGAGTACCAGGTCTTTCCAGGGGGTAAAAGACAATCGGAGCACGGTGCCGATCACACCACATAATTCTAGTGCCGAGGTCAAGAAAGCATGGGCTCCACCTCCATGCCCCCAAAGTGTCTTCATGGCATGTGAAGTAGATACCATTTTTAAAACAACAATGTAATAAAACAAAAAAATAATATTCATTTTGTTAAATCTTTACCAGATTTTGAAAAACCTCAGATGTCAAACATTTTCAAACATGAATATTGAGTCATATTCTATTTAAAAAATATTTTTGGATACAGAAATATTCGTTGTGTTTTTACTAACATTTTCCATTCATATAGTCCAATAATTCTTAACTCATGCATTTCTTTTAAACAGTTTTTTGTGTTTCCCCAAATATATATATATATATATATATATATATATATATATATATATATATATATATATATATATATATATATATATATATATATATATATACGCAATAAGGGGAAAACAAAGAATTGTATGCACATCAAAAAGCAATTCTATGATACTTTTCTCATGTTTCTAAATATGTGAATACACATAAATCAACTGAAAAATTGTATTAATTCTAAAATACACATCTCCCAAAATGCTGTTGTTCATGTCCAAATATGTGTTATTGCGAAATTCTGTGTAATCATGTAGTCAATATTGTATGTTAGTCGTTATGGAAAGAAAAATATCTTGATTTCTAAAATATATGTCTCTCAGAATAGTATTCTTTATGTTACACAATGACTTCTCGCGAAATTATACTGTATCTTTCTCTATTCTGTTCATAAAATAAAAAATTATATAAGTAATATGACCTGAATTTGTGAGATAATAATAATTTCTGAAGTCAGGTTTTGAAAAAACCGGATATGATGTAAACAGGCATACAGAGGTAAAAAATCTTACAATATAAATTTAATTATATACGTATAAGGAAGATTTTAACAGAAAAATTAGCATCTTCTGGAGAAGAATGAAATGTATGAAATGGACAGACAGAATAAGAAATTAAGCTGTACGGAAAAGAATGATGCTGAAACTGATCAGAAAGAATGAAAGGAATTGGTTGGGTCACTGGCTGAGAAGAAACTGCCTACTGAAAGATGCACTGGAAGGAATGGTGAACGGGAGAAGAGTTCGGGGCAGAAGAAGATATAATATGATAGACGACATTAAGATATATGGATCATATGCGGAGACTAAGAGGAAGACTGAAAGTAGGAAAGATTGAAGACAGCTGAGTTTGTAGTGAAAGACCTGCCCTTGAGCAGAACACTAAATGAATAAATGAATACTGATTCTTTGTACGACTGATAGTGAGATAAATTTTTGTTCATGATGACACCCCAACGGGTTCAGACTGAAAACAAAGTAATCCTTATTTATCGTCAGCTGTCTCTGAAGTTCAAGTAAAAGCACATATAGACATAAAATTGATGTCAGCACAGCTTCAGATCAATGTACAGATCTTATAATTATTTTATATCTGTCTCTGTACAACATCACATTTACAGTGGGAAGGAAAGGAGACTGCAGAAAGGTTGTAATGTTTTTTAATAGGCTGACACCCAAGAATAAGACAAGCCACTTGAAATTTAATGGTCACTGACAGGCAGAGATAAAATATAAGATCTGCAGAACATTGAGTCAACACTTAGTGGGCTTGTAGGTACCGAGGGATGTGTTTTTGTTTTGCTGAACTTCAAGACAATGCTAACTCATTTAAAGCTTGTGTGACTATACCCTGCATATATTTTCGTTTAGTTTTACTTTGTGTATAGTTTGATTTCTTCCATTATTTTATTTGTACTCCTGGTGGTGGGTGTGGAAGGGAAGTTCTGTTGGCCTTAAGGGGACACTCAACTATATTTTGAAACTTTTTTCTTATTTGACCTATCTTTTTCAAATTTGGAGAAAACGTTTAATATACACATGGAAAGTAACATGCAAAATCTCAGCTCATTAGATCCAGTACTTTTCAAAATAAAAAATATTTCAATTTTTAATCAATCATTAATATGAAATATCACTTTTAATTATCATTTTTTATTTTTTGGCTTTGTGCATTTGACTGTGACTTCTCAATGAATAGGGGAAGAATTCTGCGTATTGATTTAGTTCTGTCACGTAAATTAGTGTAGAAATTTAATTTTTCTTTTCTATGACACTTTTTCTCCAATTTTTAAGTTGAGTGTCCCCCCTTAAATACACCATAAAATTAAATTAAAAAAACAGTTGGATGTAAGGCCCTGATGAAATGTTTTCTTTTAGGCGTCTGATGTACAACTGTTTTCATTTGAGTTGACCCTGACAGGCATTTGGCTAAGAAGTTTATTAATTCATGTAAGGAACGCTATGTAAAGATTCATCTTTATTGACGAGAAAAGATTGGTAAAGGCAATTTATTCGTTTTGTTTGTCTATAGTTGAGTTTCCAAGATTTCTGAAAAGTCTAAACAGTTTACTTAAAAATGGAAGCTGTTTGGGACTTCAAAGGTTGGCACTTCGCCAAGTTTGGTACTTCAGGGTTGGTAATCCTCCATTAGGAGGGCGTCTACAAAAATGATGATGGTGAGCTGTTGCGGCTAGAACATCAAGGACAATAAAGCACATTATTCTACAGTCCACGTGTGCTTTATTCATCAATACGACCTTCGCAGGACTTTACATTTGATCCCCGCGAACCGGATAAGTATTAGTGACATTGGAAACAAGGTAACAGTGCAAAAATCAGTGAAACATAAAAGTGATTTTGTGGTAAAAATCCAAGATGGCTAAGAATGAATGCTGAGAACTGTACAAGAAAGGCAAGTTCTGTGAGAGTCATCTAGTGGCCTGACAGTCAACTCCTTGCACCAAGCTACAGAAGCTACAATCCAGTATTTCCACCTAGCGGCCTTGCACTGAACTCCAAGGGCTGCAATCCAGTTCCATCAAGACGTCCAGGTCAACAGAAGGTCGTTGCCCAAGGAAACAACTGAGGCCAGTAATTCTAACAATCAGGTTGGCAGTGAGATTCAAACTATGTCATCAACAAGGTAGGACAACATGAGTGATTCAAAGATACTTATACATCAGAGAGGTTTAGCTAAGACTAGTTTAGCTAGACTTCAAACATTTCTTGGAAGGGTTCATGAAGTAACAGAACCGGGTTTGATCAAGGTAAAATATGAGAGACTAGAAAGAATACAAATGAAATATGAAGAAAGTCAAGTTCAATTAGAAAGGATAGCAGACAAAGATCATTCAGAGGACAGGATAGAATTTGAAGAGCAGTATGATAGAGTAAAATCAAGATTTTTTACAATAATGGAAAGCAGAAATAATGTTGCACAAGGGAGTAATCTACCCATTGTTGAAGGGAAAATAAAGTTGCCGATTATTAGTCTGCCTAGTTTCAATGGAAACTATAGCACTTGGCTCAACTTTAGGGATACGTTTAGCAGTCTAATAGTAAAAAATAGTGATTTAGCAGAAGCTCAAAAAATGCATTATTTATTATCTGCACTAAAGGGAGAACCACACAAACTAGTAGAAAATCTAACAATATGTGATGTAAATTTTAGAACTGCTTGGAACATGGTTTATCAGAGATACAACAATGAAAAATTTATTGCGTCGAAACATGTGACAGCAATCTTGTCACTTCCAACAATGAGCAAGGAATCACACGGAGATTTACGGTCATTAGTGAGCCAAGTAAAGAGCAATATGAATGCGTTAGAAGCACTATCTTTAGAGGTTCCATTACACGAAGTACTATTATCATAATTGATACTGGAGAAAATAGACACTCAGAGTAGGCGCGAATGGGAATTAAGCTGCGCAGATCGAAACATGTCAACACTCAAGGAGTTATTGGATTTTCTTGAACATAAATCTCAGGCATTAGAAACAATAAAGGGTACGACTTCGATACCTGAAAACATAGTAAAGTTAGATAGAGGAAAGCAAGCGAGGAAGGCATTGAATTTATATATTATCTTGTAAACGATGGTAGATCATCAAGGTTACATACCATATATTTCACACACATAAGGTGTATGTATTTGATCATGTAATAAGGCAATTCCATACATTTGAAAATGGCACATAAGTGCCGAAAACGTTAATGTTTAATCCAAAATAAACTAGATAAGTATAGACGGTTAGCCCAATTTAATATTATTGTATCACAACTTGCTTATCGGAGAATCATACAAAATGAAAATAATAAAAATAAGGTATAAGCTGCTTGTGTACGAACAAATTTTTCTTCCAATTCAATACAATAGAAGAAAACTTCTTAAAGTTTGATCAATATTGAACAAAATATTTTTCAAAACTATTTCAAATTGCTAACGATTTGACAAGATTTTAAAACATGCGCTTCAAGTTCATTGTAACCTAGGCAAAGCCAACCTACCAAATATTACAATACTAATATATACATTATTTGGCAAATACATGCCCATACAAAATATCTGTATTACTTAATAACTGCACAGCACCCTAAAACTAAGAATATTACGATTGCACATTGTTTCAAAACAAAACATTTTCAATTAGTATTCGCCTATGTTGTAGATTTAGAATTATCTTCATTCAAAAAATACATAACTGGTACTTAATATGAGATAGCCTATTTGTACATACGCATTATGTTTCTTCCAGTTATTGTAGTATGCCACAGAAGTCAATGGTGTTTCAGTTTCAGAAGCGTGGCTGTTCATCTCAATACCTCAGATGCTGTCTGTCATATGGATGAGAGCAAGTTCGAGCCTCATGCGAGTAATTTTTTTCTTGAACAACGTGGAATAATAAAATTTTATTACTGCCCAGTTTGTTTGGGTTACTATTAAGGCTCAGTCACAATGAAAATTAAACATAACGTAAGCGTTAACTTTAGAATATAAACGTTACAGTAAAATCAAGAAGTCATACCATCATTCACGATGGGAACATAAACATAACCGCAAACATACTTGGTAACCACGGAAACATAACAACGACGCCATTTCCTCATATTCTGTTGTATACTTCAGCGCTCCACGATTGTGTTCTGTTTGCAAATCACGTAAGCATAAGCATGAAAGTTTGGAGTTTGCAAACTTTCATGTTAACGTCTTACGGTAATGTTTATGTCAATGCTTATGTGAATCACTGTGAATGATCCCATTTGGTAGCCTGGGCGCAAACTTCTTTGTTTATGTTACAGTTATGTTTAATTTTCATTGTGAATGGGCCTTTACGCTTGACCTTACATAAAGTTAGTGGTAGAAAATTCAGTTCTAGCTTTTCACCCCTGTCGAATATATTATATATATATATATATATACTTTTTTTCCGGTAAAAGGCCACAGATTACATAGAAGGAGCTATTACATATCTGACGAGAACAAAGTGATTTTTGTGAAAGATAGAGCAAGCTTCTTGGCCACGTATGAGGAAAAGAGGTAGTGATGACATTGTGTAATTGTAAGCAATAGTAATGACACTTTATACAGAGTGTTTCAAATAAATGGAATGAAAGTAATCTCAGTGTTAGGGAAATTTTAGCTATAAACAGTTAATGGTTGAATTGTACTGTAGCTTTCCTGAAAAATATGTTAAATGCAATCAGACCTTGTGAATCACCAGTGTCTTGTCCTGAAAACTGACACCTGGTCCAGCAGAGGAGCGTCCTAGGGAATAGTTTCAGGAGAGCAACAAGAAACCTGAGAGACGAAGTGGAAACATTACACTAGTCGACAAAAATGAACTTTTTTTTCTTTCACAAGAAGTAAAATAACATTTTCTAGAAGAATATTTCGTGCTGAATTCAAATATAATTTCAGTTTTTCCCCCATCGGGCAGGAGTTTTTTGTGATATTCATTTGAATTTTTATGATATTCTAAAAAAATCTGTAACTAGCTATCTAACTCAACATTATAACTACTCATTCTGACTTAGCTAGCAAGTGGTAGATAGTGATTTTCGGGCATATTTTGCATCTGGAACGTCTCTCTTCTTGGTCCAACAGTAGTCAGCCAGCATATTGGAACTCCACTTGCCTTGGTACCTCTTTTCCATAGTAGAAATTTGCTGATGAAAACGCTCACCATGCTCATCGCTGACAGCTCCAAGATTTTCGGGGAAGAAGTCCAAGTGAGAGTCCAAGAAGTGAATTTTTAAAGACATGTTGCATCCTATAGCTTTATAAGAATGCAGAAGATCAGTCACTATGTCACGATAGTTTTCTGCTTTATGGTTTCCAAGAAAATTGAAACATAAACTTTTGAAAGACTGCCACGCTGCTTTCTCCAGTGGATTTAACAGTCCTTCGAAATGATCATCACCCATTAATGACCGGATTTGTGGTCCTATAAAAATTCCTTCTTTCAGTTTAGCATCACTGACTTTGGGGAATTTCGATTTCAAGTACAAGAATCCATCAGACTGTTTATCCATAGCTTTGACAAAATTTTTCATTACTCCTAACTTAATATGCAATGGAGGTAACAATATTTTTTCAGGATTCACTAAAGGGACATGTGACACATTTTTGTGGCCAGGGATATGAGATTCACGTTTAGGCCATGATTTTGTAACATAGTGAGACTTCCTATCTCTGCTGTCCCAGAGGCACAAAAAACAGCAAAATTTGGTGAACCCAAGTTGCAAACCAAGCAATAAAGCAATGACCTTTAATTCACCACAGATATACCATTCATATTTTGCATATTGTAGGCTATTTTCTCTAGAATTACTTTATGTAGCAGCACAGCCTTCAAACTAACTTTAGACGAATCTATGAACAGTCGCCACTCATCTGGCCGGTGTTGAAGCCCAAGAATTTCCATGTAGGATCATTTTGATTTTCATCTGAAGCATTTTCAGTTTCAGTTAGGTCAGAATCAGAGTTATTACCTAAGGTCATAATGGCATATACTGGTACAGGGAACTGTTCATTGTGTAAGACAGGCCTTATTGCAGATTTCAAATTAGGATACTTAACTGTATGTTTTGTTTTAGATGTGATTCCTGTAATATTTGTCAAACAGAAATAACAATCACTTAAATGATCCTTCGGTTCCCTCCAAATCATAGGAATTGCAAATGGCATACGATGTGTACCCAGTCAGCAATCTAACACACGAAACACAGCATGTATTTGGGGCCCAGCTCTTATCAAAATCACCAGCCTGACAGCCAAAGTAAAGTTGATAACACTTCTTTACAAGTGGGGTCAAATGTCGCCTCTGAGATTTGAAGGTCAGCTCACCACAAATATAGCAGAAACTGTCTACATGATTTACACACTTTCTTGGCATGATGAACAACACTAAGCACTACATACGCAATACACTTCCGAAAGGAAGGAACTATTTCACTACTGAACAAACTCACGGCCAGCTCGATACTGACACATCACAATGCCAGATGAACAGGTCTGAGCATGTCCAAACATGAATGAACCTGCACAGGATTGTTTTATGGTGCTTCAGCATAATATTACAAATCATTTCCTTAAATACAGCTTGGATAAAATCGCTACATATGAGGTAACGGTTCCTATGACAGGTCAAAGAAAATGCTAAAATCCGATTTTAAAAAGTAGCTGTCACAAAAAAAACTGTGCCTGATGGAAAAGTTCTGACTACATATCTGAATTCAGTATGAAAAACTGCACTAGAATCACTAATCAGATTTCTTGTGAAGAAAACCTTGTCGACCAGTGTTATTAGCAAGTACGAATAGACGCAAACTAACTTCTGCTGGTCAGATTAGTTTACAATAGGAATAACGTTAAAATTATGTTTAAAGAACAATTTTTCATAACTGTCTTTCTTTTTTTTGTTTTGTTTTTTACTTTTTTTAAGAAGACAAACTATCTTCTAAGTAATGGTTCGATTTTTTTTTCTATGTAAAGCCTAATAATAACTAATAGGATTTGGGCAGTAATTATTTCACTTTCTCTAAAACAAACTGAAACATCGGTCCCATGACCCAGTAAAACTCCACTTTCGAGTTATTCAGGAAATAATAATCACTCCGATCAGGCTCGAATCCACTCTTCTCCGCATTACTCGCAGATGTCTGAGCTACTGAGAAGAGACGGAACACTTCACATAACTTTACCTAATTAGCATGTAGTGTTTCGGTTTTGCATAACTTCCGATGTTTGGTTATTATAGTGGGACTGTAGCCTAAGAGGCAGGAAAATCTGTCAACAATACATCAATTGCTTCTTGTAACTTGCAAATCAAGATTTCAGGTATAACTCCCTGTAAAGTTGATTTGAATAATTTCGAGGGAAAAATTGTTCCGGAGCCGGGTATCGAACCCGGGACCTTTGGTTTAACGTACCAACGTTCTACCACTGAGCTACTCGGGAACTCTAACCGACACCGATCCATTTTTTCCCTCTATATCCACAGACCTCAAAGTGGGCTGACAACCGTCAAGCAACCAACTTCGAGTGCACACTAACTCCGTGTGACTTAAATTGTGGCTTTCTGTTAACGAACAGTGACGTGTATTATGCAAATCAAGTCACCGAACAATTTTTCCCTCGAAATTATTCAAATCAACTTTACAGGGAGTTATACCTGAAATCTTGATTTGCATAATATACGTCACTGTTCGTTAACAGAAAGCCACAATTTAAGTCACACAGAGTTAGTGTGCACTCGAAGTTGGTTGCTTGACGGTTGTCAGCCCACTTTGAGGTCTGTGGATATAGAGGGAAAAATTGGATCGGTGTCGGTTAGAGTTCCCGAGTAGCTCAGTGGTAGAGCGTTGGTACGTTAAACCAAAGGTCCGGAACAATTTTTTCCTCGAAATTATTCTTGTAACTTTCCAATACACACTGTGTCCTTAAAGTCATGGTGGGGTTACCAAGTTTCCTACGTGTACTAAAAACAGAAGACGGGAGTAACTCCAGGACACTAGTAAGTAGCTTAAAATCATGCCATAATGTTGCAGGAAGTCATGATCAACTGAAAAAAAAAAATCCTCTTAGTCATCCTTTTGTACTTCAGTACAATACATCGTTACGATGAAATTATACTGAAATAGACAACATTTCCGTACGAAACTATTGCAGTTAATTTACCATGCGTTTTTGGTGTAAGAATACTTTCTTTGCTGATATCAAATTACACTGGTCAACAGCCATTTTGCACCAGACATAAAACTAACAAACTCGTACTAATTTCGACCTCCCGAATTAAAAAAATAACACACAAAATGTTCCAACCGTTCAGGTTTTCGAGATGACAATATAATTCATTATATATGCAGTCTATTTAAAAAATCACCGTATTTCGTCTGAAACTACTTTGTTCTACAAATGTGATGACCCATTATGTGAAAACATGTTAGAAGCACTTGAAGAAATGGAAATTATTTTATTGCCCTTTTACGAGTCTATTTGGAGGGAGTGAAACAGGTTCACAGTATGAATTCGCTTGTGTTTACCTGATTTTACTTGAGATGTGCATTTCTTTCACTGTGAGCTGTAATGACATTACTGTAATTTATATTTTGCAATAGACCACCTTGTCAAAATGACTTCTAAAAGTGGAAATTGTTTTATTGCCCTTTTTGGTTCCATTTGGAGGGGGAGAAACAGACTTCCTATATAAAATAGCTTCAGTTTACCAGGAGATTTCCGTGGTGTTAGTATTCTGTGCAAGACGTGTATTTCTTTAAAGTGTGCTTTAATGATAATATTCAAATTACGAATGGTTTATATGTGCGGGTTTGAAGATTGTAATATTGCTTCTTGGAATTCAATTAGGCTACACAAAAATGTTACTGCTTTCTGTGCGAATGGGACAGTTGCGCTCAAGATAAACATTATAAAATAAAACGACGATAACTAGAGCCAGGGAAGAAAAATATTACACATCAACCCCTTCTACCTCAAAGTAAAATACCGTAATTTTAACCTCTTCACACATTAAGTTAGGGTTAATAAAGAATGTTGTTAAAGGGATGAATCATAAAATGAAGCATTTAAACATATCCAGGAAAAATTTCCTGCTATTAGTGACTCGAAAGTAAAAGAGGGAGTTTTCAATGGACCACAAACTAGAGAAATAATGAGGGACAATCACACTGAATCTTTGTTGGAAGGAAAAGAGAGAGCTGTCTGGACTGCATTCAAGGAGGTTGTATGAAATTTTCTCGGTAACCGTAGAAGTGAGAACTATAAAGAACTAGTGCAAAATTTACTGTTGGCGTATGAAATTATGGGTTGGAACATGTGCTTGAAAATTCACTTCCTTCACTTCCATCTTGACTTTTCCCCCCAAGAATTGTGACGATTTCAGTGATGAGCATGGTGAGCGCTTTCATCAAGAAATTTCAACTATGGAAAAAAAGATACCAAGGACAGTGGAGTACCAATATGCTTGCAGACTATTGTTGAACTTTATCTCGTGATTTACCTGATGCCCAGTATGAAAGAAAATGCAGAAAAAGAAAGCTGTAATCTTCTGAACATCGAATATTTGACCTTAGTGTCATTATATAAAGCAGTACTTTGAATAGATATAATTCGAAAATTTCTCGAAAACCGTAACCAACAACTGTTTTTATTGTCATATTCTTATTCAGGTTATCATCCAGTCTGCTGTCCAAAAATCTGAAAGTTAGAATTTATAAAACAGTTATATTACCGGTTCTTCTATATGGTTGTGAAACTTGGACTCTCACTCTGAGAGAGGAACATAGGTTAAGGGTGTTTGAGAATAAGGTGCTTAGGAAAATATTTGGGGCTAAGAGGGATGAAGTTACAGTAGAATGGAGAAGTTACACAACACAGAACTGCGCGCATTGTATTCTTCACCTGACATAATTAGGAACTTAAAATCCAGACGTTTGAGATGGGCAGGGCATGTAGCACGTATGGGCGAATCCAGAAATGCATATAGAGTGTTAATTGGGAGACCGGAGGGAAAAAGACCTTTAGGGAGACCGAGACGTAGATGGGAGGATAATATTAAAATGGATTTGAGGGAGGTGGGGTATGATAATAGAGACTGGATTAATCTTGCACAGGATAGGGACCGCTGGCAGGCTTATGTGAGGGCGGCAATGAATCTTCAGGTTCCTTAAAAGCCATTTGTAAGTAAGTAAGTAAGTAAGTAAGTATTCTTATTCAGGAGCCTCAAATTATAGAGAAAACATGTATCACATGCCCAGCACAAAAAAAAAGTTAAAATTTGTTACGCAGTGTTATATTAAGGTGTAAGGAAAGGAATGTAATGACATTAAAAAAAATTAACAATCAAATCACATGCCACTCCTTTTTCCCCCCTCTACTGATCAGTGCTTGTTTTTTCTCCAGCTCAACTCGGAATGGTCACTAATGCTAGAACAGTTTGGTTATTTGTATTCTAGAGTCTAGCCATGACATGCAGCAATAATACCCATTCCATCTTAATGACTGTATAGAAAATGGATGTTCAAACAAGCGTGCAATGTGCGTTGTGGATGGCAACCCACGTGTGTTGTGAGCACTGTATGTGTTTAACAAATAACCACTGCACAAAACTAGCATTCGTTGCTGGGATAGACAGCTGAAAGAGACGTAAATTTTACTAGACAAAAGCATTTAGATTTTAATTTTTTGCATTTTATTCTAAATTACACATGGTCCAATACTGGACACTACCAGTGTTTCCAGTACCAAACAGAAAATAATTATTGTGGCACATAAAATAATGCCATCATTTGCTTTCAAGATGACAGCATCTAAAAAGGGAAAATGACTGTCAGTAGAGTACTGGTGGGGAGAGAAGCAGCAGAGAAGACCGTGTTTGGGGTTTGTGCCCTTAAGAGGGGAGAATGACTTAAAATAAAACCTTTAAAGAACATTCGACAATGAATTGGAAAATATCTTAAACAACTGGACAATTGTTTCCTATCCTGAACATAATCGGACTTCTTAGTCCAGTCTACGATCTTGCTGAGCACTTAAAAAATTGCCACACCAATTCAACAGAACAAAGCAGATAGTGGGAAACAAGTTTTATGGTGGATTTATCAAGCAGTATTCCGAATTTTCACAAGCCTGCAGAGAGCTCCAGGCTTTAACAGGGAACAAGTGAATGCTTTTTTTGCCGAACTAGAGGAACTAATGGGAAAATATTCGTTCCCTCCAAGCGGAATTTTCAACTGCGACGAAACTGGTGTAAGTTCAGTGTATTCAAGTAACTTGAAAGTCTTGGCTCTTAAAGGCAAGAAGCAAGTTTGGTAAATGTGGCAGAAACATCACAACGATGCTTTGCATCAATGCTAGGGAAACGAATGGCTTCACAATTGACAAAGACACACCAGAAGGAAGCGTATTTGACACTCAATACAGCAGTTGGATCACAGTACCAGGCTTTCTGAAATGGTTGAAAGCATTTGTCGAGCCGAGCATGGATTTGAATATCAAGAGCATGCATCAGGCATTTAAAGAAAAGTATCCAGGAAGTGTGGTTAGTTACATAAGTTCTATGATAAAGTTTTCAATAAGGAGTTTCCAAATGCTTCATTTCATCGGCTAAGAACTGATATGTGCAAAACATGTGATGGATTTCCTTGTGAAATTTCTTCAGTCAAAACAGACTCAGTCCCGTGATGTGAAAAGGTATCGAGACTTACGCCATACAAAATGTTGTTGTTTGTTGTTTTCTAATGCCAGGCGCTTGACAATAAAGTCATTTGACCTCTTGCACTCCAATATTTTTCAAAGATATTATCATGACCAGCCACTGAAGCACAGATTTTGAGGTGTTCCGAATCCATTTCTTGGTTTGAGTTGCACAATGGGCAACTGATATATTCCAATTCTATGCAGGTGTTTGGCCAAACAATCATGGCCTGTTGCCAATCTAAATGCAGCTACAGACGATTTGCGTGGTAAATCGTGGATTTTGATGCAGAGAGTTCCATTTTTTCCCTTGGGATTGAGTTATCAAATTTTGTTTGTTGGAGTCTAAGTATGTAGATTTAATAAATCTCTTCACAGAGTAATACGTAGATTTAGTAACAGGTCTGTAAGTAGCAGTGCTGCCCTTCTTTGCTAAAGCATCCGCATTCTCGTTTCCCAGGATTCCACAATGGGATGATATCTATTGGAATACAATTCATTTATTGAGTGATATCAATTGAGAGAGCATTTTAGTTATTTCTGCTGTTTGAGATGAAGGTGTGTGTTTAGAGACGATTGATAGAATAGCTTTTTTGGAGTCTGACAATATAACTACATTCCTAAATTTATTGATGTGGCATAGAAGATTCCTGAGACATTCACTTATTGCAATGATTTCACCATCAAAACTTGTTGTTCCATATCCAAGAGATCTATAAAGTGAGAAGAGACAGCACATAACACCTGCACCGGCACCTTGTTCTCTGGAGATCAAGGATCCATCGGTGTATAAATGAAGCCAGTTTTGTGGAGGGTACCTAATATTAATTGTCTCTAAAGACAACTGTTTCAGTATTTCAGTGTTTACTTCTGATTTCAGTATTTCTTCTGTTAAATTTAGATTATATTCTATATTTAATAGAGTTAAAGGGTTTGGTTTAATTTGTAAGTTTTTTTTTTTTTAATTCGGGATATTGATTTTCTGTTTTAATTCTTGAACAATGGATATGAAACTTTTTTGAGTTTTCAATCTACAGAGAGGACTGTTTGAATGCCAATTGTTTCTTGGTAATAAGTTTTTCATATTGAATCAGTGCCATACAAAATGTAAGGGAGTACTTGAGACTGTTATGATGCACGTTTACCACAGTAATGTCAGCTGATCGTCAGCAAGTGTTACTAGTTCCAAGCCTTACCCACAGCAACATGTTTTATAGCAGAAGCTCAACTGTTATGATTTAGGCTTACATGTTGCAGATTCTCATGATCGTGTTATGTGTATGTGGGATGAGAGCATTGGCTCTCGTGAAGTTGCATTGTGCTTATTGAAATTAATAAATGAAGGAGGGTATTTGAACAAGAGGAAATTAGCCATTTAGTCTGATAATTGCGCAGATCAAAACAAAAATCGCGTAATGACTTTCCTTATTATGTTTTTGGTACATCATGACAGAAACATGGACATTACAACGAAGTGAATAGAAGCATTTGAAATGTGGATATGGAGAAGGATGGAGCGTGTGAAATGGACAGAGTAAGAAACGAAGCTGTGTTGGAAAGACTGCAAGAAGAAAGAATGATGCTGAAACTGATCAGAAAGAGGAAAAGGAATTGGCTGGGTCACTGGTTGAGAAGAAACTGCCTATTGAAGGATGCACTGGAAGGGATGGTGAATGGAAGAAGAGTTCAGGACAGAAGAAGATATCAGATGATAGACAACATTAAGATATATGGATCATATGTGGAGACAAAGAGGAAGGCAGAAAATAGGAAAGACTGGAGAATGCTGGGCTTGCAGTGAAAGACCTGCCCTTGACCTGTGATCGTGATTTTGGTCTTATTGAGTCTGCAAGGCATGCATTCCAAGAGATGTGCATCATGTTGTGGAAACTGCTCGACATCTTCAATGTCATGGAGACTGAATCTGACCTAAAATATGCTGCAGATTCTGTCATTACGACCTCAAAATGTGAGATCTCAAAATTAAATATGATTCATGTAACCAAATAGTTACCAAGAAAACTCACAGAAACCTAAAGTGGAAGGTGATGAACATTATGAGGAAAGGAAAACGTCCTACTAAGATAAGAGACACTTTCCTGCATGTACTCCCACAACCTATGTTACCAGCTGCTAAAATAGCAGATCTGAAAAACATGATATCGTTTCCACCAGACTATGCAAAAATGCTTTATTATAAAGAACTTTGCAGAAACTGAGTATTGGAACAGTAATCCTGGAACTATAAGAAGACTTTTTTTTTAGTCTACATGACCTTACATTATCACCCCTTTGTGATGTACATGTTGCAATACCTATCTACAAAACATGGCATTTGGAACACTATGAATGTCCACACCTGTGAAGTAACGGTTAGCACATCTGGCCACGAAACCAGGTGGCCCGGGTTCGATTCCCGGTCGGGACAAGTTACCTGGTTGAGGTTTTTTCCCGGGGTTTTCCCTCAACCCAACATGAGCAAATGCTGGGTAACTTTCGGTGCTGGACCCCGGACTCATTTCACCGGCATTATTACCTTCATCTCATTCACACGCTAAATAACCTAAGCTGTTGATAAAGCATCGTAAAATAACCTACTAAAAAATAAAATAAACACTATGAATATCAGAATATTCTATAAGTTTCATTTTTTTATATTTTATACTACATTCCAATTATCAAGGAAGTGTATTTAAGTCTTATACTAACATGTATCCTGTACAAACATGTGTCTATTTTGAACACAAAACATTAAGTTCAGAAATTGAGAAGTTTTTATTGTCTCCTGTGAAATTTTCTGAATGGCACTTAGAACTTTGCCATTTCCACTCTTCAAATAATAAAGAAGGCTTTTTTGCATACCTCGATTTTTGTACTTCCAACCTGATGTAATACTTGAAAGATTTCACTCTGTTAGGTTTCTTCTCATTGCTCGTCCCGTGTCGTTTTATATCACTGGCACATATACCTTGTAAGAACCAGTCTTGCTGATCCTTGCTAGCAATATTAGGCATTCAATTGTCATATTGACCAATTTTTTAATCCCTCAGACCTATTTGCCATGCGCATATACGCAGCTCTCTAGGTGAGTTCTGAAGTGATTTTATATTTGAGTACACGTGTACATATCCTGCATGGCTGCACAAAACCGGCCATAGTTCGTAATCAATTTCAGATATGAATATGTGGTTTTTTCAATTGTATTGCAGAGAGTACGTTTTTTACTGTCATATGGATATGGTTATATTATGTTTAACCATTTCGAAAACTGAAATAAAGGAGTGAAGTAATGTAAATTCCATTCTACTAGAGCATTTAAATACCACTTTAGCGCTTAGTGCAGGGACTTTTTAAATACCATGTTGTCGGGTTAAAACACTCTTTCTGGCATTTGCAGTCTTCACTAGTCACTTTTTAGGGACATTCTTACCGCTGTCGTTAATATGTTCTCCACCATGAATTCTGGCCTTTTCAACATTTCTTCTACATTGCAAAGAATGTTTTGTTCTTTTCTGGCTATAAACACCAGTGAACACACATGCAGCTGGACGTGTATAGTACTGTACCCAGATAAAGAGCAGTAATGCCAACTGTTTCCTGTTTATTGCAAAAACAACTGGAATCCTGCACTTCAGATGAATAGTGATGCCTTTTGCTTCACAGTATTAACTGTCACTTCGGTTGTTTTTCTGCTCAGACTGATGTATCTATGTGTGAGGTAGTCATTACAATGCTCCACTTATTTTCAACCAAAATGTGACTTAGAGTGTTTTTACAATCAGGAATTCAAGTATTTATTTGATTGCACCACAGTTCACTGTTCCTGATCACTTAGCCATGTGCGGAACTTTCTCAATATGTTACAGTCAACTATTCCTGACTACTTATCTCTGTGGAAAGCTTTGATGTACTGTACTGCAATTAACGGCGCCTGATAACTGAACTTTGTATAGCATTCATTTGTATTGCAATCCACTGTTCTAGGTCACTTATCCGTGCACGTAATTTTCTCTTTGTGCTACAGTTTACTGCTTTCCATGCCTTACCTGTGCATAGAACTTCCTTGCTGCGTTACAGCCCAACAGCTTGGACTCCACTGCACTTCTCACTTTATCAATAATGGAATCTTCGTGTAGAAAGTGCACTTCATGTTTGGCTGGATGGACATTCCTAGGGTCCAACTCCAGACTCGTGTATATGAATGGCTGACGTTCTTGTGGGACGTACATCTGCTCAAAGGACTTCTTCAATGCTGCCAACATGTTATAAATATCAATTTGTTACAATTTGTGCATTCATTACTGATGCTGCAGCAATAGAGAAAATAAATAGGAATTCCATCTCAGCTAAAGGCAACAGACTTTTAGGTGGCAAAAATTTTGAATGTGACTATCATGTGATGAAGAAATAAAGCAGTTGACTCACGCAATATATTTACTTTATGTACCAAAAAAAGCTATTTACTGTATGTACAAAAAAAAAAGTTTTTCGTTCATAAATTAATCTCTTTTACTCTGTTCTCAACTTGAAAACAAAATGTCTTTACATACTGCATGATAACAATTCTGGAGAAAGAGACCACAAATTACAAATTCACTGTTTAGTACTCAGCACAAAAAATAAGCCACCAACCAGTTTCGCTTGGACTCGGTAAAATTTAAATCTGAAAATTCCTGAATGGAAAATTAATGCTGTAGCTATTTAGAATGCTGTACTTTACATAAATACTACAATTTAAGTGTAAATCCAAATTTAATTCACTTACAATGGGAGAGGAGGTCAGAATTAGGCACTTGGGTATTCACCGTGTCCTGGAACTTGACATTTCCATTTCAGAACTACATAAGGTTCCATCTTCAGAGCAGACAGGTAGTCAACTACTCATTATGTCTGACGAATCTGGATCACTGAGCCAAAGTCTAAAGACGAATGTGGGAGAGGAGATTGCTTTTAACTTCTTTAAACACTGCAGTCCTTTAGAAGTTTATTTCTGTTCTGTTTTGCAGCCCCATGAGACAGCTGCAGTCTCAATCAAGATGCAAACCACAGGGACAACTTTAGTGCAGCAAGGAACTTGCTTGGTGAGGAGTAGAGAGCTGCACAAACTATCAGCAACGTCGGCTTGGCTTGATGACATTTATCACAGCGCATGTAACGTAACGTGAACCTTGTTGCAGAGTAACTAATAACACAACATGGTTGAAAAAAAATCTACCCCCCTCTGTCTCTCTCTCGCCATGCAATATTGATTTAAACCAGAACGTGTAGTATTACAAACTGCAATGGAACATGTTTAATAAAGGTCCTTTTAAAAAAATTCTCTCTCTCTCTCTCTCTCTCTCTCTCTCCTGCTGTTCTGTGGTTTCTAGTTAGAAATTACATTAATTATCTGTCACAATAGAGGCTCCTTTAGTGCTAAACTGGCGTTAATTACATAAAATTAGAGCCTACATGTTGAAGTACAAAATCTATACCAAAGAACAGGAATGAAATCATACGACAGAATTCCAGAACAGCCACAAGGTTGACTTAGTCATCTATCAAATAGAGTACTGGGTCTTTCTTGGGGATAAAACGCGATCATAACTATATAAAACACAGAATATTTAATCCTCACGTTGGCTTCTACCCGCTCTGCACAATACGAACAGCTCAAGACCATGCTTTCGAATTGCCCAGTAATCGGCATTATGTGGTTCATAGCACCAAGTTCTTCTTGCATCTACTCATTTTCTTGGATTAGGGTACTTTTGCAAGCCCTGACACTTCCATATGCCAGCCATACAGGTCCCGCCTGGTGCCAGTAGCGTGGCAGCAGTGGTCCGAAATGGAAGCTCTTATTCCTTCTCCCACCGCCTGCGAGGTTTGGTCGGTGATAAAGTTCTTTAATGCACAAAGCATTGCGCCAATTGAAATTCATCGGCAGCTCTGTCAGGTCTATGGGCCGAACATCATGAGTAAGCAGATGGTGCGTCGCTGGTATAGGCAGTTTTCCGAAGGTCGTCAAAGTGTGCATGATGAAGAGCGCAGTGGGCGACCGTCCCTCATCAATAATGATCGTGTTGAGCTGGTGCTGCAGTGCATCATGGAGAACCGTCGCTTCACGATTACGGAGCGTGTGCCAGGTGGGTGCCGAAAAACCTGACACCCGAACACAAAATGCAACGTTTAGGAGCAGCACTGACATTTCTGCAACGGTATCATGATGACGGCGACGAGTTCCTCGACAGGATCGTCACGGGCGATGAGACTTGGATTTTGCACTTCACCCCGGAAACCAAGCAGCAGTCAATGCATTGGCGGCATAGTGGATCTCCGGTCAGGACGAAATTCAAACAGACGCTGTCGGTACGGAAAGTGATGTGCACAGTGTTCTGGGACAGGAAGGGCATTCTGCTCATTGACTTCCTTCCAAGAGGTGAAACAGTGAACGCTGACCGTTACTGTGAAACACTGCGAAAATTGCGACGTGCCATTCAAAACAAGAGGCGTGGAATGCTTACTGCAGGTGTTGTGCTCCTCCATGACAATGCTCGTCCACATACGGCTTGGCGCACAGCAGCTGTTTTGACGGAATTTGACTGGGAGTTGTTTGATCATCCACCCTACAGTCCTGATCTTGCTCCCAGCGATTTTCACGTTTTCTTGCACCTCAAGAAATTCCTGTCCTCCGGTGAGCATTTTGGCAACGACGAAGAGCTGAAGATGTCTGTCACACGCTGGTTCTATTCACAGGCGGCAGAGTTCTACGACAGAGGGATATAAAAGTTGATCCCAGAATACGACAAGTGTCTCAATTCTGATGGTGGCTATGTTGAAAAATAGCTGAAACATTGCTGTACCTGTTGCCAATAAATGTTTTCCTGAAAGTGTGTGTCTTTTTTTTTTAAAAATAGGGAAACTTACTTTCTGGATGCGCCTCGTATTTCAAATACATTATTTGGTTCTAGTTATATTTATACAGTTAAATTCAGCTATAATGGCTGGGGGATCACCATTCTGCCGTCACACCCATACTGGTTGGACGACTATTCACCTTAACTGTGGCATGTGGGCATGAGGCCAGCAGTCCAGCTGATTGACCATAAGCCTTGGCCCTCCATGGGTTGTTGCATCACAGATTTATTTTATTTATAGTTATATTTATAATAAAAATAATGCAACCAGAGGAGATGTATTAGTTGGCATAGACTAATTTTCTGAGTTTGTATTTAGAGGAAGCTGGACATATGAGACTTGAATTAACTTATAATAATTAACAGGAAAACTCTGTTGACAGCTGTACTACTTGATGAGCTGCAAACCTATAGGGGGGTGGGAGTGTACACTAGACATTTGAATGGCCTGAACTCAATTAGGTATCCAAAATGTACAGTATAATTATATTACCGCCAACACTGTCTCTCTACTCAGAGTGTTCTTGTAAAATTATCTCAAAGAGCAATCGTGAACACTGATAACAGAAATCGAACATATAAAACAAAACAGAGATTCAAAACAAGTGAACTCCTATAAAAATTTTAGAATATTTCACTTCCGGTTGTTTCAATGCACACAAACAATAAAATTAACATTATCACAACACAAGAGATATATTCAACAATTAAAATCAAGCATATTTCAAGTCATTATGTTTCATGGAAGTATAGAGACATAATTTATTATTGCTATGCTGTTTGAATGATTTTAATACACCCAACATTTGTATCATGTCACAGAATGTGAGTACAGTCTATGTGAGGGGTATAAAAAAACTGTGAATTAGGAAGGTTCAGTTATGTAAATCAAGAGTATAGGCTATATTCAGGGAGGTCGTGCATAGTGAGTGTTAATACGAGACAGTTTGTGCTAAATACGACTAAGAAACCAAAACAAGAACACCAAGGCAATGCCATACTAACTGTGCACAGCCAAAGGGCTGTACGAAAGGAAGAGCTTACAAGTGGTAATGGATTTAACACTCTGCAGGCGAAGAGCATATTGATCAACTATGTCAGACATAAGTGCCCAGCAGTCCCCACCATCTGAGGAGAAGATACAAAAGCAAGACGTCTGCCCTGTATGTAAACTAAACATTGATGTTATCAGAAACAGCAGCAGAATGCAACAGATTAGCCTGCGTAATGAGCCAAACAGAGTAGGCGACCCTCTGGTCTTACTTATTTGCTCTGACCTGTATGTAGTTCCAAAATGTGAAGTTTCAGGATACGGTGGAATATATCCGAAAGCTTAATTTTGAGGCACAAAATTGTTTCGAAGCAGGTGTGTAGGGAAGTGAGTGATGTACAAATGTACACAGTACAGCCTTACAGTAGAGTGTTTAATAAGTGAGTACCAGAAACATTTATGCAGAAAGTGACCTCATCAAGATGACTCACCAATGGAGTAAGTAACAGAAAGCTGATTTAATGTGAGTGTTGTTAAACAGAATCCCTGTATTGTGGGTCTCTATCACCACTGCATGGCGTGTCCTCAGGTTGCGGATAGAGGAGATGGCCTCCAGATATGGTTTGGTCCTTCAGGTTGGGGGTTGGCTAACAAACCATCACCATAAAAAACAGCTTGTTACGAAACCCCAAAATAAGCTTGGACTCTCACTTTGAGAGAGGAACAGAGGTTAAGGGTGCTTGAGAATAAGGTGCTTAGGGAAATATTTAGAGCAAAGAGGGATGAAGTTACAGAAGAATGGAGAAAGTTACACAACGCACAACTGCACGCATTTTATTCTTCACCTGACATAATTAGGAACATTAAATCCAGACGTTTGAGATGGGTAGGGCATGTAGCACGTATGGGCGAATCCAGAAATGCATATAGAGTGTTAGTTGGGAGGCCGGAGAGAAAAAGACCTTTGGGGAGGCCGAGACATTGATGAGAGGATAATATTAAAATGAATTTGAGGGAGGTGGGATATGATTGTGGAGACTGAATTATTCTTGCTCAGGATAGGGACCGATAGTGGGCTTATGTGAGGGCGGCAATGAACCTCCGGGTTCCTTAACCTTTAAGAGCCGAGCTACCATTATAGTGGTATAGCTAGTATTATGATCATGACATGATATTATATAAAATACATTAAAGGTGATATCTTTCAGTTGTATGAACACTAATAAGTACAATAAAATTATTAAAGATGTTAGTTATAGTCAGATATGCTTCTCCATCTTCAGTGACTAATTACCACAACTGCAAAACGAAAGCAATTATAATTAATCTCTTTTTTAGTTATATTTCAAAAATTAAAAAGTGACAAATGGAAAAATAGAAGATATCATAAGTTGTGATACTTTATAAAAGTCTTTTACTCATTAGAAAAGTTAAAAATATAAAGTATAATTGATTTCTAAATAAGCAATACTGTTATCTCTTCTATATATGCATATAATATTTGAAAATGATATAAGAAATTAAAATAATGTATGAGATTGAATAAAAATGTGATAATAGAACTGACATGTTAAAAAGTTAAAATCTTATAATATATGTACATTCTTCTGATAAAAAGTTTACACAGATCATATTTAAAAAATAAAAATAAAAGGAGAATGGACAAAATTGCGACTTGGATGAATGACTCACCAGTGTGGTTCAGGTGATCGAACCGTGTTGTTGCTTGGCTTGAGGGAAAGACAGACTAATACTATGTTAGTCTTTTACTATTCAAATCGGAAGTAATATAAAGGTCAAAGAGAATGTTTTTTTCATAAATTGCTTTTTCATTCAAATTATGAGAATTAATGAATTTGTCTTTATATTTCAATAGACTCCAGAATATTTAATAATTTTCCTTTCCTATTCATATGTAAAATTTCCATGTGTGAGTTAATGTCTGTAAAGTAATGTTGATTATTGGATATGTGTTCACTGAAAGCAGAATGAGAAATTTCATGGGAGATATTTCTATGTTCTTTATATCTTATAAATTATGTTATAAATTGTATATGATATATAAAATACGTTGATATTCTTTAATTTCATACAACATTAAGGACACTGTATTTGATTACAATAATTAAAAAATCCCCCCCCCCCAAAAGGAGCAAAATCATTTCAACTGCAGTCAACTGAAACTCCGTATGCGTACCATTACACTGATTGTTTTACATGGGTCCTCCCCATCCTTTACCACAGACTCAATTGACTGCAGTGACTAGGACGCGAACCTGTGATTTTAGGCATGATATGCTGGCCAGACATAGCTTGTGCACCTTAAACCGCTCAACTAACGAACCCAACACGAATTTGCCTGATTATGCAGGTATACGAACTCCTGCTTAAGAGTTAGAAATTTGCGTGCAATAGTGGTACAGGTCTTGCGGCTTCTAAATGTTAAAAGCCATTTGTAAGTAAGTTGTTAAACAGAATATGTTGTACTTATTGCAGTTTGTGGCATGTCATTTTGTTTTTCAATTATGTGACAAAATATTTCATTTTAACTTCATATCTGAATAATACGAAAACATGTTCACAACAACAACAAAAATGAGGACCAAGGCACTTCCGCCTTGTAGTGGTTTCACTGTACTAAAACTTCCAGACTGTCTAATTCCTTTCTCTTTTATATAAATCAGGTAACAATAATGCGGTAACTATGCACTTGTGAATAATATGATCTATCCTCTTCTATATCAAAAACTATGAGAAAAAAATTATACAAGTATGTCAAAATCATTCATGCCATTAACAAATAATAACATGTGACATTATCATGATTCATAAAGTTACCTGTACGCACACTGACCATCTGCTGTCTTGGTGGTTATGGCAATATGGCTAATGCTCTCCTCTGAAACTGTATGTTGCTATTGTACACAAATCTTCAAACTTCTGAAGTTTGCTTGCTTGATTTTTATTGCAGTGGCACAGGCATTCAAACTGGAATGACAAGTTCACATTATGCATAATATAAGCCTATCAGTGAATGCTGCTAATTATGAAAAATTATGTAATTCCAGAAAGTTTTATTCAGTATCAGTATGTATAGCTAATAATTATAATGCTTGTATAGGGATGGTCCAAATTGAAGAGCATTTTAGTTTAGACTTAAAATTAAGGATGCAAAGAAAAAAAAAAAGTTAAATTAAGGATGCAAGGAAAAAAAATGTTAATCTTGTGAACCAGTAATCATGAAGTTTAAAGATTCTAATTGAATCAAAATGCTACAAAAATTATGTATTCCAATTATGTCTTATAAGAATTGTGACTTGGTATCCAAATATCCAACATGTAACTGCACCTGAGGACATTTTTTTTTCCAATACAAAGAAATGACACTGCTCAAACACAAATACATAACAAATAGGTCTAATGCAGGTGAAAAGATAAAAAAGAGTAATGATTAATTGAAGAGTTTTTTCAAAAAACAACCATAGTCCTGGTTGAGGTTCTGGCTGATATGTACATCTATTGTCAGACAGTACATCTCACTTGATATGCGTCAGAGGAAGAACAATTGTTTGTATGCATCTGAAGTCTGACTAGTGTAATATGTAGCTAGTCAGTGATGTATGCAATGGAGGGGAAAGGAACTTGTCACCCTACCCCATTATCTCCTGGCTTACTTGCCTTCTTGGTATCACTTGTGAGGTTCAGACCTGTCTTCGGACAGTTGACTAAACAGCAAGAGTCCAAAAACATACATTTTCAGGAGAAACAAGAAACTATCTGGCAGGAGTGTGCTCACACTTGAAGGTCTTGTTAAAATTCATCATGCCACTTCTTAAGGTGTTATAAAAACTTGGGAAAACTGAAGTACATATTTTATAATGTAAATTGTCTCATAGAAATACATGAGTAAATATAGGTAACTGTGGACAATGGTTGTTTTAGGAAAAAATACTCTGTTGTGGCTGAAGTGTGCCTCCCCTTTAATCTTTTTATTTATTCCTGTTTCTTTACTTGCCTACATTTCTTCCATGGCATTACTTCTGCACCTAAAGATGACTTTCATACTCCATCGGCAAGTCTATCGTGCTTTCAAAAAGGAGTGTGTTATATGGCAGTAAAAATTTTTAAAATAATCAAGATGTATAAAAATTTTTAATAGCCTCCCTATCGATATAAAAATGAAACTCAAAACATAAGATTATTTAGGGCCAAATTAAAGACCTACCTAATTTCTCACGCCTTCTATTCTGTAGGTGAATTCATGACATTCAACAACGCTTCATGAAATTGATACTAAAACTTTGTGTTGTACTAGTACACTATATTGTAAACCTCTTCTGTATATATTTCCACTAGACTGTAACTATGAATTAAGACTTTATAGTAGTGTTAAGCTTTTTGACTTGTTCCATATTCTAGCTGTGAAGCAATGTACGAATACATGGAATGTTGATAAATACAATACAATACAGTACTCCATAACGACCATAACTAATACAACAATTCACGTGCCAAAGTATTTTTCTCTGAGGTGGTTTTTGCAGCGAATCTACTACAGTTTAAAATTGAATGCATATTTCAAGGTGATTCATTCATTCATAGTGTTCTGCCCAGGGGCAGGTCTTTCACTGCAAACCCAGCTTTTCTAGTATTTTCTATTTTCTGCCTTCCTCTTAGTCTCCGCATATGATCCATATATCTTAATGTCTATCATGTAATATCTTCTTCTGCCCAGAACTTTTCTCCCGTTCACAATTCCTTTCAGTGCATCCTTCAGAAGGCAGTTTCTTCTCAATCAGTGATCACAAGGGATGTTTGTAAATGCTACAATCGTCCTGACTGGAAAATGACTGTTTTCACAAAAAAAAAATTCTTTGAACTATGGTTGTTTTATGAAAACCAGTGAAAATTTCCACTCTTACAACATAGGCCTATGGTGTTTTTTTCCCAACAACTAGGCTAATTCTGTAGATGGTGCTACAATACACTCGCCATATGCTTAATATCTGAAATTTGTATTTTTTTGGACTATGATTTTTTTTTTCAAAAAACCCTTCAATTGTAATAGCTTTTGTAGCAGTAATGGTACTGATTTTGAATTCCTCTCCACTACTTTAATGAATTTTCTGCAGAAATGTGTTGTTGTTAATTTTAGCAGTGAAGCCATTGATTAACTCTCTTCCTCTCCAATATTTTCCACACAAAGTGGGTTTAGAGGAAAGGACTGAGCATCATTGAAAAATTGAAAATGATTCTGACCCATTTCTTCCTGAAGACTGCACAATGGACAAAGTGATGAAGAAATAACTCCAATTTTGTTCAAGTACTTTGAAAAAGTGGCGTGAAATCTTGAGGAGAGTCCATTGCGTAAAATCCCCTATAGCACACACAAAACTTACCTCTGCAAAGCATTTCAGATGCCTGATGGCTTTTTAATGAGTAATTTCCTGACCTCTTTGATTCTGTCATGAAACAACTAGTTCAAAAAGAAAAACATCCTGAATCAACATCTTAGCTTTCACCAAGGGTTCAGAATGAATTCATCCACCTAATGGCAATCAACGTTCGGCAGAGGTTACTAAGAAGCATACTTGAAGTCAAGTTAATGTTTTACTCGAGTCCTGATCAAGCACATCGAGAGCAATTGTCTGAGATACGCTAAATGGAAATTGATTTTGAGAAAAAAAAACAGTAGTCTATTTGTTGGAGAGTCTTTCCTTGGCTTCATTGAAATGAATCAGAAGGATGAGGAGAGCTTGGTTGAAGCAAGCTATAAGTGGATGAAATGGATATAATTATGAGATTATTGATCCCAATGCTACAATAATGCTGGACATAGAAGTGGTGTTTGTCAAAGAATTAAGGAGGTAACTCGGCAATGTTTGTAAATTGTAGCAATCACTGGTGGGTATACATGTAGCAAAACAGATCTATTGATGACGACATTTTTCAGAACAATCGAAATCTTCTTCGTCTACTTGCTGAAACACAGCACTGAGAAAAACTGTAATTTGTTATTCCTGTGGTTTGAAAGTTGGAGTCAAAAATTATGTTGTTGTTGTTTTCTAATGCCAGGCATTTGACAATAAAGTCATTTGACCTCTTGCACTCCAATATTTTTCAAAGATATTATCATGGCCAGCCACTGAAGCACAGATTTTGAGGTGTTCCGAATCCATTTCTTGGTTTGAGTTGCACAATGGGCCGTTAGGGGACTGATATATTCAAATTCTATGCAGATGTCTGGCCAAACAATCATGGCCTGTTGCCAATCTAAATGCAGCTACAGACGATTTGCGTGGTAAATCGGGAATTAACTGTGAATTTTGATGCAGAGAGTTCCATTTTTTCCCTTGTGATTGTGTTATCAAATTTTGTTTGTTAAAGTCTAAGTATGTAGATTTAATAAATCTTTTCACAGAGTAAAACGCAGATTTAGTAACAGGTCTGTAAGTAGCAGTGCTGCCCTTCTTTGCTAAAGCATCCGCATTCTCGTTTCCCAGGATTCCACAATGGGATGGTATCCATTGGAATACAATTCTTTTATTGAGTGATATTAATTGAGAAAGCATTTTAGTTATTTCTGCTGTTTGAGATGAAGGTGTGTGTTTAGAGACTAAATTATGTGTATGTGGCGTGCAACAGAAGAAGCTGTAAGGCCCATCAGCAAGTACATCGAAGAGATACTTCAGGTGATGAGAACAAGAAGTGATGCGTGACAGCTACCTATACTGTACACAAGCTTCTTGTAGGATGACCAGGTTTTTAGGCACAAAAAGCAGGACCATTCCTAAAAGTGGTTTTGTAAAGCACTGTCTTAGGCTTTTGCTATTTATCTTACACATCATGTGTCTGAACTTCATATCAAGCAGTAATCAGTTTTAATATTCATATACATATTCATTTACTGCAGCCAACTGATCACATACATGATATGGGACATGTCAAAAGTGACACATAATTACTATGCTACAACAGAATTAAAATACAACATACGAAATTTCAACATTAATTATAAATAATTTCAACATTAATTATACACAATTTCAACATTAACAAATAACAACCACAAGAACAGGTATAACACTTTACAAGACAAATCACATTTCATTTAGCAGTCTAGAGTCAATTTCGACCAATGTGTCCTTCATGAGAAGACATCCTTCTCGAAGTCAGGATCTGGAAAAGAGGAAGTAAAATTTTTGAAGTAAGGCATTCTTTCTATTCAGTTATGTCAATTTTCAATAAATTCGTTCATACTGTAAAAGCAGTTTTTGATTAAAATTTTGTAAAGAGCTTTCTTAAATTTTTGATGTGCAGATATTTCTTTAAGATAATTTTGTAGGTCATTATACATACGAAGACCAGCATGAATGAAACTCTTTATATAGAGTTGTGTTAAAACTTTCAGTAAAAATATCTTTATTTCTTGTATTGTGCTGGTGTGTGTCTGAATTTTTGAGAAAGCTATACAAATTACATTTGATAAAATTTAAAGTTTGATAAATATAAATACAGGGTAATGACAAGGTATGTATTTTTTTTAAGACTGGCCTGCAGCTGGTAGTTTGAGATACTTGAACTATGGCTCTAATAGCTCTCTTTTGTAGTTTAAATATTTGGATTGCAGTAGGTGAATTACCCCAAAAGATTATATCATACGTTAGGATAGAGTGAAAGCATGCGAAGTGCAATGTGCGAGCAGATTCAATAGATGATGCTCTTATTAGTAATCGCAAGGCAAAGCAAATTTTACTCAATTTCTTCCCTAGTTCCTGAAGGTGTACAGACCATTTTAAATGTTCATCTAGCTATATACCAAGAAATTTTGTACTGTAAGAATATTGAATTGTTTCATTTTGATGTTCTATGACTGGCCACTCAGAATGATTGTTTTGTGAATGATGAAAAGAAGTGGCTATGGTTTTCGACTTATTGATTACCAGTGTGTTTCTCTCAAACCATTCCACTAGTCTTTTCTGTAAGAAAACGCATGGTATTGACGTCCTGATAAAAAGATACTGGTATCGTCTGCAAAGAAAGTTGGTTCTCCATGGCTGATGTATGACTCTAAATCGTTTATATATATCAAAAATAGAATTGGTCCGAGAATTGAGCCCTGTGAAACACCATACCTATACATTTTTTCTTAAACAGATAATTTATTATTTTACCATTTTCTTTACAAGTGATCTCTGTCCTTTGTTCACGGTTTTCCAGGTAAGAAGTAAACCAACTGTGTGCCAAGCCTCTAATTCCAATAGCTTTTAATTTTTCCAACAAAATAGTGTGATCCACTAGGTCAAATGGTTTTGAGAGGTCTAAAAATAATCCTATTCCTATTTCTTTCTTGTCAATAGATTCATATACTCTTTTTAAAAAGTTTATAGTTGCCGTATTAGTTGATTTACCCTTACAAAATCCATGTTGGTTTTCAACAATTATATTATGTTGGGTTAAAAATGATACAAGCCTCTTGTGCATAACCTTTTCAATTATCTTAGAAAAAACAGAGAGTAAGGAGATTGGTCTATAATTTCGAACTTCCATCTGTGGTCCTTTTTTATATCAGGGTTTCACTTTTGCCATCTTTAAACTAAGCTTATCTGGGAACTGGCTTGTTGACAGTGAAAGATTTACAATGGCAGTTATAGGAGTAACTATATTTAGGAAACATCTTTTGATAAGAAAATCTGGAATCCCATCGATGCCAGCTGATCTTTTACTCCCAAGTCGTTTAATAATTTCCATAATTTCTGTTTCATTAGTAGAATTTAGACGTATGCTATTACAATTATCCTTGTGTTTTGTTATATATGCTATTATAATTATCCTTGTGTTTTGTTATATATGCTATTACAATTATCCTTGTGTTTTGTTATATTATTGTTTTTAATCTGTGTGCTGTTATCCATAACAGTTTCTGCAATACCTACATAATCGTTAAATATGTTTGCTGTTTTATTGGTGTCACATTGTTCTCCACATCACATTTTAGTTTGATATTTTTTATATCATTACTATTTTGTCCGAGTTCATCTTCAATAACTTTCCACATAGCTTTTGACTTGTTCCCAGCTGAATTTATAAATTTATCATTGTGCAGTTTTTTGGCTTGACTTATTACTTTATTATAAATTTTCTTGTAATGATAATAATAATCTTTAAACGTTTTTGAGACATTCCCCCCTTTTAATATTTTGTTAAGAAATCTTAGTCTCTTTCCGGATTCCCTTATCCCTGCAGTGACCCAGTTTTTTGTATTGTCTGTAAATTTGATATTAATTTCAAGCAAAGCTGTCTCATAATAATAATTGAATGTTTTAAAGAATTCGTCATAAGCAAGGTTTACTGAAGTTTGTTCGAATATGGAGTTACAAGATTCTTTCTCAAGTAGATGATTTAGATACTGAATATTTTCTTCCTTAAAGGATCTTACTTTCTTGTATACAGCAGAACTATTATAGTTATTTTTATTCCTATCTTCTAGATGTAACTGCAAGATTTGAGCTTCATGATCATAGAACCCAGTTGTTATTACATTAGAACTGTAGTTCCACAAATCCTTGTTTAGTATTATTTGACCAACTGCTGACTGACTGCTGCTTCCTATTCTTGTTGGGACATTTACTATTGCCTCTAAGCCATGTGTGTTTAATACTAGTTGTAATTTCCAAGTAATATTATTATTATTATTATTATTATTATTATTATTATTATTATTATTATTATTTTAAAAATCTACATTTATATCACCCACGATTATAATATTTTTGTTTCTATTTCGCAAAGTATGAATTATTAAATCCAATTTATCAATAAGGATCTGATATTACTGCTGGGAGTCCTATATATACAGATTATAATTCGTTTCAAACTCGAGAATTCCACCATGCTAGTTTCAAAATGTTCAACATTATCAAATAATGTAGGCTAAATGGTATTGCTTCTATACTTATTTTACAAATACACATGAGCCTCCATGTTTTTTGTTTTTCCTATAGAATTTTGTTGGAACGAAGCACTTATTTCAATTGATCGAGCTCAAAAGAGGCTGCAGGAAATTGCACGATGCCACCCTGGATACGAAAGGTCTCAGAGATAACTTTGATGTCGAAAGAGGAACTTAGTCAACTGCTCCCTGTAAAAAGTGATATGGGTATGTTGAGGTTGAGAGATGTCAAAGACGAAAGAAAATTATGCCTGGCGAGAGCTGGAAATACATCACATTAACCGCTAGACAAAACATGGAGAAAGTCATGAAGGAATCACTCAACTGCCTTCACATGGAAATGGACAAAAGGTTCTCTGTGCTGCAAGAAGCCGAATCAAATCGGGTTCCTTCTAGATATCAGTCAACATACTATGTAGCACCTTAAAAAACAAGTGCAGAAATTCGGACGAAAACTACAGCTGTGATACTGATGCGTAACAGAACGCAGAATGGATTGCAGAATGCTGCTTTCGACTCACACTGCGAAAATTTCAGGTCTGAAGGACTTCATGAACATGATGTTTCCCCACTTTATGCATTGCAACACAAATAACGCTACCCATTTCAGTTTCCACTGTCAGCTGTGAGAGATTGTTCAGCAAACTGAAACTGATTGCTTACTGCTTGAGAGCATTTATAGGCCAACAATGACTCTGTAATCTTGCCAGGCACTGTTGGGTTCGTAGAATAATACAGTATCAACACAATTTCACAATATTGCATTCCAAAAAAGAATCCATCTGCTCTTGTTTAAAGCAGGATATTACCAACACAATACATCTCTACCAAAAACCTGACCAAACCAAACCTAACCTCCAACTGTTCTCAGACCTTACGAAGACTATCTAGGCCTATATATCTATATACCAAAAACCAAACACACAATTCATACCAAAAACCTAACCTTTCACTTATCTCAGACTGTCTTTCTACCTATATATCAAAAACTGCATACCAAATTTGGCACATTACATATCTTCAAAACAGTGTCCCTGCGTTCTTGAGTTGGTAGATATTTCAGTATCGGCATCATCTCTTTCAATAGGCAATATTCTTGGTACAATGCAGCACCATTTTCAAAGTCCAGTTCTGTATTAACATGCAATATATTCAGTAAGGACACTGAATGTGAATACATATATATATATATATATATATATATATATATATATATATATATATATATATATGAAATTTCAGAATGTAATACTGCAATGAACAAAATTCCAGACATTAAGAGTCCTGAAAACAATTTAATTTTTTTCGATAATCCGGACAAATGGTATGACAACTCGATTTTTGTGTCCAATAACTGTTATGAATTTACACAACTTGTAACTTACATAATACCAAGTTTTATTTATAGGGTTACTTGGTGAAAGTAAACACCTTTTACTATTGTTTTTGTCTTTTGCGCTCAAATTATGGCAGGTCAAATTTAGAACATCATTATCCAAAATACTAAGCTTTTTAAAGGAAGAGTTTTCAGTAACACACCCTTAGGTATCAGTTTTTACAGTTCTCACATTTTACATTTCTACATAACACACTCATTATCTGTTCAGGGTTCCCAGACATATCGGAAAAAAAATACGGGACACTTATCAATTATCATTAAGTAAGTTTAATATGCACATCCACCAAATATACCAATCTTTCAAACTGTGTATGTAGCGAAGTTTACTACACAAACACTTTACCAACTAACTAAGAGTAAGTAAACAAATAGTAAACAAAATTGTTAGGGAGCATAAGTTATTTGCATTAAGTTTAAGCTTCCTTATGTAAGTTGCTTTCAAATTGGTTTTACTAAGTTATTACAGAAATAGTTACAAAATACACTAAGTTACTCATGTGACAATATTCTTATAAATCAATCAGCCCTGGCCTTGTAATACTTCTCTAAGAATGAATTTCACTTAACAATTGTTTATTTTGAAGAATCATGTCATGAAAAGCAACACAGTCCTCACTGAAGAATGGTTTTACAAGCATTGATTTTACTGTTTTTACAGACAATTTATTTTTATCATCAGTCCATAGAGCATTCATGCAAGAAAATAATCTTTTGGCACACGCATTCATTCCAGGGATACACATAATGAACTCCACTACTCTCTTCAAATTTGAGAGTTCTCCTTCAGTACTTTTAAAAACATCCACCCAGACTTCATCTAAACGTTTGGTGTTGCCATCACTCGCCTTGAGAAATTAATAACTCACAATAATATTGTTTCATAACAGACCATCTACAGTCATCTGCAATGATGAAGTGCGACATTGTAACTTTTCCGTTTTTTCTCAGTTTGGAACTCTAAAATACGGGACAGAAAGCTGTCCCGAAGACTTTTCTCGGGAAACAGGACGCAATAACAAAAAATGGGATGATCCCATATTTTACGGGATGTCTGGGAACCCTATATCTGTTGGCATTTCAATGCAACGGACATATTTACATCAACCCTTTCCACGTTCCCTCCCAACAATTATTAACGTTTCCACTTCATTATCACTATAATTATATTATCAAAATCACCTGCATAGAATTGGAATATATCAGTCCCCTAACTGCCCATTGTGCAACTCAAACCAAGAAATGGATTCGCAACACCTCAAAATCTGTGCTTCAGTGGCTGGCCATGATAATATCTTTGAAAAATATTGGAGTGCAAGAGGTCAAATGACTTTATTGTCAAACTCCTGGCATTAGAAAACAACAACAACATATTATCAAAATCGCATTTCTCCTGTTTGAACTGGTACGGTTGGATACTTCTTTTAGTGGGTTATTTTACGATGCTTTTTCAACTGCTGAGGTTACCTAGCGTCTGAATGATGTCAGCAAAATGAGTCCAGGTTCCAGCGCCGAAAGTTATCCAGCATTTGCACTTAATGGGTTGAGGGAAAAAGCCTCAATCAGGTAACTTGTCCCAAACAGGATTTGAACCAAGGCCCGATCGTTTCAGGGTCAGGCATGCTAACTGTTACTCCACAGCGGTGGATGGTTGGATCCCTGAAGCCATAGCACACTATAATTTATCTCAAAATGAATGCAATTTATATATCTGCATAGAAACAGGCGTATGTATGCAATGTTGTCACCGGCAGCTGAGCCCAATGATGTCATCAGGTAGGCTACTCGCTTTTCTCCCTCTTTCCTCGCGTGTTTTTGAAGGTACAGATGCCATGTTTGAATTAAACTGATTGTAATTCCTTCCTATGTTAAACTATATGGTGAAACTAGTGCTGAAGCTGAGGTAGTTCCGGTGATTTCGGAAGTGAAATTCGTCTAATTTATAAGGGATTTGATAATTCGGTATAAAACGTTGGTCAATATGGCGGACATCATGTAGAATCTGGGACAGGTTAGGTTTGGTTTGTTCAAGTTTTTTATATGCCTATCAAAAAACGTATAAGTATGCAAGGCGTACCAAAAACCTCAACAAACCATACCCAACCTGTCACTGATGTCCCTCAGATTGACCAACTTTTTCTACCAAATTACCAGGATTTTTTAAGTGAAACTAGCACTGAGATAGTTCAAGTGATTTCAGAAGTGAAAATCGTTTAATTTAAAAAGGATTTCTTATGATGATGCAGTTGATTGTATATGCAAGGCATAACAAAAGCTTAAACTAACCAAGCCTAACCTTCATAGATTCGTATATACAAGGTGTATAAGCGCAGTGTGAAGGAAACTACCTCAGAGGTAGCCTAGTTTGGCCATTTTTTTGTGGAAATGCAATTGATCGTATATGCAAAGCATAACAAAAGCCTAAATTAATCAAACCTAACCTGTCACAGATTCATATATGCAAGGTGTGTAAGCACACAGGAATTAGCTCAGCGCTATGTAAAGATTAACTTTTGGTCCTACAGAATTGATCTGTTATGGTTACAATGGTTATTAAAGGAGAAAAATTCACTCCGGCACACAGTGGTCCAGAATGCAAATTTAGCGGACATATTAATAACTTTTCAGCTACTGAACAGATTTTTATGAAATTTTACACAGTAGTTACAGGTAGCATATATGTTTTGTATGCAAGCTCTCGTTACGTTGGTATAAGGGAAACTACCCCTTATAGGGGGCGCAATTAGACAAAATTAATAACTTTTCTCCTATTTAACAGAATTTTATGAAATTTTACACAGTAGTTACAGGTAGCATATATGTTTTGTGTACAAGCTCTCGTTACGTTGGTATAAGGGGAACAACCCCTTATAGGGGGGGCGCAATTAGACAAAATTAGTAACTTTTCTCCTACTTAACAGATTTTTATGAAATTTTTCACAGTAGTTACAGGTAGCATATATGTTTTGTGTACAAGCTCTCGTTACGTTGGTATAAGGGGAACCACCCCTTATAGGGGGGGGGGCGCAATTAGACAAAATTAGTAACTTTTCTCCTACTTAACAGATTTTTATGAAATTTTACACAGTAGTTACAGGTAGCATGTATGTTTTGTGTACAAGCTCTCGTTACATTGGTATAAGGGGAACTACTCCTTATAGGGGGCACAATTAGACAAAATTAGTAACTTTTCTCTTATTTAACAGATTTTTACGAAATTTTACACAGTAGTTAGAGGTAGTAAACTTGTTTTGTATACAAGCTCTAATTCTCTGGATTGTCTTTGTTTCGACCTCATACTTGCTGTAATGGAAAAGCTTTTTTGGGCAGACACGACTTTTTCCAGGGGTAAGTTTTCTATAAATTTTCATTACTATCACGAGGATAACCTAATTTAATAAGTAGCTCACTGAGCCAATGTCCATTTCGTTTAAAAAACGCATATTCCTTATCCTCTTGCTCTCCAACGATAAATTATCTTATGGGGGGAAAATGTAACATTTTAGATACTATTGCACCTTTTGGGCACTCGGGAAGCTTATTTGGTATATAATTAACAAGCTGTCATCTTGAATTCCCTGTATTATACTGCGAAAGCAGATTCGATTCACAGATATTGAAATAGGTTTAACTGCAAACGAGAAAAATTGCACTACTGCACCTCGAAAGAATAGTGCTCAAAAATTATTACTTCCGCAAATCTGCGCACCTTATGACTAGATTTAAAATAGAGGTAACTTAAATAGTGGAGGAAGTGAAAAAAAAAAATCATTTTTGGACGAACCAAAGGGGTTTTTTTTTTCTCTACCTTAGCAAAATCTGCACTCAATGGTTATATTTATATTTTGTCCCGTATCCATTCATGCTAATTTTACATACTATAATAACATTAAATGTAACAAAAACAAACAGTGTTACATACCCAAAGAACTACTCGACATATTGATACTAAATATGAATGGAATCGACCACTTACAACAGAGTTACAGCACAAGGAAAACGGCAGACTCGCGGCGCTTGCTGAGTAAGAATGCTGGGTGCGAAATGTGGTATGTTACCGGCCTCTTATCTCGCTATGCAGCCACCTCCGCTGATTAAGGTAATCAATTGAGTGTTACTCACTTGTATAGGAAAAATAATTTAAGGATTTAATTTCATTTTTTTTTACATGTCATTTTTCTGCATTGTCCTCCTAAATATGGATTTTAGACCACTGTGCGGCGCCGAGAATCGGACCAGGGTCCTTGGTTCTACGTACCAAGTGCTGTAACTACTAAGCTACGCAAGTTCAATCACAGCACCGGAAAAAACACTAGAGAAGGGTGATTCGATCCGGTGCTGTGGATTGAACTTCGGCGTAGCTTAGTGGTCAGAGCGTTTGGTACGTAGAACCAAGGACCCGAGTTCGATCCCTGGCGCCTGAGCGAATTTTTCTCCTTTAATAACCATTGATACCTCAGCACTAGTTTACCTAACTATATGACAAACTAAATATAGGCCTAATATGTTTTTGTGTTGTGATTCCCTTTAACAAGTGGAAAACAATGGAATTGAAATGATATAGCTACATGTAGGGGGAGAGATGTAACTTCTGCGCCTCATGTGGCACTGTTTACGCTAGATAGTAGGCCTCTTGGCCGGTGTGGATAACGATTAGCGCATCTGACCGCGAAATCAGGTGGCCCGGTTCGAATTCCGGTCGGGGCAAGTTATCTGGTCGAGGTTTTTTCTCCTCAACCCAATAGGAGCAAATCGCATCCCTAGAATAATACTGCCGTTATCTCTCAAAAATTTAATTTTCAGTTACAGGTAGTTCTGTAATCTTTATTTAATCCTCTATCAAACAATAGAACTGTGGTATCTCTAAGTTCAAGCGCAAAGTCTGCAGGGCTCATAGGCAGGCTAATGATACTTGGTAATTCGGAGTTTTCATACGACTTTGATACGTTTATCTTGCATTTACTCAAAACTAACGGGTGCGCTTCCAAACAGGGCAGCGGCATTTCCACTAAGGTTAGACCTCAGTTTAGGTGTTTGTATATTAATAAAAAATTAGGGGCTAGAAAATATTGAAAATAGGACGCATGTTTATGTGACATCTTTTTTCAATTAATACACACACACCTAAATGGACTCTAACCTTAGGGGAAATGCCACTGCCCCTGTTTGGAAGCGCGCCCCTCATTTCATCGTCATTATCACCTTCATTTCATTCAGACGCTAAATAATCTGAGATGTTGATACAGCGTCATAAAGTAACCCACTAGTAGGCTTCTTACTGAAATTTAAAAGTATAATGTGGTAGCAAGGATATACTTTAGTGCAACCTTTGGTAAACTATATACATTGTAATTATAATATCCTTAAAACAACATAACCTGTGAAGTTAAAAGAAAAAAAAAACTTGCCTGTTTTCCATTTCCTTCAATGCATTAGCGAGGCGCTGTATAATTTCTCCTACTGCTATCCGATTAACAACAGTGTCGTCTAATTTCCGAATTACTGCCGGTCGATTCATTGTATAAAATTAAATTAATTTATTTCTGTTTATTTGATTCATATTCATATTATACTTCGCACTACCGCTGCTGCCAACACGATAATGCTGAAAGTCTCCAAATGCTACGCAAAAAGTCCCCATTTTCAAGTAAAATACCTACAGAAAATTTCAAATTAATAAATGTTCTATATTATTTTGCTTAAAGTATCACATACTGAATTCCAGATAACAAATATTGAGATAAACAAAAAATTGATGCGAAATGTATTACCCTTCCCTGTCATATACAATTACGTTGTAGCACTGCCATCGTGATCTAGACCAGGCCGCAATGCAGGTTGTGTGACGTCACTCGATGAGTCGGGCTTTTCTATTTGAGTATACGGAGCTGAGTGAAATATATTACTTTAATGCGTGTCGGCGCTCAATTTTATTTAGTGTAATGTGTGTATAAGACCCCTTCACAGTTCTTATCGCATAATATGTTGCAGAAATAATTATAAAGCTGTGTTATTTTAATATGAACGGAGTTTTACATGGTAACATAACCTGGTTGCATCAACATTTTAAGTTTGGAATGGAAGCTATTTTGAGATTTAATAAAGAAGAATTATTTTTATTTTGATTTTAATTTAGCACATCTACCTTCCTTACTTGTAGGTACAAAATTTACCACAGTCCCTCCTATGAAATTAGTGTATGTACAGTTGTGTGTTAATCTGGTAGGTTAGATGAATACAATTCATTACAACCCAGTATAGTAGGGAACAAATAAATAATACAATTAAATTTTTATTCAATGTAATATGCGCATAAGTTCCATTTATGTGTTGCATAATGTGGCAGGAATAATAAATAAAACTGTGTTATTTTTATGTGAAGAGAATTTACCATGTTAACATAACCTATCTGCGTCAACATTTTAGGCTTAAGTTGAGAACGAAAACGGTTTTGAGATTTAACAAAGAAGAATATATTTTTTAGGATAAACTTCAGAACACGGTTACCGTCCTTACTTATAGGCAGAAAATTCACCACAGTCCCTCATATGAAATGTACATACGTTATATTACTTAGTAGCGCTGAGGTATAGTTCCGGTAATTTCTGAACTGAAAACAGTTGAATTTATTTTTTGTGGAGATGCATTTGATCCTATAAGCAAGGCATATTAAAAGCCTGAACGAACCGAACTAATTTGTATATGCAAGATGTATGAATACGAAGGGAACTACCTCAGCGCTAGTTTAGCCCTAGTAACATATTACACTAATCAGACTTCAGACTGGAGTACCGTATGAAACGAATAAATACAATTGAAGTGTAGACAAATTGCATTTATGAGTTATACGTAGCGTTATGCTTAATTATAATGCATAATTGCGAATATGGAAATAAGGCAAGTACTGATAGAATAAACATAACCTATAACTTCAACACATTAAAATATGCGTGCGATGCAACTGAAAATTGTTGAAACGTGCATAAATGAATGTGCAAGAATTTCGTAATGAAGCATGAGTGCTTTATTTCAACTAATTACAATTCTAGATACTGTAACAGTAATGGAAACTATAGGGTATAATTTTTTGTAATATACTATATGTATCTCGTTTTTAGTCCAAATTGTGTATATTATCAAACGTCGTATTATTTACTCGTATAATGTAGGTTATTCACAAATAAAAAGGGAGCAATAATTTAAATTTAATAAGACAAATACGGTAAACTAACAATAATGGATTAGACAAGAGTAACATTGGTAACGCTGCACTTAGGCCTAATCACAACTTACTTTACATGCCAGTCAATGTTTCACTTTCACGTATATATTATTACACATATTTAGCCTACTGTTTATAAGACCAAAATTTCACTTAACCACATAAGGGCGCAATATTTAATCGAAATAAAGGCAGGTATTACACATACGAACTTTGCCTGCAACAACGTAATTTTCACACCAAAAATAATATTATACCTTAAATTGCAAGTAAATTGTGTCTCAAGCGGCTCACAATCACTGTTTAAAATTTTACTGACGCAATTACACTGCATTTCAGAGAAATATATGTTATTCTTCATGCACTGCAACTAATTCATATGGTTGAAAGACCGCCTTTCGCGATCAGCTGTTAAGCGAGTCACGTGGTCTGCCTTACGGCCTGTATTAGATCACGATGGCAGTGGTTGTAGCCTAGATCATATGGTTGTAGTCATATATAGCTTCGAGCATTATGTTCGAAGATATATAGAGCATCGATCGACAAAGTGCAACCGGCTGCCATGTAGAGGTATCGACTGAATTTGTTTTCCATGTCACACTGAATATCGATCGACAGAGAATAGAGATCGTTCAAACCGTTGCTAAGCAACGGTTCACTTCAAACGTAAACACTTGTACAGTAGAAAATGAATAGCGACAGCTCAGGTGAAGATACTGTTTTCATTCATGAATATTTGAATTGAAGAGAAAATGAAGAAGTAGGCGATCGCAGTGGACAAGAGAAATATTTCTTAAACGTGAGAGCTTGGGAGAGTTCCACCAGCTTGTACCTTCGTTGTGGGATGACGAAGAAAAGTTTAAATATTATTATCGTTTGTCCATTAATACATACAAGGAAATAATAGAGAAAGTGAGGCCACTAATAGATGTTGGGCACACAAATTTCAGGAGAAGCATAAGTTTTGAAGAAAGGCTGACTGACTGTAACTTTGAGGTAAGCATTTAATTGGAGGTTTGAAAGTGACATTCAGTATTGACATAACGAAAAGTATTCATGCCCTTTTGTGGAAAGTAATAAGTTAGTAATAAATTTCGTAAATAAATTCGGACAAATTAAGACTAAATTAAACTAACCTAAACTACACTCTAACCTATCAAAGACCTAAATAACCTTATATACATTGAGTGCAGTTTGATATATGGAATAGCAATTTCAAATAATACAGCAACGAAATATATAACAGTTCATTAGTATCAATAACTACCGCAACTGTTAATGCACAATAATTAACAATGGGCATATTTATTTACACTAATATTGATAAATTGATATGAGATGTGTCCATGTACTCTTGACGGTTTTGCTTTAAGTAATAGAAATACTCATGGTTGCTGTTATTTGTTCCACAGAAAATTTAAGAAATAACTTAAGTCTATTCTTAATGCATTAAAATAAATTGCCCAGGACGAATTACTTTATAAGCACCTTCGGTTTTCTATATTTTAATACACTGTGCATTTATTCTTTGTTATAAATTGAATCGTGAACTGCAGAAAGCCAACAAGTCATAGTTTTCCTCAAATTCAGTTATTCATATAGTTGTAATATTCATACATAGGCCTTTGAGGGGTGAAGGAACCCCACCAGAGCCTTCTTTAGTTACAAGCCGGGGCCATACGTCGGCAACACTATAATTAACTGTCACCCGGAGGCCAACCGTACAGTACACGTGTTTGTGCTAATGCCGATTTTCAATGTAAATTAATGTTACAATATAAGTGTGTGTCGATGGAATTAGGTTTACGGTCGTACCAAACGTTAATTGTTGATGTATTATAAACTAAATGCGTGTTGGTGATAAAAAACAAGACAGTAAATGAAAATAAAATGGTTGCAGTCTTTGGGAATTTTTACGGTTATGGATGACAAAGTAATTGACTATTCTATTAAATATTAAATAACCACATTTTTATATTCTTATTTGTGGTTTGTGTGTATCAGAATTCTAGTCAAATTGTTGGGTCTCGTCTGCTATATCAATAAAGTTACGCCGTTGGTTTTCGAAGTCATTGTAAACAGCTGTTTTGTGATCCCATAAATGTTGCAGTTTTGTTGAAGATTCGGAATGCCTGCTATACGTCAGAACTATCTATAATTTGTAGATGCATATAATCACTTTGTCGGTTTGGTCAATGTTACTTATGTCCACCCACTATAAAGACATAGGCCAATTTTACACATATTTAGTATAACTTGTTGCTTTGACAGGTTAGGTTTAGTTAGTTTAGGTTTTTGTTATAGCCTATCTTGCATATACAATTATAGCGCAACATTGGCAGTGATAAAAGTGAAATATTCGTTCAGTGGGCGTTGGATACTCTACATTCATCTAACAAATAATTTAGGATAACAGTATTGTTATGGTGATTGGCCAGGTTCAAACTAAAACTGGCTTCCTGGACATCTGAAATATTTATAGAAAAGCACGACAAAATCACATGAAATTAAAATGCATATGATATCCTACACCTTTCATGTCAGAGGTGAAACAACATTAAGCGGCAAAACATTGTCAATTTACTAGCCACATAATGGTTAATTGATTGGAATAGGGTATTGCGAAAGTACGTCATTATTTTATTTATTTTTGGTACAAGTAACATTTCTTTAAGTGTTTATTTATTTTCCCTTGTACCATCAATAAAAAAACAAGTATGTTTTTATTTTTTATTTTTTTTTTAATTTTAAGTGGCTGGCGATAAAAACAAGACAGTAAATGAAAATAATATGGCTGCAGTCTTTGACAATTTTTACTGTTATTAATAATGACAGAAAGTGATTGACTATTCTTGTAGACATTAAATATTTTATAAACTGCATTTTTATAGTCTTACTTGTGGTTTGTAGTCCGGCAGAAATGTTGTTCAAGGGAGAGTTGTAGGATCTCGCCTGCTGTGTATCAATAAAGTCGCTCAGCTGAGTTTCTTTGCAAATACCTATTTTCTGTTAGGAGGTACAAAAAGAACATTTCCTTTGGAATCACACAATGTATCACCTTTAGAAAAACTGTCATTTGAAAAATGTTTTATGCATACTACAGAATCTTTCTGGGGTTCCCAATTGCCTCTTTTTATATTTCTAACCCACTTCTGCCTTTGTTCAGGATCAACAGGAAATCTAAATGTAGTGACATAACCATCTGTTTTGGTATTGTAGTTGCTACGACAAATAGGCACACAGCACTTTCTAGGCATCTGAAATATTTGTAGAAAAACACGATAGATAATCGCATAAGATAATATTAAAATATATCCTAAACCTTTCACAGATGAAACACCATTAAGTCGCAAAACATTGTCAATTTGCTAGCCACAAATTTGTTAACTGAATGGAACTTAAGAATACTGCGTAGGAACTTACGTCTTTATTGCATTATTGATTTTATTATTTTCGGTGCAAGGAATATCTTTTTTATTTTTTTATTTACCTTCGTACTATCAATAAAAACATGTTTTTTTTGTAATTATTTTAAGTGGCAGCCTTTGTGTGTAAGTAGCCTACTTACGCCGTATTCTGAAGTCTAGCTAATTGATTGCAATAAAACACTATTTTCGAACCCGTAATAATTTACATCACTATTCTGAATCTTGATCTTACCTTTGTGCGTGAAGTAATATTGAAAAAATACGCGTTATGTATAACAAAAGCAATGAGCAAACACAATATCACTCTAAAATCCACTCCACTCCACTCTGCGTTGCCAAACCTACCCATGCCCCAGCTGGTAACTAAAGAAGGCTCTGACCCCACACATCCAGTGCTCAGTGTGCATTTCACAGTGGCAATAAGTCACAGTGCATTGCAGTAAGGCCGCCAGTTTAGGACATGTTGAATTTTTTTTGTACCGGTAATTAATAAAAAGTCAGTTTGCTTTTCTTTCTTTTTTATAGGTTTACAGGAATTTGAAGAATTACATGTGCTATTCACACAATTTGTTAGTGTTAGTTGGGAGGCCTGAGGGAATAAGACCTTTGGGGAGGCCGAGATGTAGATGGGAGGATAATATTAAAATGGATTTGAGGGAGGTGGGATATGATGGTAGGGACTGGATTAATCTTGTTCAGGATAGGGACCGATGGTGGGCTTATGTGACGGGTGGCAATGAACCTCTGGGTTCCTTAAAAGCCATAAGTAAGTATGTATCGACACAATTTAGTATGTTTGTGTACTTTTTTCAATGTATTGGCTTATATATATATATATATATATATATATATATATATATATTATAATAAAAAAATGGCCTTCTCTGTCTTCTTCACCTAAAAATTGTTTTCAAGAAATAAAATGATTGTTATTGGTATTGAATTGCTGAAACCCCATATGTTCAGGCAATTCACATTTTTTACCAGAAAATAGTAAAGAAAAAAATTGAAGTTCATGTATGTCATACACTAGAATTTATTATTATGCTTTAATAAAAAATAATCACTTCAAAATACTAAACGCTTTTGAAGATAATCAGTTTTTTGTATCTCCTAAAAAATTTATTCTGCAATTCATGATTCAATTAGTAAACAGTTAGCAGTACAAATTCAAGAGAAGACTTACCTTCATTCTGTTCAAGCTAAAATTCGACTTAATACATGTATTCGGTATTCAAATACATTCACTTGGACCAGAGAACAGAATCAAGAGAATATTCTGCAGTGCTTAAAACTTAACTGACCCAATTAAGTACATGTACACATCTCTTATCAATCTATCTTAATGTTAATTCCTCACTTTTAATGCGCCACAATTAACATTGAACGTATTTATTTTAAAGGTTCCTGGCTACTGGTGACTTACATGTCTGCATCGTACAGATTTAGGATGGCACATAATACTATCAGTGGATTTATCCCTGAAATATGTGATGCCATCTATTCATCACTGTAGCCGAAATTCTTGGCATTCCCAAATAAAGAAGACTGGGCTACCATTGCACACAAATTTGAAACAAAGAATCAGTTTCGTAATTGTGTGAGTGCATTAGATGGGAAGCATGTGAGGATGCAAAAGTGGATCTTTATATTTTAACTACAAGATGTATACATCCATTATCCTCATGGCACTTGTGTCTGCAGATCTACATTTCATTGTCATTGACGTTGGATCATTTGGGAGGAACAGTGATGGTGGGGTATTTGCAAGTTCTGCATTTGGGCAGAAAATAATTAATAAACAGATAGGCTTTCCAGATGATAAGCCACTGCACACTGGAGGACCAACTACGCCTCATGCGATAGTGGCATTTAGATTACTGCCTGATCTAATGAAACCGTATCCAAGCGGGGCCTCACTCCTGACAAGAGAATATTCAACTTTCGATTGTCACATGCAAGAAGCAGTGTAGAGTGTGCCTTTGGGCTATTGGCTTCCAAATTTAGAATTTTTCATACACCTATATCAGTTAAACCTGAGAATGTAGACAAAATAATAAAAAGGCTACCTGTGTTCTAGATAACATGATATTGGACAGAGATGGGGAAGTGTGTGATGAACGTTTGCCTTTGTGAACCCAACCAGTGAGATACAGAGCAACACAGAAACAAATGTGAATGCCTCAAGTCGTTGCTCACAAGAAATTAGAGACAAGATTTAAAGAATATTTCAACAGAGACTATGTTACACAAGGGGAATAGACAAGCAGTAGAGTTTTAAGACCCTTAACCATTTTTAAATTTAACATTTACCATTTTGGAGCAAATATATCAGATATTGTTTGAACATTATGCCTGACAAATCATAATTAATAAGGTAAGGAATTGCATATGGAATATGATAATAAGATTGTAATTACTTTATTTATTTGGAGAGTTCAGCATAAGTTAGGTTAACGCATGTTTCCTTCATTGATTTAATAGCAATTTATAGTATAAGAGTGTAAAATTGGATTTTATGCCTTGGGCGATAATTTCCATGAGTGCATAAAATCTGTTCACTCTCGTGTGCTATACAATATTTTATCCATTACTGGTATCTAAATTCAATTTTAAATTGCACGCCTTTTCTTTGTCACGTGTTGTTTGTGAACAAGTTATAAATGAATGAATGTATGGATTTTATGGTTGCTAATGTGAAAAAGTTTTTAATTCAGTGTTGTGAAAAAAGCCGTAGTTTAGGTTGCTAAAAGCAATAAAATTAAGACCAGTTTTGATACCAGTTATGGATAAAATATTTAATAGTAAGGCATTTGTGTAGTGCATTGCATATCACTGCATTGTATATTTGTTTGTAACTCTAGTGATGAATTTTATCTGCATGTAAATCGAATTAATCTGTTTGTTATATATTGTAACTTCTATAGAGCCCACACTCTAGCTCAGTCGGTAGTCTCGCTTGTCTCCTGATCTGGAGTTGCGCTCGGGCTTGGACTGATTGCCTGGTTGGTTTTTATCCCCCCCCCCCTTCGAGTTGCGCTCGGGCTTGGAATGATTGCCTGGTTGGTTTTTATCCCCCCCCTTCGAGTTGCGCTCGGGCTTGGACTGATTGCCTGGTTGGTTTTTATCCCCCCCCCTTCGAGTTGTGCTCGGGCTTGGACTGATTGCCTGGTTGGTTTTTATCCCCCCCCTTCGAGTTGCGCTCGGGCTTGGACTGATTGCCTGGTTGGTTTTTATCCCCCCCCTTCGAGTTGCGCTCGGGCTTGGACTGATTGCCTGGTTGGTTTTTATCCCCCCCCCCCTTCGAGTTGCGCTCGGGCTTGGACTGATTGCCTGGTTGGTTTTTATCCCCCCCCCCTTCGAGTTGCGCTCGGGCTTGGACTGATTGCCTGGTCGGTTTTTATCCCCCCCCTTCGAGTTGCGCTCGGGCTTGGACTGATTGCCTGGTTGGTTTTTATCCCCCCTCCCTTTCGAGTTGCGCTCGGGCTTGGACTGATTGCCTGGTTGGTTTTTATCCCCCCCCCTTCGAGTTGCGCTCGGGCTTGGAATGATTGCCTGGTTGGTTTTTATCCCCCCCCCTTCGAGTTGTGCTCGGGCTTGGAATGATTGCCTGGTTGGTTTTTATCCTGCCCCCTTCGAGTTGCGCTCGGGCTTGGAATGATTGCCTGGTTGGTTTTTATCCCCCCCCCCTTCGAGTTGTGCTCGGGCTTGGAATGATTGCCTGGTTGGTTTTTATCCCCCCCCCTTCGAGTTGCGCTCGGGCTTGGAATGATTGCCTGGTTGGTTTTTATCCCCCCCCCTTCGAGTTGTGCTCGGGCTTGGAATGATTGCCTGGTTGGTTTTTATCCCCCCCCTTCGAGTTGTGCTCGGGCTTGGAATGATTGCCTGGTTGGTTTTTATCCCCCCCCCCTTCGAGTTGTGCTCGGGCTTGGAATGATTGCCTGGTTGGTTTTTATCCCCCCCCCCCCTTCGAGTTGTGCTCGGGCTTGGAATGATTGCCTGGTTGGTTTTTATCCCCCCCCCCCTTCGAGTTGTGCTCGGGCTTGGACTAATTGCCTGGTTGGTTTTTATCTCCCCCCCCCCTTCGAGTTGCGCTCGGGCTTGGACTGATTACCTGGTTGGTTTTTATTTCCCCCCCCCCTTTTTCCAGTTATTATTTATTTTTTTTTTTTTGCCAACCTTAAAGCAAATTTCAGATAATCTATGATGAATCCTCGGCCTCAGCTCACCTCTCCAAAAATTTGTGTAACTCTTGAGTTGCTCTGTATCTTCAAGCTTCAGTCCTAATGTAAGTTCTGTGGAATACAATAAGTGTAGTGAACAATAAATTAAAGTGCAACTTCGCTAATATTGTGAAAGGAAAAAAATCAGCTCGGTCTCGATCATTACACTGATCCAGCCACCTTAAATGAGTTTATCAAAACAAACTCGTTATATTAGTATGCAACATAAATTTTATCAATATGGTACAGTATGCATTCCTTTCACATTTAATAAGTCTTTGTATTACACCAATGTATTAATACTGAAAGTAAGATATTTGTGTTTTGAAAGAAAATTAAAAATCATTATGATAATAATGAACAGGTTTGAGTGTGGTACCTATTGGCTTCTTGCTGTTCTCCACTATTAGATCCTACATTTGAGAGCTGATGTAGAAATTTGAGGAGAATTTTGAGTAGGGGTGTTTGTAAACGAACTGGAAAGAATAATGATATCTGATATAATATGCCTTGTTTATACAATCTTTCTCATTTTTTTTTCACTAGCCAAATACATCTAAATTGTGGTAGAGATCCAGATTAATCTAGTAGGTTAGGAAAATGAAAAGAACATAACCTAACTTAAATTATTCATAAACTACACTAAACATAACCTAACATAGATTAATAATAAAACTAGCTGAACCTAACAACCTATTGGGTTGTGGATATTTATCTACATTTCTTACAGGCTTAGACCTATAGAAGAAAAGAAAAATATTTTACCTTCTTCCAGCAACAAATGGCTCCAAAAAATTGAGGACATCAAAGTATACTCACTTCTTTACTTCCGATGCTCCAGAGCCTGAGGGGAGCACACTGCCTCTTCTACTTCTATACCCGGCCCTCAAAATTTGCTATTTCTTGACACAAGTCTTTGCTGAAACAAAGAATTACGTTCTGTGACGAAAATGTCATGCAATTGTTCATTCATTCATTTATTTTATTCCATTGATCTTACATGAGCAATGAAGCTTTAAGATGTGGAACATGTCAACATTTTACAATATTACAATTACAATTTTTACAAATTTTTATAGTTTTACAATTTAGTAATTTTCTACAATTTTTACAATTTTGTACAATTTTTTTACTTTTTTTACATTTTGGCGAGATGTAGTGAGATGAGATGAGGTCCGAGGATTCGCCAAAATATTACCCGGCATTTGCCTTTTCGGTGGGGGAAACCTCGGAAAAACCCAACCAGGTAATCAAATCAAAGGGGTTGATGCCAAGGACTCGCCATAGACCATCCGGCTTCAGTCCCACGGCTGGGGAAAACCTCCGAAGAAACCAAAGTCCAAAGGGGGATCCAACCCAAGCCCGAACGCAGCTCCGGATCAGCAGCCCAGCGAGTCTGTCGACTGAGCTACATCGATGGCTCTACTAAAAGTATACAATACATAGCCAATCAGATTATTAAATTTACAAACGCAAACGATCATTCATAAGTTGAGCTATATTATAATACAAACCAATTTAATTAAATTTAAGGCATAAACAATTCAACCAGTTGTGATATACAGAAATTGATAATACATATCATGCAAACTACTTCAAATTACAAACACAAACAATTTATCAGTAGAGCTATATAGATTACTATTCAATTTAAAGCATATACAATTCATCGGCCAAAACTATACAAATATATACAATACAAAGTAGCATACTTTCATTAAGCTATACAAATTTGTGCAATTAATATCAAGTAGATTAATTCAATTTATAATCATAAACAATTCATCAGTTGAGCTATACATATTACCATTCAATTTACAGTAGGTCTAGGCTATATACAATTCATCACTAGAGCTACACAGACTAGTAATCATTTTAAGAACATATACAATTCATCAGCCAAACTATACAAACATATACAATCAAATTAGTTCAATTTACAAACTTATTTTCGTTAAGCTATACAATTCATATGAAGTAGATTAATTCAATTTATAAGCTTAAACAATTCATCAGTTGACCCATACAGCATACTATTCAATTTACAGTACATACAATTCATCAGTTATGCTAAACAAAAAATACAATACATAGTAAACAGATTAAGTCAATATAAAAACATATTTTAGTTGAGCTATATAAAATTGTACATGTCATTTAAGTAGAATAATTCAATTCACAAGCATAAACAATTCATCAATTGTGTAGAAGGTATGAGTATGTAGAAATTTGGTTAATTCTTTTCTGAACCTTTTCTCGTTGTTCACATACTCTTTGTGAATAAAGAAAACAGAGTTTTCCATTAAATTTGTTGACTGAGTGATAGAGGTTAAGTATATGGCATTGCTTTTGATTATGTCACGAGCATAATTACTATTCTTATATTAATATAACAGTGTTTTAATCAATCAATCACTCTTGGATAACAACATTTCATAATGTATTCCTAACATCAACACGTTTACAAAATAGTTTTCAGTTACTATTATTGGAGAAGAATATTCATATAGTTACTTACCACTTTTTGTCCCATTCTTGAGCCGATCCCATTCCACACAAAGTCTATGGTTTCTCTGTTGCGATATCCAGGGAGCCTTGGATTGAATAGCACTTCGTTTTCTCCGACAAGGCAGATTAATTTGTCAGTTTCGTCAACTCATCTGCCATCTTGCATCAACTGTCGCTTGAAAAATGAACACGTTTGTTTTCACCAACCAGTTGATCTTAGACGCTCGTTGTTGATTGCTGTGTGACTGCTGTCACCGCCCTCTGTACGTTTCTGAGGTCGGTTGATCACAGTCGTTCGATCGATTCAGTGTGACAGCCCCCTAAGGTTTGAACTGTAGATCTACTACAAATTATAATAGGACATAACTCAAAACAATCTCTCTCGTACACAAACACATGCATACATCAACAAAACTACGTAACAGCTAACAGGAACTTTTTTATATGAAGCTTACCTTCCCGAAGAAAGTAATCTGCCATACTGTTGCCTCCATATCTTGCCACCTCTGCAGTTATTAGTACACTAGTTCATGTATTTCAATAAACACTATCACTAGGAATTATACATACAATAGTCATGACGAACCTATAATCTGTAATAGATTGTACAGGGAATAAATAAATACAATACAATACAATACAATACAATACAATACAATACAATACAGTACAAGTGGCTCTTCACAAATGAGGAGTAACGCAAGGAAAAACACTGTCACTACTCATCATTTACTACTTACATTTTGCATTTTTGGCTGTGATGTCTGTACTTGGCTCTTTTTGATTTTTTTTATTTGGTGTTTTTCATTTATATCTGTATCTGTGTCTTTTATTTAGGTGGTATCTATTTGTTTTTTTTTTCTTCTTCTCTTTTCCATTTTTAATTTGTATTTACACTTGTATCTGTTTTACCTCTTTTTTCGTGTTATATGCAATTCTATGTTTTTTTTAATCTGTACTGTCTATTGTAATTGGGGCTTTGCCCTGTTATGGACATAAATAGATAAATAAATAAATCAGAAACTGTTTTGTGTTGAGAAATTCACTGAATTACTGCAGTGTGAATTTTCTGTTTCCGTTTTGCATGTATTTATCAACATTCACATCACGGTCTAGGCACTGAACAATATCACTTTCCAGTCGGCCTGGTTGGCGAGTTGGTATAGCGCTGGCCTTCTATGCCCAAGGTTGCGGTTCGATCCCGGGCCAGGTCAATGGCATTTAAGTGTGCTTAAATGCGACAGGCTCATGTCAGTAGATTTACTGGCATGTAAAAGAACTCCTGCAGGACAAAATTCCGGCACATCCGGCGACGCTGATATAACCTCTGCAGTTGCGAGCGTCGTTAAATAAAACATAACATTAACAATATCACTTTCCGAATACAGAACCAATAAGTTTGACAATCGATCCTGTGTCATTGTTGACCGAAGCCATTTGTTTATTCTGCGCATTGTTAAGAAAGTCCTTTCGCATTTTTCGCTGTTTTAAGGCAGCGTTAATGCTATTTTGATCAGGAGATTAACATTTGGAAGAACATAAGCTGTTATTTTATCCAGAAGTTCACTTATTATTAGTTGCAAAGTGTCGTCTTTGAGTTTAGTGCTTACCACATTCCTAGCAATGTCTATATCAGCTTCTAACATTCTCTTATTTGTTTGTGGCACTGAATAATGAATGATCAATAAAATATCTTGCGCCTTCTCAATATCTCAATCTCAAAAATTCTTCACATGACATTGCTAATATCATACCTCCATCTGAAAATCTTCTTATTTCTGCTAATAGCATGTCAAGTACAAACACTCTGTGTTGCTGCACTGTCAGCCCTTCCTGTATCTTTGCCCCACAGTTTCACTAACAACATAGTCATCAAATTTTTTTTGAAATTGTACGAGGTCGTTTTAGTCTGTATTTACATCTTTCTTGCTCTGTAAATGTGTCATTCTCTTTCAAAATATCTTTAGGAATATGTTGTAAATTATTATTGTTACAATATTCTATTACTTCTTCCCACATCTCCAACCACATCTTTTCATTCCTGCTTGACTCCAAATTTCCAATAGCCCCTTGAACTGCCAGATTGCAGGAAGCAATACATGAATAGAGACGCTGTAGTGATCTACGTACAACATTTGTATTTGAAAAATGATGTTCTAAAATATCAGAAACACAAGGAAATCTAAGGATTGAATATTTTGTAGCAGTTCTTTAGCAATTGAACATCTTGGGTGTCTTAAGTTACTAGATGTATTCTTTAGCACCCTTACTATTGCAGGATATGTTGCTTAAATGGAAATCAAGCCCAGCGAGTATCACTGAGTTGTTGATTCATGCTTATTTATTTTAAGCTTTTTCTGAATATCCACAAATTGCACATGCGTATCGGGATGAGAGAGAAACTCATATAATGACTCATTATATTAAATCCATAACAAGCAAGTAGAAACTATAACAAGATTTAATTTGTGAGCCATGCAGTGTATGTAAGTTGCATAGGGTACTTGAGGTTTTCACGAACTACAGCCTGCAATCCACTATTAACACCCGCCATAAGATTGCCCAATCATTAATGCTATGATCCCTAAATTCTTAACATATGACTGAAATTATGTGCACTACCAGTTCATGAAATTGAAACGTCTCCCATCCCTAATAAGTTTTCCTTTACAGCAGATCCCTTAGCTATCTAACACATATAGCCTACTCGTCTCTTCGCACTTATGAGACTTAGCTTCATCCACAAGAAGTGCATAAAACCCCGCATCATTAATTTCTTCAACAATTTTTGTCACTGTTTCATTAGAACATATCTCTAACAATTCGTTCCGTACAGTTCCACTGGTCAGATTATAATAACAACTGAATTTACTTTTGAGATGTTCGTGTTTCGAAAAAATTTCACATAACTCCAGAAAGGTTCCTTTACTGCACGATTCTTCACCATCATTATGTCCTCTTATACCTAAACCCTGCTTTGCTAAGTACAACAGTATGTCAATTATCTTAAATAAATACTGTCGATTTGTGTTAATCAGATCCTTGTGTAAACTGAAAATCTGTGTGATTACTGATTCTTTACAATGTTCCATATTAGTCCATTTAGTAACTGAAAACAAATGAGATGAACTTATCGCGTGTTTACTAAGTTTTTCTGATATTTTCTTCCAGTTGTGAGTGCCCTTTTTGGTAAATACACATTCTTTACCAGAACTCGAAAACTGTCTGCAAGGAAAACAAAATACAGCATCTTTCTCCACCCTGTACTGTAGCCATTCAGATTTACTGTACCATGAAGTTGTAAAACTTCTCTCAATACCAGCACATTCACTTTAGGGAAACTCCGAGACAACTGGTCTGGAAGCGCCACTAATAAGATTGCCAAGATCAGCAATATCTATTTCACTGACTAGCACTAGCAATAGGTTGATCATCACACAGTACTGGTCACACTAGCATTAGCATCAGTAGTGGTAGTGATTACTTATGATGCAACTGGAGCATTTTTAACACTAGTTAACCCATTTTTAGATTTTTGTACACTGACAAAGAATGAACGAATGTCTCGCAAACTCATTGCCTCGAAATCTCTCGCACAGCTGGCAATCATAATAATGTACAGAATCACAGTTCCGTGTTTGTTGTGCATTGTTCGGTATTTTTATAACATATTCACAACAATATATTGAAAGTAAAATTGTAACAAAATATACAGACAATTTTACATTTAATTTATCTGTTTATTTCAAAAAGAAAGATATCATGAAATATAAATTCTAATTATTTTATTTAATCTCGTCTTTAAGTTTATTTACACATTATACTGGAATCATTTTTATTTTTTCTGCATTGTTGTGCAGTGTGTTATTCATATTCCTCCATGTGGCGTCCTGAACACCTGCAGACTTCTAACACACGAGTACAGGCTGTTACAGAGAAACATTACAATGCTTCTATTCCTCAAATGATGTATAGAAATTCTTATACGTTCAGAAATTTAAAATAAATATTATAGTCCAGACACATGATCTGAAAACTTAATTCGTCAATTTAAGTAGAGAAACTTAATCAGAAACAAAACCAAGAAAAATCTTTTGAATGCAATATTTTCTAACATTAATAAAAAAAAAATAAGAGTTCAGACAAGTTTGGGGGGGGGGGCAGTGCCCCCACCATAACTCCACCTATGGTCCTATATATGTCATTTCAAACTTGAATTTTAAATTTCTGACCACCCAGTTCCCCTCAGGATATAACATACCGAAAAATGCAGGTGATCACTTAAAATGGATAAACTTCACTCTGCTTGGACTTAGAGAGTTGTTTCAGGACTTAAAAGAAAGCTAATTCATTGTTCAACAATTTTGAGTGAGGAAATTAAAAAAAGTAATATTTCATTTATTTAAAAAATAAAAAGGCTATTTTAAAAATATTTTTTTATAATTATATATTGGAAAAATCATAAAAATTGTAAATTAACAGACAACAAAATTCCATCTCTCCAAATCACTCGTTCGTAGGTTATGTCTTCATCATGCCATGCAAATTTGAAGTATTTATCTTTAATGGCTACAGAGTTCTTACAGTTTCATCATCATCATCATTGGCTCAACAACCCATTGAGAGTCCTAGCCTTCCTCAGTATTTTATTCCAGCCTTCTCTACTTCTAGCCTTGACTGCCCACATTCGTGCACCAATAAAGTTGGCATCTTCGTATACATTATCCTCCCATCTGCTCCTCGGTCTTCCTTTGGATCTGCTTCCTCCAGGATTGGATGTAAAGGCTCTTTTAGCGGGTCTAGTATCATCCATTCTTACCAGATGTCCAGCCCACTGCAATCGACCAATTGTAATAAGTGTTATAATGTCTGGCTCCTTAAACAGATCGTATATTTCTTTATTATATCTAATTCTCCATTCATTATTTATTTTGATGGGTCCATAAATTGCTCTCAGAATTTTCCCCTCGAAGATACTAAGTCTTCTGGAGTTCTATTTGTCCATAGTCCATGTTTCTGAGGCATACGTCAACACCGGCCTAATAAGCATCTTATATATTCTTATTTTAGTTGAGATGGTTAAGAATTTCGATTTATTATATTTCAGTAATCCAAAGTAACATTTATTTGTTACAGATATTCTTCTCTTAATTTCAAGACTGGTGTCGTCATTATTGATCATGGAGCCAAGATATATAAAATTTTTTACATATTCAAATTTGTAATTTTCAATTGTAAGATATGTTGGTGCTTTATTAATAATGTTTCCTTTGTGGCTGGAGATCATGTATTTAGTCTTGCTCTCATTAACTCTCAATCTCATTATCTTTGCTGCCTTTTCCAGGGAGATAAATGCCTCTTCTAGTGCTTTCTGTAACCTAGCAATAATATCTAGGTCGTCTGCGAATGCCAGAACTTGAACAGGCTTATAGCATATTGTGTTAGTTGTCTGTATTCCTGATTCTCTGATCGCTTTTTCCAAGGCTATGTTAAACAGCAAGCAGGCCAATGCATCTCCTTGTCTTATACCTCTGTTGGTTTCAAATTCCCCTGATAAGTCTGACTGGATCTTAAAGGCTGGTTCAGAATAAATCGGGAACGGAAACGGCAACGAGAACGAGAACGGAAATAATGTTAAAATAAATGTATTTAAATGTAAGCATTCACAATAGTTAATTGTGAATGCTCACATTTAAATACATTTATTTTAACAACATTTCCGTTTTTCTTCTCGTTGTCATTTCCGTTCCACGTTTATTGTGAACCAGCCTTAATACAGTTTATAGTTTCTTTCATTGTCATCTGGGCTAGTTCTAATGAGTTTATTAGGTATTTTCAGTACTGCCATTGCTTGATATAGTTGTTGCTATTAATAGTATCATACGCCATTTGGAAGTCAATGAATAGATGGTGTGTTGTTACGTTGTATTCGTTAGTTTTGCCTAAAATTTGTCTGAGTGTATACATCTGTTCTATGGTCGATCTGTTGGGCCTAAAGCCACATTGGTAGTTTCCGATTTCTCTTTCTGTGTATTCAGATAGTCTTTTATAAAGAACATTTGAGAAAATTTTATAGACATTGCTCAGCAGACTGATGCCTCTATAATTGCTACATTCCAAGGGGTCCCCTTTTTTTTTTTTTTAGTATAGGACATATAATACTGATTTTCCAATCTTTTGGCATGGTTTAATATGTCCAAACTTTACATATGACTTCATGTATCTGTTTGGGGCATTCCTCTCCTTGCTTGAACAATTCCTGGAGCTTTATCATTCCTCATCCTAGGTATTGCGCTTTGTATCTCTTCCATTGTGGGTGGTTCTTCTTTGTTTATTAGATCTTCATCATTAAAAACGTCATTACTGATATCCATATTCTCCTGCTGCGTTGGTTTACTCGATAAAAGATTGTTAAAATACTCTTTCCATCTACGTAGAATTTTGGTTTTATCGGTAATCAGTTCTCCATTTTTGTTTTTACATATAGTTAATCTAGGCTTATATTCTTTCCTTGATTTATTTAGTTCCCCATAAAATAATTTTACTTCATTTTTTGTATTTAGATTTTCTATTTCTTCAAACTTACTGTTTTCATATTCTCTCTTTCTCTTTCTGTGGGTCTTCTTCTCCTTCTTTCTTGCTTGTCCATATTCTTACAATGCACCTCTCGTAAAGTTTTTCTGATGCATTTTATTATATAGTTATTTTTTTCTTCTGTGGCCCTCTTACATTCATCATCATACCAGTTATTCCTGTTGTTTCTACTATTTACTTCCGCCATTCCTAATACCTGTTGTGCTGTCTTCCTAATCCCATTCGACAAATAGGGCCACCTGTTCCCAATAGAGGCTTGATCATTTAACTGGTTACTTTGAAAATAGGCATTTAATTTCTTAGTATACTCATATCTAATTTCCGGATCTTTAAATTTTTTACAATCATATCTCCGTGTTTTTGTACTTTGTATTTTTCTTCCATTACTAATTCTCGCTCGGAGTCGTGATATTACCAAATAATGGTTGTATCAATGTTGGCGCCTCTATATGTTCGGTTGCATGTCTTCTATCAATTAAGACATGGTCGATCTGGTTGGCAGCTGTACTCCATGTAGCTAGGTGTATTTTCTTGTGATCGAACATAGTAGATCCTATTACCTTGTTTTGAGAGACAGCAAAATTAATGAGGTGCTCTCCATTATCATTAGTCACTTCATGTAGGCTATATTTGCCTATTATGGGTCTATATGCATCTTCCTTGCGAATTTGTGCATTGGCGTCTCCAATGATAACCTTTATATCATGTTTTGGACATTTATCATATGTTTCCGTGAGAATATCGTAAAAAATATCCTTCTCATGATCCTCTTTGTCTTCTGTTGGAGCATGGAGATTAATTATACTGTAATTCAAAAATGTTCCTTTAAATCTTAAATAACAAATTCTCTCATTAATTGCATTAAAATTCAAAATATTATGTTTAATTTTATTATTCACAATGAAGCCTACGCCAAGCTTGTGTTCCTTCTTGTGTCCACTATAAAATACTGTAAAATCCTTTTTTTCAATGACCCCATGTCCGGGCCACCGTATTTCTTGTAAACATGTAATATCTAATTTATAGCATTGAAGTTGATCTATTAGCATCATCAGGGTTTTAGGTCTGTACAGAGATAAAATGTTCCATGTTCCGAGATTCAAGTCCTTATTACATTTGCCAGGTCTTCGTCCATAAGACAATCCGGCTTTCATTTTTACTTTGGAATTCGTAACAGTGGGTTTTTCCGGGATGGGGTCGTCATGCCTAAGCCCAACCATCCAGCAATTCTGGGTGGCTGATGATTTTCTGTTAGGGTTTACTTCCTTAGCTGATAGTTCCCAATTATAGTGTCGGGGGCTCGCTTTTGCGTCCTTGTATGCTTAGCCATAAAACGTTTCCAGGGCCACTACGAGGAAGTGCATACATAGAGCTTGGTAGGAATAAATGGCATTTCTCAAGCTTTTGAATAGCACACAACCATCAGCAGATTGTGTGCCCTTGAGACCACATACTACCCCATGACCCCCTTCTTACAGTTTAAAGAATGAAAAGTGTAGGAATTTTGTTTATCGGGAAATGACAAAAGAAGTTTCATGTTACTATTCTACCTTTTACAACTATGTTTCTTGTATGGCTGCTTTAACTTACTTGAACTATTTAGAAGTCGAAAAACTCTTCTTGGGTTCTCAGCCAGGTGAGTTGGAGATTTGTTTCCAAGCCTTTGATGGCTAGCTCTGCCATCTTCTTCTTCATTCCCTGAATAACTCTTCTCTGGTTCTCAGCCAGGTGAGTTGGAGATTTGCTTCCAAGCTTTTGATGGCTAACTCTGCCATCTTCTTCTTCATTCCCTGAAGAAGATGGCAGAGCTAGCCATCGAAAGCTTGGAAGCAAATCTCCAACTCACCTGGCTGAGAATCCGAGAAGAGTTATTCTACATCAAACGCTGGGAAAGCCTCAAGTCATACATTATTTAGAAGTCTCCTGCACCATAGGTTGGGCCCTCTGTCTGCTTTTGTTGTTCCTCAACCCTGTTTTTGCCAATTCGAACAGCTTTACAATACCTCCGGATTTTTTCATTTCTTTGAAATTTACTGTGAGATACTCTGCTGTGGTTCTTCTGCGTGCAACTTTCATTGTGTTTTTTTTCCTGGTGTGAGACGTCCTTTTCCCAATCTCTTGACAATGTAAAGGCTGCTTCTGCTGTTGAATTGTGTAATTCCTTCAATCACTGCCACTTCAACTCTTTTTTATGTCACCATGGTAGTCTTGGGGCATTTGGACCATATCACAGAGTGTAGACACTCATCGGCATTTTGCGTCTTTCCTTCTTTGCACCTCATTAACAAGTCATCACTGGTCAGTCTCTGGAACACTGACATCATTTTGGCAACCACAAAATCTGATAATGTGGTTTTTATCTTATGCTTGGGTAAAGGTGGTGGCACATTCCTTGCAGCATCTCTATTGAAAACGCACCATGAATGTTCACCAGTAAGACACTTCTTATGTTGTGGGTTTTCGTCAGTAGATCTGTAGTGATTCAATATGGCATAAATTGCAGTTTTCATTTCCGCAGGATCCTTATTATTGCGAATAGCATTTCCATAATACTTTTGAACCTTTTCGACCATGTTTTTCGTCAAAGGACCAGCACGTTTGCTCCCTAAAGTGGTGCCCTTCTTTGTCTCACTAATAAGTTGACGCAAAGCAGTGCCCATTCGTTTCAGAACATGGTTCACACATTCCTCTTTCTCAATGGGGTGACTGTCTCCATATACATTTAGCCCGACCAGTTCTTTGAAAGCTTTGGAATCCCCATCACTGAGTATTGTTGCATATCTAAATCCATGGCCAACAGACCTTGTCCACAAGCATACAGCAGCTTCTCGTTCCATGGCAGGAGAGGAACCAGTATAGTTTATGTTACAATCTGGTTTATGGCCTTCAAACCAAAAGTGAAATTCTGCACTGTTCTCATGAAGCTTTTTTTTGCTACTGAACATCTTTGGCTGTTTTCGATAAAACAACAAAATCTATCACATATCCTGTGACTACATCAATCACACAACCGACACCAAAGTTTGAGGTATGGCCAAGTACCATCGAAACTGACCATAATATTATGTATTGTCGCACCATCGGAACTGTGCCCCTTCAGCACTGTCGTCGTTCTTGGAAAAGTTAATGCCTCTACTCACCCCATTCCACCCATTTCTCTCCCACTACGTCAAACAGCAGGCCACGAACCTTCCCGAATAGGGATGTTGCCAAACTTCCGTCAAACAGTGTCATGTCTCTTGAATATTGCTTATAATAATGTAAGGTTAATTATTACTTATTCATAATTTAATTTAAGTACGTCTTTCAATCAAAATACATCTTGTATTTCTACATTTTTTAAATCTAAATCCCATATCTCGAATCACTTTCCGTACTGTTTCTCTCCCTCCTTGGAAATTTATTGCTTCTCTCGCAACCTTCAATAATTTCTCCAATGTCGGAACTTCTTTCTGCATCGTATAAAATTCTTGTATCTTTCTTGTTAAAATACATCTGTCCATATCATCTACAAGAATTAAAGGTTCCCTTGGTCTGTTCTTCCCTGGTGACTCTAGCTTTTCATCTCCTGCACAGACTCCCTCTCTCCTGATTTTCTTTATTAGGCCCTCTGACCTGCCTATATAAATTACATTAAAAAGTAGTATTATATTAGTATTAGTTAAGTAAGTAATTTTAATACGTAATCAATTGAAATACAATAAGCCTCACCTGTGATCGCAGCTGCTCTTTTCGTTGCCTGATTTATAGGAAACAAATATTGACCTGTTTGTTTCTCTTCATCGCAAAATGCTATTACTTGCTTAATAATATTTCTTTCGCCACTCCGTGCTACAGTATTCATGTTGAGTTGACAACACTGGACTGCAAGTGCAAATAAACTGTCCCACAAGAAGGCTCAAAATTGTGAGTAGTGGGGGAGAGAAAGAGAGAGGGATAGAAAAGAGAGAAATAGGAATACAGGGAGAGAAATGAATTGCCGAGGCTGAAAAGGAATTAAGGTTCAGTTTGCATATCTTACGGGGCACAGATTCGATGGTCGGACTATAGCTGTCTCTCCAGTCCACACTCACACCAGTCTGTGGGCATCAAGCACTTCTTGTCTAGTATAAACTAGAACATCTGTACTAGTGTGTGTAGCAGCAACACATATTTTACTTAGATGGTCATTGTATGCAGTTTTAGACAATGGGTTCATATCCATGACCATTGCGAAACTTTCTTGTACCATGTAATCTTTTCCAATTTCGGAAAATGCTCGTACAATCCTGTGTTTGACATCAAGAGCAAGGCTTGAAGTATCATCACACTTTGCTCTACTTGATGAAGTAACATTTCCTCCAAAGCCACAATCTTCGCATGTAGAACCAGTGTGTGACTATAACCATGAGAAGAACTTATTTCAAGGTTGGCTCTGTCCCAGCCTCCCAACTAATTCAAATAGTTTATTTTTAGATAAAAATAAATAATTGGGACCCTCAATATCATCATCAAGCCTACCATTACTGTTTCCACATTTTGGAAAATATTAAAAACTAGTCACACCTGTGCCCTTCACTGCACTTGTTAGAAATAAATATGAAGTAATTACATAATTCAAATAGGACATCTGGTCCAGGGAACATCCGTGTTTGATAGGAGAATAAATTGTTTAATATGTTACTTAATTGAAATTGCATTTAAATAATTAAAATACGATCATTTTGGTCCAGAGAGCACTCATTTCCTGCAAGGATAATTCTTTTAACACGTGCTTAAATATATGACACTAGTAAGTTGCCCATTTATCAATCTTCTGTAATAAAGTGTTAAAAGTAGTGTACACAAGACTCAAGATGGACTGTAATATTCCGTCTGACGTATTATCGTAATTCATAAAATAACGCTTATTACATTAGCTTTCATCAATATTTTTCATAGCAATACAGTCCTGGCCTTATAAATGAGAAGAGAAGTGTAGACGTATGATTACTGTGTAACTAAGGTCTCAACCATGTTGGTTTTCTGAAAAATCAGGCAGAAAAACTATAACCACACAAACTTTGGCAAACATAGACCATTCTGTTTCATGTGCTCTGGAAATATAACGTAACAATATGAAATATGGCCCATTTTGTTCTGTTCAGATAATGGTTGGCATATCCCATTTTGATTAATTCATTAATAATAATATATCCCATTTTGATCTATGTACTGATTTTCTCCATGCATTTTACGCTTCTAAAATAAACCATTTTGAAACTGAACCTTTCTCTGTATAAAGTCTTCAACCCAAACTTGCCCATGACGTCAATAACTCATTTTCTAAAAAAAGTCACATAGCCCATTTTGATCTCAGGCGCCTCATTTGAAAAGAGTAAAATGCTGTCTTAGAAATACGATGAGAGAAGAGGGACTGATCGCATTAGCCATTTGTCAATTGAAAAGACTATGTTAAACGACATTAATAAGAAGGTGAGTCAAAAGTCTGCAACCTACAAGACAAGGCGAATGGAACTAATCTTTAAATAAGGAAGTTGCAAGATTTATAATGTATGCAGCCCCTCTGAATTCAATACCCACGAGCCACCACTGTTATTAATTATATTTTGTCTTAAATTTTCATTATTTCTTGTACTTCCATTTGCAGATGGTGTCTAGATGATAACCCTCTGAAACAGTCAACATATCACATGAAGGGCCTGGATGCACTGGTTCTAGTGGGTGAAAGAGCTGGTACTTATGACTTTTTAAAGTATATCTCTCATTTGTAGCATTTCTCTGTTATGTATAATAAAAAACCACAGATTTTCTAGTTAGTTGTGAAGATTGTTCCACTCAGTGCGACATCTGGAAAGTGAAGATTCCATGTATGAACAATCCAAGCATTGTTTACGAAGTTCCTTCTTTCTCCTTCACCTACACACTGCAGACAATGATCGTGAAGCAATTGAAAGGAATGGTGGAAGGCCATGTATAGAATTCTGTTCTGTCTTTACCACATCAAAATACAGTGAAACCTGTTCAAAACGGAAGTGACATGGTCCTATTTTTTTTCCGTTGTGGACAGGTTTCCGTATTATTCAGGTGTGAAGTTAAAATGGAATATTTTATCATTTGTATAAATAAAAAACAAAATGGCATGCTGCAAATTGTAGGAATCACAAAATATTCCGTTTAACACTAGTGACATTAAATTAGCTTCCTTTTGCTTATGTAATTGGTGAATGATCTTGATGAAAATCTCATTTCCTGTATAAATTGTATCGTAACTCACTCATTAAGCACTATAAAGTTTATTAATTACACTAAATTTAATATCTAACTCTATACTATAATACTGGACTGTATATCACAGCACATTATTTAATTGGACTAGGAGTCTTTCATTAGAAGCCTTGAATTTTGGATTATCCAATTTCTTTTCCAGTTCAAGGGTTTGCATTGCAGAATAGATCCAGAAATTGGCACGATCTTTGAAAGAGCAAGAAGAATCCACTCTCACAACAGTTCATTTATTTCTATGTAACCAGTTGTTTTCTGTTTCCTTTTTATGTCACCATTATTGACCGCAAGCCACTCACTCATGATACGGCCTTTATTTCTGAAAGTGTTAAGTTACACCTGAGTTTTCCATTCCTAAATTTCAACATTATTTTCCATACGCTTCGTTTCTAATTTTCCTCGATAACTTTTACTTCATCAGTTAATGATAGTGCAAAATTTCATCATGAAATCACTAATAGACTTTCGTTCTACCCAGCTACGACAGTATACAGGGGTGAAGCGTGAAGCATTGAATTTCTTTGAAGGGACTCGTCTACCTAGTCAATAGGGTAATAAAATTTATGACCACCAGGCCAACAAACTCTCGCACCCTCAAAAATTTTGCGAAGAAAACTTGTTTTTATCTTAGTGACCTACGTATTTCATGCATTCCTTGAAAGCACATATTGTTTCAAAATATAGTTTACATTACAGTAGTGTGTCGAAAATATTATTTCCGTTTTGAACAGTAGCAGACAATTTCCATTTCTGCGTTGGACAGTTTCCGTTTTATTCAGAAAAAATTACACATAATATATACGAATTTCGCCGGGACCAATAAATTGTTCCGAATTAGACAGGATTCCGGATTATTCAGGTTCCGATTTGAACAGGTTTCACTGTAACACCTTTCCAAGGTTACTTTGATTTCTGGGAACAAAAATAAGTCGCATGGTGCTAAGATCGGTGATTACCTGACTACAATAGATGAGACAACACACATTTTTTTGTGTTGATCAGAAACTTCCTAGTAATGAAAGCCTTGTGACTTACTGTGTAGTCAGGCAATAGGAACAAACTATTTTCTTCTTGACACTTACACTGTACACAATGGAATCTCAAAGTTTCCAGATAATACTAACTGTCACAAGCATTTTGTGCACAACTCCCTTGCTGTCACACAAAATGACTTACAGCCTTGTTTATCTTTTATACAGCCGAACCTCGATACAACATATTACTGTGATGTACCGAAGTAGATATGGAGTTTCAGTGCAGTAATTCTGCATTTCCATATGGTGAAGAATTGGTAGGACAGAAAAAAAATTCTCTCTGGCACCGAGACTCGAACTCGGGTTTCCAGCTTTATGTGCCAGTGCTTTATCCACTAAGCCACAGAGAGAAGAGAGAACTTCTCTCTGTTCTGCCGATTCTTCACCATCTCAATACAACAGTTTTCTGGGGACTAGAAAAATTGTGTTATATTAGGCTTATTGTTGTATTGAAGGATTATGAAATTTTTCCCGAATTTTCTGTTGTGAAAGAGAGAGTATAGTACAAATAACTATGAAACATTACATACTGTGAAATAACATTTGATTACCAGCACTGTGTTTGATTTTTCTTCTACAACTACCACTTTAATGAAAGTAATCCCATGTCTGACTTTAAAACCTTGTAGCCAACTGTTGTTTGCTTTGAAGTTCGAATCACATTGACAAAATTAACTGCTTTTGACATACAATAGGGCCTGTATGACACTTCTGCCCAGCTAAACTGTAAATGTTATGTTCTTTCTTTTGTTTCATTCTTGCTTTATGACACGCACACACACACACACACACACACACACACACACACACACACACACACACAGTTATAAGAGAGACCTATAGTTCTTCTCACACATTTCCTTCTCAAATGGCGTCAGTTTATGATGACCTTCAGTGTAGCACTTTTAAGAACGATCTCTCTTTGGATTCATATTCACCTCTGGTAGATGACAGCACCAGTTGATGCCTCGTAACACTAGTCCCATGTTTCAGTTGCCGCACTGAGTGATCTAGTACTTGGAACATTTGGACGAACTTTTTTTTTTACCAAAAAGGCAAATATATTTGTTTAATATTCTGCCCTATACTTAGCCTTCATCTGTCATTTTTAAAGGTCTGACATCCATTTTTAAAATGCTATGCACAGCTCTTAATTATAAACTTTTCATGATATAAATTTTTAACTTTAAAAAATCAAAGAATATTATCACGTAAAAATTATGATTTCTATTAATATTTTTATCTCATTAACCAATACTCAACTCTAAAAATCCATGCACAGTTTTCCTAATCATGAGATGTAATTTAAAAAATGCAAGTAACAAATCTGAAGCCATGAGGAATGTTTTGAATTTATACATAATTTAATTAAAATAAGTGAACATTATTACCTAAGGAACTAACTGAAACTTTATGAAATTTGTTACTATCATTTAAATGTACAGACACAGGAAACACAACGTATTTGGAAGCAATTGATAAAAAGTTTTTAAAGTTTCTAAACTCAGTCCCAGTGACCCTTTATAGGAACAAAGGAATGATTTGAAATCACAATAAAAACACAGGACAGTATGAACTATAAGTACAGTAAGAACTCACACTCGGCAGTTGGTGTCAAACATGTAAAGGAAAAATATCCAGATTGTACACGGTTTGACAGAAGATCATGACGTGACTGTATTGGACATGCCTTAGATATCACAGAAAATGCTCCAAGAAAACAAAATTCTTGGAATCGATTTATTGCAACAGATAGCTCTGAAACAGAGTACTGAATTACGGAATGGGAATGCAAAGAAACTGTGGTTTCAGAAATAATCAAAAGAAAAAAAGGGAGTGGGGCTGCTGATTTGCTTCAAATGTACTAAAGGTTTTATTCATCGAGAATTTTCTCTTTACTGTAACTTCTTTGTTCTTCATTGACAGCACAAACTTCAGTCAGTCGGAAGCACTGAGGCTCACTGTGATTGTCATTGGAGAATGCAATAGGATCTCCATTATCCAGCCCTCAACTAACCTTACTGTGGATTATTTGCATCAAAAAGAAAGAACGTGATTTTTTAAGTGGTATACAATGATGGTTTTAGACTGCTCTTTTCTAGTTCCTGAATTGTGCTCATAGTGAAGAGGTAGGTTTGGAAGTAAATCCCGAAAAGATAAAGTATATATGTTTATGTCTCGTGACTGGAATATAGTACGAAATGGAAATATACAAATTGGAAATTTAAATTTATTCTTTGAAAAGGTGGAAAAGAAAGTATATATATATAAAACCTTAATAAGACTAGTTATTTTATATGGTGCAGAAACATGAACGGTCCACACCTGTGGAGTAACGGTTAGCATGCCTAGCCGCGAAACCAGGTGGCCCGGGTTCGATTCCCGGTCGGGACAAGTCACCTGGTTGAGGTTTTTTCCGGGGTTTTCCCTCAACCCAATATGAGCAAATGCTGGGTAACTTTCGGTGTTGGACTCCGGACTCATTTCACCGGCATTATCACCTTCATCTCATTCAGATGCTAAATAACCTGAGCTGTTGATAAAGCGTCGTAAAATAATCTAGTAAAATAAAAAAAAAACATGAACATTAAATGTTGAAACGTGCAACAGGCTAGCAGTTTTTGAAAGAAAGATTTTGAGGAAGATATTGAGAGCGGTTCATGATGGCGTCAACTGATGAAGAAGGTATAATAATGAGTTGATGGATATGTATGGTTAGTTGGGAGACCGGAGGGAAAAAGACCTTTGGGGAGGCCGAGACATAGATGGGAGGATAATATAAAAATGGATTTGAGGGAGGTGGGATATGATGGTATTGAATGGATTAATCTTGCTTAGGATAGGGACCGATGGCTAGCTTATGTGAGGGCGGAAATGAACCTCCAGTTCTCTAAAATCCATAAATATGCTTAAGAATTCTTTTGGTATAAGTCTCCTTTTCTGTAGGCCTATATAATTCCCTTGTGACTTCATGAATAGAATTATTAAAAAGAATGGGTGGAAGGAGACATGCTTGTTATTGTTCTGTGGCCCCTATGTACTACTTCACTTTCACTTGATGTTCGTGTTACAGTGCAGTCTTTGTATGATATGTTGAAGCACACATTCTTGTTATTGACCACATTTTGTAAAATATAATTAAATAATATGTGAATTCATTGTACAGTTGGTTCTTTTAGGGCCATTCATTCTCATTGTTCTTTCTGACTTTTCATTGTGTAGTGCAACAGTACGTTTTAAACTGTGCATATTTTTTACATTTCAGATGGTTTCATCTGTATGTTGGTTCATTTGTGCCCCTCGTATAGTCTGTTTACAACCTGAGCTTCAAGTTTAAAAATTAATAAACGTGTGGCACAACAGCCTGTAGAGGATCAAGGCCGACTGCTGGCAAAGGTGAACGATCATCCGACTAGTATGGGGATAGCTTATGGTAATTGCATTTATATTTTTTATTTATTCTGATATGTTAAAAGGAGTTTGTAAGCCTACTTAAAAGAAAGTAGTGAGTTTTGTCGTAAACATACAAATAACCAAATTTTGGATAAATTAGACCTACTTGAGGTTTTCTGGAAACATATTCCTTGATACTTCGTACATGGTTCTGAAATGTACTGATGACAGGAAATGAATTTGGTAATTCTCTAAAAGAATTACACCGAAGGAGGCACATCTGCCTTTGCTCCCTTCTTGCTAAACAGACGAGAGGTTCAGGACGCAATACTAGGGAAGCAGACCATTTCCCTAGTAATTCGTTCTGGACCTCTCGCGTGTTATGTTGGTATTTAGTAGTGGAGAGAAAGAGAGATGTACCTCCTTTGATGTTTTTCTGGAGAATTAATTTCAATTTTATTACATTGTTGTCAGTTTAGTCAACTGTCCGAGGACGGGTTGGAGCCCCATAA